>NC_091476.1:61008513-61608513 GCF_036971445.1 Narcine bancroftii | reverse complement strand
TCAGATTCCTGAATAATTCCTGAATAAACCAAAGAAACTGCCTCACTTTTCGTGCACTATTATTTTTATAGTAATGTTTTATTTTTAAATATTTTATTTTTCACACTGTGATCCATAATCAACCAAAATATATACAAATGTTTCTCATTAAATATACACAGTGGCATTTTCTCCCTTTCCCCCCCCCCCCTCCCCCCTTCCCACCCCACTGTGAGAAACAGAAGTACCTTCACAGAATTTGCTCCAGACAGAAATTCAGAACAAAGAACATTTAATATACAACAATGCAAAGTTGGGTGCTTCCCCTTACCCTGGGAATACACACACATACTGGGGCTCACCCAACTTATATACAGTTCATTTCAGTGTAGAGGTACCCTCCCCCCCCCCCCCCCCCAACATTCTTCTGCCTCCTGGATAAGTTGGGTATCCTGTCTGTGTCCCATCATGTCATTGTCCTTATTCACCTGCCTTTGTCCTTATTCACACCTTCCCAACCCTCAGGGCTTACTAACTCTTATATGCAGAACTTCCTAATTCTGTCTAAGGCTTACTAATTACATATGTGGAACTTGCTGACTCTGTCTAAGGCTAGAAGACCCTTATCTTATTCAGACTAACTTTACCTTCCTACATTCTATTACCTACCCTTATCCTATTCATACTGGCTTTCTTTGGCTTGGCTTCGCGGACGAAGATTTATGGAGGGGGTAAAAAGTCCACGTCAGCTGCAGGCTCGTTTGTGGCTGACAAGTCCGATGCGGGACAGGCAGACACGATTGCAGCGGTTGCAGGGGAAAATTGGTTGGTTGGGGTTGGGTGTTGGGTTTTTCCTCCTTTGCCTTTTGTCAGTGAGGTGAGCCCATACTGGCTTTATTCATTACACATATATCCATCCTAGCTTTCTTCATCTCTCATATTTTCATATTAGTTTTACTCATCTCTCACACCCCCCTCCAAAACCAATAAATATTCAACATATACAATATAATAAAACCATTAAACAAAGTCATCACACAATGAAAAATAAACAGGAAAAATGTTTATTTGGTGAAAGTGACGAGAAGGTAAACTATAAAAGTCGGGGGCTTACCAGGGCTTGGGTCTACTTGATTCGGCTGGGAGGAGGAGGAGGAGCTCGGAGAGAGTCGGGCTGTGAGTCGGAGGAGCTTGGTGAAAGTGATGAGAAGGTAAGCTATAAAAGTCGGGGGCTTACCGGGGCTTGGGTCTACTTGATTCGGCTGGGAGGAGGAGGAGGAGCTCTGAGAGAGTCGGGCTGTGAGTTGGAGGAGCTTGGTGAAAGTGATGAGAAGGTAAGCTATAAAAGTCGGGGGCTTACCGGTGCTTGGGCCTACTTGATTCGGCTGTGAGTCGGAGGAGGAGGAGCTTGGTGATAGTGACGAGAAGGAGGTGAGCAGCCCGGCGAGCAAGCAACTTCCAGGCTTAGGCGAAAGCAGGCGAGGAGAAAGGTAAGCAGCATTATTTTAACTCAGTTATGCCTATGAGCTTAGTGCTTTGTACTGGGTGTCAGATGTGGGAACCATGGGTGAGTACCACCCTCCCAGATCTGCGTCAGGTGCACCGAGATGCAGTTCCTTAAGGACCGAGTTGGGGATCTGGAGCTGCAGCTTGAGGACCTGTGGCTGGTAAGGAAGAGTGAGGAGTTAATAGATTCAACTTTCAGGGAGATAGTTAACCTGAGACCAGATGTGTCAGTTAAGTGGGTAACTGTCAGGGGCGGGAAGAAAAATGCCTGGAAAATGGAGAACACACCCGTGACTACTCCTCTCAGCAACAGGTATATTGTGTTGGATGCTGTTGAGGGAGATGATCTGACAGAAGCTGGACGCAGTGATCAGGTCGATGGCACTGAACCTGGTACAGTGGTACAAAAGGTAAGAAGGAATGCAGTGGTCATTGAGGATTCCATTGTCAGAGGTACAGACAAGATTCTGTGAGCAAGATAGGTATACCCGCATGGTGTGCTGCCTCCCTGGTGCAAGGGTACAAGATATCTCAAATCGGGTCCAGAGTCTTGGTACATGTGGGTACCAATGACATAGATAAAAAGAGGGAGGAGGTACTAAAAAAGGATTACAGTGAGCTAGGACAGAAGCTAAGAAACAGGACTGCCAGGGTGGTGATCTCTGGATTGCTACCTGTGCCAAGTGCAACTGAGGACAAAAATGGAAGGTTAAGACAAATGAATGTGTGGCTGAGGGGCTGGTGTAAATGACAGGGTTTTGGCTTCTTGGACCATTGGGATCCCTTTCGGGAAGGCATGACCTTTACAAGAAGGATGGGTTACACCTAAACCCAAAAGGGGTCAATACATTGGCAGCTAGGTTTGGTGCAGCTGTTGGATGGGGTTTAAACTAATTTGGCAGGGGGACAGGTAGGAAAAGTTAGGTTAGGCAGCCAAAGTAAAAAATCAGAAAGAGCAAGGAGGATGAAAAAAGCAAATCTGAAGGCTTTATATCTTAATGCAAGAAGCATTCGGAACAAGGTAGATGAATTGGCTGTGGAAATTGAGACAAACAAATACGATTTGATTGGGATTACAGAAACATGGCTGCAAGGTGAGCAAGCCTGAGAACTTAACATCCCAGGGTATACAATATTTAGGGGGGATCGGCAAGAAAGAAAAGGGGGTGGGCTAGCTTTGATGGTGAAACAAGGGACCAATACGATTGACAGGAAGGATATTAACTCGGAAGATGCGGAATCTATATGGGTAGAACTGAGGAATAGCAAGGGGCGGAAAACATTAGTAGGGGTGGTATATAGGCCTCCAAATAGTAATGTAGAGGAGAGGGAAGGCATAAAAAGAGAAAATAGAGAAGCGTGCAATAAGGGAACAGCTGTCATCATGGGAGACTTTAATTTACATATAGATTGGACTAGCCAAATTAGTAAAAATACTGAGGAGGAGGACGATTATCTAGACCAATATGTCGAGGAACCAACTCGGGAGCAGGCCATTTTAGACTGGGTATTAAGTAATGAAAAGGGGCTAATCAGCAATCTTGTTGTACGAGGCCCTTAGGGTAGGAGGGATCACAATATGATCGAATTCTCACTCGACATGGAGAGTGAAGAAATTAAAACCGAGACTAAGAGTCCTGAATTTAAATAAAGGGAATTATGATGGTATGAGACAGGAGTTGAGTAAGATTGATTGGGTGGTGTTTATGGGGGGGGTTTGACGGTGGATAGACAATGGAAAGCATTCAAAGATCTAATGGAAGAATTGCAGAAATCGTTTATAAAAGGTGACTCAACCTTGGATAACAAGGGAAATTAGAGACAGCATTAGGTCCAAAGAGAGAGCATATCAATTGGCCAAAAAAAGTACCAAATCCAAAGACTGGGAACAGTTCAAGATGCAGCAAAGGAGGACAAAGGGATTAATCAAGAGGGCAAAAATAAATTACAAAAGAAAGCTTGCAACAAACATAAAAACCAACTGCAAAAGCTTTTATAGATATGTCAAGAGGAAAAGATTGGTGAAATCCAGAGTAGGTCCCTTGCAGTCAGAATCAGGGGAATATATAATGGGGAATAAGGAAATGGCAGACCAATTAAATTCTTACTTTAGTTCTGTTTTCACAAGAGAGAATACAAATAACCTCCCAAGGATGTTGGGAAACATAGAGACTAATGCAAGGGAGGAACTGAAAGAAATCAGTATCTCTAAGGACATGGTCTTAGGGAAATTGAAGGCTGATATATCCCAAGGGCCTGATAATCTACATCCTAGGGTAGTTAAAGAAGTGGACATTCAGATAGCAGATGCTTTAAGAATTATTTTCCAGAACTCGATAGACTCAGGATCAGTACCCATGGATTGGAGGGTAGCTAATGTTAACCCACTATTTAAAAAGGGGGGTAGAGAAAAAGCAGGGAATTATAGGCTGGTGAGCCTTACATCAGTAGTGGGAAAAATGATGGAATCCATTATTAAGGATGTAATAGCGGAGCATATGACTAGCAGAGAAGGAATTGGACAGAGTCAACATGGAATTCTTTGAGATGGTGACAGGTAAAATAGATGGGGGATAGCCAGTGGATGTGGTGCACCTGGACTTCCAAAAGGCCTTTGATAAGTTCCCACATAAACGACTGGCATGCAAAATTAAGGCTCATGGGATTGGGGGCAAGGTATTGATGTGGATTGAGAACTGGCTGGCAGATAGAAGACAGAGAGTTGGGATAAATGGCTCGTTTTCTGAGTGGCAGGCGGTGACCAGTGTGGTGCCACAGGGATGTGTACTGGGACCCCTCATTAATGATCTAGATCAGGGGTGTCAAACTCAAATTCACCGAGGGCCAAAATTAAAAACTTGGACTAAGTCGAGGGCCGAACTAAATATTTATTGAAAATTTTCAACAACATCTGCATGTTTTCTCTCAACATATGTAATGTTAAAATAAATGTTAAAATAAATGTTTAATAATAGTTTTGGTTAAACTATTTCCATAAGAAGCATTAACAAATAAGAAATAAAATATTCAATAAATAATATTTCTCTCTAGCCTTTAAGCCAAGGATCGCACGTTGCCGAGAAGCATACCAGGGAGCAGAGGTCTGCAGGGAGCCCTCCCCAGCCCAGCCAGCAAACCCAAGCGGCATCCCCCCCCTGCCCCCTCCTCCGCCCCCACCTCCGCCTGCCGCAACCGCCGCCAACAACCCAAGGAGTCCCCGCTGGTCTCGCCATCTCACCGGGAATACCGTGAGAGCGGTGGAACTCGTCCGCGACCTCCACCCCAGCGGAAAGTCCGATGCCCAGCAGCACCCGCCCACAGATGAAGCTCAAGGAGGTGACCCACCACGTCCAGCCACATGGAGCTAGGCGGCGGGTCCGTTGTAGCTAGGCGGCGGGTCCATTGTAGCTAGGCGGCGGGTCCGTTGTAGCTAGGCGGCAGGTCCGTTGTAGCTAGGCGGCGGGTCCGTTGTAGCTAGGTGGTGGGTCCGTTGTATCAGCGCCGCTGTGAATATCTAATTAACTTTCCCGTTAACTATATAGGTGTACTACTGTGCCTGCTGTGGAAGTGCTAAAAACTACTATGGTAGTGCTTGCTGCTGTGCATGTGCTATACTTGCGCGGCGGCCAGCGGGCCAACTCTAATATATATTTAATATGATGTTGCGGGCCAAATATAATTATATAGCAGGCCAAATTTAGCCCGCGGGCCAGAGTTTGACATGTGTGATCTAGATGATTGGATGTAATAGCTACAAATTTGCAGACGACACTAAGCTAGGAGGGGTTGTGTGCACTGAAGAGGGGCTCAGGAAGTTCCAGTGTGATTTGGATAAATTGGGGGACTGGGCAGATACATGGCAAATGCACTACAATGTGGATAAATGTGAGGTTATGCACTTTGGTAATACAAACCGGAGGGCAGATTGCTATTTTAATGGAAATAGATTGGGAGATGGGGAAGTGCAGAGAGACCTCGGAGTTCTTGTGCACCAGTCACTGAAGGCGAGCATGCAGGTACAGCAAGCGGTTAAAAAGGCAAATGGTATGTTGGGTTTGAGTATAGGAATAAGGATACGTTACTGCAGCTGTACAGAGCCTTGCAATGGAGGGAGTGCAAAGGCAATTCACCAGGTTGATACCTGGAATGGCAGGAATAACTTAAGAGGAAAGATTGCACAATTTGGGATTGTATTCGCTGGAGTTTAGAAGATTGAGAGGGGATCTCATAGGGACATATAAAATTCTGACAGGACTGGACAGAATGGATGCGGAAGGGATGTTTCCAATGGTGGGGAGTCCAGAACCTGGGGCCACGGTTCCAGGATAAAAGGCAAACCATTTAGAACCGAGATGAGGAGGAATTTCTTAACCCAGTGGGTGGTGAATCTGTGCAATTCATTGCCACAGAGAGCAGGAGAGGCAGGTTCATTGAATATATTTAAAAGGGAATTAGATATATTTCTTCAGTATAAGGGAATTAGGGGTTACGGAGAGAAGGCGGGTATGGGGTACTGAACTTTAAGATCAGCCAGGACCTCATTGAATGGTGGAGCAGGCTTGAAGGGCCGAATGACCTACTCCTGCTCCTATCTTCTATGTTTCTATCTACTTTTACACACTGGATCAAGTCGTTTTGTCTTCTTATCATTTTAAGGGGTGGAGGTCCGAGGCAAGCCTTCTCTGTTATGTTCCATGTATGGTTCCCAAATTTGTTCAAATAATGTGACTTTATTTTTTTAATTATGTTATTTTTTTCCAATGGAATACATTTATTCATTTCCATGTACCATTGCTGTATTCTCAGGCTCTCTTCCATTTTCCAAGTTGACATTATACGTTTTTTTGCTACTGCTAAGGCTATCATAATAAATCTTTTTTGCGCTTTATGCAATTTGAGGCCTAATTCCTTACTTCTTACATTATTTAGAAGAAAGGTCTCTGGATTTTTTGGTATGTATTTTTTGTGATTTTATTTAGTATCTGATTTAGATCTTCCCAAAACATTTTCACTTTCTTACATTCCCAAATTGCATGTATTGTTGTTCCCATTTCCTTCTTACAGCAAAAACATCTATCTGATAATGTTGGATCCCATTCTTTTAACTTTTGAGGCGTGATATATAATCACCAATTATATTGTATCATGCGTAACCTTGTGTTTACTATATTCTTCATAATTCCAGAACATAACTTATCCCATGTTTTATTTTTTATCTTTATGTTTAAATCCTTTTCCCACTTTTTTTTGGGTTTATGGCTTATTTCATCATTTTCCTTACCTTGCAGCTTAATGTACATGTTCTTTATAAATCATTTAATTATCATTGTGTCTGTAATCACATATTCAAAGCTGCTTCCTTCTGGTAATCCCAATTTATCCTTTAAATAAGCTTTCAGTTGATGATATGCAAACATTGTACCATGAGTTATTCCATATTTGTACTTCAACTGTTCAAATGATAATAAATTATTTCCCAAAAAACAATTTTCTATTCTTTTGATTCCTTTTCTCTCCCATTCTCTAAAGGAAAGTTTATCTATTGTAAAAGGGATTAGTGGGTTTTCTCCCATTCTCTAAAGGAAAGTTTATCTATTGTAAAAGGGATTAGTGGGTTTTGTGTCAATAACAATTTTGGTATTTGGTCATTCATTTTTTTTCCTTTCTAAGTGGATCTTCTTCCATATATTAAGTAAATGATGCAATACTGGGGAGCTTTTATATTGCACCAACTTTTCATCCGACTTATAAAGTATATGTTCCGGTACCTTCTCCCCTATTTTATCTAATTCTATCTTAGTCCAGTCTGTTTTTCCCTTGTCTGATAAAAATCTGATAAATACCTTAATTATTCTCTTTAGTTCATTAAAGAATTTCTCTGTTAAGGGAAATGGCAACGATTGAAATAAGTATTGTATCCTTGGAAAGACATACCCTCCCTATCAACATTCTTTCCAATGTTCTAAGTCTTCCTGCAATTTCTTTATTAGTTTGTACAGGTGGTTTAAGTTATTATCTAACCTAATACCTAGGTATCGGATTGCTTGTGTTTGCCATTTAAATGGTGATTCTTTTTTAAATTCTGTATAATCCGCGTTACTCATTGGCATCACTTCACTTTTATTTGCGTTGATCTTGTTCCCCAATATTTCTCCATATTCCTTCAATTTCTTGTATAATTCTTTTACTGGTACCTCTGGTTCTGTTAAGTATACTATGATGTCATCTGAAAATAAGCTGATTTTATAATCCTTCTCCTTTATTTATATCCCTTTTATTTTATTTTCTGTTCTTATCAGTTCTGCCAATGGTTCTAATGCTAAAGCGAACAATGAGGGGGATAATGGTCATCCCTGTCTAGTTGACCTACTTAATTTAAATTGGTTTGATACATATTCATTTACTGTTACCTTCACCAATGGTCCATTATATAATGCTTTAATCCAATTAATATATTTTTCTGGTAGATTGAACCTCTGTAATACTTTAAATGAATAAATCCATTCAACTCTGTCAAAGGCCTTTTCTTTTTCTAAAGCAACAGCCACTGGCTTCTTATTTCCTTGAACTGCATGAATTAGATTAATAAGTTTACAGACATTATCCGCTGTTCGTCTTTTCTTAATAAATCCAGTTTTATGTTGTTTTACTATTTTTGGTACACAATTGGCCAATCTGTATGCTAATAATTTCACTATTATCTTATAATCTGAATTAAGTAGAAATATTGGTCTATATGATGCTGGTGTTAATGGATCCTTCCCTGTCTTTGGTATTATTGTAATTATTACTGTCTTTCATGAACCTGGCAAGTTTTGGGGAGGAGTCACGTGATGGAGTAGTGGCCGGTCAGGGAATTCCAGCCCTCTCCCGAAAAGTTAAAAAAAAACACACAAAGCACAAAGGTACAAGATTAAAATTTATAACAAAGTAAAAATAAAGGGGACAATCATTACCTAAGTTGATAGAAGGAGAAGGAAATGAAAAGAATGGACTCAGTAGAATTTCTGGTGTATTGAGTGACAACATTGTCTGACTGGTTAAATGTATCCTAGATTGTATACCTTAAATGGACGGGAGGGGGGGGTGGGGAGGGTGGGTTGGGAGGAGGGGGGGGGGAGAAAATGGCACTGTATATGTGTGAAAAGGAAAAAGTGTGTACCATGGTTAATGTGATTTATGGTGTGAAAAATAAAAAATTTAAAAAAAAAAAATAAATCCTTATACCTGCTTAGTAAGAGATTCCCCCAAGTCAGAGGTTTTATCTGTAAACTTGGGGGGTTAATTATCTCTAATGTTATAGTTCGTCTTTTGAGTGGCTCTGTGGAAAGGGGGATCCTGCAGATGCAGTGACAGTTAAATATTTTGAAAGAATGTGACTGAAAATAAAGTAAAATGCTTCAAGGTTTAAAAAAAAGAAAGTAAAAATAAAGGTGAGAAGAAAATGGCAGTGAAGAGAGAAAAGTCGAAAACAATGGGAAGAAAAGAGGAAGAAAGAATGTCGGAAGAAGAAGGTGAAGGTCTTACCTGTCCGAAGAGGCCCGCCGCGGAGAGAGAAGCCCGCTCCCGCAGGTCAGTGGAAGTCCCGGGCTCGGGACTACAAAAATGGCTCGCAGAGCCGAGTAAAAGTGCGCAACCGCGCATGAAAAAAAACACACTGACGGGAGGGAGGAACAGCAGCGGAGTCGATCTCCACAGCTGAGAGAGACACCTGCAGCACAGCAGCAGGTGCAGAACACAGACAATAACGACAACAAGAAAGAAGAGGGTAAAAAGAAAACAAGGAAACAACAGATGGTCAATCCAGAGGAAGAAGAAGAAGAAGAACAGAAAGAAGTGGAAGAAGAAGAGAAAGGCAAGACGATGGATTTATCTTTTTTAAAGAATATATGGAATAAGTGAAAGAATGGCAATTACAAGAATTTAATGAGATAAAAAGAAGAATTAAGAATGCAGAAGAAAAAATGTACAAAATGGAAATGACAATGTCAGAGATAGGAAAAAGAGTGGAAAATATGGAAGAACGAGAAATAATTGTAGAAATGGAAGTAGAGGAATTAAAAGAGAAATTAGAAGAATCTAATAAAAAAAGTTAAAGAGGCACATGAGCTGTTAGCTCAGAAGATAGATATAATAGAAAACTATAATAGAAGAAATAATATAAAGATAGTGGGCCTTAAGGAAGATGAAGAAGGCAAGACTATGAGAGAATTTATAAAAGATTGGATCCCCAGGGTCCTAGGAAGACCAGAATTACAGGAAGAAATGGAAATAGAGAGGGCACATAGAACATTAGCCCCGAAACCACAACCGCAGCAAAAACCAAGATCCATTTTAGTAAAATTCTTAAGATATACAACAAGAGAAAATATATTGGAAAAAGCAATGAAGAAAGTAAGAGAAGACAAAAAGCCACTGGAATACAAAGGTCAAAAAAATTTTTTCTATCCAGACATAAGTTTTGAACTCCTGAAAAAGAGGAAGGAGTTCAATACAGCAAAAACGATCTTATGGAAAAAAGGATATAAATTTATGTTAAAGTACCCAGCGGTACTTAAAATAGTTATTTTAGGGCAGCAAAACAGACTATTCTCGGATCCAGAGGAAGCAAGGAAATTTGCAGAACTACAAAACAAGCAGAGAGATGAAGACACGTAATGAGAGTAAAAATGACCATGATCTATATGTGTGTGTGTAAAGAGGTATATGTGTGTGTATATATATATATATATATATATATGGTGTGTATACATGAATGTATCCGTATCTAGAGGAAAATATATAGAGTATAGATAAGAATTAATAAGGGATGGAAAGTGAATAGAGGGAATAAGGAGGGAATTAAAAGAGTGACCTTTGTTACATATGAAAATTTAAATCTTTTCTGGGGGGGCTGGGTGGAGAGGAGTTACAGTCACTACAAAATCAGTTGACGTTTGCGAGTGAATTCGCAAATCCAATTGGAGAGGGGAGATGTGGTTGCCCGACAAGGGATAAAGGGCAACTCAGGAGGGGGAGGGGAGAATGGGGTTAAAGAAGTTTTAAATAGGAGAATAAGGAAAAGGTTTGATGTTTTAGAAATGTTGTCTTATAAAGTGTTCAAAACAAGAAAGCAGAAATGGATAAGAAGGAAAGGTGATGATGGAGAAACGGAAAGGGAAGATAAACAAAATATGAAATGGCTACGCTGAACTATATGACTTTAAATATTAATGGAATACATAACCAAATTAAAAGGAAGAAACTGCTAAATTTACTGAAAAAAGAAAAAATTGATATAGCATTTGTGCAAGAAACACATTTAACTGAATTGGAGCACAAGAAATTAAAGAGAGATTGGGTAGGACACGTAACAGCAGCGTCGTATAATTCAAAAGCAAGAGGAGTAGCTATATTAATTAGTAAAAATGTGCCAATTAAAATAGAGGAGGAAATAATAGATCCAGCAGGGAGATATGTAATGAAAAAATGTCAGATATATTCGGAGTTTTGGAATCTACTCAATGTATATTCACCTAACGAAGAAGATCAAAAGTTTATGCAAGATATTTTTTTGAAGATAGCAGATACGCAATGGAACATATTAATAGGAGGGGATTTCAACCTGAATTTGGATTCAAATATGGACAAAACTGGGAAAAAAATTAACAGAAAGAACAAAGTAACCAAATTTATAATTAAATCGATGGAAGAAATGCAACTTTTGGATATATGGAGGAAGCAACACCCAAATGAAAAGGAATATTCATATTACTCGGGTAGACATAAAACATACTCAAGAATAGACCTATTTTTGTTATCAGCTCATATGCAAGATAGAGTAAGAAAAACAGAATATAAAGCTAGAATATTATCGGACCATTCATCCTTGATATTGACAATAGAGTTAGAGGACATCCCTCCAAGAATGTATAGATGGAGATTAAACTCCATGCTACTTAAAAGGCAGGAATTTATAGAATTCATTGAAAGGCAAATTAAAATGTTCTTTGAAATAAATACGGAATAAGTGAAAGATAAGTTTATACTATGGGATGCAATGAAAGCGTTCATTAGAGGGCAAATAATAAGTTATGTAACCAAGATGAAGAAGGACTATAATCAGGAAACAGCAGTTGGAAAGGGAAATAGTAAATATAGAAAAAGAATTAGCAATGAAGGAAGATACAACTAAAAGAAGAGAATTGGCAGATAAAAAAATAAAATATGAAACACTACAAACTTATAAGGTGGAGAAGAACATAATGAAGACAAAACAGAAATATTATGAATTAGGGGAAAAAATGCACAAAATTCTAGCATGGCAGCTTAAGATAGAACAAGCTAAGAAAATGGTATTGGCATCAAGGAAAAAAGACAAACAAATCACATATAATCCAACGGAGAGCAAGGAAAACTTTAGAGAATTCTATGAACAATTATACCAAACTGAAAACGAAGGGAAAGAAGGGAAAATAGATGAATTTTTAACCAAAATTGAACTACCAAAATTACAAATAGAGGAACAAAATAAATTAACAGAACCATTTGAAATAGTAGAAATACAAGAGATAATAAAAAAATTACCAAATAATAAAACACCAGGAGAGGATGGATTCGCAATAGAATTCTATAAAACATTTAAAGATTTATTAATTCCTCCCCTCCTGGAAGTAATCAACCAGTCTGACAAAACACAAAGCTTACCAGAATCATGTAAAACAGCAATAATTACAGTAATACCAAAGCAAGGGAAAGATCCGCTCTCACCGGCGTCATATAGACCAATATCATTACTTAACACAGATTATAAGATAATAGCTAAACTATTAGCAAACAGATTAGCAGATTATGTACCTAAAATGGTAAATCTAGACCAAACTGGATTTATTAAAAAAAGACGCACAACAGACAATATTTGTAAATTTATTAACTTAATTCATGCAGTAGAAGGGAGTAAAGCGCCAACAGTAGCAGTTGCTTTAGATGCAGAGAAGGCCTTTGACAGAGTAGAATGGAATTATTTATTCAAAGTATTGCAAAAATTCAGTTTACCAGAGAAGTATATTATTTGGATTAAAGCATTATATAAGGGGCCATTGGCGAAAGTGACAGTAAATGGATATATATCAAAGCAATTTAACTTAAGCAGGTCAACACGGCAGGGATGCCCACTATCACCCTTATTGTTCGCGTGAGCTATAGAACCACTAGCAGAATTGATAAGAACAGAAAATAATATAAAAGGGATAAAATAAAAGACAAGGAATATAAAATCAGTTTATTTGCGGATGATGTTATAGTATACTTAACAAAACCAGAACTATCAATAAAAGAATTATATAAGAAATTGAAGGAATATGGAGAAGTGTCGGGTTACAAGATTAACGTAAATAAAAGTGAAGCAATGCCAATGAATAATGCAGATTTCTCAAAATTTAAGAAGGAATCACCATTCAGATGGCAAATGCAAGCAATAAGATACCTAGGTATAAAAATAAATAAAAATTTCGGCCATCTATATAAACTCAATTATTATCCACTAATGAAAAAATTACAGGATGATTTAGAGCATTGGAAAGATTTACCATTAACACTAATAGGAAGGATAAACTGTATTAAAATGAACATTTTCCCAAGGATATTATACCTATTTCAGGTATTGCCAATACACTTGACAGAGAAATTCTTCAAGGAGTTAAAGAAAATAATAAGGAAATTTTTATGGAAAGGGGGGAAACCGAGGATAGCACTAGATAAATTAACAGAATGATATAAACAAGGAGGCTTACAACTGCCAAACTTTAAAAATTATTATGGAGCCGCACAATTAAGATACCTATCAGATTTTTATCAAACAAGGGAAAAGCCAGTTTGGACTAGATTAGAATTAGATAAAATAGGGGAAAAGATACTTGAACACATATTATATAAATGGGACGAAAAATTGGTACAACGTAGGAGTTCTCCAGTATTACATCATCTACTCAATATTTGGAAAAAGATTTATGTAGAAAGGAATAAAACAAATTACCAATTACCAAAACTAATATTGATGCAAAATAAGTTACTCCCTTTTACAATAGATAACCTTTCCTTTAGAGAATGGGAGAAAAAAGGGATCAAAAGAATAGAAAATTGTTTTTCAGGAAATAGATTATTATCCTTTGAACAAATGAAGGATAAATATAATATAACTCACGATACAGTGTTGGCATACTACCAACTGAAATCCTACTTGAAGGACAAATTGGGAAGCAGTCTGAGGTTACCAGAGAGAAGTAATTTTGAATATGTGATTACAGACACAATGATAATCAAAAAATTTGTAACAAACATGTATATTAAACTACAAGAAAAGGAGAATGAGGAAACAAATGGTAAAACTAAACAAAAATGGGAACAAGATCTAAACATAAAGATAAAGAATGAAACATGGGAGAAGTTATGCTCAGGAACTATGAGAAATACAATAAATGCGAGGTTACGCATGATACAATATAACTGGATACATAGGCTATATATTACACCTCAAAAGTTAAATAAATGGGACCCAACAGTATCTGACAGATGTTTTCGCTGCAAAAAGGAAATGGGAACAACAATTCATGCAATTTGGACATGTGAGAAAGTGAAAAAATTTTGGGAAGATCTAAACCAGATATTAAATAAAATCACAGAATGCAATATACCAAAAAAACCAGAGATCTTCCTCCTAAGTAACATAAAAAACAAAGAATTTGGACTTGATTTGGATGGTGCACAAAAAAGATTTGTTATGATAGCCCTAGCTGTAGCAAAAAAATGTATTATGTCAGTCTGGAAATTAGAAGATAACTTGAGAATACAACAATGGTATATAGAAATGAATAAATGTATTCCATTAGAAAAAATAACATAATTTAAGAAATAATTTAAGAAAACCTACCGTGGACATCTACCACCTAAAATGACAGAAGGAGAAGAGAATGAAAAGAACTGACTCAGTGGAATTTCTTGTTTATTTTTATTGAGTGACAACATTGTTTGATCGGTTTAATATATCTTATTTTCTGAACTTTAAATAAGTGGGAGGGGAGGTAGGGAGGGAGGGAGGGGAGGAGGGAAGGGGGGAGAAAACGACACTGTATATATTTAAGAAGGAAAATGTATGTATCTTGATCTATATGTTTTATAGTGTGAAAAATAAAAAATTTAAAAACAAAAAACCCCCGCAACACAAACTTGGTTAAGTTTCGCATATTACAACCAATTCTTTCCCTCAATTCCCCTGTTACCATCCCATCTGCTGCCAGGGCCTTTCCCCTTTCACCCTTAACCCCATGTCCTCTAGTTCTTGCCTCATCCACCCTCACTGGAAAAGCTTGCTTGAATTTACTCCCTCAGTGGGTTTTCAAACTTTTTCTTTCCACTCACATTTTTTCTTTTCTTTTCTTTGGCTTGGCTTCGCGGACGAAGATTTATGGAGGGGTAAATGTCAACGTCTGCTGCAGGCTCGTTTGTGGTCGACAAGTCTGATGCGGGACAGGCAGACACAGTTGCAGCGGTTGCAGGGAAAAATTGGTTGGTTGGGGTTGGGTGTTGGGTTTTTCCTCCTTTGTCTTTTGTCAGTGAGGTGGGCTCTGCGGTCTTCTTCAAAGGAGGTTGCTGCCCGCTGAACTGTGAGGTGCCAAGATGCACAGTTTGAGGCGATATCAGCCCACTGGTGGTGGTCAATGTGGCAGGCACCAAGAGATTTCTTTAGGCAGTCCTTGTACCTCTTTGGTGCACCTCTGTCATGGTGGCCAGTGGAGAGCTCGCCATATAACACGATCTTGGGAAGGCGATGGTCCTCCATTCTGGAGACGTGACCTACCCAGCGCAGTTGGATCTTCAGCAGCGTGGATTCGAACTTTTTCTTTCCACTCACATACCACCTTAAGAAATCCCTATGCCACAGGTGTTCTGTGATTAGTAAGGGATTTTTTAGGCTGGTATGTGAGCTGGAAGAAAAAGTTTGAAAATCATTGTTTTAATCGTCCTTCATTGACTTGTTATATGCATGGTTTCAGAACTCCAAAGGAAATGGCTCAATTATAATTTTTCTCAAGTCAAATATTTCAGTAACAATTGGGTCTAGAGCAGTGGTTCTCAACCTTTTCTCCCCTCACTCACAGAACACTTTAAGATTATATTATATATTGGTCGTCCTTCAGTTTGAGGAAGATACATTGTTGTGCAGTTCATCTGTGGACACGAAGGTGACTCTGCCATCCCAGTCTGGAAGTGATGGTCCAGCATGGGGGCGTTATCATAATGGTGGATGCTATTTCGTGACACCGTTATTGGTTTTCCATCAGTTTTTGGCACCGCCTGAGTTTGAAACTGGCTTAGGCTTCATAGCACAGAGCTCGCCCGCATGACCTATCAGCAGCCGCAACTTCTAGTTCTCCTGACAGGATGCCACAGTAGCATAGGGTTTCCTTCACAGCGTCTTTATAGATCTTGCATGGACAACCTTTGGGTCTTCAATTCTCTGCAGAGCAGCTGGTGAGGTGGTCGTCCATTCTAATGATGTGTCCCACCCATCTGGGTTCTGATGATCAGGGACTCAATGCTAGTGGACTTCAAGTGACCCAAAACCTCCAGGTTGGAGGCATGCTCTTGCCAACAGAAGCCAAGGATGGAACGGAGGGCACTTATGGAATTTCTCCAGTTCTTTGATGTGACGTCGTTACAGAGTCCAGGACTCACATCCATATAGGGGAGAAGGGATGACCACAGCTCTGTAGACTTCCAGCTTTGTGGAGATGGCGACATTGTGTTGATTGAGCACTTTGGTACACAGCTCCCCACCCCACACCCCCAGAGCCTTGCTGATCCTGGAGACAATCTCTTTGTCCAAAGACCCATCACTCGAGATGCACTTCTCCTGAACTTGTCTCACGCCAAAAACCTCTAAGGAATCCTTTACTAATCACAGAACACCTATGGGGTAGGCGTTATGTGAGTGGAAAGATATAGTTTGACATTTACTGCTCAATCTGAACCCCTTAGAAATTACCCCTTTCTCTCAGATTTCACCCTGACATCAAATTCAAATTTTTCCCTCAATATAAACTATTTACAATAAAATTCTGTACAAAAAACTGTGGTCTTTTTGAAACATTAGTGTCACACTTGTTCTCTAATTTGCCATGTGGCACTGTTGATACAAGAGTAACGGCCTCGTCATTACTCCCCCTTCCTTCTGTGGTTTGTGGGGCTTCCCCTCGGTCTCAGTCCCTCAATGCCCAGTGACAGATGATTCTAGAATGTGGTCCTTCCCCACAGTGCCCTCGTATTGAAATGAAGGATAAATACAATATAACTCAAGATACAGTGCTGGCATATTACCAATTGAGATCCTAGTTGAAGGACAAATTAGGAAGCACTCTGAGGTTACCAGAGGGAAGTAACTTTGAATATGTGATTACAGATACAATGATAATCAAAAGATTTAAAACAAATATGTATATTAAATTGCAAGAAAAGGAGAATGAGGAAACAAATGGTAAAACTAAACAAAATTGGGAACAAGATTTAAATATAAAGATAAAAAAGGAAACATGGGAGAAATTATGTTCTGGAACGATGAGAAATACAATAAATACATTTGATACAATATAACTGGATACACAGACTATACATTACACCTCAAAAGTTAAATAAATGGGACCCAACAGTATCTGATAGATGTTTTCAATGTAAAAAAGAAATGGGAACAACAATTCATGCAATCTGGACATGTGAGAAAGTAGAAAAATTTTGGGAAGATCTAAACCAAATATTAAATAAAATTACAGAAAACAATATACCAAAAAATCCAGAGATCTTCCTCCTAAGTAACATAAAAAACAAAGAATTTGGAATTGATTTGGATGGTGCACAAAAAAGATTTGTTAAGATAGCTCTAGCCGTAGCAAAAAAATGTATTATGTCAACCTGGAAATTGGAAGATAATTTGAAAATACAACAATGGTATATAGAAATGAATAAATGTATTCCATTAGAAAAAATAACATAGTTTAAGAAATAATATGGAAATATTTGAACAAGTATGGGTGCCTTACATGAAACACAATAGAGAAAACCTACCGGGGACATTCATTACCTAAATTAACGAAAGGAGAAGGAAATGAAAAGAATTGACTCAGTGGAATTTCTTGTTTATATTGAATGACAACATTGTTTGACTGGTTTAATGCATCTTAGATTTTGTACTTTAAATGGATGGGGGGGTAGATAGGGAGGGTGGGATGGGAGGAGGGAGGGGGGGAGAAAATGACACTATATATTTGAAAAGGAAAATGTATGTATCATGGTCAATGTGGTTTATGGTGTGAAAAATAAAAAATTGAAAAAAAAACCTGGCAAGTTTTGTGCTTCTTCTATCTGGTTCATTACTTCCAGGAGAGGAGGAATTAATAACTCTTTAAATGGTTTATAGAATTCTATTGGGAATCCATCCTCTCCAGGCGTTTTATTGTTCAGCAGCTTTTTAAATATATCTTGTATTTCCTCTATTTCAAATGGTTTTATCTATTTGTTTTGTTCCTCTTCTTGCAATTTCGGCAGTTCACTTTTAGCTAAAAACTCTTCTATTTTATCATCTTTCCCCTCATTCTCAGTTTGGTATAATTGTTCATTAAATTCCTCAAAGTTCTCATTAATCTCTATTGGGTTATATGTAATTTATTTGTCCTTTTTCCTTGATGCCAATACAGTTCTTTTAGCTTGTTCTGTTTCAAGTTGCCAGGGTAATATTTTATGTGATTTTTCTCCCAGTTCGTAATACTTTTGCTTCGTATTTTATTTTTTTGTTTGCCAATTCTCTCCTTTTCATTATATCATCCCTTTTTACTAGTTCCTTTTCTGTACTTACTATCTCCCTTTCCAACTGCTCTATTTCCCGATTGTAGTCAATTTTCATCTTGGTTACATAACTTATTATCTGCCCTCTAATGAAGGCTTTCGTTGTGTCCCATAATATAAATTTGCCTTTCATTGATTCTGTATTTATTTCAAAGTACATTTTAATTTGGCATTCAATAAACTCTCTAAATTCCTGCCTTTTAAGTAGCATGGAGTTTAACCTTCATCTATATGTTCTTGGTGGGATGTTCTCCAGTTCTATTGCTAATGACAGGGGTAAATGATCAGATAGTAATCTAGCTTTATATTTTTTCCTAACTCTGCCTTGAATATGGGCCGACAACAAAAACATATCAATCCTTGAGTATGTTTTATGCCTACTCAAATAATATGAGTATTCCTTATCTCTTGGGTGCTGCCTCCTCCATATATCCTTAAGTTTCATTTCCTGCGTTGATTTAACCATAAATTTGGCCACTTTATTCTTTTTACTAGTCTTTTGTCCAGTTTTATCCAACATTGGATCCAAATTAAGGTTAAAATCCCCTCCTATCAATATATTTCCTTGTATATCTACAATCTTCAAAAAAATATCCTGCATAAACTTTTGATCCTCCTCATGAAACAAAAAATGATATGCCTGTTCAGACTGTTAAGAGTGATATTAACAAATGTGTTGATATTGTACAAGATAATTTTAAAAAATTGAAAGCTTTTTCTGAATGTCAAAATCAAGAGGAACGCAATAAAGAAGTGGAAGGTTATTTTGTCGATGGGGGATTCAAAGAAGGGATTTATTGAAGATTGCTTCTTTGGAAAATCAAAGCCGGAGAAATAATGTGAAAATAGTTGGTCTTCCAGAGGACTTTGAAGGTTCTGATCCAATAAAAATTTTTAAACATCGGATCCCAGAGGAATTGGATAAAGAGTTTTTTTCCGGAAGGTTTGGAACTGGACACCAAGGACACCTGAACACCAAGGGCGGTCTTGATTCGCTGTTTGAAGTATCAAGATAAGAGAAATGATTTTATGAATGGCGGTACAGAAAGTGCGGCAGTCAATCCCCGTTGATGATTCAAAACAATAGAGTATTTTTTGAATGCTGATTTGAGTCAAGAGGTTATTAGATGATGGGAATTTAATTCGGCTAGATGCCTCATGGCGAAAGGGCTATAAGTTTGCTTTTCGTTATCCTGTAATTTTGAAGGTTTTTAATGGAATCTTTCAATCTCAATTTTTTGAGAACGATCACGATGCCTTGATCTTTGCTAATTCATTGCTAGAATTGTCTCCTAAGAGCAGGGTAAACAGAAATGGAAATGGGAACGGGAGTTTGGAAAGAATGGTAAGAATGGAAAGAAGAGCTTCTTGACATTGAAGATCCGGAACAATCATTGGGTGTGGAATCATTGGGTTGAATATATTTACTTTATTTGATTGTTCTTAATTACATAATGAATATGTATCTGGAGGGGCGGGGGGGTGGGTGGATGACACTGAAAGCTTTGACTGTCATCTGCCACTACTGGGTTTACCACACCCAGATTTTTAGGGTTGTAACCTTTGGGTGGTTTTTTTTTTGGTGTTTTTTTCTAAAATTTTTTTGTTTATTGAGGGGTGGATTTTGTTTTTGAAGAATTATAAAGGGGAGTGTTATTTTATAGAGTGTAAATATATTAGTAGTTAGTAAAAATGTCTACTTTGAATTTTGAAACTTTTAATGTTCAGGGATTAAATAATCCAATTAAGTGAAAGAGGATATTGGTTTATATTAAAAAATGAAAATTGATATTGCCTTTTTACAAGAAACACATTTGACCGAAAAGGAACATTTGAAATTGAAAAGAGATTGGGTTGGACATGTGTTTTTTTCTTCTTTTAATTCTAAGGCAAGAGGGTTGGTGATTTTGATTCATAAAAATTTATCATTTGAATTGGAATCTTCAGAGGGAAATGTAGGTAGAATTTTGCAGGTGAATTGTAAAATCTTTGCTGAATCTTGGACTTTGCTTAATCTTTATGGACCTAATGAAGATGATGAGCAGTGTATTTCAGAAGCTTTTTTATTGTTAACTCAAGCTAATGAAAATATTTTAGTTGGGGGTGATTTTAATTGTGTTTTGGAACCTTTATTTGATAGAAACCCAGAGTATAAGGAAATCAAAAACAGCAATACAGATTAAAGCATTGATGAAAGATTTAAATTTGGTAGATATTTGGAGAAAGCTTAATCCTTCAGAGAAAGATTTTTCTTTTTATTCATCACGACATGATTAGTTTTCTAGGATTGATTTAACAGAGTTCTATCTGACCATTCATTATTATTTTTTTCTTGTGAAAGTTCAGAAATGGTACATTCGTCATATAGTGGAGGTTTAATGCAATGTTATTGAAAAAAAGAGTTTGTTACTTTTGTTAAAGAGCATATCTCTTTATTCTTGACTGAGAATATTAATTCTGCGGATTGTCATTTTGTAGTATGGGATGCATTAAAAGCTTATTTGAGGGGACAGGTTATTAGTTATTCTACGAAAGTTAAGAAATAATTTATGGCAGAAAGTTTAATGTTGGAAAATCAGATTGCTGAATTAGAGAAAGATTTTCAGAAGGATGTGACTGAAGACAAAAAAAGCTGTATTAGCGAAATTCAAATTACGCTATAATACTTTACAAACTTATCAGTTTGAGCATTTAATTAATCAAATTAAACGTTATTATGAGTTGGGAGAAACAGCTGAAAAGGTACTTGCTTGGCATCTCAGACTATTAATGCTGTTAAAAAGAATTCAATAATTACCCATAAGCCTCAGGAAATTAATGACCAGTTTTATTCATTTTATCTAAAATTATATATTTCTGAGGGGAAGCGGGATAATGGTTCTATTGGATCTTATTTATCTAAATTGAGGTTAGATGAGAAAGATATTCAGGAATTGGAAACTCTGTTTACAGATTTTGAAATCAAGCTATACAGGAAATGCCAAATGGCAAGTCCCCAAGGGACGATGGATGTTCTGTGGAATTTTATAAATTTTTTAATGATGATATATCTAGTGTATTCGGTGATGTGTTAAAACAAGTTACTGAAGAACAGAAGTTTCCAGAATCTTGTTCAAGTGCTTTAATAACTGTTATTCCAAAGAAAACAGAGATCCATTAAAAGTGTATTGATATAGACCTATTTCTTTATTAAATGTAGATTATAAAATTATAGCCAAGGTACTAGCTAAAAGACTTGCTATGTACTTACCTAAGCTGATACATACTGATCAAACAGGTTTTATTAAGAATAGAAATGCATCGGATAATATTCTTCGATTAATTACTTTGGTTAAAGCAAACCGAAAATGTAAAAGAGGCTTTTGATAGGGTTGAGTGGGATTTTTTTGTTTAAGGTGTTAGAAAAGTTTAAATTTGGCCCTTTTTTATTGGTTGAGTAAAAGCTTTATATACGAATCTGATTGCTAGGGTGGTGACAAATGGTCAGATTTCTTTACCATTTAGGTTGACTCGTTCAACTTGGCAGGGCTGCCCATTGTCACCTGCCTTATTTGCGTTGGGTATTGAACCATTAGCTCAGACTATTTGGCAAAATGATGAAATTAGAGGGATGAAGCTTATGAATGAAGAATATAAGATTAATTTATTTGCAGATGACGTATTGATATATTTGATGGAACCGGAACAGTCGTTGAAGCAGTTACAAGAGTGTGTTGAAATTTGGAGAAATGTCAGCATATAAAGTTAATTGGAATAAAAGTGAAATTTTACCAGTTGGAATAGATTATTCAGAATTTAAAATTATTACAAAATTAAAGTGGACAAATACAATTAAATATTGAGGTCAATTATCAGTCATTACATCATTTAAATTATGTGCCTATATTAAAACAAATTAAAGCAGATTTGATTAAGTGGAAAGATCTTCCATTAACTTTGATTGGAAGGGTCAATTGTATTAAAATGAATATATTTCCTTGAATTCAATATTTATTTCAATCAATACCTTGTTTACTTTCAAAAGGTTTTTTTTCAGGATTTAAATAAGGTAGTGCTGGAGTTTTTATGGAAAGGTAAATTAGATTGAGTGGCATTGCATAAACTTACATGGAAATACGCGTTAGGTGGACTTCAGTTACCACATTTTCAAAATTATTATGAAGCATCCAGTTGAAGTTTATTAGCAGGTTGATGGATTTAGATTATCCTCCTAGCTGGGCTAAGGTGGAAATGGCGTGTATTTCTGAGGTTAAGGTACATTAATTTATATTTCATTGGAACTTGAATTTGCTACAGGAATTTAATATGCCGGTATTGAAACATTTGTTAAAGATCTGGATTTTTTAAAAAATAGGGTTTGGGATCAAAAGATAAATTATCAATTTAAACTCCATTGTGTAATAATCAGCTTATCTCTTTTTCAATGTTTAATAATTATTTAAAGACTTGGGATTTTAAGGGTATAAAGACAATATAGGATTGTTCTTAAGAGGGACAATTTCTTTCTTTTAATCAATTGAGAGTATCTGTAAATTCTTTGTGTATTACCAACTTAGAGCCTTGGTAAAGGATAATTATGGTAGAGAGATGACTTTGTTGAGATTTGAGTCTTTGATTTCCTCTGTACCAAAGAAGGGTTATGTACAATTTTTTACAAGATAATATGGATAAACCAGATTGGGAAAAATCTAAACTTAAATGGGAGAGTGACTTAGTGTTTATTTTTCCTGAAGATGATTGGGCGGATATATGTCAGGACAATGTAATCAAATTGACAAATGTAAGGTATGGAATGATTAATTATAATTTTTTACATCAATTATATTTGACTGGAGAAACTGAAAAAATATGGGTTTAGTAATTCAGATTTATGTTTTAGATGTGATTCGTGTATTGGAACTTTTCTACATGTTGTTTGGACTTGTGTTAAAGTTCAACCATTTTGGCAAGGAATTAAAGTAGTTTTGGAAAAATTGTGTAACTTTACATTACCATTAGACCCAACGATTTTTTTGTTGGGTAATTTGATTTCGTTGAGGGGATTAGGTTTGGATAAAATTCAAATTGCTTTTGTACATTTGGTGTTATCAGTAGTGTGTAAATATGTTGCGAGTACTTGGAAAGATAATAGAGATTAATATACTACATTGGCATAATGAATTGAGATTTTGTATTGTTATGGAAAAAAATTACACAATTTATGATAATTATTCCCTTTTTGTTAGTAAATGGTCTCCATATTTGAAATATATGCATTTAGATATACTTTGAATTGTTCTCAACATGTATAATTTTTTTATATATAATTTATATTTTTGGCTCCCCTTGAGGGAGCTGGCTGAAGGGGTGGGAGGGTGGGTTTGGGGTTTATCTTGTAAAATCAATTTTTGATAATGATTGTATGTTATAATTAAAAAAAAATCTTTAAATAAAGTTTTGACAAAGCTTTGTCGGACCCAATGCCGTTTTTTTTAAAAAACGTCGCTGGGGAGGGAGAGATTGAAGAGAGAGCGAAAGCGACAGCAATCTGCGCACACTGCCCCTAGTTAACCGGCGCCACCTCAGGTTCCCAGCAGGAGCGGGGATGTCTGCCTCCTGGCATGGATAAGGTGGACTACTACTTGTAGAGAGGCCACAATTTACGATAATTTCTATTAACGATAGAACAGAACCCCATCTACTCGTTCTGTGTAGTTTTGGGTGTCGTACTTGAGAAAAGGCTTGTTGGCATTGGACAAGGTTCAGGGAAGATTTACTTGAATGATACCAGGAAGGAAAAGATTAGTACATGAGGGACGATTGTCAGCTCTTGGACTGTCCTCGTTGGAGTACAAAGAGTGAGGGGGAGCCTCAGAGAGGTTATTTCAAATGCTGAAAGGCCAGGACAGAGTAGATGTGGTAAGGATGTTTCCCATGGTAGGGGAGTCTGGGACAAGAGAGCATAACTTCAGGATAAAAGGGTGTCAATTTAAAAGAGATGCGAAAACATTTCTTTAGCCAGAGGGTCGTGAGTCTGTGGAATGTGTTGCCACAGGTGACTGTGGAAGGTTGTTGGATGTATTTAAGGCAGAGATTGACAGGTATTTGATTAGTCAGGGCACCAAGGGTGACGGGGAGAAAACCGGGGGTGGATGGATCAGCTCATGATCAAAATGGTGGATCAGACTCAGTGGGCCGACTTCTGCTCCTAAATCTGTGAACATACCGATCTTACAATACAGGTTCTTAACTCCCTTAATAAGCAACAAAGCCAGGAATCGTTCCAAAAACTTTAATTGGTTATTATCACACGTACAGCAGAATCTTCGTTATCCAAAACCCAAACAACTGGCCAAAAAAAATTAATAAAATTTAAAATAAATAAAGCAACCCCTTGTTGAAGATGGGAGTGAACATTCAGCCAGCGGAGCACCCCAGTCATGTCCCGCCCGCAGTATATATAACAAAGCCAGGAATCGTTCCAAAAATTTTAATTATTAATCACACATACAATAGAATCTTTATCCAAAACCCAAACAACTGGCCAAAAAAATTAATAAAATTTAAAATAAATAAAGCAACCCCTTGGTGAAGATGGGATTGAACATTCAGCAAGTGGAGCACCCCAGTCATGTCCCGCCCGCAGCCGCCGTTTGAATAAAATGGCGGCGCCCGAGATGAAGAGCCGGTTAATGCCGCTGGGTTAATGACACTCTCCCAAAGTGTTCCCTGGGATGAAGGGGTTGACTTATGATGAAAGATTAAATCATCTAGGATTGTATTCGCTCGAGTTCAGAAGAATGAGAGATCTTATAGAAATATATAGGATTATGAAGGGTATGGATAGGATAGATGTAGGAAGGTTTTTTGAGCTGGCTGGGGAAACTAAAACGAGAGGACATGGTCTCAAGATTCGGGGGAGTAGATTTAGGACAGAGATGAGGAAAAATAGTTTTTCCCAGAGAATAGTGAATGTTTGGAATTCTCTAACCAGGGAAGTGGTTGAGGCTGCCTCATTAAACATATTTAAAATTCGGTTAGATTAATTTTTACATGATAAAGGAATTAGGGGATATGGGGAGAAGGCAGGTAGGTCATAAATTAGAATGGCGGAGCAGGCTTGATGGGCCATTTTTGGCCTACTCCTGTTCCTACTTCCTATGTGTCTCCCCATCCCTACGTTAGTTAAGAGTCTTGCTATTAGTATTAGATATATTAGTAAGACTTTATCTGTAAACATGCGGGAGAGGAAGTTTAATTGTCAGTGGTATGGTTAGCGTACTGTAACAGCGCCAGCGACCACGGTTCAAATTTAAATTTTGTAAGATGCGGGAATTACCTGATTAAAGTGAACTTTACATGATTAAAGACTACAACACTGATTTTTTTTCAATTACTTGCCATTTTGCACAGTCTTTTAAGCTGTGTATTCTTAATGCAGGTGGATTCATGAGGGATTGTCAACATCTCAGTCAACAGGAAAATTCACGTATCCGGCATTTGCGATCCCTATAGGTACTAGATACTGGGGATTTCACGCAGAGTTGTTTTAGCTGTTCAACCATCATTCATTGCTGGATACTGGAGATTTACGATTTACTGTACATAGATACCGTGAAACTCTGTTTTGTGAGCTATCAAAGAGAGTCAGCACATACAACAGCAGCAATGACACAAATTCATGTTAGAAAAATAGTTAAAACAGTGGACCAATGAAAGGTTAATCTGAGTGATGACAGAAGGAATCTGCAGGTTTGTTCTTGACCTCGTGTATTTTCTGCCTGAAGAGAAGAATGAGAGACCAGGGCAAGAAGGGTCCTTTGGAATGGTTGTAAGGGGGGGGGGGGGGGGGCGGGACACGACACAGAACAGTGCAAGTAGATCTTCACTTGTTCTGCTGATCAAAATAGAAAACGTCAGAATTCTGCAGGGCAATCGGCATCTGTGGAAAGACACAGTGAATCTTTCTTCAAGCAGAACTGAGAAAGAGACCTCAAGTTGGTACGAGTTCATTGCTTTCTCTGCTCTGGAGGAAGGTTTCAGACTTGACTCACTCACCTGACAGAGCACCCAGGCCTGAAATGTTGGTTACCAGTTACTTCCTCTGGATGCTGCATGACCTGCTGAGTTTCTCCACTTGAAGGCAGAGCACACGGATAATGGCAGGATTTTTAACAGTGGGGAAGAACAGTAGGTCCTTGGGGGTCCAAATACCTAGATCCCTCAACAAGTTGATAGGGCGGTAAAGGTTGTTTATGGTGAGCTGGCCTTCATTAGTTGTGGGATTGAATTCAAGAGTCGCGAGTCACTTTCAGGTGCTTGGATGCCGATAATGTGCCGGCAGACGTGGCTGGGGGAATGCAGCTGGGACATTCAAGTGGCCGCGGAGAAGACGCCTTTCTGTCACCTGAACCTGCCGGCTGAAGGAGAGATGCGTCCGAGTTGCGTCCTGTGGACTATGGCTGTAATCCCACTGCTGCTTTCAGGTGCAAAGGGGGATT
Source organism: Narcine bancroftii (assembly GCF_036971445.1). Lineage (NCBI taxonomy): Eukaryota > Metazoa > Chordata > Chondrichthyes > Torpediniformes > Narcinidae > Narcine > Narcine bancroftii. The sequence goes on along the minus strand of NC_091476.1, from coordinate 61,581,676 downwards.
CTCCGAGCCAGAGAATATACCTTCAGGACGAGAGTTAGATAAGTGCTCCTCCTGACCAGGTTCTCCACTTTCTGGTGGTCACCTGACATCCACATTGGGGTAGAATAGGCAGCTTTACAGATGGGTATTCTGACCACCTAAAAGTAACTGTGGAGAAATGTTGCAGCTGTATAAACCTCTGGTTAGACCACACATTCATTACAGGAAGGAAGTGGAAGTGATGGAAAGGGGGCAGAGGAGATTTACGAAGATGTTGCCTGGATTGGAAAACGCGTCTTATGAGGCAAGGTTAGCAGATCTGGGGCTTTGCTCTTTGGAGTAAAGAATGAGGGGACAATAGAGCCCCACAAGATTATGGGAGGGATGGACAGGGTGGACAGCCAGCCCCTTTATCCCAGGGCGAGACTAGGAAACACCAGAGGACATCTGTACAAGATGAGGGGGCAAAGTTTTGGAGAGGTAACAGGGGTAATTAAAAAGAGTAGTGGGTATCTGGAGGCTGGTACAATGGAGGCATTTAAAAGATTTTACAGGCAGATGGATCCAAGAAAAATAGAGGGTAATGAGTGCAAGGTGGGGAAGGTTTAGAATTGTTGAGTGGGTTTATGTAGGTTGGCACAACATAGTGGGACAAGGCACTGTACTGTGGTGGAAGGTTCTACTGCACAAACCATTACTCCCTCCACAGGTGCCAGCTGATCTGTTGAGTTTTCCTTACTTTTTGATACTAATTACATCCTTAAGGCTGTATCTGGGTGTGACAAGAGCATATAGAAATGTTTTTGGGAGATAAATTGGGAAAGGTTTGTTAGAGTAGGTGACATACAAAGATTTTAAAACAATTTTAAATACTGGAGACATAGTGGCTTCTCACACCTTTTTTGCAAGAGCTTTGAAGAGTGCTCAAGAGACAACTAATTGCCTGTTTATCAAGGCAATGATGAAAGAGCAGGCATGAGCCGTTATTGTCTGCAGGAGAGTTTTGCTGTTTATAAGAGGCTCATGCGGTTTTGTAGAGAGAGCGAGAGAGAGCAGAGATCACTTGACTGTGTTACACCCAGCAAGAGTTGCTGGGACTGAAACAGGACAAGCTGGCAAGCTTTTGGAAGACAGCCTGGTTGAAGCCCTTGTGGTTCATGCAAGAGGAGAGGACTGGCTGTCTAATGTTTCACTTGGAATAAGAGAAACAGAAAGGCACTCTGTGGTGACCTGAAAGAAAGAGGGTTATCATCTGGAGAACCCTGAGGGGGCAAGTTTCATCAGCAAGACACTGAGGTGACTGATGGAAGTACATCAGTTGTGGGTGTCCTGGAAAAACATATCTCTCTCTGAAAATCAACAAGAATTGCCTGCAACCAGTGAACTTGGAGGAATGAGAAGTGACACAGTATGTGGACCAGCCAATGAGAGGAGAGGCATTTTGGGGAGAGTGAGCATAACTCCCTGAACTTTAGCATAGCTGTGGACGAGGATAAGAGTAGACAGAATAGTCAACTGTTTAATTGGGGAATTATGACAAGATTAGGCAAGAACTAGGGAGAGTAAATTGGAAACAGATATTTTCAGGGAAAGGCACAGAGGTAATGTGGAGGATGTGTAGGGACCACTTGTGTGGCATTCTGGATAGGTTTGTCCCAAAAGAGACAGGAAAAAGATGGTAGGATCAGGGAACTGTGGTTGACAAAAGAGGTGAGACAGCTAGTTCAGAGGGAGCAAAAACAGATGGCCTCATGAAAATTATATGGCAGCCAGGAAGGAATTGAAGACTCAAGAGACCTAGAGGGGTGCATGAGAAGGCCTTGGCAAGTAGGACAAAGAAAAACCCGAAGGCGTCCTATGCATACGTGAAGAACAGGATGATGAGAGTGAAGGGCCACTTCAGGGTAAGGGAGACGGTATGTGCCTGGAAGGAGAGGAGGTAGGGGAGGTTCTGAACGAATATCTTGCTTCAGTGTTCACCAGAGAGAAGGCCCTTGGACAATGAGAGGTCAAAATAGAACAAGCTAATGTGCTGGAGTATTTTGAGATTAGGAGTTCTTAAAAACATTAGGACTGAGAAGTTCCCGGAACCAGACGCGATATGCCCAGGTTTCTAGCGAGGGAAGAAATTGGGGCAGCATGGTTAGCATGCCAGTGACAGAGTTCGAATCCAGCCCTGTCCATAAGGAATTTCTATTCCGCCCCCTCCCACCCTCCAAAACGTATTGTGGGATGTAAGTTAATTAGTGTATTGGAGGGCATGGGCGCATGGCCACAATGGCCTGTTACCATGCTGTATGTCTGTACATTAAAAAATTTAGATTGCTGGGGCGAAGGCAACAATCTTTGTGTCCTCCCTAGACACAGGGGAGGTACTGGAGGACTGGAGAATGGCAAATGTGGTGTCCTTGTTTACAAAAGGTAAGAGGGACAATCCTAGGAATTATAGGCCTCAGTGGTAATGAGAACTATTGGAGAGTGATTTTGCGAGCATTTAAAAAAGCATAGTCCACTCAGGAATCGCTTTGTGAAGGGAAGGTCGTGAATTTTTTTGAGAAAGTCACAAGTCGATGAAGTTAAGGGAGTAGATGTGATGTACATGTGATGAGGCATTTGACAAGGTCCTCTATGGTAGACTTGTTCAGAAAGTCATGAAGCCTGGGATCTATGGAACTCTGGTTCTGTGCATTAAGAATTGGCTTGCCTGCAGAAAGCAGTAGTAGATGGAACGGATTCTGCCCGGAGTTCAGTAACTAATGGAGTTCCACAGGAATCTGTTCTTGAATCCTTGCTCTTGTGATTTTTATGAACGACCCAAACGAAGAGTTAGAAGGATGGGTCATTAAGTTTACAGATGATATGATGGTTGAAGGTGTTGCGGACACAGTAAAAGGTTTCCATAGGTTACAACAGGATAGGCAAGATGCAGAGTTGGGCAGAAAAGCTGCAGATGGAGTTCAATCCGTCCAAGTGTGAAGCGATGCAATTTAGAAGGCTGAATTTGAAGGCACAGTACATCATTAATGGCAGGATTCTTAATAGTGTGGAAAAAATATTTGGACCTTGGGGTCCAGATCCCTAGATCTCATAAGGCTGCCTGATGGGGTAGTTAAGAAAGCTTCTAGTGTGCTGGCCTTCATTAGTTAGGGGATTGAATTCAAGAGTTATGGGGTGATGTTGCAGCTCTATAAAACTCTGGTGAGACCACATTTGGAATATTGTGTTCAGTTCTGGTCACCTCATTACAGGAAGGAATATGGAATATGAGATGGTGCAGAGGAGATTTACCATAATGATGCCTAGATTTATAAGGCAAGGTTAACAGACCCAAGGGGGTTTTTCTTTGGAATGAAGAAAGATGAGACTTAATAGGTCTGATAGCATAGATAAATAGGACATTCAGCACCTTTTCCCCATGGTGACAGTAGCAAGTTCTGGAGGACACATGTACAAAGGGAGGGGAGAAAGATTAAAGGGAGACGTCAGGGGTAAAAAATTTTCTTATATACACGGAAAGTGGTAGGTGCCTGGAATGGTAGAGGAGGCTGGTATATACACGGAAAGTGGTAGGTGCCTGGAATGGTAGAGGAGGCTGGTACAATAAGGACATTTAAAAGACTATTGGACAGGAGCATGGGTGGAAGAAAAATTATGGGTGTGAGGTAGGGACACATTATTTCTCCTCTAAAATCAGAAATTATTTTGCAGATATTTTCATTGATTTACCTTGGATGGGATTCCAAGGATCATTGACGTAGTTGGGTTGAGTGGCCTTGCTGGTGTCAGCTCGTAGCAAGGATTGCTGCACGTAGCCAACAAAAAGGCAGACACAGCTCATTATCAACTACAACAGAACCAAGGATGTGGAAAATGGCCAAGAAACCAGGTACAGGGGTCTTGAACTTGGATTCTGTTTGGGAGTTTTATTGCTCGTGTATACTTGGTGTGTGTTTTTGTTCTTTAAAAATGTTAAAATACTTTTAATTCGATAAAGATGTATTTCTTAGAGTTCCCTTTGACTTGAAAATATTACTGCCATTGCCACTATTTTTAAATTTAAAACATACAGCCTGGTCAGTAACAGGACATTTCGGCCCACGAGCCCGCGCCGCCCAATTTATATCCAATTAAGCTACAACCCCCGGTATGTTGCAAACAGAGGGAGGAAACCGCAACCCTCCCCCAGGAAAAACCCAAGCAGACACACTGAGAATGTACAACTTCTTTTAGACAGCACATGATTCGAACCCTAGTCCCATTCGCTGCACTAACTGCTATGCCAACCTTGCACGAGTTGGCCATGGCTTGTTAGGCCAGAAGCCAGGTGGGCCTTAGACCAAAAAAGGTTGAGAACCACTGGTGCATCTTTTTAATAACATACAAGTTGATCGCTGCATTGACAAGGTTATTTGCAGTGCTTTTTTTTTTCAAAAAGATTTTGGATCCTGGCCCTAGGCTCAGCGATAACTTCTTGGAAAGAGATAGTCAAATGTCTGTCATGCATTAGGTTCCAACCTCATGCTCATGTGACCTCCTAGAAATGGCGGTCTATTGCAGCTCACATGTTGTATGAGTGCAGAGGTTTAAGCCTCGGCCCGATCGCATAGCAGCCAATGAGAGGAGGGAGTGGTGGGGACATACATGGTGGTTCAGCAGCAGGTGGCACCTCACAGTTCTGAGCACCCGGCTTCAGTCCTGACCTGGGGGGGGGGGCCACGGGTGGAGAGGTTGCATGTGTCTCACAGTCTTTTGGAAACACGGGCGGATAGGTTAACCTGTTCCTCCTCAGCAGGGGTGAACAAGGGGGTCAGTGGGTGAGGGCAGGGCAAATAAAAACAGCTGCGCTGCCGCTGGAGTGGACCCAGGGAGAGCAGAGAGATGGCACTGCTCTGAAGGGTTCAGCCAGTGGCTCCGTAACAGGCTTTAAACAGTCAATGGTGTTTGTCAGCAAATTCTGCAACTATGGAGTCTGTGCTCAAGATGGGGGCACGTGCTCAGCAGCAGCCACGAGGGATTGCAGACACTGATGAGGGGGATCAGCAGATCAGCAAAAGGAACCAGAAATAGGACCCCCCCCACAACTGTTCAGAATCCAGGGGAGGTGACCTCGGCGGCAGACTAGCAAAAGGCACAGCTGCTAAACCCGACAACGGTGAACGAGGCAGCAGATCAGCGGCTTGAGGGACCCACACAGGACAGGGACAGCTGGAAACTGGCTCATGGGAACCAGGGAATCAGAGCCGGGTTTTGAGTCAGGGCTGAGGCTAAACATGGCTCCTAAAGGGCCTGGGGCACTGAAAGCTTCCTGATCGTGTCGAAGCTTTGAATTTGGAGTTCAGGTTGCCAAGGGATCGAACTGGAGTCTGTGCGGCCGCAGGAGCAATGGAGGTGAATCCACGACACTTGGGCATCTCTGAAGGGACTCTCTTTTGCTTCTATCAAATAGGGGTACCAGGGAATGCTCATGGCGACTGTCTGCCTTACAGCAGGCAAAGGTTAAGTCATCATTTGTCATGGTGCATATCTATTGCTGCTGGGTTTTGGGGTCCTCTGGAGTCTGTAACATTACACTTTAGTACAGTAAATCCCCTGGTTATCTGGAATTCAAGCAATCAGCATGAAGAGAGATTGAAGAAAATGAATTTTTTAAAAATTAAATAAATAAGAATAATAGGTTAACAAATATGTACATTTCAAATTGTAAATGCTCTCTGAAATAACATGCATATCTTTGGTGAAGATGGGAGCAAATATTCAGCGAGCAGATTGCCTCGGTTGTTTTGCTTATTTATCCATAATACAGCACAGAAACAGGCCTTTTAGTATGTGCCAATCAATTTCTCTGCGCATGTATGTGTAATGGGTATACAAGTATAGAAAAGTTCTTTGGTTCACAGTCCAATGTCACTGGTTGCAGGTAATTCTTGTACTGTGCACAGAAGTTAGCATTAATAAAGTTCACTAGATTTTGGTGCTTAACAGGCAAATGGTTACCACTAAGGAGGGTTCTTGTTGGTTTTCAGAGAGAGATTCCTTTTGTTCCAGGACATTCACACCCGATTCCTTTTTAACCAGTCTTGATGCAAAACTTGCCCTCTTCAGAGTTCTCCAGATGATCCTCTTTCTTTCAGGTCACCACAGAGTTCCTTTCAGACAGCCAGTCTTCTCCTTTGACCAGGCAGTCTCCCAACATTTGCCACTTTGTCCCTCTGGAACCAAAGTTTCTGTCTCTCCTCTCTCTCACTCCCTCCCTCACTGAGAGCAAAGGTGTTCTGCCTCTTTCGGCAAAGATCACATGCTCTTCCAGACAAGCTGCTGCTGTATGTTGCTACTTTGTTGCCTTTTGCAAAGTAGCACTCTGCAAAAGTTCTGTTTTAAAATGTTTGTGTATAACCTGCTCTAACAATCATCCCAAACCACCTCTAAATACTCTTGTCATATCTTCCCTCTTGAAAGGAATTTTAACTTAAGTTAAATTCAGTTATAACTAAAATATTTTAAAAATCACTAAAGAGATAACAATACACAATATATAACTTCAATACACTAATTCAATTTTGAGAGTATTTCTATAAATGATCAATTTTAACATCTTGACAAACAATCTAGTATCACATTATTTATACCCCTGATATGGTTAATTTGCAGATTATATTCTTGTAATATCAAACTTCTGTTTTTATTCTTCATTTTATTCAAAAACATGAGGGGGATTGTGGTCAGTGAATATAACAATTGGTTCACGAGAGGTACCAAGATATACGTCAATATTCTGCAGAGCAAATATGATAGACAACAGTTTCTTTTCCCCCAAGAGTGGAATAGTTCCTTTGATGAACATTGAATTTTTTTTGAAAAGTAGACAACTGGGTGGTCAATTTCATTATGTTTTTGCAATAAAACTGCACCTGCTGCTCCCTCATTGGCATCCACTGCCACAGAAAATGGTCTGTAAAAATCAGGAGATTTTAACAAATGGCAACAGCATAGCATCTGCTTTAAATTTTCCAAAGTTGCCTGGCAATCTTTAGTCCACACAAATTAAAGGTTAAAGAGCAACCTCAGCAAAATTTCTTGTAAAATCCTGCCATTCCTAAAAACCTTCTCACTGCTTTCTTGCCATTGGGAATAGAAAACTCAGAAACTGCATTCACCTTAGCTTGAATAGGCCAACTACAAAACCCAAGTATGTTACCGTGGCATTTGCAAATTGATTCTTTGATAAATTAATAGTTAAGTTTTCTTTGGATAATATTGCAAACAATTTGTCTTAGATGTTCTTCCCATGTGTCACTTTTTGTGACCAAGTCATCAATATAAGCATCTGTATGTGTTAACCCTTGGATTACTGAATTAATCATCCTTTGGAATGCTGCAGGGGCATTTTCCATGCCAAAAGGCAACACATTATATTTGTATAAACTGGATGGAGTTACAAAAGTGGAAATATTTTTTCCTCTCTCAGTTAAAGACACACACCAGTAACCCATCAACAAATCCAACTTAGTAAGAAATTTAGCTTTGCCAATTTTATCAATACAGTCATCTATTCTCGGAATAGGATAAGTATTTGTTTTAGTTACTGAATTAACATTCCTGTAATCTGTACAGAACCTAACAGTTCCATCTGGTTTCGGTATCATAATACAAGGAGAACTCCAATCTGAGTTTGAAGGTCTAATAATATCATTTCTCAACATATATTTCACCTCATGATTTTACTCTTCTGAATGTTTATTCTCTTTGGGTGCTGTTTTATGGGATTTGCCTCTCCAACATCTACATCATGGTAAATCACTGATGTCCTTTTTGGAACATCTGGGAACAAATTTGTGTATTTCAAAAGTAATTCTTTCAACTGCATCTGTTCTTGCAACTTAAGATGGCCTAACTTTTCTTCCAAGTTTTCCAAAATTGCTGAGTTTGCTGGCACACAGGAATGAACCATGGTTTCTTTAAGGTTGCCCTCACAAGATTCTATTTCATAATCTTGTGATTCATAACTTCCTCAACCCTGTCAACAACTAACACCTCAGATAGATTGTTCTTCACCTTCATTCTCATAATAAGGTTTCAACATATTTATGTGACAAACCTGAATTTTATTCCTTCAACCTGGAGTGTTAAAAACATAGTTAATATCATTCAGTTTTGATTTAACTATGGACTGTCCAGAAAATCTAGCTTTTAAAGGACTGTCATGTGCTGGAAACAAAATCAAAACTTTACTTCCTGTCTTAAAATTCCTCACTTGAGCTTTCCTGTCAAATAGATGCTTGATTTTACCCTGAGCCATTTCTAAATTCTCTTGAGCCAAAGTCCACACTTTTTGTAACCTATCCTTAAATTTAGAAACATAATCCAGCAAGTTTAACTGCACATCCTCATTAACCTACTGTTCTTTTATCAACATTAAAGGTCCTCTAATCTGATGTCCAAACACAATTTCAAAAGGGCTGAAACCTAATGAATCCTGCACAGCCTCCCTTGCTGCAAATAACAATAAATGAATATCTTCATCCCAATCTTTTCCATTCTCCAGACAGAAAATTCTCATCATATTTTTAAGAGTAGAATGAAATTTTCCAAAGCTCACTGAGTTTCAGGGTGGTATACAGATGAAGTGATCTGTTTCATTCCCAACTCATAAATCAACTGCTGAAACAACCCAGACAAAGTTAGATCCTTGATCACTTTCAGTAATCCGAAAACTGAAAAATCTTTCCAGAGCCTTTACCACTGTTTCTCAATGGTATACCCTCTGGAAATCTTGACGCTGTCCACATAATTGTTAATAAGTACTGGTTACCAGACAGTTTTCGGCAAGGGACCTACACAATCTACAATAACCCTAGTGAAAGGTTCCCCAACAACAGGAATAGGTCATAATAGAGCCACTGGAGGACCCTGGTTAGGTTTCCCCACAACCTGACAAAAGTGGCATGTCTGGCACCAATTTACAATATCTTTCCTCAAACCAGGCCACAAAAATAGTTTCAAAATCTTATTCATGGTTTTCTTTACACCAAGATGACCATCCAAAGGTGTACTGTGGACTAGATTTAATATTTCCTTACGGTAATTTTTAGGAACAACCACCTGATGAATCACCCCCCCACCCCCCCAGCCCCAGTCTTCATTAGCAGGAATATCAAGAGGTCTCCATTTTCTCATCAATACTTCACCTTTCAAGTAATATCCACAAGCCATTTCTTTAATCTCCTGTTCAGTTACTGCTTTGTCCCTGAAGACAACAAGATCTGTATCTATTTTCTGTTACTGAATTAACTAATTCCTTGAGTAAATTCCTTACTCTCACAATGACCCTGCTCTTTCAGAAGTACTGGGCAAGTCTCTATCAAGTGGATCTTTTTTAGTCACAGACCTAGTTACCGCATAAGCAGGATACATCTCACAATCCTCTCTAACCACAACCTTACTAGGCCGATTTTTAATCTTAAAACTGATCCAACTTTATCCTCTTCCAATTATTCCCCAACAAAAATGAGACATCCTGCATGGGTCACTTTGGAATTACTCCTACAACAGGTCCTTTGACTAATTCTGAATTCAGCACAACCTTGTGAAGCAATATTGACTCTACTTCACCTCCAACATCTTTAATCAAAGTTGTCTCCCCTGTGTCAGTCCTTTGATCAAGAATTAAAATACTTTCCAACAATATGACTGAGCAGCCCCAGTATCTGTAAGAATTTTAACTGGAACCTGTGGTTCTCCCTCCTTTAATGAAACAAAACTCTCCGACACAAAAGGTTTGAAAACATCCATGACCTCCTTACCAAGTTTGGAGCATCTGCTCTCCTTAAATTCCACTGTTTGAATACATAATTCTGATAAAACCTCCTTTTCTCTTTTATTTTTCAACATTAGACAATTTGCAATCACATAACCAGGTTTCATACAAAAATGACATACAAATGCAGAAGTTTCTCCAGACTTAATTTCAGGCCTACTATCCTGGTCCATATTAACCTTATGAAGAGGTTTATTCATCTGCTCCACATTAGCTCTCTGAAAATGCCAACTATTCTGAAATGTACCTTTGTGAATCTAGCCGCCTGTGGCCATGTCCTCATGCCTCTCTCATCCAGGTAAAATTTAATCTCCCCTGGGATGCACCTTTTAATTTCCTCTATTAATATCAATTCTCTCAATCTGTCAAAATCATTATTTATTCCTTTTGAGTCGCCCCAATGGTCAAAACATACAAATTTCTTCAGAGCAAAATCCATAAGATTGATTCCATGTTTTCACCAAACTCCTAAATTTTTATCGATATACTTCTGGAACCAACTCGTAAGCTTTCAATACTGCTTTTTTAACAGTATGATAATTTGCCACTTGCTCTGCAGTCAAACTAGAGAATGCAATTTGTGCTTTTCCCTTCAACACACTTTGGAGCATAAGAGGCCATTTTCCTTTCGGCAATCTTGAGCTCTCAGCAACCTTTTCAAAAGCTGAAAATATGTATCTATATCTCCCTCATCAAAAGGAGGAACTAGATTTACCTCTTTACTGGCCAAAAACCTCTCCCCAGGAGTTATAGCTTCAATCCCTTAACATCTCTCCATCTCCATTTTGAACTTCTCTATTTGAAACTCTATCCTTTTCAATTACCTCTAATTCATATTTCCTTTGTTTCTCAGCCTCTTCCCCCCCTCAGCCTCTTCCCCCCCCTCAGCCTCTTCCCCCCCCTCAGCCTCTTCCCCCCCTCAGCCTCTTCCCCCCCCCTCAGCCTCTTCCCCCCCCCTCAGCCTCTTCCCCCCCCCAGCCTCTTCCCCCCCTCAGCCTCTTTCCCCCCTCAGCCTCTTCCCCCCCTCAGCCTCTTCCCCCCCTCAGCCTCTTCCCCCCCTCAGCCTCTTCCCCCCCTCAGCCTCTTCCCCCCCTCAGCCACTTCCCCCCCTCAGCCACTTCCCCCCTCCTCTTCCGCCCTCAACTTCCCCCCTCCTCTTCCGCCCTCAACTTCCCCCCTCCTCTTCCGCCCTCAGCGTTCCCACCCTCCTCTTCCGCCCTCAGCGTTCCCCCCTTCTCTTCCGCCCTCAGCGTTCCCCCCCTCTTCCGCCCTCAACTTGCCCCCCTCCGCTTCCGCCCTCAACTCCCCCCTCCGCTTCCGCCCTCAACTCCCCCCCTCCGCTTCCGCCCTCAACTCCCCCCCTCCGCTTCCGCCCTCAACTCCCCCCCTCCGCTTCCGCCCTCAACTCCCCCCCCCTCCGCTTCCGCCCTAAACTCCCCCCCCTCTGCTTCCGCCCTCAACTTTTCCCCCTCCTCTTCCGCCCTCAACTTTTCCCCAATTTAAAAGATCTATCCTCTGGAAAATTTTCTGAGTCTTTCAACAAATTTTCCTTCACATATATTTCACTATAATCCTCTGTATTTGTACTTTCCTCATCCAATGCTTAACTTCAGTAATTTTTAATGCCTTAGAAATAGCCATCAGTTCTTCTTTTCTCTTGCTGTGACAAAAAATGTTTCAACCTCCATTGCTGCTGTTTTTCCAGACACAAGCTTTAAATTAGCTAAAAAACCCAATTAACTAACAAATCTCAAAACTCCAATGTTCAAATCCTTAAGCACAAGCCCCCATAAAATGTTATGGAGTCCAGAGGATCCCAAAACACAGCAGTAATAGATATGCACCACGACAAAGGGTTACTTAAACAAAAGTTGCTTTTAATTATTTTTGCACATGAAAACAGAATCAAACTTTAGTTTATTACTATTGGTTTACTTAACCCCCCCCCCCTCTAATTTTAAGCGTGTTTGTGTGTAATGGTTCACAGTTCAATGTCACTGGTTGCAGGCAATTCTTGTACTGTGCACTCAAGTTAGCATTAATAAAGTTTACCAGGCTTTGATTCTTAACAGGCAAATGGTTACCTACCACTCAGGAGGGTTCTGTTGGTTTTCAGAGAGATTCCTTTTGTTCCAGGATATCCACACCAGATTCCCTTTTAATCAGTCTTGCAGACGAAACCTGCTCCCTTCAGGGTTCTCCAGATGATCCTCTTTCTTTCAGGTCACCACAGAGTTCCTCCTGACCAGGCAGTCTTCCAACATTTGCCAGCGTATCCCTCTGGAACCAAAGTTTCTGTCTCTCCTCTCTCTCACTCCCTCCCTCTGAGAGCAAAGGTGTTCTGCCTCTTCCTGCAAAGATCACATGCTCTTCCAGACAAGCTGCTGCTGTATGTTGCTACTTTGTTGCCTTTTGCAAAATAGCACTCTGCAAAATAGCACTCTGCAAAAGTTCTGTTTTAAAATGTTTGTGTATAACCTGCTCTAACAATCATCCCAAACCACCTCTAAATACTCTATCACATTAAGGGAAGTCAGGCCATCCCCACCCTCTTCATTCACAGAGGTATCCCTCTTCCTGTTGTGCCCTCCCTCCCTTATTCACCCATTATTTCTTGCTTGTGCTCCTCTTCACCTCTACTCCTACCATTTTATTCAAGCACCTGCCTAGTTTTCCATACTAGGATGAAAGGTTCAAGGCCGAAATGTTGGTAATGTATCTTTATCTTTGCTGGATAAAAAACAATTAGGAGCAGGTCATTCGGCCCATCAAGCCTGTTCAATGGCTGATCTGATGATGGGCTCATCCCTCAATTCCCTGACAATATAAAAATCTATCCAACCTTGTTTTAAATATATTTACCAAGGTCACCTCCATTGCTTCAAATGGACAGTGAATTCCACAGAATCACTACCCTCTGGGAAAAACAGTTCCTCCTCATCTCTGTCCTAAATCTACAACCCTGGATTTTCAGGTGATGTCCCTAATTCTAGTCTCCCCCACCAATGGGACCAACTTACCTACCTCCATCTTATCAATGGCTTTCATAATTGTATATGTTTCTACAAGATTCCCCTCTCATTCTTCTAATTTCAAGCGAGTACAGTTCTAGACGACTAAATATCTCCTCATGGGCTAACCCCCTCATCTCTGGAATCAACCTGCTGAACCTCCTCTGCATCACCTCCAAAGCCATGACATCCTCAAGTAAGACCAGAATTGCACTGTGCTCCAGATGCGGCCTCATCAGGACCTTGTCCAGTTGCAGCAGGACCTCCTTGCTCCCAAAATCAATCCCTCCAGCGATGGAGGCCAACGTTCTATTTGCCTTCTTGACAGCCCACTGCACCTGCAAACCAACTTTTTGCGATTCATGCACAAGAACTCCCAAGTCCTTTGGCATGGCTGTTAAAAGCACGCTGCCTGACTTGCTGAGTTTCTCCAGCATTGCGTTTTTACTTCAATCACTGTGTCTGCAGTCTTTCGTGCTTTACTGTTCACTCAGCTCAAGTTTAATTTGCAAGATAATCCAGTGAACACTCAAGTTTTCTTTTCAGGAAAGAGCAGCCCAGGTTCCACCCACCAACTTCAATCTGCACACACTCACTACAATTATATATGAAGGAAAGATCCTTCAACCATTCCTAGCTTCAGGCAAAAGACACCATCCATGAACAGTAGAGCTTTGAGGGTGAATCAAGTTCAGATATTTCAGACTATTTGGTTGTGTTGCAGCAAGATGACAAATATCAATTATCACCCGAGTTGACTATTCATTTTAGGGGGGGGGGGGGGGGGAGAAAATCACTGAAGGGAACCTCTCAATAATTCAACTTAAAAGCAGGCCACTGTTATCTGTAACCCCATCCGCAAGGTTCTAAGACAAGGTTGGGACCTTACTGACACTTTTGTCCAATCACTTGCTGGAGTTGCTGTGGATACAGCATGCTAATGTTTTGTTAGTAACCACATAGGAGTTTGGAGTCAGGTTAAAAGTGAAGAACTGGGTTTCTCAGAAAACTCCATTTTGACACATCTCCACAGTGCATAAACAAACAAGTGTACAAATTCACTTCTGAGTGTTATGTGTAATTGTGATTGGTTGAGTACAAAATGTTAAATGTGGAAAGTATAGAGAGAGGGAAGGGGATGGAAAAAGCTTGAACTCTACAGGAAATTTTGTATAAAATTGACAATTGCTATTGATATTGTTAACATTAACATGCACAATTTTGATAACTGAATTTAAGTTTGGAAATCAAATAAAATAGTCAAAAAGTGTACAAATTCACGCTTTATTCTAAAATGGGCTGTTATTAGCAATACTGAAAATACAAGAATTCTTTACTTAATGATGATGATTTATTAATTTTTAGCATTTTTTTAAAAAAAGGTACAGCAGGGTAACAGACCCTCCGGCCCATGAGTCCACGCCGCCCAAACACACCCATGTGACTAAATAACCTACGGACCCTGTTCGTCTTTGGAATACATATTTGCATAAAAGTCCTCTGCAGAAATGTCAACTCTGCCTGACTCTGCCACCCCTTCAGGTACTGTGCCAGGTTCTCTGAAGGAAACTGGAGCTCCCAGAGGAACCCCAGGCAGACATGGGGAGAACGTACTAACTTAAGGACAGCAGCTGATTTGAACGTGGGTCACTAGTGCTGGAGCTAACTGCCACTAACCTGACAGCCTGGGTGTGAGAGCATGACACGATGAGAATACAGGACAACAACTCTCTTCCCCCCCCCACCCCCCCCCAAGATTTGCTTCCTGAAAATTGGAGAAGACAGAGAATTTCATATTTGTTGTATCACATCAGAAGTTGAAGAAACGTTACATGAACTTTTTTGAATTTAGCATGAAGCTTCACACAGTGAAGCTGACACATAGGGTTAGTTCAAGTGACCTAAAAATGTTTTTCTGCTGAATTTTGTTTGTACTCAGCATCTGATGCCTCTCCTGTTGGCCAACAATAATGGACTCCAGTTGCCCTTTCCAGTCATTGTTTAGATAACCCCTGCGGCAATCTCCCCAAAGCATTAATAAAGATTCTTTGTTCTTAATCTGTTTGGATTTGTTACTTCTCAGACCCGCCTACTTGTTCCTCCCATCACACCCTCGTACATTTTGGGAAACCAGAGCACTCGGAGACCCACTCAGACACGGGGAGAACGCACAAACACCTTATAGACAGCGCCAGATTCAAACCTGGTCATTAGCCTGGTCATTAGCACTGTAACATTCCACCTAAAGGTAAGAAAGCAAAACAGGAAGGATGTGGAAGCTATGGAGAGGATGTAGTGGAGATTGACCAAGTTGCCTGGATTAGAGAATGTGACTTATGAGGCAAGGTGAGCAGAACTAGAGCTTTTCTCTTTGCAGTGAGGGATGAGAGGGACTTAATAGAGGTCAAAAGATTCTGAGAGCCATAGGCACCCAGCACCTTTTCCCTAGGATGGGCGAGGCAAACACCAGAGGATATCTGTAAAAAGTGAAGGGAGGAAAGTTCAGGAGAGACATCAGGGGCAAGTTGTTTTATGTTTCCTCCCCCCTTACACAGAGAGTTGTGGGTGCCTGGAATGCATAGCCAGGTGTGGTGGTGGAGGCTGGTACAAGAGGGCACATGAATGGAAGAAAAATAGAGGGTTATGGGTGTGAGGAAGGGAAGGTTTAGTTTGTGAAGTAGGTTCAAATGGGTTGGCACATCATGGGTCTAGTGTGCGTCGAAAGAAACAAAGACTTGTTGATCCAAACCAAGGCTTTTATTAACTAAAAGACTGGAGCATAATCACAAGTCGGTCGACCAGTCCAGAATGACCTGGTCTGGCTAGGAGCATCCTTTTAAGATCTGCCAGTACACTCTCAGTCATCCTACATATACACATTGGTGATAGAATCTGTACTATCACAGTAGGCCAAAGGACCTGTAGTGTGTGGTATAATGTTCTATCAAGTTTGAGAGAGGTACAAGATTTTTTAAAGGGGATGTCAGCAAAGGGTGTCTCTGCCTGACAGGTGGTGGAGTGAGAGTCTGTATTTATGTGGAAGAGCACCTATTGCTATTACACAAGGCTATAGGAGGCCAAGTGATAGTCAATGAAATTGATATAAATGGTTTTTTTTTTTTGTTTTTTTTTTAATTTTTTATTTTTCACACCATAAATCACATTAGCCATGATATACACTATTTCTTTTTCACACATATACAGTGACTTTTTCTCCCCCCCCCCCCCCTCCTCCCAAGCCACCCCCCCACCCCCCCCCTTTCATCCATTTTAGGTATACAATCTAGGTTGCATTAAGCCAGTCAGACAATGCTGTCATTCAACAAAAATACACCAGAAATTCTACTGAGTCCATTCTTTTCTTTCCTTCTCCTTCCATCAACTTAGGAAATGTTTGTCCCCGGTAGGTTTTCGCTATTGTATTTAATGTAAGGCTCCTATACTTGTTCGAATATTTCAATATTATTTCTTAACCTATATGTTATTTTTTCTAATGGAATACATTTATTCATTTAAATTTAGTAGTTTCTTCCTTTTCATTTGGTTATGTATTCCATTAATATTTAAAGTCATATAGTTCAGCGTAGCCCTTTTATATTTTGTTTATCTTCTCTTTCCGTTTTTCCATCATTACCTTTCCTCCTTTTCCATTTGTTTTCTTATTTTCAACTCTTTATAAGACAACATTCCTACAACATCCAACATTTTCCTTATTCTCCTATTTCTATCTTATTTATCCCCAATCTCCCCTTCCCCTCCTGAGTTGTCCTTTATCCCTTGTCGGACAACCACATCTCCCCTCTCCATTTGGATTTGCGAATCCACTCGCAAGCGTCAACTGATTTTGCAGTGACCGCTATTTCCCCTCACCCCGCCCCCCCCAGAAAAGATTTCACTTTTCATATGTCACAAAGGTCACTCTTTTAATTCCCTTCTTATTCTCTCTATTCCATTACCTTCCCTTATTAATTCTTGTCTATACTATATTTTCCTCTAAGTACAGATACATTCACGTATGCAGATTGTCTCTATTCACTCTTATACCTCTTTACCCACATACATATCAATCGTGATCATTTTAACTCTCATTACCCGTCTTCCTCCCTCAGTCTATTTTTGTAATTGTTCTGCAAATTTTCGTGCTTCTTCTGGATCCGAGAATAGTCTGTTTTGTTGTCCTGGAATAAATATTTTCAATACCGCTGGATGCTTTAGTATAAATTTATACCCTTTCTTCCATAAAATCGCCTTTGCTGTATTGAACTCTTTTCTCTTCTTTAGGAGTTCAAAACTTATATCTGGATAAATGAAGATTTTTTGCCCTTTATATTCCAGTGGTTTGTTGCCCTCTCTTACTTTTTCCATTGTCTTCTCCAGTACCTTTTCTCTTGTAGTATATCTTAGGAATTTTACTACAATAGATCTTGGATTTTGTTGTGGTTGTGGTTTAGAGGCCAATACTCTATGTGCCCTTTCTATTTCCATTTCTTGCTGTAGTTCTGGACATCCTAGGGTCTTAGGGATCCACTCTTTTATAAACTCCCTCATATTCTTGCCTTCTTCATCTTCCTTAAGGCCCACTATCTTTATGTTATTTCTTCTGTTATAATTTTCCATTGTATCTATTTTTTGAGCTAGTAGTTCTTGTGTCTCTAGTTTTTTTATTAGATTCCTCCAATTTCTTTTTTAAGTCTTCTACCTCCATTTCTGCTGCTACTGCCCGCTCTTCCATCTTGTCCATTTTCTTTCCCATTTCTGTTAAGGTCATCTCTATTTTATTCATTTTCTCTTCTGTGTTGTTTATTCTTTTTCTTAAATCCTTAAATTCCTGTGTTTGCCATTCTTTAAATGACTCCATGTATCCTTTAATAAGAGAAAGTATATCCTTTATCTTGCCTTTCTTTTCTTCTTCTATTTCACTGTACTCTTCCTCTTCCTCTGGGTTGGCCATCTGTTGTTTCTTTGGTGCCCTTTCCTTCTCTTCTTTCTTGTTTCTATTGTCTTCTGTGGTCTCTTCTTGCTGCAGGTGTTCTGCAGCTGTCGTTGCCGGCTGTGGAGATTGACTCCCCAGCTGGTCCCCCCTCCCGTCGGTGTGTTTTTTTTCCATTCGCATCGCGCACGCGCGATTCCTCGCGCATGCGCGGTTGCGCACTTTTACTCGGCTCAGCGAGCCATTTTTTGTAGTCCATTATTTACCGACCTGAGGGAGCGGGTTTCTCTCTCCGCAGCGGGCCTCTTCGGACAGGTAAGGCCTTCACCTTTTTCCTCCTTTGTCTTCTCTTCCTCTCTTCTTACCGTTGCTTTCGATTTTTCTTTTTTTGTCGCCATCTTCTTTCCACCTTTATACTCACTTTTCTGTAACTTTTATTTCTGTGCCTTTGTGTTTTCCTTTGTTTTTCCCGACTTTTCTGGAGAGGGCTGGAGTTCACCGTCCGGCCACTACTCCATCACGTGACTCCTCCCCGATATAAATGGGTTTTTGATGGACAGCAGGGACATAGTTAGACAAGATTGGTTCCCAAGCTATTACTGTTTGTACAGTAGAATCTCCATTATCCTGAATTCAATCAACTGGAAACTCAAACAGCAGTAAAAAATAAATATAACTGGGAGGATGGATCCCACTGAAGAAGTGCTGAGACTTTGTTGGGCACACGCAGGTTTGCCCGGCTAAACCAACAATGCACCTCAATACACGCGCATTCTTTTCACTGTTGTAACTTGTGTGGAGGGGAGTCAGGTTGTCAGTGTAAGGAAGGTATGCCGAGGACCTGACTGAGACACCTGTGTGGAGATGAGTCAGGTTGTCAGCGTGAGGAAGGTGTGCCGAGGGCCTGACCGGGACACTGGCATGGAGGGGAGACAGCTTGTCAGCACAAGAAAGCACCGCTGAGGGCCTGACTGGGATACCTGCGTGGAGATGACCTGGGCTGTCAGTACGAGGAAGGCGGACCGAGGGCCTGAGTGGGACATGAGTCAGAGCCAGCGGGATGGGGATAGGATGTGGAGGGGGGAGGGGAAGATGGCAGTAGTGTTGCAACTTCGCTTCCAAGGTTCAAATTTTAGACCCAGTACATAAGATGACACCTGATTTAGAGTTGACATTTTTAAGTTTCTGATCATCTGATACATCAGGTAAAAAATGCCCAAGTTTTAAATTGGCAGGGATTGGTTATGATGGCAGCAGTTAGCGTAGGGTTTAGCACAACACTTACAGCGCCAGCGACTGGGGTTAGAATTTAAAATTTACACATTACAGGAATTTCCTGATTAAAGTGAACTTTACATAATTAAAAACTACAAAACTGATTTTTGTCAAATTACATCGTCTTTTAAACAGCATATTCTTAATGCTGGCACGTTAGTTAGACATTGGAAGAGCACATGTCAGTCAACCGGAAAATTCCAACATCTGTGATCTGGATAATGGAGACTCTACTGTATTACTTTAATCCTGGCGAGGATCCTGACAATGATTATCTCCCAATTACAAAAATAGCCCTCCATCTCCTACCTAATCAAGCCAACTTTGGATCCAATTTGTAAACCAGGCTTGCATCTCATTGGATGGAATCATATGGGACCAGTGGTTCATGCAAGATCTTGTCAATGGTCTGAAGTACACGCAGAGATCAACCACACTGGCCTGGGAGAGGGGGAATGGGGACGGTGGGAGCTCAAATCTGTATTGACCATCTTTGATTAATCCCTGCTTTCTCCACACATATTCATTTTGCCTCTCAGGAATACATGGTTGGCAAAGCGATCAACAACCTGTGATTGAATCCAGCACCAAGGAACATTCTCACAGTGTCCATGTGGGTTTCCTGCCACATTCTAAAGACAGGCGGGGTTAGTAGGTTAATTATCACATGGGTGTATCTGGGTGGAATGGGTCCATGGGGTGGAAGGGCCTATTATCAAGCTGTAAATTAAAACTGTATCCAACAGCTTCCTCACCTGAACTTTCTTGAATGAAGCCACCCTTCTACATCCTTTAGTCACAGTACTTGAGGAGTCCTGGAAAGGAAAATGAAACATGGAATGAGAGAAGGAATCCTCTGAGCACACAAATCATAATAAATGAAGGCTTCAGAGAAAGATAAAAGTATTCTCATAAGCAACTCACTTCCTTGTCACATCTGCCCAAGTCAGAATCTGAATCCGTTCTTTAAACTTTCCCACACCCACTAATCTATGGAGAGGCAGAAAATGTGACCTCACTTGCTGCCCTTGAAACTCTCACCAGACCTTATCGGGGAGTCACTAAAAACTGCGGCTGGTGATAGTATTTTGGAGCTGTAGCGGCAGCTTGGTGCGGACCCACAGAGATGACACAGCACACCCCCACAGGGTTCAACCACCGAGTCTGACTGCCTGTTGGCTCCGTACAGGTGTTAAATGGTCTGTTAAAGGAGCCAACTGTAACTTATATTTAAATCCTGCAATTACAGGGTCTAGGGTCAAGATGGTGGTGCTTACGATCAGCAGCAGCCACAACTGTTTGCAAAGGACTGGCACAAGGCACCAAGAATGGGGAGACCAAATCCTCCCCTCCCCTACCAGCTGAGAAGCAGAGAAGACCTATGGGACGGTGACCACAGCAGTGGACTGGCGAGAGACTCTGAGGCTGCAGAATAGATAAGCTGTGGGCAACAGCTGCAAGGAATTCACACCAGGCTGTGGACTGCAGAGACTGGGTGCCAGGTATTGAAAACTAGGACGCCAAGGATGCTGGAGGTTCTCTGATCGTCTCAGAGCTCAGGTTGCTAATGATTTCAACTGAAGGCTGTGCGGCTGCAAGAAAATCCATGGACACTCAACGACTCTGAGTGGGGGGGGGGGGGGGAGAAACTCTCATGTTTCTCTTTCTCTGACAAAGGGTCCTGGGCAATTTCAGCTGATGGTGAATCTTAGTCTGCCTTATGGTGTAATATCATGTTCTCTCTTTTGATTACGTGACAAAAAAAGGTCTTTCCTGACCTTCTGCACAAATGTCATCGTGAAGAAAGCATGTCACCACCTCTACTACTTCCCAAGGAGTTTGCAGAGATTTGATATGACACAGATGTGTAGTGGGAAGCGTATTAATCAGCTGCATCATAGGCTGGTATGGGGGCATCAATACCTCTGAGCAGAACCCTCCAAAAGGTAGTGGACACATACACAGCCCAGGACATCACAGGCAAAACCCTCCCACATTGAAAAAATCTGCAGGGAATGCTGCCGTCGGATAGCAGCAGCAATGATCAAGACCCACTCCACCCAGCACACCTCTGTTCTCACTTCTGCCATCAGGAAAGAGGTCAGGAACAGTTGCTACCCCTCCACCATCAGACTCCACAACAAATTCAGACTTATTTAAAAAACTGCTAATTTGCAATTTATCATTGAATTTTTTTTGTATTGCATTTTGTTTGTACTGTCTTCTTTTTTTTTTAAATTTTTTATTTTTCACACCATAAATCACGTTAGCCATGATATACACATTTTCTTTTTCACACAAATACAGTGACTTTTTCTCCCCCCCCCTCCTCCCTCCTCCCAAGCCACCCCCCACCCCCTCCCTCTCATCCATTTTAGGTATACAATCTAGGTTGCATTAAGCCAGTCAGACAATGTTGTCATTCAACAAAAATACACCAGAAATTCTACCGAGTCCATTCTTTTCTTCTCTTCTCCTTCCATCAACTTACGTAATGTTTGTTCCCGGTAGGTTTTCGCTATTGTATTTAATGTAAGGCTCCCATACTTGTTCGAATATTTCAATATTATTTCTTAAACTATATGTTATTTTTTCTTCTTTTTTCTTTGGCTTGGCTTCGCGGACGAAGATTTATGGAGGGGTAAAAAGTCCACGTCAGCTGCAGGCTCGTTTGTGGCTGACAAGTCCGATGCGGGACAGGCAGACACGATTGCAGCGGTTGCAGGGGAAAATTGGTTGGTTGGGTTGGGTGTTGGGTTTTTCCTCCTTTGCCTTTTGTCAGTGAGTGGGCTCTGCGGTCTTCTTCAAAGGAGGTTGCTGCCCGCCAAACTGTGAGGCGCCAAGATGCACGGTTTGAGGCGTTATCAGCCCACTGGCGGTGGTCAATGTGGCAGGCACCAAGAGATTTCTTTAGGCAGTCCTTGTACCTTTTCTTTGGTGCACCTCTGTCACGGTGGCCAGTGGAGAGCTCGCCATATAACACGATCTTGGGAAGGCGATGGTCCTCCATTCTGGAGACGTGACCCATCAGCGCAGCTGGATCTTCAGCAGCGTGGACTTGATGCTGTCGACCTCTGCCATCTCGAGTACTTCGACGTTAGGGATGTAAGCGCTCCAATGGATGTTGAGGATGGAGCGGAGACAACGCTGGTGGAAGCGTTCTAGGAGCCGTAGGTGGTGCCGGTAGAGGACCCATGATTCGGAGCCGAACAGGAGTGTGGGTATGACAACGGCTCTGTATACGCTTATCTTGTGAGGTTTTTCAGTTGGTTGTATAGACAACAGACTCACCAAGGCAAATAGCGCCTTATTTTTCTAATGAATACATTATTCATTTCTATATACCATTGTTGTATTTTCAAATTATCTTCCAATTTCTAGGTTGACATAATACATTTTTTTTGCTACGGCTAGGGCTATCTTAACAAATCTTTTTTGTGCATCCTCCAAGTCAATTCCAAATTCTTTATTTTTTAATGTTACTTAGGAGAAAGATCTCTGGATTCTTTGGTATATTGTTTTCTGTTATTTTATTTAATATCTGATTGAGATCATCCCAAAATTTTTCTACTTTCTCACATGTCCAGATTGCATGAATTGTTGTTCCCCTTTCTTTTTTACATCGAAAACATCTATCAGATACTGTTGGGTCCCATTTAACTTTTTGCGGTGTAATGTTATAGTCTGTGTAACCAATTATATTGTATCATACGTAGCCTCGTATTTATTGTATTTCACATCGTTCCAGAACATAATTTCTCCCATGTTTCCTTTTATATCTTTATATTTAAATCTTGTTCCCATTTTTGTTAGTTTTACCATTTGTTTCCTTATTCTCCTTTTCTTGCAGTTTAATATACATACTTGTTATAAATCTTTTGATTAACATTGTATCTGTAATCATATATTCAAGGTTACTTCCCTCTGGTAAACTCAAATTGCTTCCTAATTTATCTTTCAAGTAGGATCTCAGTTGGTAATATGCCAGCGCTGTATCTCAGTTATATTGTACTTATCTCTCATTTGTTCAAAGGATAAGAATCTACTTCCTGAAAAACAATTTTCTATTCTTTTAATCCCTTTTTTTCCCCATTTTCTAAAGGAAAGGTTGTCTATTGTAAAAGGGAGTAGCTTATTTTGCATCAATATTAGTTTGGTAATTGATAATTTGTTTTATTTCTTTCTACATGAATCTTTTTCCAAATATTGAGGAGATGTGTAATACTGGAGAAGTTCTATGTTGTACCAATTTTTCGTCCCATTTATATATGTGTTCAGGTATCTTTCCCCTATTTTATCTAATTCTAATCTCGTCCAGTCTGGTTTTTCCCTTGTTTGAAAAAAATCTGATAGGTATCTTAATTGTGCGGCTCTATAATAATTTTTGAAGTTTGGCAGTTGTAAGCCTCCTTGTTTATAACATTCTGTTAATTTATCTAGTGCTATCCTCGGTTTCCCCCCCTCTCCATAAAAATTTCCTTATTATTTCTTTAACTCTTTGAAGAATTTTTCTGTCAGTTGTATTGGCAATGCCTGAAATAAGTTTAGAATCCCGACACTTCTCCATATTCCTTCAATTTCTTATATAATTCTTTTATTGATAGTTCTGGTTCTGTTAAGTACACTATCACATCATCCGCAAATAGACTGATTTTATATTCCCTGTCTTTTATTTTTATTCCTTTTATATTATTATCTATTCTTATCAATTCTGCTAGTGGTTCTATAGCTAGCGCAAACAATAACGGTGATAGTGGGCATCCCTGCCGCGTTGACCTGCTTAAGTTAAATTGCTTTGATACATGTCCATTTACTGTCACTTTCGCTAACGGTCCCTTATATAATGCTTTAATCCAATTAATATACTTCTCCGGTAAACTGAATTTTTGCAATACTTTGAACAAATAATTCCATTCTACTCTGTCGAAGGCCTTCTCTGCGTCTAAAGCAACTGCTACTGCAGGTGCTTTATTTCCTTCTACTACATGAATTAAGTTAATAAATTTACAAATATTGTCTGTTGTGCGTCTTTTTTTGATAAATCCAGTTTGGTCTAAATTTACCATTTTCGGTACCTGTTCTGCTAATCTGTTTGCTAATAGTTTAGCTATTATCTTATAATCTGTGTTAAGTAATGATATTGGTCTATATGACGCTGGTGAGAGTGGATCTTTCCCTTGTTTTAGTATCACTGTAATTATTGCTGTTTTACATGAATCTGGTAAGTTTTGTGTCTCATCAATCTGGTTGATTACATCCAGGAGGGGTGGTATTAATAGGTCTTTAAATGTTTTGAAGAATTCTATTGGGAGTCCATCCTCTCCTGGTGTCTTATTATTTGGTAATTTTTTTATTATCTCTTGTATTTCTACTGTTCCAAATGGTTCTGTTAATTTATTTTGTTCCTCTATTTGTAGTTTTGGTAGTTCAATTTTAGTCAAAAATTCATCTATTTTCCCTTCTTTCCCTTCGTTTTCAGTTCGGTATAATTGTTCATAGAATTCTCTGAAGTTTTCCTTAATTTCTTTCGGATTATATGTAACTTGTTTGTCTTTTTTCCTTGTTGCCAATACCATTTTCTTAGTTTGCTCTGTCTTAAGCTGCCATGCTAAGATTTTGTGTGTTTGTTTGTACTGTCTTCTTGTTGCATTTCTCTCTGTATACACATATCTTTTCTTGAGTAGAATTTTTTTTTTGCACTGCCCGTAAAGTAGAAATTCTGCCTGGGCCTCAGGACAAAAGAATATCAGGGTTGTATGCGATGTCATGCATGTTTCCTGACAATAAACATGAACTTTCTCCTTGGAGGATGACAGGTGACCTCACAAGAGGAGAGATACTGATCGTGTGGATCATCAGATGCCTTTCCCTGCCAGGTTGAAATGGCTAACACAAGGGAGCATAATTTTAAGGTGCTTGGGACTAAGTACTGTGGGGGGGGGTGCTATGCAAGAAGCAAATTTTTTCCACAGAATGGTGGGTACATGGAATGCACTGCTGGCAATGGTGGTGGAGGCAGGTACAATGGGATCTTTTAAAAGACCATTAGATACATGGAACTGAGAAAAGTGGAGGGCTATGCAGTGGGAAAATTCTAGGCAGTCGTTGGGAGCATGTGATTAGGTCTGTATAACACTGTGGGCCTGTACTATGCTGCAGATTTCTATGCTCTGAACTTGCACTATATTCATAGTTATTTGAATACATCTTTACAAGTTACTTTGCATTTAAAAGGAAAAATAAGGCAGAGTGGTTAAATACAAATACTTCCTTCCCCCAGCTACACCAATCAATCTAAGGCATACACATCCACTGTGAAGCTAGCTGGCAGTAAATAATGAAGAATGGAGTTAGCATCATCTTCCTTGTACCAGTTCTATGACATTCAATTCAAATCAATGAAATGGAAAAGCAGATGTATTTTCTATCAAGCAAAGATAAGTTGCAATGATTGCATTGAGGAAATTCAAAACTTTCTCTGAACTCGCTAGCTGTGAAGGGGCTTCTTGGCCTGCATCCTTGCAGCCGAAGGGGAATGTACAAGACAGATCTGCTACTGGCACACCCCTGGATGGCACCCTTGACAATGCAATGCCGCTGTCCTGCTGGGCAAACCGGCTGACCGAGACAGAACAAAGGCAACAGTGTACCAGGTATATACTTCATGTTTCTGTGTCTCGTCTTTTTATTACAAACTGCTTGAAATCTGCCAAATTAACTGCATCTTAAACTCTCCTGAACTTGCACAATCTCATGTCCACACCTACATCCATGCAGATTTAAGATTTGATGACTACATTGGCGCTGCCTCCTGATCAGCTCATCAGCTGTGCTGCCAACTTTAAATTCACTTGGTCTATCCCTGGCAACACTCTCCCCTTTCTCATTCTCTCTTGACTCCAACTCAGGAGGCAGACCATCTGCAGACATATTACCCCACTAACTCCCAGTTACCTTGACCACACCTCTTTGCACCTTCTCTCCTGTATGGATTTCACCCCTTTCAATTTCTCTGTCTCTGCCACATCTGCTCTCATAGCAAGGCCTTCCATTCAAGGACATCCGAGATGTTCTTCTGCAAACATGGCTTCCCCTGACATCAACTCATTAAATCTTTCTCCACAATTTCTGACACCCAGATCCATCCTGGCATTCTGTAGGAACTGCTTCCTCTGCAACTCCCTCCTCCATTCACCCCTTACCTCTGTGACTATGAGTGCTGCACTTGGATATTCTCTTTCACCACCATTCAGGGCCACAAAATACTTCCAACTGAAGCAACACCACGTGAACTGGAAGGGGTCATTTACTGCGCCAGGTTCTCCCAATGTAGCCTCCTCGACATCAGAGTCTGGATGCAGACTGGGGTACATTTTGATGAACATCTTCAGTCTATCCACTGCAACAGCAATGACCAACTATTTTAATTCCACATCCCACTGGCACCTCAACATGCATATCGATGATCTCATGCACCATCAAATTGAGGGTACCCGCAAATTGGAGGAACAATACCTTGTCTTGGAGGTCTCCAACAAGGCTATAAGAACATCGACCTCCAATTTCTGTTAACACTGCTCCTCTTTCCCTATCCCCACCTTCTTCCCTCTCCATTCAGAGTTACCCTCTCCCCCATCACTCCCACCTATATCTACCTCTTACCTGTTGGCCTGTGGTCCTCTGAAGTGTAATACTTCTTGTGGATGCTGAGTGACCTGCTAAGATTCACCAGCACATTTATTTATTGCACCGAAAGGCAATATTTTGTTAACCACTTTGTTCATCTTTTCTGCAACCTTCCAAGATCTGAGCACAAGAACCCCAAGTCTCTTAAATCTACTCTGCAATATGCCTGCATCTTCCAAACTATCTATGTTCCCAAAGTCTAACCCATCACTATTCTCCAAAGTTTGCCATCTCGGTTCACCACACATTATTGATTCCTATAGATCCAGAGTTCCCCAGTTAACACCTTCACATCCAAATATTGCCATTGACCACACAACTGTCCTCTTTCTAGCCAGTTTTGTGAACATACCATTCCAGCCACTTATTCATAGATCATAATAGTACAGGCCCTTCAGCCCTCTATTTTGTACCAATCTACATATTCCTACCAAAAAAAAAGCTAAACTTCCTACCTCATAAACCTCTATTATTCTTTCATCCAGTCTCCACCACCACCCCTGGCAATGCACTCCAGGCACCCACAACTTACCCCTGATGTTTCCCCCTTACATTCACTTTGTACAGATGTCCTCTGGTGTTTGCTACACCTACCCCAGGAAAAAGGTGCTGGCTGTCTACATTTTTTATTCTTCTCAGAATCTTGTAGACCTCTATTAAGTCTCCTTTCATCCTTCTTCACTCCAGAAAGAAAAGCCTCAGCTCTGCTAAACTTGCCTCATGAAGCAACACTTACAGCTTACGGATTTTATTTTGCACCCTTTAGATATTTTTGAGTGCAAGGCAGAACTGAAAGCTTAGGAAGGATGTGGAAGCTGTGGATGCAAAGGAGATTTACCAGGATGTTGCCTGGATTGGAAAAGCATTACTCTCAATCAGAACGAAACTTCTGACGAGTTAATCTAGCACCCATTTGAAAGACACAAGCACAATGAAATGCAGCCTTCAAGGGAATAAAACCACTGCCATGGGGGGGGGGGGGGGGGGAAACGCAGAGAAAATGGCACACAGCAGGGCATTGAGAGCACTCTGTGACTGTTCCAATGAGCCAACCTCCCCATGCTCCTGAATTCTATAAATTATAACACAAATATTAAATGTTCAACAGGGAGACTGAGCAGAAAGTTAGCATGACCTATTATAGTGCCAGCAACCAGGTTTGCATCTGGTGCCCTCTGTAAGGATTTTATACTTCTCCCTGTGGTTTTCCTCCTGCTGTTCAAAACATATGGGGGTTTGTAGGTTCATTGGTGTTTCTGGGTGGCACAGGCTCATGGGCCGGAAGGGCCTGTGACTGCACTGCACGTCTAATTTAATTAGAAAATTAACCAATCGAATTAACATCTTTAAATGGAAAAATATGCATGGAACTGCCCCTAGCTGCTGAAATTAGAATATTAATTTTCACCTCCCTGGCAGCCACCACTGGCTGAACCAGATTTGGATACTGCATTGGACCTGACACCATATTTCTTGCTCCAATCCAAGCTCAGAGGCCATCAAAATCCATGTCTTTGTTCTTCCAGGAGCTTAATCTTTCCATTTTAAAACTTCTTACCCTCTTCTGTCTGTGCCTCATCCCTCTCCAGCTTAAACTCAAGACAACTTTACCTCTCACTCTGATTTCATCTGCGTCTCCAATTTTTAAACACAGTAAAACCCCTGGTATCCGGAATTCATGTGACCAAGTCTCAAGCAACTGGAAGATACACTTATCCAGAATCTAACAATCCCCATAGATGCCAGATATCAGGGGTTTTATTGTAATTCCACCACAATTTCTGCTAACTAGACACCAAGCTCAGGAATTCTCTCCTTAAACCCCTTTACTTTTGGGACCCCCTCAAAACTTAGCATCTTGTACTCTAACATCTCAACTCCCTTGGTGTCCATCACTCAATTCTGAAGCAACACAGAATGCTTCATGGAATGAAAGCAACATTTAATTTGTGGATTCCTCACCTTTTGCCCTCACACCCTGGAGAATAAACTAAGGCTATTGGCCACAGTGAACAAAAGTATAAATCGATGGGCATTACAATTTGTTTGCAACAAGTTCATAAAAAGAGCTTCTGACTAAATATGAGCCCGGTGAATATGGGAAGTCAAACAACTGGAAGATAGAATTGCCTGTAAAGTTATTCCTTTGGAATTTAATTTACTTTCAGGATCCTTGTTCATAATGTAATGCACAATAGCCATGATGAAATGTAAAGGCTTTCCAATGTAATTTGGGTGAGCAAAATAGTGAAAACTTTTAGGATTACTGATTAAACATCAATCACCAAGTTAGTCAAACCTAAAAATCATTGTAACGAGACAAGAGTCCAACAGAAAGGATGTGGAGAAGCTGGGCACAGTCAGCACACACTATTACATAGCTTGCGACCCCAGTTCAAATCCGCCATTCTCCCAGTGTCAGAGGGCTTTCTCAGGGTATTCCCATTTCATAAAACATTACAGTACAGGCCCTTTGAACCACAACATTGTGCTAAACCCACCTCATCTCATAGCCCACTTTTTCTTTCATCCATGTGCCTTTCTAAGTCTTTTAAATGCCTATTGTTCCAGCCTCCACCACCATCCCTGGCAATACATTCCAGAAACCCATAACTCGAAAAAAACGTACGCCTGATGTCTCCCTTAAACCTTCCTCCCTTCACTTTGTACACATCCTCGGGTGTTTGCTACTCCCGTTCTGGAAAAGAAAGTGCTGGCCATCTACCTAATTGGTGAAACTCATGTATTTTGGTGGCACAGGCTCATGGGCTGGAAGAGCCTATTACTGCTGGGTTTGTGAAATAATTTTTTTTAAATCTGGGAGAGAAATTTAACACCCAGGCCTGGGGAACTAGAGAGATACTAACGAACAGGACAGGAAAAACTAGAGGGTTAACTCGACCTGTGGCATCAAGGACATCTACAAGAGTGTCTTTTTTTTTTAAAAAAAAAGCAGCCTCTATCCTCAGGAGCCCTCACCAATCAGGCCATGCCCTCTTCACTCCACTATCATCAGGAAGGAGGTACAAAAACCTGAAGATGAGCACCCAACAGCACAAGAATTTCTTCCCCTCTGCCACTTCTAACATCAAAACAACTGTAAACCCTATGGCCAGTAGAGCAGGATAGGCAGCACAAGAATGCCCCACAGATTTCAGTAACTGGAGCCCAGAGATAATAAATGGCAGGGTCTACAAGATGTAGAAACCTTCACAATTAAAGCTCTTGAAAGGACTTCAACCTGCAAGTCCCTGAGGAAGAGCTGAGAAGCAGGATTTTCTTGGTCCATTGGCCAGCAAATACAGCTGTACCACTAATTTCTATGTTCATTTGAGTAGGGGGACAAACTTCCCCTCATTAATTTAAGGCATTTATACTGAATCTTTGATATAGTGAACCATCACAATGTGCTTCACAGGCCTGAATTCACACCAAAAGTCATACAGGGGATAATGGACACAGGTCAGAAAAGGTAAAACAGGCAAGAACTTTATTCCTGGAGTATAGAACAATGAGGTTTGATGGAGTAATGCAAAATTATAAGGGGGATATGGAAGCAGGCCTTTCCTTCCCCTCCCCTCCCCCCCTACAGAAGTTAGGTGAGACAAGAACTGGAGGGTTGGGTGAAGGGTTTTAAGTGAATATTAGGTGGAACGAGCTGCCAGGTGAAGTGTGAACGCAGGCTCTATTTTTAGATTTCAGACAAATTCGGATAGGTGCACAGATGGGAGGGGTATGGTGGGGTTATGGTCTGGGTGCAGGTCAGTGGGACTACGCATAACAAATGGGCTGAAGGGCCTGTTTCTGTTCAGTGACAAGTCTATGGAGCAAGGATAAAAGTTTGGCAGAGATGTGTTGAGGGCCCTCTGTACCTAATCTTGAGGCCGAGGACCTTGTCAATGTAAAGCAGCACAACACAAATTGAAGGATGAGCAAGCCAGCGCAAAATTCAAGTTTACAGATGGAGATTATAGAGCTAGGGCAAGAGGACACATTAAAGCAGTTCAATTAGGAGATCCTGGAATAGTGAGAAGGAACTCCAGAACTGACTGAAGTACTCAAGGGCACAAGGAGATCATACAAATTCGAGATCATAAATTGGGAAAAGCATGCTCGCAATTGGGGAAAATGTAAAGAATGACAAATTCGGCAATTTATTCCCAGTTCCCTCCATTTTGGTTAAAATAGCAGTGAAGAAATCAGAACATGTTGTATTTAAGTGAATTATGAACTGAAATTTGGAAGGTAGCATTTGCAAATTAGCAGTTCTTATCAGACACGATATCTGCACCTGCCGCCTCCCCAACCTTTTAACCCAAGGCTTCACACAAATTCTCATTTACACCAATGGTCAAAACACAAACGGCGCTCATTTTAGTTAAACAAGGTCTGCAGACACCAGGGTCAAGTGCAATACAGACATGCTGGAGAAACTCATGCATCATCCACAGGGTCACAACGTTTTGAGCCTGAGCTCTTCATCAGGCATGACAAAAAAGCTCCAGTCAGAAAAATAGAACACAGAACAGATGCTGTGTGACCTTCTGAGTTTCTCCAGCACGCTTGTGTCTTGTATATTTTAGTTCAAGGCTCAAGCCTTGAACAGTCAAAGAGCATGGGTGATGGTCCTTGGTAAAATAGAAAAAAATCAGCGGGAATATTTCAAGTTGGGAATAAAGGTGGCAACGGTTGGGATGGCAGATAGCGCAACGCCTTTACAGCACTAGCAATCGGGACCGGGGTTCAAATCCTGCACTCTGTTAGGAGTCTGTAAGTTCTCACTGTACCTGCATGGGTTTTCCCCAGGGGTGCCAGTTTACTCGAAATGTACCAGGGTGTGATTTAATTGGGTAGCACAGACTCATGGACCAAAATGGCCTGCATGTCTAAATTTTAAAAATGTAACAACCATCTAGGTTTTAATTTAGGCACCTTGGGATTTGTCCCAAAGTATTTTAAAGTCAGCAGCCCACTGCAAACTGGTTTGGCTTTCTTCATTGTGCACTTTTTGGCCATCAGTTTTAATAGCTTCTCTTTTCCACCTCAGTCCATGTGACAGATTACTCATTTCCTTTGATGGATTGAGATCACCTTTGAGCAATGCAGGGACACAAACAAACAGCAACAACTGCCATTTTAATCCAAGGTCTTGCACACTACCGCGGTTCTTTTTTTAAAATAGCATCACTAAAATATCAAATCTTGACAAGCCATAGGAAACACCCCCATTCTAATTGATCACCTTAATGTATTTAACAAAAACTCTCAAGTGGCCTTGAGAGCAAATGGTAAATTGGCTGTGAATGTTTAATTGTATACTACATGAGAGTTGTGACTTGGGACAAAATTTGTTGCAAAAAAAGATGAAACTCTTAGAACCATTGAACGAAACCCAGCATGGAACTTGGCCCTTCGGCCCATCAATTCTGTACCAATTACTCTGCCTCATCCAAATGTCTATACTGAATTGTAGACCTCTATACTCTTTCCATGCACCTGCCCAAATTCTTCCTAAATGTTAAAATTGAGCCCACATTTACTCCAGCTGGCAGCTTATTCCACTCTCCAAGTAGTTCTTCTCTCACCCTTAACCCATGTTCTCTTATTCTTCTCATCTCACTTAAGTGGAAAATGGCTGCTTGCATTTGCATTTATACTCCATAATTTTGTATACCTCTATAAAATCTACACTTCAACAAATAAAGTCCTAACCTGATTAACCTTTACCTGTGGCCGAGTTCCTCAAGTCTGGGCATTACCCTTTTAAATCTTCTCTGCACTTTTCAATATTATATTTTTCCTGTAGTTAGGTGACCAAAATTGCACATAATATTCCAAATTTGGCCACACCAATGTCATGTACAACTTCACCATAGCATCCCAACTCCTGTAACGATTTATGATGGCCAACATGCCAAAAGTTCTTTACAACCTGTGACACCACTTTCAGGGAATCCTGTTTCTGCATTCCCAGTTCCATGACATGCCAGTGCCCAATCATTTACCTCCCTTGGTTACTACTCTCAAAATGCAATACCTCACTTGTTAAATTCCATTTTGCAGCCTGTTTTTCAGTCAGGCCCAAATATTTTTGAATGATTGGCAAGTCTACAAGATGCAATAATGGCAAAACAATGATCCCTCTATGACAAACTTAGTGCATGTGATTCATTTCAATCATCTGCCACCTGCACGTACTGTTGACAAAGGCTACTTACCACGAGATTCTTCATTCAGGATCTACTGTTGAATTTGTAGTCATGAAAAAAATTCAGTTAATGCTGTCTATCTTGCATTTCAAGGTGCAAGCTTTTCATCACCAAAGAATCGGCTCCATTGGCTGCTTCTTGCTCTCGTTTGTGCAGATTAGTTTTGCATTTCCTTCAAGAGCAAGCCAGGTTCTTTGATTTGATAGTTCTGGGCAAAGTGGAATGGCCAGCATGGCCTAATATCTAAACCAAGCACCCACAATTCTTTACTCAGCCAATTTAGCGGTAGGCAAAAATCTTTTTACTAGGCCCACCCAAACTCTTCTGCATCTTTTCTAATCATTACAATGTTCTGCATGCATTTGAGCACATTATAGGTACGCAAATTGGTCTGATAACTTCTCCATTTTAGCTTGCTAGTCACCTGATTTTTCTCTCAATGCCACCAAGCATTTAATGCCTTCACCCACACCAATCCTGATTTGATGCACTCTACTTTGCAACAAATGTCATCCTTCCATTTCTCACATTTTAAGTCCCCAGGCAGATAAATAAACCCACTCTTCCAGTAACAGAGACTGATTAGTTGAGAATCTAAGGTGACAATTTGAGCATTGAAAAGGTTGCTTTTTCTGCTTGCAAAGTAACAAAATGCAGTAAGTTGAATTTATTAATCATTTGGAACCACTTGCTCAGGTTTTTGGGTGGCAAGGTGCATTCCCAGAAACTAAGTTAAAACTCATCCCAAAAGCTGTTCCTCATATTGTGTGCAACTCCATAGAAAGCCTGTCTTCTCCTGAAAACAAGATCTCCCAAAATAGGACGAATAAAAAGCCACACGTACGTTTAACCTTTGTACTTGTTTTATGTTTGACAAAATGCCATGTAGCAGCCAGATTTTTTTAAAAAAGAGACAGCAATGTTAAAGGTCAGAAAAATTCCCAACTACAATTACAATGGCCCCTAAAAAAAACAAATTACAGATATTTTCTATCCGAAGTGTACAAAACAAAGGTAGCACCCCCACCCTCCCCAAAGATAGGTGGTCAATTTCCAATTCTGATCTCATAAGATATGCAGACGTTTCCCCCCCCCCCCACCCCCCCCCCCACCCACTCCAACTCCAACCCCAGGAAAGTAATCAAATTTTATTGGCGCATTCATGACATGAATTTGACCAAGCCCAAAAGCCCAATTCCAAACTCCCCCTCCCAACCAGTTATAACTGATGCAGAGAAAAGCACCCACCACAGGGGCTTGAACAAGGCCCATCTAGTCAAATGTAATCTAGTTGTAGTTTCCCCATTACAAGAGCTTGAACAGAACCCTTTCTCAGAAGTTCCCAGAAAACAAATTATACAGACAAATTCAGTTAAAGATTTCCCCTATTACATCAAGAGCTCCTCCCCAAGCCAGCCACCCTCCCAGAAAGCAAATGCAGTAAGCTGGAGTCAATAAATTGCAGACAAAGGCTCCCCATTATAGCAGAATCTTGAACGAGTCCCAGTTCCAGCCCTCCAAAGAGCACAAGGCATTGGATCCTGGTCAGAAGTTGCCTAATAGAAAAAGTGAAGTTGCTCAGAAGACAAAAGATAGTCTATTTAAATGTTGTCAAAACCCAGCAGCCATTCTCAAGTAGAGTTTTTAGACCAGTGATTTGCAACCTTTTTCACCTCTACTCACATACCATCTTGAGTAATACCTCACTTTCTATACAGAGCACCAATAGCATAGGATGCCATCGGTGCACTGTAGTTAGTGAGGGATTAGTGATAGGATGCCATTGGTGCTCTGTAAATGGAAAGGAAAAGCTTATCACTGACAGACCGTAGATGATACTGTGTTATTCTCTCAGCTGCCTGCAACTGGTTAAAAAGAACTTAAACTGTTTTACCCTAGATAAAAATCAGGGATCTGCACTTATGATCAAAAAAGTAATTAAACAAAGGCCGCAGAATCTGTAGTTAATGGTTCAAAGAACCGGGATTTTGAGGGGGGGGGGGGCAACTCAGAGGTTTACAGGCAAAAACATGAAATCCCCCTCTATAAACGACTGACTTCTTCTCAGGATTTGTCTCAGTGAAATTTCTCCAGCCCCTTTCCTCGACCTCGCTACCCCTGGTACTTCCATTACGTTTCGGTTCTCGCCAACTTCTCCTCAACTGAATCTGTGTGCATAAGTGTAGGGCGAAAGGTGAAACAGCCTCCGGGCGGCGGGGTCGGCTCCTGTCTCTTGGGGCTTGAGCTGCTGTCCCTTGGATCGGAGTTCCAAGCCGGTTATCAGTAGCCTCGGACCCTGGCCCCGTAGCCTTCGACAACGTACGGGCCACGGAAATACGGCGGGTGCATCGGCCGCAGGAGAGGGCGCCGGTCATGATACACCGGAGGCGGTACAGGAGGGGGGTAAGGGCGGCTCCTGCGGTATGGCTCGTAGCCTATGCGGTCGTAGTGGTAAGCCGGGTCCGGGTCGGCGTAGGGCGGAAGGTGGCCGGGGACCGGCCGGCGGGGAGGCGGCTCGGCCCCCCAATTCTCCCGGGCCGGATTGGAGCGCGACAGCTGCACGAACATGTTCTGGCCCTGCAGTGGCGTGCCGTCCAGCTCCTGGATGGCGGCCATGGCCTGGCGCTCATGCTCCATGTAGACAAAAGCGAAGGTACGCGCCATGTCCAGGTCGACCACCCGCCCGAACTTCCGGAAGAGCTCCTTGACGTCGTTTCCAGTCACCGACTCGGCCAGGTTGCCGACGAAGACCTTGGCGGTGCTGCTGCGCTTGCGTGCATTGGCCACACCCACCGTGATGTGGGCGCCCCGCACGCTGGCCCGGTGCAGCGCCTTGATGGCGCGCGTCGCCTGGCTCAGCTTCTCCATGTGCACGAAGGCGTAGTTGCGCACCACCTCGCACTCGCTCACCTCGCCGTACTTCTCGAACATGGCGCGAAGCTCGGCCGGGCTGCAGTAGCGCGACAAGTTGCCCACGAAAATCTTCACCATAGCGACGACAGACACCCCACCCCCCCCCCCCTCCCTCTTCCTTCCACGTCGTGAGATTGTGCCCGACTGAGGAAGGCGGCAAAATGGCCGCCTTGATATAGAGGCGTGCGGGATGACGTCATCCTGTTGTCATGGACACGACAGACTCCAACAACGTCAATTTATTTTATTTTTTGGTGAAAATAGCATCTTTTTGATCTGAGTAAGTATAAAAACGCTTCAAGTTTAAATTGCGGTAAATGTGGCATTGTTTGAATGTATGAATATAAAAAAACATACTCATCCTCTCACCATTTTGTTCAGGCGCCTGTCTACATTTTACTCACACCCTGATGAAGGGCTCAAGGCCTCAACGTGGGTCAAGCAGCCTTAGCTTTGTTCTACAAAGTACACTGTTTGGCCCGCTGACTTTCTCCAGCATTGTGTTTGACATTGTGAGAAGCAGATGTGCTGTCACAGATTTCACTTGAGACAAAAATTGAGAACAAAGAATATTTATTATAATTTTACAACAATGCAAAGTTGGGTGCTTCTCCTTACCCTGGGAATACACTCAGATACTGGGGCTTACCCAACTTTTTATACATTCCATTTCAGTACAGAAGTACCTTCCCCCTTAACGTTCGTCTGCCTCCTGGATTAGTTTAGCATTAGGAAATTCTGCCTAACTTCTAACTTCTTATCAGTTTATGTGCCTTTCAGCAAACTTGCTTACCAGGAAGTGTCATGTTTTTGTTCTTACTCATTAATCAACCCCCAGGACTTGCTAAATCTATCTACTTGCTATCCTGTTTTTGAAGACCCCTATTTTATTATACTTGCTTGACCCTTATTTAACCCATCATAATTCATTCTTACTTAGCACTTGTTTGACTCCTCACATTCCATTATCCCTTACAATCCACCCTTTTTCTTTAGCTACGCTTAGTAAACCCTCATTCGGGCAGTATTCTTTTAAGCTTGGTCTTTTTCCCAGCGAGTGACTAAACGAACTGCGGCCTCAGCATCATCAAACGGAGTTTGAATTAAACACTGCACACAATGCATTAGACAGGGAATTATTATGAGGGCTAAAATAAAAAGCCCAGCCGTTATAAGGGCCATGTGTATCCAGCTCCAGTCGCCAGTAAAAATTTTAGTCCACCATATACCGGACAAAGGATGCCAAGTCTGGACCGGGACATGCGAAAGTTTTTGAATTCTTGAAGAAATATTTTTTTTACCGCCTGGCCATTGTCATCAATCTTCAAGCAACAATTGGTAAGATTTTTCTTTTTATTCGTCATGACATAATTCTTTTTCTAGAATTGATTATTTTTTAATTTCAACACATTTGCAGGATAGGGTTACATCTGTGGATTCGGACCATTCATTATTATTATTAGAATATCAGAGTTCACAGGATGTTCGGAGAGCTCCAAGATGGAGATTCAATACTATGTTACTGCAAAAACCGGAATTTATTAGTTATTTAAAACAACAAATTGAGGTTTTTATTAGTAATAATAGTAATTCTGTTTCTAGTCATTTTGTTTTATGGGATGCAATTAAAGCTTTTTTACGAGGTCAAATTATTAGTTATGCTTCTAAAGTAAAGAAAGAGAGAATTAAAGAGATTGAAGATTTAGAGAAAAAGATAACTGTTACTGAAAAAGAATTTCAAAAAAATGCTACTGAAATGCAAAAGAATCAGTTAACTAATTTAAATTTTAAATATAATGAATTACAAACTTATCGGTTTGAATGTTTAATGAACCAAACTAAACATAAATTTTATGAATGGGGTGAGAAAGCTCATAAAGTTCTGTCATGGCAGTTAAAAAGGAACAATTATCTAGAATTATACTAGTAATTAGAAAGAAATAGGGTATTACTTTTAGTCAAAAGGAAATTAATGAGGAATTTTGTAATTTTTATTAAAAATTATATACTTCGGAATGTAAAGATGTAACTGAGGGTGCTATAGATTCTTTTTTGAAAAATATTAAATTGCCACAATTGAATCAAGAAGATAGACAGGAGTTAGATAAATCCTTTACAGAAAAGGAAATAGAAACGGCGATAAGAGATATGCCAAATGGAAAGGTACCTGGTGAAGATGGGTTTTCTATAGAGTTTTATAAAACTTTTTATGCTGATATATTTCCTATATATAAGGATGTTTTACAACAAATTTATGACACTTTTCGATTACCCGAGTCTTGTTCCAATGCAATAATTACAGTTATACCACAAAAAGATAAAAATCCTTTACAGGTTTCTTCTTATAGACCAATATCGCTGTTAAATGTAGATTATAAAATTGTAGCAAAAGCTATGGCTAATCAATATTTGCCTAAAATAATACATAGTTATCAAACGGGATTTATAAAAAATAGATATGCGTCAGATAATATTTTGCTTTTAATAACTTTGATAAATAAATCTAAATCTCAGATGAATTATCCAATAGTGGTTTCGCTGGATGCAGAAAAGGCTTTTGATAGAGTGGAATGGAAGTTTTTGTTTAAAGTACTTGAGAAATTTTGTTTTGGTTATTCATTTATTGGATTGATAAAGGCTTTATATAATAGTCCGAAGGCCAGAATTGCTGTCAATGGGCAGATTTCAGAATCTTTTAATTTAACAAGATCTACTAGACAAGGATGCCCATTGTCACCTGCTTTATTTGCTATAGTTATTGAGCCTTTGCCACAATTAATACGTCAAAATGAAAATGTTAAAGGCATGAGAGTTTTGAATAAGGAATATAAGATTAATCTATTTGCTGATGATGTTTTATTATATTTGGTGGATCCGGGTATTTCTTTACCAGCAATTCAAGAATGTTTAGAAATTTATGGTCAATTATCTGGTTATAAAGTAAATTGGACCAAAAGTGAAATTTTAACAATTTGTAAAAATGATTATTCAATATATAAAACTATTACAAATTTGAAGTGGACCACACAAATTAAATATTTAGGAATTAATGTTAATATGGAATTTCAAGATTTATATTCAATTAATTATCTTCCTTTAATAAAAAGGATTAAATTAGATTTGACTAGGTGGAAGGATTTGCCTTTGGGTTTATTAGGGAGGTTTAATACTATAAAAATGAATATTTTTCCCCGAATACAATATTTGTTTCAATCAATTCCTTATTTTTTAAATAAAAGTTTTTTTAAGGATCTATATAAAGCAATTAGAGACTTTTTATGGAAGGGAAAATTTCTGAGGGTAGCGATGAGAAAGGGATTTTCAATTTGGAGGTTTAAGATTACTGAATTTTCAACATTATTATGAAGTAGCTCAATTTAAATTTCTTAGTGCATTAATGAATATGGATGATCCACCCAGTTGGGCAAAGATAGAAATGGCGGTTATTTCAGAAAAACTTTCTCATGAGTTTTTGTTTCGATGGAATAAAAATTTATTACGAACTTATGATGTCCCATTATTGAAGCATTTATTAAATTTATGGACAAGTAAATTTAATAAATTGGGGCTCAAAAATAAATGGTCTGGACAATTGCCATTATATAACAATCAACTTGTTCCTTTTACAGTCTCCAATATTACTTTGAAACAGTGGGAAAGGAAGGAAATAAAAGATTTATCCGATTGTTTTTCTGAGGGATGTTTTTGCTCTTTTGATGAATTACAAAGGAAATTCAGTATTAGTGGAAACTCTGTATTTGTGTATTATCAATTAAGATCTTTTGTAAAACAGATATGTGGTCGACATATGATTTTATTGCCTGATTCTAATTCTGAGGAATATCTACTTTCAATACCACAAAAGGGATATATATCTGATTTGTATTGTATTTTACAAGAAATTGATAGTAAAAAAGATTGGGATAAGGATAAGTTGAAATGGGAAAAAGATTTAGGTTTTATAATAGCTGAAGAAGCTTGGATAGAAATTTGTCAGAATAGTATTAGGAAATTGGTTAATGCTAGATTAGCGATGATTAATTACAATTTTATACATCAGTTATATTTAACACCGGAGAAACTAAAAAAGTTTGGTCTTAGTAAGTCGGATTGCTGTTTTCATTGTGACCAGACGGCTAATACTTTTTTGCATACTGTTTGATTTTGTGATCGATTGCAACAGTTTTGGAAGGGTATTCAATCTATATTTAATAGTTTATATAATATTTGTCTTGTATTAGATCCTGGTATGTTTTTATTAGGGAATATGCAATCATTAATTGATTTGGGCCGACAAGATTATCAGATTTCTTTTATCTATTTAGCTTTAGCTGTGGCCAAGAAATGTATAGCTCTTACTTGGAAAGATAGAAATATATTAACTGTAGATAGGTGGTATTTGGAGATGAAGTTCTGTTTGATTATGGAAAGGATATCTTTTTCAATTCAGGATAGGATGTCTTTTTATAAGTTGAAGTGGACTCCGTTTGCTAAATATATGCATTTAAGTTTGATTTAAATATGTTTTTAAGTTTGATATTTTAGTATTGATAATTTTTTTCTTTTTTTTTCTTTTTTTGATGTTAGTATCTTTATTTGTTATGTTTTATCTTTTTTTTGTGTAAGGGTTTTTTTTTATATAATTATTGTTCATTTTATTAACTCCACTCTTTCACTCTTTATTTTGGGAGGGGTTAGACTAACTTTAAGCTAGGTCATTAATGTGTACTAATTTGGGGGGGGTTAGTTTATTTAGTCTGCCGATGTAGTATTGTAATTTTTATTATCTTATGTTTAATCTTTTTACTGTAACTTTCTATTTTATTCATGTTATAAAATCTTAAATAAAGTTTAAAAAAAAGCAACAATTGGTAAGGTTCAATTTTCCACAGACGCCGCCCTCAGCGGCCAACAAGTAATCGAGGGCCAGACGATTTTGATAAGCTGTAGCTCGTATCTGTTGCTGCTCATCAGCCAATAAATTCAGGGGCTAGTCTTCACCCCAATTTCCAATTTCAAGTTCTCTCTTTAGGCGAGTATCCTGAGGGGATTGTGGGATTAGGCGCATATATAGCTTGGTGGAAAGGTGATGGTCGGCATGCAAAGGCAGTAAGACAAATTGAGGTTAAATGATTCCAATACAACAAGTGTCGCTCCAATCAGGTTCCAAAAAGGTATAAGCCATATTCCTACAAATCCAATATAAACCCTCTGGTGCATATCCATATGGGATAGTCTGGTTCCAGATCTGCCGAAGCGAGATGATGCCCCAGTAAGGGTTTTCCATATGTCACTGGTGTCATTGATACTCTCATAAGGCACACAATCTGAATCATTTTCCATAGAGAATTACCAGGTAGGTGTTGCGGGATGCCAAACAACGGGGACAACGGGGACGGGGTACTGAACTTTAAGATCAGCCATGATCTCGTTGAATGGCGGAGCAGGCTCGAAGGGTCGAGTGACCTACTCCTGCTCCTATCTTCTATGTTTCTATGTTTGTTCTTGAACAGCTTAAGCCGTTTACAACTGGAATCCCCCTTATATTGACGGCCTTTAGCCTTCCGAATGCATTCGTCACCCAATGGATGATTTGCAAGATGCCAAGTTTGGGGGGGGGGGGGGGCATTCAATTTTATTCGTTGCACCATTAAAACGTAGAAGTTCCCATATATCCAAAGGCTCACCTTGCCAGGGCCAGGTACCATCTTTAGTTGGGTCTCCGCAAATCCAACAATTCTTCAACCCCAGCAAGTCAACTGTTCGTTGGCTTAAATCTACCCACTTATTGTCACCTAACCGGTGAGTAGCAGCCTGTCTGTGAGCATTAGCATATATATCCTCTTTATTCCTACTCCAGTTATAGCCCTGACTAATATTTTCCTTATAATTCTCCCACCATCTCCTTTGTACCATATTTTTAGCACTTGTCTTTTTAATACCCGTAGAGGCCGGGACGCAAACCCCAGCCACTCCCCTAGAACAGTTCTGCTTCCCTGGACCATGTTGGGATCCTAAATTAGACCATAATAAATAAGGTACCCCACTGTGAATGCACTTTATACCTGTGCCCCGTTTGCATTCTAATGGTAAACTTGTCCATTCTTCAAAGTAACTATCCCCTATGCTGCCCCTATTCCAGGAGGACTTAATACATTGTGTACAATTGGGTGGTTTCCCAAAAATTGGGAACCAGCAGGAAAACAATACCGCAAATAGTAAAAATAACATTATAACAATTTTTTTTCAGCGGAGCATGACTTTCAGACCAGAAGGATGCGAGACTGCATGCCAGGTGAAGGGGATATTATCAACATCTTTAGTCTGTGGATTAGCGCGCTTAATGCGTTGCACGTGAGTCCATCCCTTTTCTTTTGTTCGTACTACAGTGTCTGTAATCAAAAGTACTCAATAAGGGCCATCCCATATAGGTTCTAGTTTATGGTCTTGCCACGCTTTTACCCAATCATCAGCTTTAATGGAATGAATGGGATAGTCCAAGGGTGGTGTTTGGGCTAATAATCCCTTCTGTTTCAAGTCATTCAAAGAAGTGGAAAGCCCTGTAAATATTTAGATATATATTGGTCATTAGCCTCAGGGGTAGGGGAATCGGTGTGGAAGCCCATGTAGGGAAGACCGAACATCATCTCATATGGTGAGACAGCAAGGTCCTTATGAGGAGCTGTGCGAATCCTAATTAAAGCTAGGGGTAAGCATTTAATCCAGGAGAGGCCAGTTTCCTCATGAAGTCGAGTGAATTGATTTTTCAGGGTCTGATTCATCCGCTCGACACGGCCTGAACTCTGGAGGTGCCATGGGGTGCGTAACTGCCAATCTATTCCCAAGATTTACACACCCCCTGGAGTACCTGAGAGGTAAAATGTGTACCTCGATCTGAGTCAATGGTTTGCACAATGCCGTAACGCGGAATAATAGCCTCTAGTAATATCCGAATAATGGTGTTAGCACGATCATTAGGGGTCGGGAAAGCCTCAACCCATCGAGTAAAATGATCCACCATCACTCGGAGATATTTATAGACCCCCATCTTGAGCAATTCCGTGAAGTCAATCTGTATTCTTTGAAATTGGCGTACAACTATATCGCGACCCCCAGGCATTACATGGCACGTTACTTTCTTATTCACTCGCTGACAAATTGGATATCGCCGAATACTTTGTTTGGCTAAGGTGTATATTCCAGAACAAAAGCATACTTGGAGTCGGTATAGATTGTTCCCACCTTTCCCTCTAAACCCTGGAGAGCTCTACAGAGGGCATACAATTCACAGGATTGGGCCAACCAAGTACCGGGGAGATGACCAGCCTGAATCACAACTCCTTCATTCCTGTCCACTACACGAATGCCATCAATGCAGCGGGAAGATCCATCAATAAACCATCTTTCACCCTCTAGTAAAAGTTCGTCGCTTAAATCACCTCTAATTTTAGTCTGTAAATCTATCACTTTTAAGCATACATGCTCTAATTGGGGACCGTATCAGAGTCTGGAGAAACCAAGAAGGCGGCTGGATTCTGATCTTTATTTGTAACCAATGTCAAATCATTCCTATCCATAAGGATTGCTTCATACTTCAAAATTCTGGAATCGGTAAGCCACCTTCCGGCACGTTGTAAGAGAATGGTGCGGACTGTGTGAGGGGTGTTAACTGTCATCGGGGCATCAAATGTAATTTTACGTCCTTCCTCTACTAGAATGGCAGTGGCCGCAATTGCTTGCTCACAATCTGGCTAACCACGACAAACAGGATCTAAAATCTTTGATAGAAAGGGAACTGGTTGGATCCCTGTGGATGGGTGTTACTACAGAAGGGACGGTGATGATTTTGGGGGTGGGGGGG
This sequence comes from Narcine bancroftii, assembly GCF_036971445.1. NCBI lineage: Eukaryota > Metazoa > Chordata > Chondrichthyes > Torpediniformes > Narcinidae > Narcine > Narcine bancroftii. The sequence goes on along the minus strand of NC_091476.1, from coordinate 61,537,998 downwards.
TGGAAAGATTTTGCGGTCCCTAAATTAAAGAATGTAAAGATACAAATGGGAGGAAAAATTATAACAGAGGATATTTTACTAATTCTCCAAGCTGGGGTTTGCTTGTTGGGTCGTGATTCTGCCTCCTGGATTGGTTTAGCATTAGGTAATTCTGCCTACGTGTATTCTAACTTCTTATCAGTTTATGTGCCTTCTGCAAACTTGTTTACCAGGAAGTCATGTCTTTATTCTTACTCATTAATCAACCCCCAGGACTTGCTAAATCTATCTACTTGCTATCCTGTTTTTGAAGACCGCTATTTTATTATACTTGCTTGACCCTTATTTAACCCATCATAATTCATTCTTACTTAGCACTTGTTTGACTCCTCACATTTCAATATCCTTTACAACATTAGCACAGTTTCTGCAGTGCAGGCAAGAGCTTTTGGTGATCCCAGGGCCAAATGGCTGCAGGAACGTGAGGAATAGAAGCGGGGGGGGGGGGTGGGGGCTGGCCGTCCAGTCCATTGAGCCTGCTCTGCTGTTCAATGAAACCATGGCTAATCTGATGATGGGCTGATCTCTTACGTGCCTTTTCCCCATATCCCTTAATTCCCTGACTCTCCAAATATATTTACTGAGGTGGGCAAAGGAGTTCCCCCTCATCTCCATCCTAAATCTAGTTCTTGTCTTCTCCCGCTAATTGAAACAACTTATCTGTGCCTTTCATAATTTTTTGTGTTTGTATAAGATCCCTTTTATTTCTTCTAAATTCCAGTGAGTGCAGTTCCAGACAATAGGCCAAACCCCTCATCTCTGGAATCAGCCTGGTGAACCTGCTCTGTACTACTTCCAAAACCAGTACATCCTTCCTCAAGTAAGGAGACCAGAACTGCACATAGTACTCCAGATGCAGCCTCACGAGTGCCTTGTACAATTGCAGCATAACCTCCCTGCTCCTGAATTCAATCCCTCCAGCAATAAAGACTAACATTCCATTTGCCTTCTCGATTGTCTGTTGCACCTGCAAACCAACATTCTGTGATTCATGCACAAGCACTTCCAAGTCCTTCTGCAGCATGCTGCAGGCTCTTGCCATTTTTCCTTCCATAGTAGATAATCTCACATTGACCAACATTGACTTCCATCTGCCAGACCCTTGCCCATTCACTTAACCAATCTATATCTCTCTGCACACTCTCTGTATCCTCTGTCAAAGCTACCTTGTCCCACATGTACCTGTCCAAATTTCTCATAAATTTTGAAATTGAACCTGCATTTACCAATTCCGCTTGTTCCCATTGTTCAGGACCCCAAACAGTCCTTGCAAGTGAAGCAACACTTCAATTGTGAATCTGCAGGGGACATCTACTGCTCCGGTGCTCCCATTATGTTCTCCTCTACAGTGGAGATACTGGGACGCAGGCTGGGAGATCGCTGTGCACCTAGGCTTTGTCTGCTGAAATAGTGGATACGTCCCAGAGGCCACCTGTTGTGTTAGGAAGAGTATCAGATTTGGTGGATTTATGGCGGCATGCCACTAGGCAGGCAAACTGGCCCCGCTTGTAATCCATGCAGCGGGGTAGCCAGCCAAAATGGTGCCGTCGGGGGCTTCCCCTTCTCAGCACCAGGCTCAGAAGCCCACACTGGGGGACCACGTGATGCCCGAGTGACATCGGCGCCCCACCCAGTGCGGTTCTCAGCCAGGTCCAGGCTGGGAGTACAAGTCCAGCCCAGCAGCCAGCAATAAACCAGTTTTCTGCTCACTGAGCTCAACCCGTCTGGTTGTGTGTTCTTTCAGTAGCAGTGTTGCTGCCACTACAATTGGTGACCCCGACTGGTTCAAACATCTTTCTACCCAACATGAGCGAACCTGGGATCAGTGCTATAGCCATCAAGCTGCCTGACTTCTGGGTTCAGGAGCCGGAGACCTGGTTCGCCACGCGGAGGCTCAGTTTCACCTCCAGCAGATTTCGTCCGACATGACCAAATTCTACCATGTGGTCGCCGCCCTGAACCATGCCACCGCCAAACATGTGCTGCACCTTGTTCAGCACCCGCCCGCTGAAGACAAATACGGGACCATCAAGCGAGTGCTCACCAGATCCCTCGGACTATCCAGGCGGCAGCGTGCCGCTCAGATGCTGCAGCTCAACGCCTTGGGGGAACAGGTCCCCAGTGGAGCTGATGGATGAGATGCTCACGCTCATGGTTGATCACACCAACTGCCCACTCTTTGAGAGAATTTTCCTCAACCATCTGCCCGATGACATCCGGCCGTAACTGGCCCAAGAGAGCTTTATCCAACCCAAGGTTGCTCAGAAGGCCCAAGTGCTATGGTTCGAGCGATTCCCAGAGGGCTTGGCAGTCCAGCAGGTCATGAGGCACAGGCATGACCACGTCAAGCCTGCCCCAAGTGCTGCGGTAGAACACCCGGCCCCTGCAGGGGCCACCAGGAGCAGCATAACCAGGGGCACGGCATCCGCTCCAGGCCTCTGCTTCTACCACCAGCGCTGGGGAGCCAAAGCTCAGAAGTGTCATCAGCCCTGCTCATTCCAGGGAAATGAGCAGGCCAGCCGCTGTTACTGGCTGCGGTGGCTGGCCAAGGACACAGCCTCCTCTACCTGCGGGATTCAGTCAATGGCTGGTGCTTCCTCATTGATACTGGGGCCCAGATCAGCATCATCCTGGCCACGGCCATCGAGTCCAGGAACCGACCTCGAGGACCTCCCCTCCGTGCAGCCAACGCAACAGAGATCCAGACGTATGGGAACAAGACAGTCCACTTCTCGATCGGCCGGAAAAGTTCTCGTGGAGGTTCACCGTCTCATCCCTTCCAACCATCACCCTGGGTGCCAACTTCTTCCTCACCCACGGCCTCCTGGTGGACATTTGATGTAGGCGCCTGGTAGACGCCTGGACTTTCCAGGCTGTTCACCTCGATGCCTCCCACACAGAGCAGCCGCAGATGGCCATGACCAGCACACCCAGAGACGAGTTCCAGTGAGTCCTGGATGGCTCCCGGCCCTCCTCAGACCACAGTTCTCTGCTGCCTCACCATGTCACAGGGTGTTCCACCACATCCCCACCCAGGGTCCATGCCAAGGCACGCTGGCTCCCGCCCGACAAGCTTCAGGTGGTGAAGGAAGGGTTTTCGCATCTGCTGAAGCTGGGGATCATTCGGTGCTTCGACAGCCCGTTGGCCTCACCACCTCACCTGGTCCCAAAATCCTCCGGCGGCTGGTGTCTCTGCAGAGACTATTGTCGGCTCAACGAGGTGACAGTTCCTGACCATTACCCCATCTTTCACATCCAGGACTTTATGGCCAACCTACATGGTGTGAGGGTTTTCTCCAAGGTTGACCTGGTACGCGGGTATCACCAAATCCCAGTGCACCCCGAGGACATACCCAAGACGGCTATCATCACCCCCTTCGGCTTGTTCGAATTCCTTCGCATGCCGTTTGGGCTAAAGAATGCCGCTCACACCTTCCAGCACCTCATGGACTCAGTGGGCAGGGACCTGGATTTTGTCTTCATTTATTTGAATGACGTCCTTGTTGCCAGCAGGGATCAGACACAAAACAAGGCCCACCTGCACGCCTTCTTCTCTCAGCTGGCCGACTTCGGCCTCACCATCAACCCAGTTCAGGAAAGAGTCCATGCAGTTACTGGGCCATACCATCACGGCCAAAGGAGCCACACCCACCACTACGGAGGTCGCCACTATCAAGGAGTTCGAATGCCTGGTCAACATCAAGGGGCTGCAGGAGTTCGCAGGTATGGTCAACTTCTATAACCAATTCATCTCAGGAGCCGTGCGCATCATGCAGCTGCTATTCGCCCTCATCACAGCCAAGCACAAAACGCTCACCTGGACCTCAGAGGCCTGCAGTGCATTCGAGGCCACCAAGGATGCCCTCGCGAAGGCTACCATGCTCGCCAACCCACACACCGACCTGGATATGGCGCTCTCCGTCGAGGCCTCTGCCACTCCATGGCCTATTACCCGCAGGCCAATGGGCTGGTCGAGCATCTGCACCACCACCTTAAGTCGGCACTTATGGCCCGACTCACCAGTCCTGACTGGATGGACGAACTGCCTTGGGTGCTCCTGGGCATCTGCTCCACGCCCAAGGAGGATCTGCAGGCATCATCAGCTGAGCTGGTCTCCGGCACACCGCTGGCACTGCCTGGTGAGTTCATCAACGTGCCTCTCAACCCTCCAGCTGTCACCGCACGAGCTACTTCCCCACCTCAGGGCCCACTTGGACTCCTTTGCACCCCCACCGCCACCCAGACACAGCACACGGCCATCTTACGTCCCCAGCGAGCTGCACTCTGCAGAGTATGTTTTTATTCGGCGGGGCCTGCCCGCGGCACCTCTGCAGAGACCTTATGAGGGGCCATACAGGGTTGTCCAGTGTTCAGGGTCTACGTTCACACTGGACATCGGCGTCAGGTGGGGGCTGTTGACTGTGGACAAGCTGAAGCTATAATGGAAGATTTAAACTGTGTATTTTACTTCTGCAGCTGCAAGGCTGAGAACCTGCTTGTTTTTTAGAATCAGCAGACATAATCTAATTTACACCATGAGGCCCAGGATGCATATTTAGTAGACACACCTAAATTCCACCATGGGGCCCAGGATGCAGTTGAATCAGTAGAGATTATCCAACTTCCACCATGAGGCCCAGAGATGCAGTTTTCTTTTGTTGGTCGCAGACTGTCAGGAGACTTTGAAGATAATTAAATCATTTGTTCAAAGAGATAAGATCTGAAGTAAACAACTTTTGGGTAATTAAGCCATGGTCCCACTGCTAAAGTTTGAGACTCTCCAAGAGGTGGCAACATCTCTTAGCAAGAAGAAGAACTTCAAGACTCCAGCTAACGTCCCGGTCGAGGGAGATGGAGAAGCTGCTACCGGCATCCCGACAACCTACTACAAGTGTGCAGTTGTTGCCTCGCTTCGGCAGTTGGGACCAGTCCAGGCATTGATAAGTATAATTGGGAAGGTCTTGCATATTGTAGTGTGAATTCAGCTTTACATTTAGTAATAAAGCCTTGTATAAACTGAATTGCTCTCGGTGTGTGTGTCTATTTTCTTTCGGTAGCTCAAACACTGTGACCAATCTAAAACGATCAAAATGAGAGGTATAAGTTTACCCAAGACAATTGGCGCTGCGAGCAGGGTTGGTCTCAAGATGTTTCGCCGAAAGAAAGAGGTGACCCCTGAGCAGTTCTTGATTCCAGGATGGACTTCCAAAGACGATGGCCAATACCCTGTCTTTGTTGGGACCACCCCTTACTTGGGATGAGAAGTTAGATCCATCAAGTGTGCCTCTGGGAGAGGCACTTTCTCCTTCGAGAAAGTAAATTTCCTGGTGAAAAGGGGACGCTGACGGACGGTTTTTGGCTGCTGGCCACAGCCTTACGCCACTCCGTTCAGCGTGAAGCAGAATTAGTTCAAAGAGAAGTAGAATCTCAGCACAAGAGAGAGCAATTCAAGGAAGAGCTAGAAGCCATGCGACAACACTGTTCCATGATGAGCGAGATTGTTCGTACCAGTCAGGACCGAGCCAAAGAATGGGAGGATAAGCACGTCCAGACGATCTGCCGTAATATTAAACTCCGGCAGCAGCTCTGTGCAGATAAAGAAAGGCATGGAGTAGAACCCGATCCACATCGTATTCGTGCCATGATAAGGAATGGCGACGATCCTGATGTAATTGATGATTGGGATGGGAATATCTGGAATGATGACAATGGTAATAATGCAGATACTCCTCAGCATGTGCCTAACATAGTACCCTCGCCACCTGCTGTTCATGCCCGCCCTGTAAAGCAGCAGATTTTACAAACAGACGGAGAGGGAGAGGGGTGGAAAGTAACTGACAAGATTGAAGAGGTAGATAATCCCCTGATCTCACTAGAGGACCCAAGGGAAGGTACCCGAACTCCTGCTTACGCTCAATGGCCCACCCCCTCTACGGGAAGGCCTAGGCCTTGTCTCGTCCACTGGGCAAAGGACCCTGTGGGCCAAAGTGGGAGCAGGGGTCAAGAGCAGTCAATGATACGTGACTTCTCTGTAAAAGAGCTGGCTGCCAATGGAGATCGATTTAGGCAAAAGGCGGGAGAAACTCTGGCGGCCTGGCTCCTGTGTGTTTGGGAGAAAGGAGGGGGGCTAATGTATATTTAACCCCTGAGGAATTGTTGGGATTAGGAACATTGACTACTGATATCCGGGTCACTGCTGAGCTGCGGGGTAGAGGAAGAGAGGTGGATTACTTACTTTCCACTCTAGGGGATGCCCTGCTACGAGTATACCCATCGCCAGTAGATTGGGATTTACATTTACAGAACAATTGGGGCACCCAGAGGAGGGTATAGCAGTAATTCATCAACAGGCCCTGGCCTCTGCCTTGTATGCAGGGCGTTTGAGGCTGTGGGTACATGGGGGGAACCCTATTCACGGCTGGAATGCATACCATATTGGTTCATTCCGCCCAACCCACTGTATGGGGACTGGTTCTGTCCATAACTAGTCTGCTAATTGGGCACCCTGTGTTTGAGGCGGTGCACGCCTTATCTGGGGTTCAAGAATTAGAGTTGGGAGGTAAAATCCACTCATGTACAACCCAGGTTAAATCAGACAAGCAGGATGAAAAGAGAGGGGCTGCTGCGAATAACAGACCGACAAGAAAGGACCTTTTTCTAACCTTGTTAAAGTTAGGGGTACCTAAAAGTGATATTGATGGCAAACCTACTGCGGTCCTTTATGCCCTTTATAAGAGGAAGGCAGGGAAACGTCATCCCCAGTCCTCCTGGTCCAGCTGTGCCTTCTGCGCCCACTGCTGCCCCTATCGAGCCAGTTTCTCTTGCTCCAGTTATCTATGATGAGTTACAACAAACGGTTAAAAAGGCTCTTATGGATAATAGTGGCATGTAGACCTGGAAGCCCCCGAACCCTACTAAAGCATGAGGGTGTGGACAGGTCCCCTGTGTCTACTCTATTGAGACACGGCGGATACACGGGGACCCGCAACCCTACATACCGTTAACAGTCCATTGGGGTGGGGGTAATGACTGCCAATATTTGGCCTTGGTCGATACCGGTGCGGAGCACTCGGTGATTCCGGGTAACCCTGACCTCTAGACTGGACCGACCTTTCGAATAGAGGGGATGGGAGGAGCGATCACCCTGGCGAAGGAAATAAAAGTCCACGCCATGCTGGGTGATGGCCCTTCCCCTATATGGTTACATGCCCCGGTGGCTGCCACTGACGAGTGATTCCTGGGTATTAATATGTTGGCCGGTAAGGCCCTTAATACTAGCCAAGGGGGATTTGCATTTGGAATTCGGACTATTACAAAAAGACTAGTGGTGGGTCGGGCTAAGTGGGATCCTGTGATGGTGGCTCCCCCCCAAAACCAGTATGCATTCCACAATATCGCCTCCCTGGAGGGCAGGAAGAGATTACTGCCACCATCAATGCTTTGCAAAAAGAAGGGGTAGTGAGGCCCTCAACATTGCCCTTTAATAGCCCTGTTTGGCCGGTCCAGAAGCCAGATGGCTCCTGGGGAATGACAGTTGACTATCGTTATTTGAACAAACATGCCCCACCACTTGCTTCGGCAGTTCCGGACATTGTCACCCTTATTGAAAACATTGCTACTGGGAACTCAAGAACATGGTATGCTGTCATTGATCTCGCTAATGCCTTCTTCAGTATTCTTATAGCTGAGGTCTCACAGGATCAGTTCGCCTTTACCTGGAAGGGGCGTCAGTATACCTTCACCTGCCTCCCTCAGGGCTAGGTACACTCTCCCACTATTTGCCACAACCTAATTGCCCATGATTTTGAGATGGTGCCAGTATCGCCTTCCCTCTCAATTCACCATTATATTGATGATGTGATAATCCAAGGGGCCACGGAAGAGATGGTACAGAAAGCAGAACAAGAGGACGCCTGGTTTACTGATGGTAGCAGCCGATGGGTGCAAGGAAAGCAGAAGTGGAAGGCAGTGGCTTACCATCCCAGGTCAGGAACTCACTTATTGGAGAAGGGGGATGGTGGCTCCAGTCATTATGCTGAGTTGAAGGCGGTCACTTTACCACTAGACCCCCATGATCACCCTCTTCGCTTGTTTACTGATTCCTGGGCTGTGGCTAATGGATTAGTGGTATGGATGCCTGATTGGCAAAAGAATGACTGGCTGATACATGACCGCCCAGTATGGGGCAAACAGTTGTGGCAGCTGTTGTGGGATGCTTCCCATCATCGTGAGATAACCGTATATCACGTTGACGCCCATACCAATGCGATGACGAACATGGCACAACATAATGCAGTAGCAGATCAACTTGCCACTATCAGCCACGCCGATACCGTCCCCCTGGCTCAATGGGCACACGAACAGAGTGGCCATGTGGGGGAGAAGGGATCAGCTATGTGGGCCCATACACATGCCTTACCCATCCATCAGAACAATGTCTGCATGGTCGTGCGGACATGCCCAGCATGCCAGCTTGTGAATTCCCGCACCGTTCCTCCTGGTCCTCATGGCCGAATAAGACGGGGTGCTCGCTCAGCTGCAGTCTGGCAAATTGATTACATAGGCCCTATGTCAGACTGTATGGGTAAACGTTACGTCCTATTAATGGTTGACACCTTTTCAGGCCTGGTTTTTGCTTTTTCCACCAAGACGGCTGACCAATCTAGCACTATCCAAAGACTAAACCATTTAATTTCTCATTATGATGTACCAGAGGAAATTCACTCTGATAATGGCTCGCACTTCTCCGGGAAGGCAATCTGTGATTGGGCAGCTGACAACAGTATTTTATGGGTCCACCATATTCCTTATTATCCGCAGGCTGCCGGGTTAGTTGAACGAATGAATGGCTTACTGAAGGAACAAGTTCGTTTGTTAACATCACTGGGGACCCTGAAGGGGTGGTGCCATGTGCTGTAGCAGGCAATCGACAATTTGAATCATTGCCCTTTGAAGGGAGGCACACCTTTCCACTGACTTCTTCACTCTTCTGAACTACAGCCTATTCCAGAGGAAAAACAGTATTTGCCCCCATTCCCGAGCTAGAGAATGTCGGACAAAAGGTATGGGTGGCATCACCAGGTAGTGTCCCTCCTGTAAAAGGGGAAATAGTGACACCTGCCCAGGGTAACACTCAGTGGGTAGCTATTGAGGGACAGGATGGTTTAGTTTGTTTAAATACTGAACGCTTACGGCATCGTGAGTGACATATTTCAGGCTTGTTTGTTCCAGGTCCTCCATCTTGTGCTCCTGCTGATCTGGCTTAACCGTTGCTTTGATGTCAGCAATTGGATTTGTAATGTCGAGGACGTTCTGAGGGAGTTGCCCGTGGGGGACACGGCAACTATGTGCCCATTTGTACATTGGGTGCCACCTTCAGGCTCCTGTACCTCCTTCCTGCTGTTGGCAGCGTGAAGAGGGTGGTGACGGTCCTTGAGGGCAGAGGCTGCTTTCTTAAAGACACAGCCTCTTGTAGACGTTGTTGATGGAGTGGAGTCTGATTGTCCATGTGATACAGTCGATGCTCGGGAAAGAGATCAAAGCCAGCACCACCAGGCTGAGGAAACAACTTCTTCCCATGGGCAGTGAGAATGCTGAACGACCAAAGGAACTGCTCACACTGACCATCTGACACTCTCCGTAGCTTACATGTGTATTGTTTGTCTGTATGTGTGTTATGTCTGGGTGTCTGTCTACATGCTTCGTACCGAGGATGGGAGAATGCTGTTGTACTTGTGCAGTCAGATGACAATAAACTTGATTTGACGACTTGGTCAAGTTCACAACTCTCTTGAGCGCTACAATGGAACCTCACTCCATGACACCCATTGACAATGCATTCCAGATCTCGAACACACTGTGTCTAAAGGGTTTTTACCTCCTGTCACTCTTCCGTTTTCACTCACAAGCAACTCTCCATCAATGGAAACAACCTTCCTCTTTCCATTTGAGTCAGAACTCCTCATCACTGTGTATCAGAGCCCCCTCAACTGGATATCCCAGTTTCTTCATTCTGTTCTTGAGCTAGCGGTCCATCAGATCAGCCACCATAAACCTTGGACCCTCTCCAATGCCTCCACGTCCTTCCTAACACTAGACGATGTTATTCCACATCAGGAGAGCAATGGATCGGGTGAACGAAGAGAGTCTTTTTGCCCAGAGCCGGGGAATCGGTAAAACAGAGGACATGGGTTTCAGGTTTGGGGGGGGGGGACTGGAACCCGAGAGGTAACATTTTTTACACAGAGGGTGGTGGGTGTGCGGAACGGGCTGCAGAGGAGAGGGTTGAGGCATGGACTATTGAAACGTTTAAGAAAAAATTCTTGGAGAGATGGGTTCAAAATCAAAATTTATTGTCATGAACAAGTCATGAAATTCAGCATCATAGAGCAAACATTCACATTATAACCATCTTACAACATTATAAAAATAACAGGGCATGAAAAGTCAGGCAGTGTCTTTGGTTCATTAATTATTTGGAAATCTGATAGCAAAAGGGTTTGAAGCTGTCCTTGTGCCGCTGAGTGCTCATCTTTAGGCTCCTGTACCTTTTCCCCGATGGATGCAGAGTGAAGAGGGCATGGCCTGGGTGGTGGGAGCTTTGAGGCTGCATTTTTTAAGACACTGCCTCATGTAGATGTCCTTGTTGGAGTGAAGTCTGGTGCCTGTGACGTCACAGCCCGAGTTAGCAATCCTCTGGAATTTATTCTTGTCCTGAGAGTTGGCGTCTCCATTCCAGGCAGTGATGCAACCAGCCAGAATGCTCTCCACGGTCCACCTGTAGAAGATTACAAGAGTCTTCAGTGACTTAACAAATCTCCTCAGACAAAGTATAGATAGGCGCTGGCGAGCATTTGTCAAAGTAGAGGCTCCAGGACAGATCCTCACAGACGTTGACACCCAGGAATTTTAAATTCTTGATCCTCTCCACTATTGAGCCCTCGTTGGGGACTGGGTTGTGTTCCCCTGTCTTCCTCCTGAAGTCCATATTCACCTCCTTGGTTTTGGTGACGTTGAGCGCAAGGTTGTTGTCATTACACCGTTCAACGAGCTGATCTGTCTACCTCCCGTATGCTTCCTCATTGCCGTAAGTGATTCTGCCAATAACTGTGGTGTCATCGTCAAACTTGTAGATTGAAGTGCTAGTTGATGAAGCAGACAAAGGCAATGTAGTCAAACAATAATCATGGCTTTTATTAGCAGAAACTAATGGTACAATAATGAAAGACAATGGGTGCATACACAGTTATACCCAAGGGGAGTGTCTTTAACGGTAGAGATAAGCACAGCCAATGTTAGTACAGCAAGGTTAGCCAAAGGGAAGACTGACAGCTCAGCAGAGATTCACCACAGTCTCCCCCGGCAGAAGAAGGGTTAAAATCAAAAGGACAGCTACGAGGTAAAATTTAAGCAAGAAATACATGGATATCATAATTGGCATTGAGAATTCTCTGACAGCCAAAATATGCCAGTATCTAGCAAAGCAATCAAAATATAATGAGATGTTATGAATACTGAAGCCTCTCAGGTTGTTTACAGATTCTAGTTGATTTTCTAATTGGAACAGGTGCAGGCCTTGTACGCTTTGCATCCTTAGGAACGGACGGTGTTGATACTGGTCCTGGATCTGTAGTGTGGGAAGGTCGGACTTCTGGACCTGCTCCAGAATCGCCAGCGTGAGGTTGTGGAGCCTCACCATGGCCATTTGAATGCTCACAGGTTGGGGGGGGGTGAGCCCAACCTCTCAGGCTCACTCTGAATAGGGGTGTGAGGAAGGGGCAAACCAGGTGGGGCCAGATCTCTTAGATCTACAGTGTCCATGCTCCAGTCTGGGAATTTAACATGAGCGTAGTTGGGGTTAATATGCAGTAGCTGAACTGGTTGGACTAGAGGGTCTGTTTTACACGTCCAAGAATGGCTCTTCAGCAATACGGTCCCAGGCTCAGATAAACAGGCTGTCCCTGATTTTCTAAGAAAAGCAAACATATGTTCATGAGGAGTTTGATGTGTGGCTGTCCATAGTGGAGACCGAATAGAATGTAGCGCCTCAGGCAGCACCCTCTGCCACCGGGTAACAGGGTAACCATGTGTCTTTAACACGAGGTTAACAGTCTTCCAGACTGTAGCATTAGCCCTTTCAACCTGCCCATTGCTCTGTGGGTTATAGCTCGTGGTACGGCTGGTGGTAATCCCCTTTGCAGCTCAGCGCTCATGAATGCCAGCGAGTCGAGGGCTAGTGCATAGGCAGCATCACTTTCCCCGGGTTTCTGGCATCCAGTCAGCAACTGGTGTCGAACAAGCACCACGTTCTGTGGTGCCGCATAATAAGCAGTCAGACGTTCCTGGGCTATAGCCATAGCTCTTTGCGTTACATAGAAACATAGAAGATAGGAGCAGGAGTAGGTCGTTCGACCCTTCAAGCCTGCTCCGCCATTCAACGAGATCATGGCTGAACTTAAAGTTAAGTACCCCGTCTCCACCTTCTCTCCGTAACCTTTAATACCCTTATACTCAAGAAATATATCTAATTCCCTCTTAAATATATTTAATGAACCTGCCTCTACTGCCCTCTGTGGCAATGAATTCCACAGATTCACCACCCTCTGGGTAAAGAAATTCCTCCTCATCTCGGTCCTAAATGGTTTGCCTATTATCCTCAAACCATGGCCCCGGGTTCTGGATTTTCCCATCATTGGAAACATTCCATCTGCATCCATTCCGTCCAGTCCTGCCAGAATTTTATATGTCTCTATGAGATCCCCTCTCAATCTTCTAAACTCCAGCGAGTACTATCCCAATTTGCGCAATCTTTCCTCATAAGTCATTCCTGCCATTCCAGGCCCTGTACAGCTGCAGTAAGGTATCCTTGTTCCTATACTCAAACACTCTTGATATGAAGGCCAACATACCATTTGCCTTTTTAACCGCCTGCTGTACCTGCATGCTCGCCTTCAGAGACTCCTCGGTCTCTCTGCACTTCCCCATCTCTTAATCTATTGCCATTCAAATAGTAATCTGCCCTCCGGTTTGTATTACCAAAGTGGATAACCTCACATTTATCCACATTGTAGTGCATTTGCCATGTATCTGCCCAGTCCCTCAATTTATCCAAATCACACTGGAGCTTCCTGACCCCCTCTTCCGTGCACACAACCCCTCCTAGCTTAGTGCAAAAGGGACTCACCCAGCAGGGAATTCAGGTGGCCCCCCCTGTATCGCCTCATCGACCACGTTGTTTCGAGCCATGTAGTAATCGAAACAAGCAATCCAATGGTTGAAAATTTCTCTGGCCCTCTAGGCAGACTGGTCGATTATCAGCCGCTCTGACTTGAGTGCTGCATCCATTTCTGCTAATAAAATTGAAGTGCCAGTTGATGAAGTAGAGAAAGACGATGCAGTCAGACAATAGTCATGGCTTTTATTAGCAGAAACTTATGGTACAATAATGAAAGGCAATGGGTGCATACGCAGTTATACCCAAGGGGAGTGTCTTTAACGGTAGAGATAAGCAAATCCAATGTTAGTAAGGCGAGGCTAGCCAAAGGGAAGACTGACAGCTCGGCAGAGGTTTACCACATAGATGGGATTGGAATTGTGCCTGGCCACAACGTCATGGGTGTTTAATGAGTAGAGCAGTGGGCTAAGCATGTATCCTTGGGGTGTGCCTGTTTTAATAATCAATGAGGAGGAGATGTTGTTTCCAATTTATACTGACTGTGATCCAGTTGTGGGGGTGGGTGGGTTGGGTGGGGGGGGGGGGGGGTGTTACAGAGGCCTAGAGTTTGCAGCTTCTTGACCAGCACTGAGGGAATGATGGTGTTAAAGGCCGAGCTGTAGTTGATGAAGTGCAGCTGTATGTATTATGAGTTGCTGTTTTTGAGGTGATCCAGAGCTGAGTGGAGACCCAGTGACATTGCATCTGCTGTGGAGTGATTGTGACAGTAGACGAATTACAGTGGGTCCAGATCTTTGTTTAGGTACATGTTAATTCTGGACACGACCAGCCTCTCAAAGCATTTCATCACAGTCTAAGTTAGTGCTATTAGGTGTTAGTCATTGAGGCAGCTCATACTACTTTTCTTGGTACTGGGATGCTTGATGACATTTTGAAGCAGGTGGGAAATCTGACTGCTGCAATGAGAAGTTGAAAATATCTGTGAACACTCCGGCTAGTTGGTTGGCACAGATTTCCGTACCCGGCCTGGTACGCTGTCGGGGCCTGATGCCTTGCAACGTTTCACCCTCTTGAATGATTTTCTGACATTGCCCTCAGAGACACATATTACAGGGTCCTCAGCCTTTTTAGGGATTCTAGTAGGCATTGTTTGGTTCTTCTTCTCAAAGAGGACATAGGAGGTGAAGAATCACAGCCATCTTTAGTGTTCGCCTTTGCTTTGCAGGCTGCGGTGGCTGGCAGTTCCTGTGCGTTTCTGTTGCTGTCTCTAGCTTCCTCCAGAATTGCCACTTTGCTTCAGAGATGGCCTTCTGCAGTTCATACCTGGTCTCCTTGTAAAATCCCAATCCCTGGCCTTAAACACCCTTGTTCTCGCCCTCGGCAGGTTGTGAATTCACTGATTCATCCAGGACTTCTGGTTGGGGAGCACCCAGTATTTGTGAATGGGCACACACTCATCCATGCTGTCTTGATGAAGTCGTTGTCACTTGTTCCATATTCATTCACGTCTATGGAGGAGTTCTTGAATATGGTCCAGTCTACCGATTCAAAGTAGTCCTTTGCCACCTTCACCACTGGTGCTGTGGTCTTCAGTCTCTGTTTGTACACTGGGAGTAGAAATATAGCCAGGTGATCAGACTTGCTGAAGTGCGGTCATGGTATGGCTGGGTGGGTATGTGTTTTTCATGGTGGTGGGGTAGTGATCGAGTGTGTTGGTTCTCCTGGTCTCGCATGTGATGTGTAGGTGGTAGTTTGTCAGAGACTCCCACAATGATCATGAAGGTATCAGGATGCGCTGTCTCGTGGGTATTTATCACATTGCTCAGTCCCTACTAGGGAGGAATGTACACTGCAACCAGGATGATGGCGGTGAACTCCCTTGGCAGGGAGAATGGGCGCCAGATGCTCCAGTTCGGGGGAGCAGGACTGGGACATGACCATCTGTGCACCACGATAAATTGGCAATGACACAAATGCTGCCTCCCCTGGTTTTTCCAGACACCAGTATTTGGTCAGCACGATGGAGAGTGAGGCCCTTGGGCTGTGTCCGAATGCCCGTGTTTAGCCATGTTTCCATAAAGCACATCACGCAGCACTCCCTGATATCTCTCTAACGTTGAAGTCTGGCTTGGAGTTCATAGAGTTTGTTCTCCAAGGACTGTATATTGGCCAGAAGGATGGTAGGGAGCAGAAGCATCAGATCCCGGCATCTGACTTGACCTTTAGCTCTCCACCCCCCCACCCCACCGTGTCCACATGCGACGTTGAGAGGGACGTGGGCCAAATGCAAGCAGGTGGGGCTGGTGTGGGTGCGACATTTTGGTCGGCACGGGCACGTTGGGCCTAAGGGCTACGCGGCTGACCAGGCGTGGATGCCTCCTTCCTATCTCAACACGGATCTCAAGGTGAAAGTTTGTCAAGGATCGCCCTCTCCTGGCTGCAGTTGAAATTGCTGGCCCAGCTTTGAGGCCGGGCACTCGCTGCTAACTGCAGCGTGACAGGTCTCCCAGGCCACCCACACTTTGTTCCACCTCCCGCCTAGTTTTTTTTCCTGATCTAATCCCTATATATCCTTTCCTCCAGCTCTGTCTGTCTCTCAGTCTGACTGTCTGTTTCTCTCTTTCTTTCTGTCCCCTTTCCCCTGTCCCCTGTCCCCTGTCTCCTGTCCCCTTTCCCCAGCTCTGCATTCAAAGAGCCAACCACCCCACCCCACCCCACCCCACCAGTCAATTCTCATCTTTCCTCTCTCCTGTCTCCAACCATATTCAATTAATGTTAATATTCAGTTCAGGTGCATCCTCCGCCTGGAGGGCGGCTGCAGGAAGACTCACCTTTCAGGTGGCAGCCATAAAAGGCTGCTACAGTTCACCTGAAAGGGCCTGTTTTATCAGAAGGCCTCGTAACACCTCCGCGTCTGAAAGAGGCGGGGCAACTGGTGCCACCCGTCATAAATATGCGGCATGCGACTGTCTTCCCTACACATAATCCCCCAAGCTTGTGGAACCGCTCCGTGATTCCCACACAGTTCCAGCTGTGTGGGGGTTTATAGGTAGGAAAGACCACCATTACTCTGCCGCATTTTGAGCAGCAGAGAGCGGCCCTCGTGCAGGAGCAGCCAGCCGGGCTGTGACAGCCCGCACCGGCCACCCCCCGATGTTTCCCGCCAGCCGCCCCTGCCCCAACATCCCTTGCTGGCCATCTCTGCCCCGATGTTCCCCTGCCGGCCACCACCGCTGCCTGAAGCCCCGCTGCCCGACGCTCTCCTCCCTCCCAGCCCCGCTGCCTGACAGACCCTGCCTTACTGGGGAGGGGAGTTCGGCGGTATGTTGGGGCAGGAGCAGCCGGTGGGGGACGTTGGAGCAGGGGCAGTGGGGAGGGGGGCTGAAGGTCGTGTGGCGGGAGGCTGTCAGACAGCAGGGAGTTAGGCCGCTGGCCGATCGTGTCATCAGCCCACCCCGTAGCAGCCGCTTTCAGGCACGTCGGGGGACTTCGCTGATCCACAGATTATCCCTCCCGTAGGAGGGTTGGTGAGTGCGCCGCGGAGGCATGCCATGCTCTTTCAGGTGGGTACCCTGACAGCCGCATAGGGGTAGAATATGCAGCTTTACATCAGGGTATTCTGACCACCTGAAAGAACCTATACTTTGTTGGTCTGTACCCCTCCCACTGCCATTTCTTTCTCCCCAGCCTTTTTGTTCAGATGTCTGCTCATACCTTGAAGAAGAGCTGAAGACAGAAATGTTGGTTCTGTACCTTTTCCTCCTGTGGACACTGCGAGACCAGCTGAGCTCCTCCAGCATTTCTGTGTTTTTACTACAATCACACCGTCTGATCGACTAAAACTCTGCTTCCACTAAAATCCTTCTTCACAATGGCATTGATTTAAAGCCACAGAATTAAAATGGTTAACTATAGATCTCTAATTGATTTCTGCTCAGTTACACCTACCCATGTTAAGTCTATTGTCACAAATTTAAAATAAACTCCATAATAGACTCATTTATCATTATTACCCCTAGCTTTGGGCACCTCATTTAAGAAAAGATGTGCTGACGTTAGAGAGGGTGCAGAGGGAGGTTCACTAGTATGATTCTGGGAATCATATGAGGACCATTTGACAGCTCCTGGCCTGTACTTGTTGGGATTTAGGAAAATGAGGGGGGGGGGGTGGGGTGGGGAGGGGGGGGGGTGGGGTGGGGGGTGGGGGGAAGAATCTCATTGAAACATTTCAAATGTTGAAAGGCGTGGACAGAGTAGATGGAGAAAGGTTGTTTCCCACAGTGGGAGAGTCGAGGACAAGAGGACACAAGAGATTGAAGGGCATCAGCTTAGAACAGAGATGCGGAGGAATTTCTTCAGCAGGAGGGTGGTAAATGTGTGGAATTGTTGCCACAGGCGGGTGTGGTGGCTGGGTCATTTGGTGTATTTAAGGTGGAGATTGATAGGTTCTTCATTAGCCAGGGCAGCAAAGATTATGGGGAAAAGGCTGTGCAATGAGTCTGAGTGGGGAAATGGATCAGCTCATGATTGAATGGCGGAGCAGACTCGATGGGCGTTTTGAAAGAAGAAAGGAGAAACCTAAAAACTCCTGGTGCTGGAATCTTGAGGGGCTCAACAGGTCAGACAGACAGCATCCGTGGGGAGAGATGGTCATTCAACACTTTGACTTGGGACCCTTTGCCAAGGTCGTATTTGGATGTCCGGATTCGGAAATATGAGCTCACTATCTTTCAGATGCTGGGAAAGAGGGCTGGTATTTACACAGCGAGGTACACAGAAACGAGGAAGAAACGACCTTACGGTTGATGACTGTTCCTCAGATCCTGGAAGAAAGGATGGTTTCAGTGCATGGAGATAGAGGAGAGAGACAATGCTCGTAAGGAGGCCGGTTAAGGAACTCAACTGGTGAGGGGAGGGGGAGGCAAGGCTGTTGTGCAGCATCCATGGAGGGAAATATTTCAGGCCAAGTTCCTGCTTCAGGACTGAGAGAGGAAGGAGAGAAGGCCGGTGGAGGGGTAGTGGGGGGGGGGGGGGGGGTGGTGGTGGGTTGCCAGGACTCGAGAAGCTGAATTAGAGGGAAAGGTTCTTTATTCAGATTTATTGTCAGAATACGTACACGACATCACATAAAACACTGAGATTCCTTTCTCCTGCAGGTGCGGCAGAATTACAACTAATTGGTAAATCAAAATAAATGTACACAGCATTAACCTGTAAACAAACAAAGAACTGTAAACTTTTTTTCCCTGGAGCATCAGAAAATGAGTGGAGATTTGACAGAGGTAGTCAAAATGCTGGAGAATGTAGATAGAGTAAATGCAAGCAAGTTTTTTCCACTGAGGTTGGGTGAGGCAAGAACTAGAGAACATGAGCGAAGGGTTCAAGTTTATTATGATCATTCAATCATACAAGTACAACCCGACTAAGAATATATCTGCCAAGTTAAGCCAAATAAATTTTTTTAACCTAATTCTAATCGACCCCCTCCCTCTAATCAAGGTTTCCTCGTTAAAAGAAAAGGGAAATTGTGGATTGGATAGTGACCTCCAGACATCAGACAGAGAATCTCCGGAACATTCTTAAATCTTCCAATCATGACAGTAATCTGTGAACAGGCCCCACATCTTTAGAAATTGTAACTTTCTGTCTTTAATGTTGTATCTAATCTTCACCAAGCTTAAACTGGACATTACATTATGTAACCGCTGTGTATGGGTTGGTGAAGAATTTATCTTTCCATTTCAATTAAACTGCTTTTCTAAAGGCTAAAACTTTCTCCTGCCTCGCGTGAAAAACCAAACATCTCACTTGTCAGGAAGGTGCAACAGTGACTGCACTTCCTCTGAAGATTGAATCCTGCACCATTGAACTTCTATAGGAGGAAGCTGCAGACGATTGGATCAGCGGTCAAGCCACAGGACCACAAGAGCGGCAGAGAGGATCACTGAAATCTCCCTCCACCCCTCCCACCACATCCATCAATGTGATCTACCAGGATCGTTGTCTGAAGAGGGCGCACAAAATCATTGAGGACCCCACCACACTGCACACAGGGGAAGAGATACAGGAATGCCAGAGCCAGTACCGCCAGGCTGAGGAACAGCTTATATAGAACATAGAACATGTCAGCACAGTAAAGGCCCTTCAGCCCTCGATTTTGTGCCGACCCATATTTCTTCTTTGGCTTGGCTTCGCGGACGAAGATTAATGGAGGGGTAATGTCCACATCAGCTGCAGGCTCCTTTGTGGCTGACAAGTCTGATGCGGGACTGGCAGACACGGTTGCAGCGGTTGCAAGGGAAAATTGGTTGGTTGGGATTGGGTGTTGGGTTTTTCCTCCTTCGTCTTTTAAATATAGAAACATAGAAGATAGGAGCAGGAGTAGGTCATTCGACCCTTCGAGCCTGCTCCGCCATTCAACGAGATCATGGCTGATCTTAAAGTACAGTACCCCGTCCCCGCCTTCTCTCCGTAACCTTTAATACCCTTATACTCAAGAAATATATCTAATTCCCTCTTTAATGAATCTGCCTCTAATGCCCTCTGTGGCAATGAATTCCACAGATTCACCACCCTCTGGGTAAAGAAATTCCTCCTCATCTCGGTCCTAAATGGTTTGCCTATTATCCTCAAACCATGGCCCCGGGTTCTGGATTTTCCCATCATTGGAAACATCCCATCTGCATCCATTCTGTCCAGTCCTGCCAGAATTTTATATGTCTCTATGAGATCCCCTCTCAATCTTCTAAACTCCAGGGAGTACAATCCCAATTTGCGCAATCTTTCCTCATAAGTCATTCCTGGTATCAGCCTGGTGAATCGCCTCTGCACTCCCTCCATTGCAAGAACATCCTTCCTTAGATAAGGTGACCAAAACTGCACACAATACTCCAGGTGTGGTCTCACCAAGGCCCTGTACAGCTGTCAGTGAGGTGGGCTCTGCGGTCTTCTTCAAAGGAGGTTGCTGCCCGCCGAACTGTGAGGCGCCAAGATGCACGGTTTGAGGCGATATCAGCCCACTGGCGGTGGTCAATGTGGCAGGCACCAAGAGATTTCTTTAGGCAGTCCTTGTACCTCTTCTTTGGTGCACCTCTGTCTCGGTGGCCAGTGGAGAGCTCGCCATATAACATCTTGGGAAGGCGATGGTCCTCCATTCTGGAGACGTGACCTGCAGTTTGACCTTCAGCAGTGTGGATTCGATGCTGTCGGCCTCTGCCATCTCGAGTACTTCGATGTTGGTGATGAAATCGCTCCAATGAATGTTGAGGATGGAGCGGAGACAACGCTGGTGGAAGTGTTCTAGGAGCCGTAGGTGATGCTGGTAGAGGACCCATGATTCGGAGCTGAACAGGAGTGTGGGTATGACAACGGCTCTGTATACACTAATCTTTGTGAGGTTTTTCAGTTGGTTGTTTTTCCAGACTCTTTTGTGTAGTCTTCCAAAGGCGCTATTTGCCTTGGTGAGTCTGTTGTCTATCTCGTTGTCGATCCTTGCATCCGATGAAATGGTGCAGCCGAGATAGGTAAACTGGTTGACCGTTTTGAATTTTGTGTGCCTGATGGAGATTTGGAGAGGCTGGTAGTCATGGTGGAGAGCTGACTGATGGAGGACCTCAGTTTTCTTCAGGCTGACTTCCAGGCCAAACATTTTGGCAGTTTTCGCAAAACAGGACGTCAATGGGCAACTAAAGCGGCATCGTCTGCAAAGAGTAGTTCACGGACAAGTTGCTCTTGTGTCTTGGTGTGAGCTTGCAGGCACCTCAGATTGAAGAGACTGCCTTAAAAAAATATTCCTTAAAAAAGTACTAAACGGGAGGAGTCACGTGATGGAGTAGTGGCCGGTCAGGGAATTCCAGCCCTCTCCAGAAAAGTTAAAAAAAAAACGCACAAAACACAAAGGTACAAGATTAAAATTTAAAACAAAGTAAAAATAAAGATGAGAAGAAAATGGCACCGAAGAGAGAAAAGTCGAAAACAACGGGAAGAAGAGAAAAAGAAAGAACATCGGAAGAAGAAGGCGAAGGCCTTACCTGTCCGAGGAAGCCCGCCGCGGAGAGAGAAGCCCGCTCCCTCAGGTCAGTGGAAGTCCCGGGCTCGGGACTACAAATATGGCTCGTAGAGCCGAGTAAAAGTGCGCAACCACGCATGAAAAAAAATACACTGACGGGAGGGGGGAACAGCTGTGGAGTCGATCTCCGCAGCTGAGAGAGACACCTGCAACACAGCATCAGGTGCAGAACACAGAAAATAACGACAACAAGAAAGAAGAGGGTAAAAAGAAAACAAGGAAACAACAGATGGCCAATCCAGAGGAAGAAGAAGAAGAAGAAGAACAGAAAGAAATGGAAGAAGAAGAGAAAGGCAAGACAATGGATATATCTTTTTTTAAAGAATGTATGGAATCAGTGAAAGAATGGCAATTACAAGAATTTAATGAGATAAAAAGAAGAATTAAGAATGCAGAAGAAAAAATGAATAAAATAGAAATGGTCATATCAGAGATAGGAAAAAGTAGAAAATGTGGAAGAACGAGAAATAATCGTAGAAATAAAAGTAGAGGACTTAAAAGAGAAATTAGAAGAACCTAATAAAAAAGTTAAAGATGCACATGAGCTGTTAGCTCAGAAGATAGATATAATGGAAAACTATAATAGTAGAAATAATATAAAGATAGTGGGCCTAAAGGAAGATGAAGAAGGCAAGAATATGAGAGAATTTATAAAAGATTGGATCCCCAGGGTCCTAGGAAGACCAGAATTACAGGAAGAAATGGAAATAGAGAGGGCACATAGAACATTAGCCCCGAAACCACAACTGCAGCAAAAACCAAGATCCATTTTAGTAAAATTTTAAAGATATACAACAAGAGAAAATATATTGGAGAAAGCAATGAAGAAAATAAGAGAAGACAAAAAGTCACTTGAATACAAAGGTCAAAAATTTTTTTTCTATCCAGACATAAGTTTTGAACTCCTGAAGAAGAGGAAGGAGTTCAATAAAGCAAAAACGATCTTATGGAAAAAAGGATATAAATTTATGTTAAAGTACCCAGCGGTACTTAAAATAGTTATTCCAGGGCAACAAAACAGACTATTCTCGGATCCAGAGGAAGCACGAAAATTTGCAGAACAACTACAAAACAAGCAGAGAGATGAAGACCTGTAATGAGAGTAAAAATGACCACAAACTATGTGTATATGTGTATGTGTATGTATATGTGTATATATATATATATATATATATATGGATGTGTATGTATATGTGTATATACATGAATGTATCTGTATTTAGAGGAAAATATATAGAGTGTAGATAAGAATTAATAAGGGAATGAAAGGGAATAGAGGGAATAAGGAGGGAATTAAAAGAGTGACCTTTGTTACATATGAAAATAGAAATCTTTTCCGGGGGGGCTGGGTGGGGAGGAGTTACGGTCACTGCAAAATCAGTTGACGTTTGTGAGTGAATTCGCAAATCCAAATGGAGAGGTGAGATGTGGTTGCCCGACAAGGGATAAAGGGCAACTCAGGAGGGGGAGGGGAGAATGGGGTTAAAGAAGTTTTAAATAGAAGAATAAGGAAAATGTTTGATGTTTTAGAAATGTTGTCTTATAAAGTGTTCAAAACAAGAAAGCAGAAATGGATAAGAAGGAAAGGTGATGATGGAGAAACGGAAAGGGAAGATAAACAAAGTATGAAATGGCTACGTTGAACTATATGACTTTAAATATTAACGGAATACATAACCAAATCAAAAGGAAGCAATTGCTAAATTTACTGAAAAAAGAAAAAAATTGATACAGCATTTGTGCAAGAAACACATTTAACTGAATTGGAGCACAAGAAATTAAAGAGAGATTGGGTAGGACATGTAACAGCAGCGTCATATAATTCAAAAGCAAGAGGTGTAGCTGTATTAATCAGTAAAAATGTACCAATTAAAATAGAAGAGGAAATAATAGATCCAGCAGGGAGATATGTAATGATAAAATGTCAGATATATTCGGAGTTTTGGAATCTACTCAATGTATATTCACCTAACGAAGAAGATCAAAAGTTTATGCAAGATATTTTTTTGAAGATAGCAGATATGCAAGGGAACATATTAATAGGAGGGGATTTCAAACTTAATTTGGATTCAAATTGGATAAAACTGGGAAAAAAATTAACAGAAAGAACAAAGTAACCAAATTTATAATTAAATCAATGCAAGAAATGCAACTTTTGGATATATGGAGGAAACAACACCCAAAGGAAAAGGAATATTCATATTATTCGGGTAGACATAAAACATACTCAAGAATAGACCTATTTCTGTTATCAGCTCGTATGCAAGATAGAGTAAGAAAAACAGAATATAAAGCTAGAATATTATCGGACCATTCACCCTTGATATTGACAATAGAGTTAGAGGACATCCCTCAAAGAATGTATAGATGGAGATTAAACTCCATGCTACTTAAAAGGCAGGATTTTAGAGAATTAATTGAAAGACAAATTAAAATGTACTTTGAAATAAATACGGAATCAGTGAAAGATAAGTTTATACTATGGGATGCAATGAAAGCGTTCATTAGAGGGCAAATAATAAGTTATGTAACCAAGATGAAGAAGGACTATAATCAGGTAACAGAGCAGTTGGAAAGGGAAATAGTAAATATAGAAAAGGAATTAGCAATGAAGGATGATACAACTAAAAGAAGAGAATTGGCAGATAAAAAAATAAAATATGAAACACTACAAACATATAAGGTGGAGAAGAACATAATGAAGACAAAACAGAAAATTTATGAACTATGGGAAAAAACGCACAAAATTCTAGCATGGCAGCTTAAGACAGAACAAGCTAAGAAAATGGTATTGGCATCAAGGAAAAAAGACAAACAAATCACATATAATCCAACGGAGATCAATGAAAACTTTAGAGAATTCTATGAACAATTATACCAAACTGAAAACGAAGGGAAAGAAGACAAAATAGATTAATTTTTAACTAAAATTGAACTACCAAAATTACAAATAGAGGAACAAAATAAATTAACAGAACCATTTAAAATAGTAGAAATACAAGAGATAATAAAAAAACTACCAAATAATAAAACACCAGGAGAGGATGGATTCCCAATAGAATTCTATAAAACATTTAAAGATTTATTAATTCCTCCCCTCCTGGAAGTAATCAACCAGTCTGACAAAACACAAAGCTTACCAGAATCATGTAAAACAGCAATAATTACAGTAATACCAAAGCAAGGGAAAGATCCGCTCGCACCAGCGTCATATAGACCAATATCATTACTTAACACAGATTATAAGATAATAGCTAAACTATTAGCAAACAGATTAGCAGATTATGTACCTAAAATGGTAAATCTAGACCAAACTGGATTTATTAAAAAAAGATGCACAACAGACAATATTTGTAAATTTATTAACTTAATTCATGCAGTAGAAGGGAGTAAAGCGCCAACAGTAGCAGTTGCTTTAGATGCAGAGAAGGCCTTTGACAGAGTAGAATGGAATTATTTATTCAAAGTATTGCAAAAATTCAGTTTACCAGAGAAGTATATTAATTGGATTAAAGCATTATATAAGGGGCCATTGGCGAAAGTGACAGTAAATGGATATATATCAAAGCAATTTAACTTAAGCAGGTCAACACGGCAGGGATGCCCACTATCACCCTTATTGTTCGCGTGAGCTATAGAACCACTAGCAGAATTGATAAGAACAGAAAATAATATAAAAGGGATAAAATAAAAGACAAGGAATATAAAATCAGTTTATTTGCGGATGATGTTATAGTATACTTAACAGAACCAGAACTATCAATAAAAGAATTATATAAGAAATTGAAGGAATATGGAGAAGTGTCGGGTTACAAGATTAACGTAAATGCCAATGCCAAAGAATAATGCAGATTTCTCAAAATTTAAGAAGGAATCACCATTCAGATGGCAAATGCAAGCAATAAGATACCTAGGTATACAAATAAATAAAAATCTCGACCATCTATATAAACTCAATTATTATCCACTAATGAAAAAATTACAGGACGATTTAGAGCATTGGAAAGATTTACCATTAACATTAATAGGAAGGATAAACGGTATTAAAATGAACATTTTCCCAAGGATATTATACCTATTTCAGGCATTGCCAATACACTTGACAGAGAAATTCTTCAAGGAGTTAAAGAAAATAATAAGGAAATTTTTATGGAAAGGGGGGAAACCGAAGATAGCACTAGATAAATTAACAGAATGGTATAAACAAGGAGGCTTACAACTGCCAAACTTAAAAAATTATTATAGAGCCGCACAATTAAGATACCTATCAGATTTTTACCAAACAAGGGAAAAGCCAGATTGGACTAGATTAGAACTAGATAAAATAGGGGAAAAGATACCTGAACACATACTATATAAATGTGATGAAAAATTGGTACAACGTAGGAGTTCTCCAGTATGACATCATCGGCTCAATATTTGGAAGAAGATTCATGTAGAAAAGAATAAAACAAATTACCAATTACCAAAACTAATAATGATGCAAAATCAGTTACTCCCTTTTACAATAGATAACCTTTCCTTTAGAGAATGGGAGAAAAAAGGGATCATAAGAATAGAAAATTGTTTTTCAGGAAATAGATTATTATCCTTTGAACAAATGAAAGATAAATACAATATAACTCAAGCTACAGTGCTGGCATATTACCAATTGAGATCCTACTTGAAGGACAAATTAGGAAGCAGTCTGAGGTTACCAGAGGGAAGTAACTTTGAATATGTGATTACAGATACAATGATAATCAAAAGATTTATAACAAATATGTATATTAAACTGCAAGAAAAGTTGAATGAGGAAACAAATGGTAAAACTAAACAAAAATGGGAACAAGATTTAAATATAAAGATAAAAAAGGATACATGAGAGAAGTTATGTTCTGGAATGATGAGAAATACAATAAATACGAGGTTACGTATGATACAATATAACTGGATACACAGGCTATACATTACACCTCAAAAGTTAAATAAATGGGACCCAACAGTATCTGACAGATGTTTTTGTTGTAAAAAAGAAATGGGAACAACAATTTATGCAATCTGGACATGTGAGAAAGTAGAAAAATTTTGGGAAGATCTAAACCAGATATTAAATAAAATTACAGAAAACAATATACGAAAAAACCCAGAGATCTTCCACCTAAGTAACATAAAAAACAAAGAATTTGGACTTGATTTGGATGGTGCACAAAAAAGATTTGTTAAGATAGCTCTAGCCATAGCAAAAAAATGTATTATGTCAACCTGGAAAGTGGAAGATAATTTGAGAATACAACAATGGTATATAGAAATGAATAAATGTATTCCATTAGAAAAAATAACATACAGAGAAAACCTACTGGGGACATTTACCACCTAAATTAACGAAAGGAGAAGGAAATGAAAATAATTGACTCAGTGGAATTTCTTGTTTATTTTTATTGAATGACAACATTGTTTGACTGGTTTAATGTATCTTAGATTTTGTACTTTAAATGGAAGGGGGGAGGGTGGGATGGGAGGAGGGGGGGGGAGAAAATGACACTGTATATATTTGAAAAGGAAAATGTAGGTATCATGGTTAATGTGGTTTATGGTGTGAAAAATAAAAAAATTTAAAAAAAAGGTACTAAACCCATCCTACCCTGTAACTCTCTATTTTTCTTTCATCCCTGATCCTGTCTAAGAATCAAATGCCCATAATGTTTCAGCCTCCACCACCACCCCTGTCAAGGCATTCCAGGCACCCACAACTCTCTGTGTAAAAAAAACACCCCTGATGTCTCCCCTGAACTTCCCTCCCTTCACTTTGTACAGATGTCCTCTGGTGTTTGCTGATCCTGCCCTGGGAAACAGGTACTGGCCGTCCACCCTATCTATTGCCTCTCATAATCTTATAGACCTTTATCAAGTCTCCTCTCATCCTTCTTCGCTCCAAAGAGAAAACCCCCAGCTCTGCAAACCTTGCCTCATAGAACTTGTTTTCCAGTCCAGGCAACATCCTGTTTAATCTCCTCTGCACCCTCTCCATAGCTTCCAAATCCTTCCTATAACAAGGTGACCAGAACTGAACACAATAATTGTGTTCATACCAGAGATTTGTAGAGTTGCAACATGACCTCTCGACTCTTGATCTTAACCCCCTATTAATGTAGCCCAGCATCCCATAGGCCTTCTTAACTATCCTTTCAACCTATGCGGCAACCTTGATGGATATATTGATTTGAACCCCAAGGTCCCAATGTTCATCCACACCAACCATTAACCCTGTACTCAGCCTTCTGGTTTGTCTTTCCAAAATGCATCACTTCACACTGATCCAGATTGAACTCATCTGCCACTTTTCTGCCCAACTCTGCATCCTGTCCATATCCTCTTGTATCCTTTGACAAACTTCAACTCCATCCACAACGTCTACAACCTTTGTGTCATCTGCAAACTTACTGACCCATCCTTCTGCCTCTTCATCCAGGTCATTTATAAAAATCACAAAGAGCAGGGGTCCCAGAACAGATCCTTGCAGCATTCCACTGGTCACCGGCCTCCAGGCAGAATACTTTCAGAATCAGATCAGGATTTGATGTCATGAACAAGACATGAAATTCGGTGTTTTGCAGCAGCGTCACATATTATAACCATCTTATAACATTTACTATATTAAAAAAAACAATAATAGTGCATGAAAAGTGTGGCAGTGACTGATTCATTGATTATTCAGGAATCTGGTGGCAGCGAGGAAGAAGCTGTCCTTGTGCTCGTCTTTAGGCTCCTATACCTTTTCCCCGAAGGGAGCAGAGTGAAGAGGGCATGGCCTGGGTGGTGGGGGTCTTTGAAGATAGAGGCTACTTTTTAAAGTTACTGCCTTCATGTAGATGTCCTCAATGGAGTGGAGTCTGGTGCCTGTGATGTCGCAGGCCGAGTTAACAACCCTCTGGAGTTTATTCTTGTCCTGAGAGTTGGTGCCTCCATACCAGGTAGTGATGCAACCAGCCAGAATGCTCTCCACGGTCCACCTGTAGAAGTTTAGGAGAGTCTCTCAGAAGACATACCAAATCTCCTCAGACAACTCACAAGGCTGGCGAGCCTTCTTTGTGATTGCATCAATGTGGAGGCTCCAGGACAGATCCTTGGAGATGTTGACAATCAGGAATTTGAAGTTCTTGACCCTCTCCACTACTGAGCCCCCAATGAGGACTGGATCGTGTTCCCCTGACTCCCTCCTGAAGTTCACAATCATCTGTCTCCTTGGTTTTGCTGACATTAATCATAAGGTTGTGATTACACCATTCAACAAGCTGATCTATTTCCCTCCTGTATGCTTCCTCGTTGCCACTTGTGATTCTGCCGACAACTGTGGTGTCATCGGCAAACTTGTAGATGGCATTGGAATTGTGCCTGGTCACACAGTTGTGAGTGTATAATGAGCAGTGGTGAGAGCTCCCTTCCTATTTCTGACTTCCACCCACACTGACTCAGTAGACACCCCCTCTGCTGAGTCCTCCCTTTCTATAGCTGTGATATGAACCCTAATCAGTAATGCGACTCTCCCCATCCTTGCCTCATTTTCTACCTCCCATCCTATGCCTTTTAAAACACAAACCCCAGTACCTACATCAGTCAATCCTGCCCTTCCTCCAGCCAAGTCTCTGTAACAGCCACAACATTGTACTTCCACATTCTGACCCAAGCAAGTTCATCCCCTTTATTCCTAATATTCCTAGCATTGAAATAAACACATTTCAACCTCTCTAACTGGCTACCTTTATGTTTTGTCCCTTGCTTGTCCTTCTTCACCAACTCAGAGCACATAGCATCATTCTTTTATCCTTCTACCCTAATCTCTGCCCTCACATTCTGATTCACACTCCCCCTGCCAAACTGATTCCCACCCCCCTCCCCAACAGCTCTCGCAAACCTGCCCACCAGCATATTGGTCCCCCTCCAGTTCAGAAGCAGCCAGTCTTTTTTTTAATAGGTCAAACCTTCCCCAGAAGAGATCCCAATGATCCAAAAATCTGAATCCCTGCCCCCTGCACCATCTCTTCATCAAGCATTCATCTGCCACAACTTCCTTTTCCTACCCTCTCTGGCACCTGGCAATCCTTGAGGTCCTGTTTTTTAACTCCTATTCCCTCTTCAGAACCTCATCCCTACTCCTATCTATGTCATTGGTCTCCACGTGGACCACAACAGCTGGCTGCTCCCCCTCCCCCTCCAGAATGCTAAGAACTTGATCAGACATCCCTGACCCTGGCACCTGGGAGGCAACATACCAACCAGGAGCCTTGATCTCATTCACCAAACCTCCTATCTGTTCTAACCAATAGACCCCATTTATAATAAAAAAAAAGACAGACATTCTGTGCCTTTAAATTGCTTTACTTACTACTTTATCATCTCTAGTTTGCTGGAACATACAAACTGACTGCTCCAGACAAGCACACTCTCAGGATTTGTTAGTTAGTTAGTCTCACCCCACCTGGCCAAATAAGGCCCTCTTTTATCAGCTCCCAAGCTGGTAACAAGAAAGAAACACAGCCCCCCCCTGCCCGTTTTCCCATTTAATCAGCATTTTAAACATTTTTATGATATCCTAAAATCTACATTCTCACCTTCTCAAAAACACTCCTGTTCCTCCTTCTCAATACTCCCTGCCCTCTTTCTCAATACCCCTGTTCCCAATGTTTAAAAAGGCTTCATAAGTAACCCTGGAAATTATAGGCCTGACGTCAGTGGTAGGTAAATTATTGGAAGGTGTTCTAAGATTATTTGGATAGCCAGAAACTGATTAAGGATAATCAACATGGCTCTGTGTGTGGTAGGTCGTGTTTAACCAATCTCAGAGTTTTTGGAGGAGGTTACCAGAAAAGTTGATGAAGGAAAGGCTATGGATGTTGTCTACAAGGGTGGTTAGTCAGGAAGGTTCAGAGCCTGGGTATTCTTGATGCAATAGTGAGCTGGATTGGATAACGGCTAGACGGGAGATGATTGCTTCTCAGACTGGAGGCCTGTGACTAGTGGTGTGCCTCAGGGACCATTGTTGGTTGTCATTGATATCAATGATCTGGATGATAATTGGATTAGAAAGTTTGCAGATGACACTAAGATTGGAGGCGCTGTGGACTGAGAAGATGGTTTTCAAAGCTTGCAGAGGGATCTGGACCAGCTGGAAAAATGGACTGAAAAATGGCAGATGGTTTAATGAAGACAAATGTGAGGACAAACCAAGAAAGGACATACATGATAAATGGTCGGGCACTGAGAAGTACGGTAGAATAGAGGGATCTGGGAATACAAGTATATAATTCCCTGAAAGTGGCATCACAGATGGATAGGGTTTTAAAGAGAGCTTTTGGCATCTTGGCCTTCATAAATCAAAGTATTGAGTATAAGAATTGGGATGTTATGTTAAAGTTGTTTAAGACATTGGTGAGGCTAAATTTGGAATATTGTGTGCAGTTTTGGTCACCAAACTACAGGAAAGATATCAGTAAGATAAGAGTGCAGAGATTTACTGGGATGCCCAGACTTCAGGAACTGAGTTACAGGGAAAGGTTAAACAGTGTCCTTTATGTAGCAAAGGTGTCAACCACAGTGTCTGCAGATTTTGTGATTTACTACAGGGAAAGTTTAAACAGGTTAGGACTCTATTCCCTGGAGCGTAGAAGAATGAAGGTAGATTCAATAGAGGTATTTAAAATTATGAGGGGGATAGACAGAGTATCTATAGGCAGGCTTTTTCCACTGAGGGTAGGTGAGATACAGACCAGAGGAAATGGGTTAAGGGTGAAAGGGGAAAAGTTTAAGTCAAGTCACCTTTATTTATCGTTCATTCTGTAAGGATGAGATAGAGTTTCTCCAGGATCATGGAGCATATTTATATAAATGCAAGTTAGAATAGAAGTTAAACACATTGAGATATTAAAATATTAAGACATATACAGTGAAAGTGCACAGTACTATCCACGTCTGTGCTGGGAAATCAGGAGCCTGATCTGATGGCTTGGGGGAAAAAATTGTTGCCCAATCTGGACGTAATGACCTGAGTGCTACGGTACCTCCCACCAGATGGCAGAAGGGAGAACAATTTCCATGAGGGGTGAGTGGAGTCCTTCACAGACAATTGACTTCAATCTTTTCCATTGACCCTCTGCAGGGTCTTGTGGTCCAAGGAGGTACAACTTCAAAACCAGACGGTGATGCAGTGGCACAGGATGGTCTCGATACATCCTCTGTAGGATGTAGTGGGAGATGGACTTTCCTCAGCCTTCACAGGACGTAGAGGCACTGCTGGGCTTTCTAGGTTATGGAGCTGGTGTTGAGGGACCAGGTGAGATTCTCCGCCAAGTGCACTCTGAGGAACTTGATACTCTTGACGACCTCAGTGGTCGAGCCATCAATGGTCAGTGGAGCGTGATCCCCTTGAGGGAACATGAGGCGGATCCTTTTCACACAGAGAGTGGTGGGAGTGTGGACTGAGCTGAAGTGGTGAATGCAGGCTCAATTTTAACGCAAGAAGGATTTGGACAGGAACATGGATGGGAGAGGTAAGGAGGGCTATGGGCAGTGTG
The DNA here is from genome assembly GCF_036971445.1 of Narcine bancroftii. Classification (NCBI taxonomy): domain Eukaryota; kingdom Metazoa; phylum Chordata; class Chondrichthyes; order Torpediniformes; family Narcinidae; genus Narcine; species Narcine bancroftii. The sequence goes on along the minus strand of NC_091476.1, from coordinate 61,506,167 downwards.
CAGGTCAGTGGGACAAGGAAAATAATGGTTCAGCACAGACTAGAGGGTCTGAGGTGGCCTGTTTCTATGGTTCTCAATAAACCCTGCCCCCCCCCCATTTTCAATACCCCCTTGCTTCCCTTTCTCAATCCCCCTGCTCCTCCTTTCAAACACCCCTGCTCCCCCTTCTCAATCACCCCTGCTCCCCCTTTCAATCACCCCTGGCCCCCTTCTCAATCACCCTGTTCCCTTTCTCAATCACCCTGTTTCCCCTTCTCAATCATCCCCTCCCCTTCTCAATCCCCCCTCAATCAACCCTGCTCCCCCTTCTCAATCACCCCTGCTCCCCTTCTCAATCACCCCTGCTCCCCCTTTCAATCACCCCTGCCCCCCTTCTCAATCACCCTTGCTCCCCTTCTCAATCACCCCTGCTCCCCCTCTCAATCACCCTGTTCCCCCTTCTCAATCACCCTGCTCTCCTTCTCAATCGCTCCTGCTCCCTTCTCAATCCCTCCTGCTCCCTTCTCAATCGCTCCTCAATTGCCCCTGCACTTCCATCTCAATCACCCCTGCTCCCCTTCTTAATTACCATTTCCCCTTCTCAATCACCCCCTCCCCTTCTCAATCCCCCCTTCTCAATCACCCCTGCTCTCCTTCTCAATCACTCCTGCTCCCTTCTCAATCCCTCCTGCTCCCTTCTCAATCACTCCTCAATTGCCCCTGCACCTCCATCTCAATCACCCTGTTCCACCTTCTCAATCACCCCTGCTCCCCCTTTCAATCACCCCTGCCCCCCTTCTTAATACACCCTGCTCACCCTTCATTTCCCCCTGCTCTCCCTTCATTCCCCCTGCTCCTCCTTCTCAAGCCCCCGCTCTCCCTTCTCAATCCCCTTGCTCCCCTTTCTCATTCCCCCTGCTCCTCCTTCTCAATCACCCTACCCCCTTCTTGTTCCCCCTGCTCTCTCTCAATACCCTCCTGCTCCCCTCAATACTCCTTGCTCCCCCTTTTCTATACCCCCTACTCCCCCTTCTCAATACCCCCTGCTCCCCCTTATCAATACCTCTTGCTCCCCCTTCTAATACCCCACCCCTTTCTCAATGCCCCCGCTTCCCTTCTCTATCCCCCACTCTCCTTTCTCAATTCCCCCTTGCTCTCCTTTCTCAATAACCTCCCACTGGCACCCCTTCTTTCTGAATGCCTCCCCCCACCATCTGTAGCAGCCCTCCAGTTCCCCATGCCCAGTCCTTCCCCTGGCTCACACCCACCCCACCCACATTGCACTCCTCTGCTCTCGGCCGGACCCCATCACATCCCACATCCTGGGAACGTCGAGAACAGCAGAAAGGCAGCTCTGCAGATTCATCAGGAATCGTTTCCTGGCAGTGAGTAGGAAGTGCTTCCTTTCGTGAGCATGGGAACAGATTTAAAGGAATTAAGATTTCATAGAATTTCGTGGCAAGCCCTTCAAAGGTCCTCTTTACCAATATCACTTCCCTCTCGGAGTTATTCTGAGGAACATTTTGGCCTTGGGCTGGCTTATTGCACTGCGGCTGACTTCCTTCACCAAACTGCACGTCTAATACCAACATCTATTTAATCTATGCTGAACTATTATTTTCCCTCGTCCCACTGATCCTCCATATCCCTCCACTCCACGTACCTGTCCAAATGTTTTTTTCAATGTCAAAATTGGGCCAATGTTCACCACTTCAGCTGGCAGCTTGTTCTGTACTCCCACCGCTCTCTGCGTTAAGAAGATCCCCCTCATATTCCCCCTAAACATCTCCCCTCCCTTTGGGCTCCTTATGGAAGAAAGGATGTGCTGAAGTTGGAGATGGTTCAGAGGAGGTTCACTGGGAATGATTCCAGGAATGAAATATGAGGAACGTTTGAATGGTCTTGGCCTGCTCTTGTTAGGAATTGAGGTAAATCTGGAAGAATCTAATTGAAACATTTCAAATGTTGAAAACCGTGGATGCAGAAAGGTTGTTTTCCATGGTGGGTACAAGAGGCCACAACTTCAAGATTGAAGGGCATCTGCTTCTCCACAGAGATGTGGAGGAATTTTTTCAGCCAGAGGGTGGTGAACCTGTGGAATTTGTTGCCACAGGCAGTTGTGGACGCCAGATCATTCAGTGTGTTTAAAACAGAGCTTGGTAGGTATTGATTAGCCAGGGCATCAAAGGTTATGGGGAGAAGGCTGGGCAGTGGGACTGAGTGGGGAAATGGATCAGCTCATGATTAAATTGCAGGGCTGACTCGATGGGCTCCTTTGTCATATGGTCTTTCATCCTTAATCCATATCTTCTAGTTCCTGTCTCACCCAACCTCAGAGGCCCGCATTTACTCCATCTATACCCCTCATTCTATATACCTCTATCAGCTTAGCGCAGCGGTTAGTGCAACGCTGTTGCAGCGCCAGTGACTGGGGTTCGAATCTCACGCTGCTAGCAAGGAGTTTGTACATTCTCCCCGTGTCTGCGTGGGTTTCCTCCGGGTGCTCTGATTTCCTCTCACCATTCAAAAGATGCTGGGGGTTGTGAGTTAATTGGGGTATTTGGGCGGCACGGACTCGTGGGTCAGAAGGGCCTATTACTGTACTGTATGTCTAAATTTAATATTTAAATATTCATTTGATATTATATCTTAATATATGTATGTGATTATTATGTGTCTGTGCACACCATGGTCGGAGAAATACTGTTTCGTGGGGTTGTATCTGTACAGTCGAAAGATAATGAACGAACTCTGACCGCCTGTTATTTCTGTAGTTGGGAGGATACAGTGTATATATGGTGTGTGAGGGTGCAGCCTCTATTTGAATACAGTAAAACCCCTGTTTTCTGGCACCTATGGGATTGATAGATGCCAGGTAAGTGCATTTTTCCGGTTGCTTGAGATTGCGTAAGTGACTGGCGAACTAACAGTGAGGTGCACCAATTTTAAACTTCCATATTTTCTACATATTTATTTTCTGCAATTATTTTGCCAGTTGCTTGAGGCTGCTGGCTGCTTTGTTCCGGATAAGAGAGATTTTACTGAATCTAACGGGGCTGCTCCTCAAATTCAGTCCCCGCGCTCCTGGACTCCGGTCACCTGCTGGGGTGGGGGAGGGAGAGTTGGGGATTGGGGTTGGGGGGCCTGGGGTCGCTCAAGTCGTTTGCTCCTGTTGGCCATCCATGGGTCAAGGCAGTGTGCAGTCGAGGGCTGACTGCTCTGTCCTTCTCCTGGGAATACGTCCATGCCCATGAGGTGCTCACGAGTACAGGGGGAGGGGGGATTTCCAGGACTGTTGGGCACTTGAGTGTATTCTGGATGATGATGATCGTATTATAATTTGAATATGTAAATAGTACATAACTGCATTACTGTAATATTTAAGCTGATTTCTTGTAATTACTGAATAAACCACCTTTGTAAGTGGGCGGAACAGATACCGCAGCAGTTAGTGCACCAAAGGCGAGAAATCAGACTGCTTAAACTACAGGGGAATCACGCTGCTCTCCATTGCAGGCAAAATCTTCGCTAGGATTCTCCTAAATAGAATAATACCGAGTGTCGCCGAAAATGATCTCCCAGAATCACAGTGCGGCTTTCGCGCAAACAGAGGAACTACTGACATGGTCTTTGCCCTTAGACAGGTCCAAGAAAAGTGCAGAGAACAAAACAAAGGACTCTACATCACCTTTGTTGACCTCACCAAAGCCTTCGACACTGAGTAGGAAAGGGCTTTGGCAAATACTGGAGTGCCTCGGATGCCCCCCAAAGTTCCTCAACATGGTTATCCAACTGCACGAAGACCAACAAGGTCAGGTCTGATACAGCAATGAGCTCTCTGAACCCTCCTCCATTAACAATGGCGTGAAGCAAGGCTGTGTTCTTGCACCAACCCTCTTTTCAGTCTTCTTCAGCATGATGCTGAAACGAGCAATGAAAGACCTCACCAATGAAGACACTGTTTACATCCGGTACCGCACGGATGGCAGTCTCTTCAATCTGAGGCGCCTGCAAGCTCACACCAAGACACAAGAGAAACTTGTCCGTGAACTACTCTTTGCAGACGATGCCGCTTTAGTTGCCCATTCAGAGCCAGGTCTTCAGTGCTTGACATCCTGTTTTGCGGAAACTGCCAAAATGTTTGGCCTGGAAGTCAGCCTGAAGAAAACTGAGGTCCTCCATCAGCTAGCCCCCCCACATCTCCATCGGGCACACAAAACTCAAAACGGTCAACCAGTTTACCTATCTCGGCTGCACCACTTCATCGGATGCAAGGATCGACAACGAGATAGACAACAGACTTGCCAAGACAAATAGCGCCTACACAAAAGAGTCTGGAAAAACAACCAACTGAAAATCCTCACAAAGATTAGCGTATACAGAGCCGTTGTCATACCCACACTCCTGTTCGGCTCCGAATCATGGGTCCTCTACCAGCATCACCTACGGCTCCTAGAACGCTTCCACCAGTGTTGTGTCCGCTCCATCCTCCACATTCATTGGAGCAACTTCATCACCAACATCGAAGTACTCGAGATGGCAGAGGCCGACAGCATAGAATCCACGCTGCTGAACATCCAACTGCGCTGGGTAAGTCACGTCTCCAGAATGGAGTACCATCGCCTTCCCAAGTTCGTGTTATATGGCAAGCTCTCCACTGGCCACCGAGACAGAGGTGCACCAAAGAAGAGGTACAAGGACTGCCTAAAGAAATCTCTTGGTGCCTGCCACATTGACCACCGCCAATGGGCTGATATCGCCTCAAACCGTGCATCTTGGCGCCTCACAGTTCGGCGGGCAGCAACCTCCTTTGAAGAAGACTGCAGAGCCCACCTCACTGACAAAAGACAAAGGAGGAAAAACCCAACACCCAACCCCAACCAACCAATTTTCCCTTGCAACCGCTGCAACTGTGTCTGCCTGTCTCGCATAGGACTTGTCAGCCACAAAGGAGCCTGCAGCTGACGTGGACATTACCCCTCCATAAATCTTTGTCCGCGAAGCCAAGCCAAAGAAAATTATAGTGCCAGCGACCTGGATTCAAATCTGTTGCTATCTGTAAGCAGTCTCTACATTCTCCATGTATATGAGTGGGTTTCCTCCAGTTTCCTTCCACCTTTCAAAACATATCGGGGTTTGTCTATTAATTGGGTGTATTGGACAGCATAGGCTTATGGGCCAGAAGGGCCTGTTACCATGCTATATGTCTTTTAAAAAAAACAGAATTGAGCATTGAACTTATTTAAGAGAGGACAGTACTGAGGGAGTCCAGAAACAATTCAGTAATTTCAGGGATATGGGAGTTATCTGATCAAGAGTGGACTGGCCAGGTTGGGTCTAATTTCTCTGGTCCTTAAGAACAATGAGAGGGATGTTACTTGAAGGGAATCAGCTGATGAGGGGCCAATTTTGGATTTAAATGTTAAATTTGAACATACAGCCTCTTCCACCCCACGAGTCCATGCCGTCCTATTACACCCAATTAACCCACACCCCTGTATGTTTCGAAGGGTGGGAGAAAACCGCAGCGCATGGAGGGAAACCCATGCAGGGAGAATGTACCAACTCCTTACGGAGTTGCTGGCACTGTGATAGAGTCGAGCTGACCGTGAGCGATGTCGGGATGTTTCACCAGGGAGTGCGTCTCAAATGAAGGTGGTATGCAAACAGCACTGCAGAAACTCAGCAGGACAAGCAGTATCTAAAGGGTCACCAAAATTTCAGGGCCTGAGCCCTTCAACAGGGTATATATATCCGGCCCGGAATGTTGATCGCCATGACTTCCCAGGGACGCTGTGTGATCTGCTATGTTCCTCCAGCACGTTTGTGGATTGAACTCCACCCCAGACTTCCTTGTCTACCTCTCTGATGAGGCGACATGGATTATGAGGCGGTCAGCCAGCATTAAAATGGGTGGAGGGTGAGAATCTCCAGAGAGAGCAGGGGAGGATCACTAAAGAGGGATTTAAAAGATTGGGGAATTGAGGCCTTTGGGGATCAGGATGCAGGAGAGACCTGGGGCAGATAAGCCATGGTTGGTGCAGGGTGGGGAATTGGGGGGGTAGGGAGGCAAGGGGGAGAGGAGCTGGACTGAGACCCACTTTCTGGCAGGATGCCCTCTCCCTCCCCTCCTCGACTGTCTACAGCCACAATCCCTCCGCGCAGGGCTGAAATGGGGGAGGTCATCGCAGCCACTGGGATCCAGGGGGATGGGGGGGAGGGGAAGTGGGAATGCAAGGACCACGCCGAATCTGGACCCCAAAGTTCACTCAGATCACATTGGGGAAGAGAAAAGAACAACCTCTGCATTTCAGCGGTGCACATCGACAGCTCATAAGACAACCCAATGGTTCAGCATTTCACGATCTTACTGCAGAGTGCTGTGGGGGGTGGTGAACGGCTTTAACATCAACTTCTCTAGTTTTTGTGAACCCCCCTCCCCGAGCCTCTCTCTTTCCCCTCTGTTGCCTTTCCACCAGCACCCAGCCCCCTTCCCTCCATTCAGAGAACTACCCTCTCCCCCATTGCTTCAGCTTTTTCCTTTTCTACCCTCCCACCTGTATCCACCTTTTACCCATGAGCTTGTGCTCTTCCTCCTGCCCCTTCTTCCCTCCTCTCCTCCCATCCCAAATAGAATACTATTTGGATGGGGTGAAAATTCAGACCTCGGATGTGCAAAGAGACCTGGGGGTCCTCGTGCAGGGAAACCTAAAAGTCAATGACCAGGTGAAATTGGTAGTGAAGAAAGTGAATGCTATGTTGGCATTCATTTCAAGAGTAAAGAGGTGTTAATGAGGCTCTATGGGGCACTGGTGAGACCCCATTTGGAGAACTGTGTGCAGTTTTGGGCCCCCTATCTTAGAAAGGATGTGATGTTGTCGGAGAGGGTGCAGAGGAGATTTACTAGGATAATTTCCGGAGTGTAAGGGCTAATGTACAAGGAGCGTTTGGCAGCTCTTGGGTTGTATTCATTGGAGTATAGGAGAATGAGAGATCTCATAGAGGCATTTTGTATTTTGAAAGGTTTAGATAGGGTGGATGCGGGTAAGATGTTTCCTTCGGTGAGTGAATTGATGACAAGGGGTCATAGTCTGAAAATTAGAGGCTATCCATATAAAACAGAGATTAGGAAGAACTTCTTTAGCCAGAGGGTCGTGGATCTGTGGAACTCACTGCCGCATACAGCAGTGGAAGCCAGATCACTGGGAGTATTTAAACAAGAAATAGACAAGTATCTCATTAGTGAGGGGAAAGGCCAGAAATTGGAACGAGTGTAGAGTATCTTAGTGTAGATTTACGGAACAGACTCGATGGGCCGAGTGCCCTGCTTCTTTTCCTTGGTCTTGTGATCTCCCCTCCCTCCACCTTTACTTTCAGCCACCAGCCTGATTTTTCCTCATGCCTTGACAAAGGCCTCAGGCCCAAAATGTTGGTGGCCCTTTACTTATTTAAATAGTGAAAATCTGAAGGCTGCTGTAGTGCAGAAGGACTTGGGAGGGCTTGTGCACGAATTGCAAAAAGTTGGGTTACAGGTACAGCAGGTTATTAAGAAGGCAAGTGGAATGTTGGCCTTCATCGCAAGAGGATTTGAATTCAAGAGCAGGGAGGTCATGCTGCAACTGTACAAGGTCCTGTGAGACTGCACTTGGAGCACTGTGTGCAGTTCTGGTCTCCATACTTGAGGAAGGATATACTGGCTTTGGAGGCAGTCCAGAGGAGTTTCTCCAGGTTGATCCCAGAGATGAAGGGGTTGACTTACGAGGAAAGACTAAATCACCTGGGATTAGACTCACTCGAATTCAGAAGAATGAGAGGAGATCTCATAGAAACATAAAATTATGAAAGGGATAGATAAGATAGAGACAGGAACATTGTTTTCACTGGTAGGTGAGACCAGAACTAAGGGACATAGCCTCAAAATTCAGGGGAGTAGATTTAAGACAGAGATGAGGAAAAACTGTTTTCCACAGAGAGCCGTGAATCTGTGGAATTCTCTGCCCAGGAAAGTGGTTGAGGTGACGTCATTAAACATATTTAAGGTTTAATTAGATAGATTTTTACATATAAAAGGTGTGGTGGTACACCACCAGCCTACTGCAGGGGGCAACCTCTGTACCTGCAGGAGTGTAAGGGGACAGGACAATACCTGGCCGGCTGCCAATCAGTCGGCCTGAATGGATCAAGCCCCACCCGGTCGGGTGTCATTCACCCTCTGGGATATAAGCCTGTGCCGGCCTCCCAAGGCCTCACACTAGGTTGTTGCAGCCACAGCCAGCCTGGCTCTGTGGAGGTTTTTGTGGATTAAAGCCTGTTGTTCAGTCTTTACCTTGTGTGTATCTGATATGTCTAACAGTGCACCACAAAAGGGATATGGGCAAAAGGCAGGTAGATGGAGATCAGCTCAACGGACTGGATGACCTACTCCTGCTCCTATTTCTTATGTTCCTGTGGACGCTGCATGACCTGCTGGATTTCTCCAGCATGTTTGTGCTTTGCACTCGACCCCGGCGTCTGCAGATTGTTTTAGCTACAGTATAGGGAGAAACGCCCCCTTTGTGTATTATGCAGGTGATTACAGTTCTTGCATATTTGGGGCCACATGGCAGAGTCTTGGAACAGGTTCTTGTTCGCATTCTAAGATAGACCCATTTTCCTGAATCTCCATCTAAACCTATCTTATCCATAAATCTGCCCAATAGAAGATTACTTATTACAAGGATATGTTGTAGAGCACACATGTCAAACTCTGGCCCACGGGCCAAATTTGGGCCGCAATATAATTATATTTGGCCCGCATGATCATTTCAAAAATGTATTAGAGGTGGCCCGCCCTGCAGCGAGAGCCGATGCTGTCTTTTGGTAATGTCACCCCCACCATCCTCCCCCTTCATTGCACATCCTTCCCCACCCCCTAACTATCCCCTCCCCCCTAAAACCATCCCCCTTAAAAGATGGCCAGAATATTCTCAAAAAGGAATCCAGAATGGTAAAGTTCCACAAACCTTCTGCTGGGAATCCTAACAACACCCGGGCATCAGATCCATGGGACGCGGAGGTAGCAAGAGTGTTGCAGGTTGACCGTGCAAACTTTGAGAACGGGGAAAACAAAATTGTAACATGAGAAGTCTGTCGATGTCATCAGCTGGCAAGCCAATTGGAAGGCTCCCCGCACAACCAGTCATTTCTCCCACCTGTCAAGCGATGCGACAGATTGGCGAGCGCCTGTGATTTCCTGTCGGCGCGACGGACATGGCAGGCTGCGCACGGCTCCCGCTGTTCCGCAAAGGCAGATCGACAGCGCGCTGGGCCTGAGTGGGTGGGTAAGCAGGGGTGGGCAGGGGTGTAGGTGAGGAGTAATGGGCAGGGGAAGTTATGGTGGTAGTGTAGGTGAGGAGTAATGGGCAGGGGAAGTTATGGTGGTGCGAGGGGCAGTTAGAGGGAGGGATGAGTAGAAGGAGGGGTGGATAGGGAAGAGGTAAAAGGGGAGGGGCAGGGCGAGTAGGGGAGGGGTGATTAGAGGGTGAGAGACGGGTAGAGGGAGGTACAGGTTGAGGGGAAAGGCAGTAGAGGGGCGTGTATAGGATGGGGTGGGTGGAGGCAGAGCGAGTGGAGTGAGGGGTGAGTAGAGGTTGGGTAAAGGACTGGTCAGGTAGAGGGATGATGGGTCGAGGGTGAATAGAGGCCTAGAGCCTGAGGAGTGAGCAGGAAATGCTGAGTCCTGATGCAGGCCAAAATGGACACAGCCTGTGAATGCTGACTACATCTCTACAGGGACCAAATATGTTTCCCTCAGGTCAAGCAAAGGGTGAACTTGAGCTACCTACTCCTGACCTGTAACATTATCCTCCTAAAGTTATATCCTAAAGTTTAACATTACATATGTTGAAAGAAGAGAAAACATGCAGATGTTGTTGAAAATTTTCAATAAATATTTAGTTCGGCCGTCGACTTAGTCCAAGTTTTTAATTTTGGCCCTCCGTGAATTTGAGTTTGACACCCCTGTTGTAGAGAGTAACATTCCCAGTGGATATTGTTCGGAATTCCACCACCGGGCATATATAACCATATACAGCACAGAACAGGCCAGTTTGGCCCAACTAGTCCATGCCAGAACAAATCTTCACCCTCCTAGTCCCACTGACCAGCACCTGGTCCATACTGACAGATCCTCTCCCCTCCATGTAATTATCCAGTCTTTCCTTAAATGTAAATAACGTCCTTGCTTCAACAACCTCTGCCGGAAGCTTATTCCACATCCCAACCACCCTTTGCGTAAAGAAATTTCCCCTCATGTTCCCCTTATAATTTTCCCCCTGCAATCTCAAACCATGGCCTTTGGTTTGAATATCCCCCACTCTTAATTGAAAAAGCCTATCCACGTTGACTCTCTCTGTCCCTTTTAAAATCTTGAACACCTCCATCAAATCCCCCTTCAATCTTTTATGCTCCAGAGAAAAAGCCCCAGGCTGCTCAACCTTTCTCTGTAACTCAAGCCCTGACATCCTGTCAACATTCTCATGAACCTTCTCTGCAGTCTCTCTATTTTGTTTATATCCTTCCTATAATTCGGTGACCAAAACTGCACACAGTATTCCAAACTTGGCCTCACCAATGCTTTGTACAATTTCATCATAATATTCCAACTCTTTAATTCAGTACTCCGATTTATGAAGGCCAACATTCCAAATGCCTTCTTCACCACACCATCTACCTGAGTATCAATTTTGAGGGTACTGTTTATCATAACTCCTAAATCCCTTTGTTGCTCTGCACTCCTCAATTGTCTACCATTCAATGTATATGACCTATTTAGATTTGCCTTTCCAAAATGCAACACTTCACACTTATCCGTATTAAATTCCATCAGCCATTTCTCAGCCCATTCCTCTAGCTTTCCTATATCTCTTTTTAAGCTACGGTAATCTTCCTCACTGTCCACAATACCACCAATCATTGTATCATCTGCAAACTTACTTATCCAATTCACCACCCCTTCTTCCAGATCGTTAATATATAAAGCAAACAATAGTGGACCCAGGACCGATCCCTGAGGAACTCCACTAGTCACCGGCCTCCAATTTGACAAAAAATTTTCTACCAGTACTCTCTGACACCTCCCATCCAAACATTGCTGAATCCATTTCACTACCTCCTTATTTATACCTAATGCCTCCACCTTTTTTCCTAACCTCCTGTGGGGAACTTTGTCAAAAGCTTTACTAAAGTCTAAATAGACAACATGCACAGCCTTCCTTTCATCAATCTTTTTTGTAGCCCCCTCGAAAAACTCTATAAGGTTTGTTAAGCATGATCTACCCCTGACAAAACCATGATGACTACTTCCTATCAATCCCTGTTCTTACAAATATTTGTAAATGCCATCCCTCAGAACACTTTCCATCAACTTACCCACCACAGACATCAGACTCACAGGTCTATAATTTCCAGGCTTACATTTGGACCCTTTCTTAAACAGCGGAACAACATGAGCCACCCTCCAATCCTCTGGCACTACCCCCGTGACCAGTGGCATCCTAAATATCTCTGTTAATGGCCCCACTATCTGTACACTAGTCTCCCTGAGTGTCCTTGGGAATACATTGTCCGGACCCAGAGATTTGTCCACCTTTATCTTTTTTAACACTGCCATCACTACCTCCTCAGTTATCCTTATATGATTCATGACCTCCCCTCTATTTTTCTTTACTTCAACTGGTACAATATTTTTTTCCCTAGTGAATACTGAGGAAAAGAAATCATTTAAAATTTCCCCCATCTCCTCTGACTTTTCACATAGCCTACCCTCCCTATCTACAAGGGGTCCAATTTTATCCCTCACTAATCATTTACTTTTAATGTACTTATAGAAACCTTTTGGATTTATTCTTACTCTGCCTGCCAAAGCCTCTTTGTGCCTCTTTTTGGCATTACTAATTTCTTTCTGAAGATTTTTTCTACACTCCTTCAATTTCAATTTCTCATCACCCTGCTGTTTATACCTCTTGTACACCTCCCTCTTTCTCCTAACCAAATTTCTAATATTCCTCGAAAACCAAGGCTCCCTATGACTTCCAGCCTTTCCTTTGATCCTCACTGGGACGTATCTACTCTGTACTCTCAAAATTTCTTCTTTGAATATTCAACATTTTTCATTTACATCCTTTCCTGAAAAAATCATGTCCCATTCAATACCTGCTTCCTGCTTCCATATCTGCTTCCATATCTAATATTTTGTTTGAAACGTATAGGTGTAGATGAATTGGGTGTAAATTGGGCAGTGCAGACTCGTGGGCCAAAAAGGCCTGTTACCGTGTTGCATGTCTAAATTTAAAAAAAAATTTTGAATGATACTGGCTTGTGTACACACAGCAGAGGAGAAACTTCCTCATTCATCACAAGGAATAGCATACCCCTTCAACTAACATGTTTCAACTCCTGTGTAGATAATGCCACAGATTGTGGAGATTTAATCTGTGCAACGGGAATTTCTGTGGAGACTGTAGGGAGTATCTGTGTAACAGGGTGATTGTCTCGCAGTGGAGACTGTAGGGAGTATCTGTGTAAAGAGACAACTGTCTCTCTGTGGAGACTTTAGGGAGTGTCGATGTAACAGGGCAAGAGTCTCTCTGTGGAGACTGTAGTGAGTATCTGTGTAACAGGGCGACTGTCTGTCTGTGGAGACTGTAGGGAGTATCTGTGTAACAGGGCGACTGTCTCACTGTGGAGACTGTAGGGAATATCTGTGTAACAGGGCGACTGTCTGTGGAGACTGTAGGGGGTATCTGTGTAACAAGACGACTGTCTCACTGTGGAGACTAGGGAGTATCTGTGTAACGGGACGACTATATCTCTGTGGTGTTGTAGATCTTCAACAGGAAGATCTGGCCATGGACTCAGCTCCACATACCCACCTGTTCCCCATAACCCTCAATTCCTCTACTTTTCAACAATCTTTCTCTCTGTGTCTAATGTATATTTAATGAGCCAGCCTCCACTTCCTCAGTCAGAGAATTCCCCAACCTCGCTCCTCTCTGGGAGAAGTAGTTCCTCCTCATCTCCATCCTAAATCTACTCCTCCCCCCAGTCTCAAGACTGTGTCTCCTAGTTCAGGCCTCACCTCCCAATGGAAAGGACTTTGCTTCCTCTATATTTTTCCTTTGACACTATATAAGATTCCCCTCTCTATCTGAGTACAGTCTCAGGTGACACAATCTCTCCTCAAAGGCTCACCGCCCCCTCATTTCAACCTGGTGAGACCCCATCTGCGCCATTTCCAAAGCCAGTATATCCTTCCTCAAGTCAGGAGACCAGAACTACGTACATTCCTCCAGGTGCAGACTCACCAGTACCTTGTACAGTTGCAGCAGAGCTTCCCTGCTCTTAAATCCACCCCTCCTCCCAACAATCAATGATGTCCCATTTGCCTTCCTGCTGCACCTGCAAACCAACACTTGGTTATCAACTGCCTGTGATCATTGTTTGCACTGTGGTGGGGAGAGAGATGGATCATAGATCTTTACAGCCCAGTGCAGGCCCTTTGGCCAACAATGTTGTGCTGACCTGTGGAAACGTATTCCACCACAAACTAACCCTTCCTTAACTCACACGCAAAACCCTCTATTGTTCTTGCATCCATGTGCCTGTCTAAGTCTTTTAAATGCCCCTATTATCCCATCCTCCACCACCACCCTTGGCAAGGCATTTCAGGCACCCACAACTCTCGAGGTAAAAAACGTACCCCTGACGTCTCCCCGAATCCTTCCTCCCACTTGCCTCGTACAGATGTTCTCTGGTAGGGAGATTATTTTGTCTTATTCATGAGTTTGATGTACTAATAGAACATGGAACACTACAGCACAATTCATGCCCTTTGGCTTCAATGTTGTGCCGACCCATATGCTGTATTCCTTAAAAAAAAGTACTAAACCCTTCCTACCATGTAACATTCTATTTTTATTTCATCCATGAGTCTCTTAAATGCCCCTAATGTTTCAGCCTCTGTCTTGGGTAAACTTATACCTCTCATTTTGTTTATATTAGATTGGTCACAGTGTTTGAGCTACTGAAAGAAAATAGACACACACACTGAGAGCAGTTCAGTTTATACAAATGTTTATTACTAATTCAAAAGCTGATTTCACACTACAATATGCAAGCCCTTCCCAACTATACTTATCAACGCTTGGACTGGTCCCAACTGCCGAAGCAAGGCAACGACTGCACATTTGTAGTAGGTTGTCAGGGCGCCGGTAGCAGCTTCTCCACCTCCCCCGACCGGAACGTTGCTCGGACTCTGGCTGTTCTTCCTTCTTGACAAAGGGTGTTCCCACCCCTCGGAGAGTCAGCAGCAGGACCACAGGCTTATATACCCAAAAACAATTAATCATGCGCCTACTCCTTCTAACATTTGTCAGTCAAAATCAAAACTGAACATTATATTCTACAATTTAGAAGATTAATTATTATGGAACCAGGATGTTATGATTTCCTGGTTTATCTCGTAGATACAAAGACTTATTAAAACTTCTCGAGCAAGACAGGTTGTGACCAATTCGTCAATTTCAGAATGTTGCATTTGACAACTGCTTTCCCTGGGCCTCACAGTGGAATTCCATTTCAAAGTGTATCTTCAGATAAATCCCCATGGCTGAGTTTAATTACATCTGCTAGTTCTGAAAGTAAGGTGACCTGCGTGTGGACCCAGTGTCGTCAGTTCCACATAAGCAAAAAGCATCTGGGCACATGGTTTTAAACCTCCATTACAGCCTCCAACACCACCCCTGACAAGGCATTCCAGGCACCCACTACTCTCTGTGTGAAAAATGTACCCCTGATGTCTCTCCTGAATTTTCCTCTGTTCACCTTGTACCAATGTCCTCTGGTTTTTTGTGCCTTGGGAAACAGGTGCTGGCTGTCCACCTTATCTATGCCTCTCAAATCTTGTTGACCTCTATCAAATCTCCTCTCGTCTTTCTTCGATCCAAAGAGAAAAGCCCCACGTCTGCTAATCTTGCCTCATTCGACTTATTTTTCAATCCAGGCCACATCCTGGTGAATCTCCTCTGCACCCTCTCCACAGTTTCCATATCCTTCCTGTAATGAGGTGACCAGAACTGAACACAGTACTCCGTGTGGTCTCACCAGAGATTTATAGAACTCCTTCTGAATTCAATATCCTGATTAATGAAGCCCAGCATCCCGTAGGCCTTCTTAACTATCCAATCAACCTGCGTGGCAACCTTGATAGATGCAAGGATTTGATCCCCAAGGTCCCTCTGTTCATCCACACTCTTAAGTAACTGACCATTAATCTATACTCAGCCTTCAGGTTTGACCTTCCAAAATGCATCACCTCACACTTATCCGGATTGAACATCTGCTACTTTTCCACCACTTCTGCATCCTGTCTATATCTTATTGTAACCTAACGACAACCTTCAACACTATCCACAACTCCTCAAACTATCTTATCACCCGCAAACTTGCTGACCCATCTTCCGCCTCTTCATTTAGGTCATTTTTAAAAATCACAACGCACTAATGCACTGAAATTCTTGCTGCAGTTCCAAAGGTACGCAAGATACACTAACAGACAATCAGTATTAGTTCAATAATCACTCGAGAGAGAACTAAAAGGTAATTAATAAAAAAGGATAGATATGTATTCACAGGGCTACGGGCCCTCTCACTTTTGAAGTGGATCAGGCTAGACGGCAGACTTGGCCTCAGGACCCACTGTGGCTTTGGCAGGGGTTGGGGGTAAGGCGTGTGGTGGCTTGATGTCAACGCGATCATGGGGATCCAGGGAGGGAGAGGTCAGCCATGCAGCATTCAGTCCAAAGTTCACCAGGTATGGAGACTGATTTATTGTCCGGCCCATGAGTACCAGATGCACCGAAATTTCTATTGGCCGCAGTCACACAGGTACAGAGAAGAGCTCCAATCGTGTGCATTGAGTTACCCAAGTGCAGCATATAAGAGACCAATAGACAATAAATATTCACAATTGTTAGTGCAAGAAAACAGCGGCGTTTCAATGGTGGAGTTATACAGGAAAGTCTGGTTGAGTGCAACACACAGGCTGGACATGAATCGCAGAAGTTTGGTTTGCAGGTGCATCAAGCATTGAGAAGGAAAATGGATTGTTGGCCTTCATTTTTGGAGGGATTGAATTTAGGAGCAGGGAGGTTCTGCTACAAGTGTACACAGTACTGGTGAGTCTGCATCTGGAGAATTGTGTGCAGTTCTAGTCTCCTGACTTGAGGAAGGATGGAGTGGCTTTGGAGGCAGTACAGAGGAGGTTCACCAGAGATGAGGGGATTGGCCTACGAGGAGAAATAGAGTCGTCTGGGATTGTACCCATTGGAATTTAGAAGGGACACAGTTGGTGCAGGGGTTAGCCTTTACAGCGCCAGCAATCAGGACCGGAGTTCAAATCCCACTCTGACGATAAGGAGTTTGTATATTCTTCTGTCTGCGTGGGATTTCCCCTGCGGGCTCCAGTTTTCTCCCACCGTTTGAATTGTATTGGGGGTGTAGGACAATCGGGGATAAATTGGGCGGCATGGACTCGTGGGCCAAAATGGTCTGTTTCCAAGCTAAATGCCTAAATGAATGAGAGGGGATCTTATAGAAAGATAGAAAATTATGAAAGAAGTAGATAAGTTGTTTCCATTGGTGGCAGAGTTGAGAACTGGGGGTCAGGGCCTCAAGATCCGGGGTCGATGATTTAGGAACGGCTTTAGGAAGATGAGAAGGAATGGCTTTTCCCGGGGGTGGGGGTGGGGGTGGGGGTGGGGGTGGGGGGAATCTGCCCGTTGAAGCAGTGGAGGTGACCTCAGTCAATATATTTAAGACAAGGTTGGATAGATTTTTACAAGATCCAACTGCGCTGGGTAGGTCACGTCCCAGAATGGAGGACCATCGCCTTCCCAAGATCGTGTTATATGGCGAGCTCTCCAATGGCCACCGTGACAGAGGTGCACCAAAGAAAAGGTACAAGGACTGCCTAAAGAAATCTCTTGGTGCCTGCCACATTGACCACCGCCAGTGGGCTGATCTCGCCTCAAACCGTGCATCTTGGCGCCTCACAGTTCGGCGGGCAGCAACCTCCTTTGAAGAAGACCGCAGAGCCCACCTCACTGACAAAAGGCAAAGGAGGAAAAACCCAACACCCAACCCCAACCAACCAACTTTCCCTTGCAACCGCTGCAATCGTGTCTGCCTGTCCCGCATCGGACTGGTCAGCCACAAACGAGCCTGCAGCTGACGTGGACTTTTTTACCCCCTCCATAAATCTTCGTCCGCGAAGCCAAGCCAAAGTAAAGTAAGTATATATAAAATATATGTGTGTATGTATATACTATATTTATGTGTGTGTTTATATACATATATAAAATATGTATGTATGTGTGTGTGTGTGTGTAGGTAGGTAGGCACAACATTGTACTATGCTGTGGTGTTCCATGTGCTGTCAGCTCCTGTGGCGGATACAGGGAGTATTGTCACCTGTGTACTCCGCAGAAGCCACCCAGATCAGTGCCTGCAGTGATTCTCGGCTGCTGTACTGTGAGGATCCAGAGGCAGAATGACGAGAGCAACTAGCAGGTCCTGTGCCTTTCCGGGATTAGAAACTCCACCATTGCTCAAGAGAGATCTCTGTACGTATCTCCAGGTTGAGGAACGAAAGGAAGCCCTTGACCTTGGGGGTGGGGAAGAAGGGGAGACCCAAATGTTTGCTGACTACTAAGTCACCTGTGGCCCCACCCCCCAATGGCACCCAGTGTGGAAATGGACACAAGGATCAGCCAAGGAAGCGATGGGGTGGCCTGGTTGGCATAACCATAGTGAAATGCCTTTATAGCGCCCATCGATCGGGACTAGGGTTGGAATCCTATGCTCTCCCCATGTCTGTGTGGGTTTTCCCCCAGGGCTCCGATTTCCCTTCACCGTTTGAAACGTATCGGGGGGGGGTGGTGTAGGTTAATTGGGTGTATTTGGGCGCCACAGGCTCGTGGGCTGAAATGGCCTGTTACCGTGCAGCATGTCTATATTTAAATTTTAAATTCCCTTCAGCCCAACTTGCTCCTGCTGACCAAAATGTCCCACCCACACCAGGCCACCTGCCTCCATTTGGCCCACATCCCTCTCAATTCACCCTCTCCATGAATTAAGAAAGAATTGTTGTAATAGTCCCTGCCTCAACCCCCTCCTCCGGCAGTCCGTTCCACACACCCACCATCCTTTGTGTGTAAACGTTACCCCTCAGGTTACTGTACAATCTTTCTCACCACCCTCACCTGGATCCCATGGTTACTGATTCTGGGCAAAAAACACTCTGCATTCACCCAATCCATTCCTCTCCTGATGTGGAATAACTGATTTTAGGAAGGACATGGAGGCAATTGGAGAGGATCCAAGGAAGATACATAGTGGCTGACTCGAGGGGCCACTGGTTCAAGGATAGAATGGGACATCCTTGGAAGGGAAGCTGAGGGAGGTCTAATACACAGTGAGGAGGTGTGTGGCTAAAATGGGGAGAGGGAGGTTGCTTCCAATGATGGAGGGTTCGGTGTGAAGTAAAACAGATGAGTGACAGGAGATAAAAACCTTTAGACACAGTGTGTTTAGAACCTAGAATGCATTGTCTATAGATGTCATGGAGGGAG
Source organism: Narcine bancroftii (assembly GCF_036971445.1). NCBI lineage: Eukaryota > Metazoa > Chordata > Chondrichthyes > Torpediniformes > Narcinidae > Narcine > Narcine bancroftii. The sequence continues at coordinate 61,487,520 of NC_091476.1, read as the reverse complement.
GTTCCATTGTAGCCCTGAAGGGGGAATTGGATAAATATCTGGTCGACTGGTTTAGATTAGCTAAATATTTCTTAGCGATTAGCCGAGCTTTGAGCTTGTAAATTCTACTCGTGTCCATACTACCAGAGGATGCCACAGCACAGAAACAGCCCTTTTGGCTCATCTAGTCTGTGCCAAACTATTATACTGCCTTGTCCCATTGGCTTGGACCCTGTCCATATCCCTCCCATCCATGGACCTATCCAATTTTCTCTTCAATGTCAACATTGAACTCACGTTCACCACTTCAGGTTAAGACAAGTTTGTTGTCATCCGATTGTACAAGTCCAACCCAACGAAAGAGTGTTCTCCGGTCCTCGGTGCAAAACACGCAGACACACAGCCAGATACAACACACGTACAGGCAAACAATACCCATGCAGGACTAGTTTGTGTGTGTGTTTATATAAATAGATTTTGGTTAATAAAAATGAGAGTCTCAGATGGTTAGTGCAAGCCATTCCTTTGGTCATTCTCACTGCCTGTGGGAAGAAGCTGTTCCTCGGCCTGGTGGTGCTGGCTCTGATCCTCCTGTATCTCTTCCCTGATAGGAGCAGCTGAACAATTTTGTGTGCCCTCTTCAGACAATGATCCCAGTAGATCACATCGATAGTGGGCAGGGAGGCTCCATTGATCTTCTATGCCACCCTTTTGGCCTTGTGTATGGTCCTCTTGATCCACACTCCCACCACTCTCTGCATGAAGTTCCCCCTAATGCTCCCCTTAGACATTTCACCTCTCCCTCTTAACTCATGTCATCTAGTTCTTGTCTCACCCGATCTCAATGCTTGCAAATGGGGGCCACATGGTTAGTTTTGCGGTCAGCACAATGCTGTAACAGCAGCAGCAGCCCAGGTTCGAATCTGACACTGTCTGCAAGGAGTTTGTATGCTCTCCCTGTGTCCAGGTGCTCCGGTTTCCTCCCACCATTCTAAACCTGCGGGGGCAGTGGGGGTTGTAGGTTTATTGGTTGTATTTGGGTGCACAGACTTGTGGGCCAGAAGGGCCTGTTATGTCTAAAATTTAAAATGTCCTCTGGTTCATGTCTCACCCTGCTTCAGTGGGAAAGGCCTGCTTGCTTTTCTACCTATACCCCTCATACGTCTGTAAAGCTCTTATCAAATCTTCTGTCATTCCTCTATGCTCTAGTAAATAAAGTCTTCACCTGTTTAATCTTCACCTTAACTCAGTTCCTCAAGTCCAGGCAACATCCTAGCAAATCTTCTCTGCACTCTTTCTATCATTGATATCCTTCCTGTACTTGGGTGACCAAAACTGCACACAATGCTCCAAATCTGACCTCACCCATGTCTGATACAACTTCATCATAACATCCCAATTCCTGTACTTACTACTTTGATAAATGAAGGCCAATGTCCAAGAGGTTTAAAGGTTCAATGGTTCAAAGATTCCTTTTATTGTCATGTAATAACACATAAAAATGTAATATGCATGATAAATTTCACCTTTTGCCTGCCTTAAGGCAAGCAAAGTATCACCATGAGTATTGCCCGTTGCTCCTAACAATAGAAGCAAAAGAGAGATTGTGGATTTGCCTCCAGCACTCCTGCATCAGTAACTCTGAGCTGCAGATCCAAACCTCGGATACGATCAGGAAGTCCACAGAGCTTGATGTCAAGAACTTCAAATTCCTGGGGGTTAACATCTCCGAGGATCTGTCCTCGAGCCTCCATGTTGATACAATCACAAAGAAGGCTCACCAGCGGCTATACTTTGTGAGGTGCCTGAGGAGATTTGGCGTGTCGCTGGAGAGACTCTTGTAAACTTCTACAGGTGGACCATGGAGAGCATTCTGGCTGTTTGCATCACTGCCTGTTATGGAGGCGCCGACTCTCAGGACAAGAATAAACTCCAGAGGGTTGTTAACTCAGCCTGCAACATCACAGGCACCAGACTTCACTCCATCGAGGACATCGACCTGAGGCAGTGCCTTAAAAAAAGTAGCCTCTATCCTCAAAGACCTCCATCACCCAGGCCAGGCCCTCCTCACTCTGCTCCCATTGGGGAAAAGACAAGCTCTCAGTGGCACAAGGGCAGCTTCTTCCCCCGCTGCCATCAGATTCCTCAATAATCAATGAACCAAAGACACTGCCTGAATTTTCGTGCACTATTGTTTAAATTTTTTTATAGTCATGTTGTAAGATGGTTATAATTTGAAAGTTTGCTCTATGACACCGCTGCAAAACAGTGAACTTTGTGACTTGTTCATGACAATAAATCCTGATTCTGATCCTTCTGATCCTTCACCATTCTTGACTTCAGCATCCTTTAGAATCCCGGTTCCAATACCTGGTTCCCATGAGTCCATCTCCAGCAGCCATCAGCCTGTGTGTGAGTCCTTTAGCCGCTGGTCGCCAATAGCCCACATTCTATGTGGGTCCTTCCTTCCCTGATCCCCTCGCTGGTGTGCTGCCTTGGACATCTTCCTGTAGGGTTGTCTCCTCCTTCTCAACGGAAGCGCGGTCTCCCCAATTCTGCTGTCCGACACAGTTCTGCTGGTTTCCCAGAGTGTGCAACCCCTCGTCCCTGCCAAAACTTTTCTTTGCAACCCTCTCTACCTGTGATGCCACTTTCAGAGAATTATATATTTGTATTCCCAGATCCTTCTGTTTTACCACACTCCTCAGTACCCAACCGTTCCCAGATCCCTCTGTTCTACCGTGCTCCTCAGTGCCCGACCGTTCACAGTACAGTTTGTTTCTACGGATGTGTAGTGGAAATCTGCTGTCCGGCCGCATCACAGTCTGGTACAGGGGGCACAAATACCCCTGAGCCTAAAACCCTGCAAAAGGTATTGGACACAGCCCAGGACATCAGGGGCAAAACCCTCCCCACCATCGAGAACATCTACAGGGAACGTCGCCATCAGAGATCAAGGATCTGCACCACCCAGCACACACTCTGTTCTCGCAGTTGCCATCAGGAAAGAGGAGTAGGGGCCAGAAGACTCGCACCACCAGGTTCAGGAACAGCTGCTCCCCCTCCACCATCAGACTCCTTAATCAGGAATTCATTTAAGGACTCTTACTTTATACATGATTTATTATTGAATATTTATTTTCTGAATTGCACAATTTGTACTACATTCTTGTTTGTGTGTAAGTATCTTTTTTTGACTACAGTTTACACTGTCGAGAAGTAGAAATTCTGCCAGGCCTACGGGAATATATTCCGACAATAAATTTAAACTCTAACCTTTGTTTTCCCAAAATGCAACACCTCATACCTGTCCGCATGGGCTTCCTCTGGGTTCTCCGCTATCCTCTGATGGTAGGTAGATTAATTGGTCACATAGATGTTTTTGGGCAGCACAGGCTCATGGGCCGAAAGGCCCTGCTCCCATGCTGTGTCTCTAAAAAACAATGTGAAATCTTTTCATTGGAGTTTTTCAGTCACCCCAGACAAACAGCACCTCCCTGGTGTCAAGTCTTAATGAAAGAGAAAGCAGATATGACCTTTGGCATCTGGGAAGCATTCCTGTAATTCTGTTTCGTGAAATCCTCTGCATTTCAACGCAATAGATCTTCGGTTGGGACTGAGCCCCCATGTTCTGAGACTCAGGAGGCAATTATCAAGGATCAGTCCACTCAAAATTCAATTAGACAGAGCAGGCACTGGGGTCAAATGCAGTACCCGCACGTGCTGGAGAAACACGCAGCATCCACATGAAGTAAAGGGCCAGAGCCCTTCATCAAGATGCAACAGGCAGGCACCTCAATATAAAAGATGGGAGGCGGAGAGGAGATAGGAAGGGGCTGGGGGAGGAGCACAGGCCAACAGGTAAGAGGTTGCAGATGGGAAGGCAGAAGAGAAAATAAAAGTGGAGGTGGATAGGGTCTCCTTTCCTCCAGCTCCTCGCCGCCTTCCTTCTCCATTCGGAAAGCCGTAAGAAGTCACACAGAAACGACAAACATAAAGGAACTGCCTTATGCAGACTGATAAGGAGCTGCCTTATGCAGACTGATAAGAGATCTGTCAGCCTTAAAGACCCATTCATATAAATGAACACAGAAATATCACACAGGAATGCCAAATGCTCAGAGAAACTTCCTTTACTTTGTGTGTGTTAAAGATTTGATAAATAATCACCATTGGATAATTAGGTCAAAATGAAAGCCGCTCAGATACAAAGGCGTTTTATATATTTAGAAACAAACCCTTGAGACGTTACCTTGTATACGTCAGTAATTTACACTCCCAAGAAAGAACCACCAAGGCAGATGCTAATAAGGAACTTGGAACAATCAACTTCATACAACCTGTTTAACAACATGTGAGAAATGTTCCACCAAGAAGAACCATATACACCAACATACCGTGTAGCTTGAGTGAAGTTCAATGCGGAACAGTTGGCGAAGGGGTTAGCGCCACACTGTTACAGCACCAATGACAGAGACCGGGGTTCGAATCCCATGCTGTCTTCAAGGAGTTTTGTACATTCTCCCCGGCGCCTGCGTGGGTTTTCCCCGGAGGCTCCGGTTTCCTCCCACTGTTTGAAACGTACTGGGGGTTTGTAGGGTTAATGGGTGGCATGGGCTTGTGGGCTGAAGTGGCTTAAAAAATAGGGTGAAGAAAGGGTGACCCATCCCATCTCCCCCTCTTTGCATCACTTACTCCCACCAGCGTAATATGCTCCTTGGTTCTGTCGTGTACCTTCTGTTGTTACAGCGCAGGCTGTCGAGGTCCATCACTTCTCATCTTCTTTCTCTTCTGACCTTCCACCTGCATCCTCTCACCTGTTGACCTTTGCTCCTTCCCCCGGCCAATCCTCCCCCTCCCCCCGCCCCTCCCACCTTTTTATTCTGGTGCCTGCTCACACCTTGGGTGGCGAGAGCCCAAGGCTGGGGCTTTATTCCCTGGAGCACGGGACGATGAGGGCTGATCTGACAGAGGCATCCAAAATCCTGTGGGGAAGTGTATGATGCTTAAAATGCGCCAGAGAAACTCAGCAGGTAGGAAGCAAAGAGTGACCCAAGTTTCAGGCCTAGGCCCTGCGTCAGATTGGTGTGACTTTCTATTGATGGAGGGTGGTTGAAACAGCGAAAATGAGGGCAGCTCAGAACAGACACAGACTCCCCTCCCTACTGCAGACTCTGTCTACACCTCCCGCTGCCCGGGAAAGCAGCCAGTGCACTGAAGGACCCATCCCACCTGGGACACACTTTATTCTTTCTCCTCCCATTGGGGAGAAGGCACAAGTGTGTGTGAAAACACCCATCAACAGGCTTAAAGACCGTTTCTTCCCCGCAGTTGTCAGGCTCCTGAATGAACCCTACAGTGGTGCTCTCGCACTGCCCTTGCTTGGAGCTAATGAATCTTTTATTTGTTGTAACCCTTCTGAGGAACTGTGATCTTGTTCCTCCGCTTCATATGACTGTATGAAAGTTACAGATGACTTGTTGGTCTGCTCACAGAAGAACCCTTATCACTGCAGCAGGACAATGTTACAGATAAACAAATGTTACTGATATAACAGGTAACTTGTAAAACAAGGCTGTGAGTTCACCATTATGTTCAGGCAGAAGGTGCAACAGACTGAAGACCAGCACCTCTCATGTTTTTTGCCCAACAGCCATCAGGTTCTTGTACAACTCTCACCCTGTGGTATGGTTTCTGCAGAGAAATGGATTGGAGGTCAATCCACAGGACCATAATAGTGACAGAGAGGATCAATGGAGTCTCCCTCCTCCCCCCACCCCCCCATCAATGTGATAATTGAGGACTCCTTCCATCCCCACACACGGCATCTTCCAGCTGCTTCCATCGGGGAAGAGATACAGGGGTGTCAGAGCCAGCACCGTCAGGCTGAGGAACAGCTTCCTCCCTCAGGGCAGTGAGAAAGAACAAAGGAACGCCGTACACGAACCATCTCTATTCATGAAACAATATTTATTTATTTGTATAGATGAATACTTGCCCTATAAGTGTATTGTTTATCTGTATGTGTGTAATGTCTGGGTGTGTGTAATGTCTGGGTGTGTGTGTGTGTGTATGTATGTAATGTCTGGGTGTGTGTGCGTGTGTGTATGTGTGTGTGTAATGTCTGGGTGTGCGTTTGTGTGTGTGTGTCTGTGTGTGTAATGTCTGGGTGTGTGTGCGTGTGTGTGTGTGTGTGTGTGATGTCTGGGTGTGTGCCTGCGTGATTTGAACTGAGGTCCAGAGAACGCTGTTTCTCCGGATTGTACAATAAAGCTGACTCTACATTTTTTTTATCTTTCTTTTTCAATCTGTTTATTGAGTTGTATTGAACATGTATACAATTCGACATTTTTTTAATCTTTCTTTTTCAATCTGTTTATTGAGTTGTATTGAACATGTATACAAGAGGAGAATTACATTACTTACAAGTGTGTCAGAAAAAGAACATATTATCATTTAACAAATATATATTAATCATAAATTTCTTGTAAAGCCAAAAGAAAGAGAGAAAAAAATTAATTTTATTGCAAAAACCCCATCTAACTAATCTAACAAAAAGGAAGAACAAAAGAGGGTCTGGGCCTTCCAACCATATTGAATGAACGGTCGCCAAACCTCTTCAAATTTAACAGATGGATCAAATGTCCGGCTCCTCATTTTCTCCAAACTTCAACATAACGTGACAGCCGAGAGCCACTGAATTCAAGTGGATGGGTTTGAATCCTTCCATTTCAGTAGCATGGCTTTTCTACCCAATAATGTTGTGCGACAGATTATGTTCTGTTTGTATTGTATATAGATATGTCTTTGGGAGATAAATCAGGGCAGGTTTTTGTGAGTGTTGGTGTGACAGAGTATATAGATATGTTTTTGGGAGATAAATTGGGAAAGGTTTGTTAGAGTAGGTCACATACAAACACTTTAAAACAGATCTTATTTTAAATACTGGAGCTCTGCTAATGCTAGACATATTGGACCTGCAGCCTTTGCAAGAGCTTTGGAGAGTGCCCAAGAGACTTCACTAATGGATTGTTGTTTACAAAAAGGCAGCAGATGAAAGAGCTTGTCGGAATTGCCTCCTCTCTGGAGTGGAACTTGCTGTTCTAGGAGGGTCATGTGGTTTTGCAAGCAGAGAGAGTCAAGCAGGTTTTCTCTCTGAGAGAGAGCGAGAGAGTGAGAGAAAGAGAGAGAGAGAGAGAGAGAGAGAGGAGAGAGAGAGAGAGAGAGAGAGAGAGAGAGAGAGAGAGAGATCACTTCTACAGTGTTACAGCGAGCAACAGCAGCTGGGTCTGGAACAGGACAAGCTGGCAAACGGTGAAAATCCCATTTGGAAGACGGGTTGTGAGTTCTTAGTTCAGCCTGATCAAAGCCCTTGGGGTTCATGCAAGAGGAGAGGACTGGCTGCCTAATGTTTCACTTGGAATAAAAGAAACAAGAATGTACTCGGTTGTGACCTGAAAGAGAGGTTATCATTTGGAGAACCCTGATGGGGCAAGTTTCTTCGGCAAGACACTGAAGTGGATGGTTACAAGGAATCAGTTGTGGGAGTCCAGCGAACAATAAATCTCTCTCTGAAAACCGATAAGAACCTTCCTGAGTAGTAACCATTTACCTTACAAGCACCAAAGCCGAGTGAAGATTCATAAGTGTTAAATTCTGTGCACAGTATAAGAAATATTGGTTCGGTGCGGACTAGAAGGGCCTAATGGCCTGTTTCCGTGCTGTAATTGTTATGTTATGTTATGTTATGTTTAATTGCCTGCAACTGGTGAACTTGGAGGAATGAGAAGTGAAATTGGACTGTGAATCAAATAATTTTTCTGAACTTATATACACATTACATACATGTACTCTTAGAATTTGAAGGGGGTTAAGTTAGGTTAGTTAAGTCGATAGTGATAAGTTAAAGTGTGATTCTGTCTTTGTGTTTAAAGATAATTAGAAGCAACTTTTGTTTAAGTCACCATTTGTCATGGTGAATATCCATTGCTGCTGGGTTTTGGGGTCCTCTGGGCTTGTAACAGTTGAAAAGGCAATTATTTGCTGTGCGGAGACAAGCATATGTCCTGTCTCTGCTGGTATGATTCCCAAAATAGGTGTTAACAGATTTGATTATAATTCTAACCCTAGAACTTTGGTCAGGGTTTCAAAGACACCTTTCCAAAAATTATCCAGCTTTGAACATGACCAGAACCAATGAGTTAAAGTGGTTCCCTCAGCGTGGCACCTCTCACAGGTAGGGTTTACATTGGGGGAAAAAATATGGGCCAACTTATCTTTGGACATATGTGCCCGATGAACTGAATCAAGGAATGATGGACACAAATTGATGAAGTATTTACTCACCGAAAAATATGATCCCATTGATCGTCCAGAGGTAATTCTTTGAATTCCAATTCCTAAACACCTTTAATTTTATCATTGGATATCGGTCGCAAGTTAAGTAAGATTGTAGCTCTCTTCCTATCTTGCTATATTGTTCTAACAATTTATATTGTTGTAATAAATGTGTGGCTACAGTAAGAAAGAATTTTGATACATCTGTGGACTGTACTTCCCAGCATCATTTTGTGTTTATATCAGTGTATACAACTTTATGCAGTTCACAGTTCAGAAGCACCACTGCCTACTTCTCCCACGTTTTAATCTGGCGTCGACCTGCTGATTTAGTTTGAGATGTTCACTTGCTTTACACCTATGACTGTGTGGCTCGGTACGACAACCCCATCTACAAATTGGCTGATGATACCGCAGGAGTGGGTTGTATAAAAAGGGGCGATGACTCAGCACACAGGAAAGAGTCTGAAAACGTGGCACCAACAACAACTCAATGTCACCAAAACCAAGGAGTTGTTGATTGTTGACTTCAGGAAGGGGTGTACGATCGAGTGATCATTGGGGGATCAGAGGTGGAGAAGGTGAGGAACTTTAAATTGCAGGGAGTCACTATCTCGGAGAATCTTTCCTGCTCTAAATTCACTAATGGCACCGTGAAGAAAGCACATCATCACTGCCTCTACTTCCTCAGGAGATTGCAGAGTTTTGGCATGCCATGCTTCTACAGAGGTGTGGTGAAAAGGGTGCTTACCGGCTGCATCATCGTCTGGTATGGGGACACCAATACCCCCGAGCGTAAAGTAGTGGACCCAGCCCCAGGACAACACAGGCAAAACCCTCCCCACCGTCGAGAACATCTACATGGAATGCTGCCGTTGGAGGGCAGCAGCGATCATCAAAGGCTCAAATCACCCAGCACAGGCTCGGTTCTCGCTGCTGCCATCAGGAAAGAGGTGTCGGTGCCACAAGACTTGCACCACCAGGTTCAGGAACAGCGGCTACCCTCCCCCCCCCCCCCCCCCATCAGACTCCTCAATGAAAAACTCAATCAGGGACTCATTTCAGGACTTGCACATTACTTATTGCTGAATATTTATTTTTTTCTGCATTGCAGAGTCAGTTTGTTTAAATTTCTTTCTTTTGTAAATATATCTTTTTTTGAATATTTGATTTTTGATTTTTCAAAGACTTGTGCAAATCCAATAAACAGAATATTACATCCTCTTTCCACGTAATATGATTTATAAAGTCCTTATTTTCCCCTCCTTACACCCTCCCTCCCCATCCCTTAAATTATACAAATACCAAAATACATCATACAAAAATCACCTAAATATCGACAAAGATCCTCCTCGAGGCTAGAGGGCCCGGATATTAATTAAAAACAGGTCAGGGCAAAAACACTCGTCGTCTGCCTCACACTCCCCATTTAACCTTTTATCTGCTGGGATGGATAGTTTCTTTTCTCTTATTGGGGGTGTGTGAATTATATCTGTGTCCCAATGTGCCTAAATTGTAGGAGATTTTCTCCAGGGGAATGGAACCCTGCATTTCCATATCCCATCTTGTGATATTTAGCTGGAAGTCAGATGTCCACGTCACCGCTAAACACGTCCTGGCTACTGATAAGGCGATCTTCACAAACTGAATTTGGTGTTTGGACTGTCTAAAGCAGGGGTGTCAAACTCAAATTCACAGAGAGCCAAAATTAAAAACTTGGACTAAGTCGTGGGCCAAACTAAATATTTATTGAAAATTTTCAACAACATCTGCATGTTTTCTCTTCTTTCAACATATGTAATGTTAAACTTTTTCTTATTAAAATAAATGTTTAATAATAGTTTTGGTTAAACTCTTTCCAGAGTGCCCACGTCCATCAAGAACATACCTAATGATTTGGATTTGTTACTTGTGGTAGAAAGGAACGACACCCTGCCCCACCCAGACAAACCCCAGGTCCTGGAATTGTGATCAATCCAGGACACCCTTTTTGAATTTAATCTGTCCATAGCTTTTCCCATTTTTCATTTTTTATCATTATGTTCACAAACATTTCTACGACTGATTCCACCTGCATTGAATTCGCCCATCGTTATTGAATGAAGATCTACCGGGACCAATGCCTGAAGAGGGTGCACAAAATCAGTGAACCGGTGCGGACTCGAAAGCCCAACATGGCCTGTTTCCGCTCCGTAAATGGTTATATGGTTATATGGTTAAGAAGCATTAACAAATGAGAAATAAAATATTCAATAAATAATATTTCTCTATAGGCTTTAAGCTCCTTTTAAATGTATTTTTTTTCACAAGCCAACAAGTCAAAAAAATAACAACTTGCTTCAATGACAAACAGGTTTGTCTTTTAAAATGATGAACATATAGTCTCTGTCTCCCACCTGTCTTGAAAGGTCCTGTTTTCTGTCTTTCGTTTGGCCATTTTTCGTAAGGGGTTTATTACATGTGAGTTAGGCGACAAGTCGCAGATGCTAATGAAAGTAAAGAGAGAAGGTGGGGGGGATTAGCAGGCTGACGGGTCAGCGTCAATGCATTTGCAAAGCATTCTGGGATTTGTAGTATTAGCTGTGCATGCGCTATACTGGCGCGGCGGCCAGCAGGCCAGCTCTAATACATATTTGATATGATCTTGCGGGCCAAATATAATATCACGGGCCAAATTTGGCCCACAGGCCTGAGTTTGACATGTGTGGTCTAAAGTATACTTCCATGTTCAGTAGAACTTCTGCCTGGCCCACAGGAAAAGGAATCTCAGGGTTGTATGTGATGTCACATGTGTACTCTTGACAATAAATCTTAATTTTGATTTCCTTTGACTTCTGTGTGACACTGTGAGTGTCTCCAGCACGTTTGTTGATAAACCCCTGCTCCTGAGAAACTGGAAGGACAATTCTTTAGACCGTTCTTCTGACCTTTAGCCTTCAGGAGGTGTTTTATACAAACCTGGTATCGCAGGATCACATTGCTTCACCTCCTGCACCCCCACCCCACCTCTGCCAACTTGTCTAAATATAATTTGCTGCCAAGTCTCCACAATAACTGTTTCATTGTAAGGTTATTTTAAAGCCAGCAATTTTTTCTGAGAACTTAAAATGTAGCTTGGGTTGCAGGTCAATTGGGTGTAACTGGGTTAATGGGAAGGGCCTGTTAACGCACTGTACGTCTAAATTTAAACTGATATTTTTGGTGTTCAAATTGAACACTTCCTCAGGAGATCAAGGATGGCAAGTTTCCCAGACCGCAGCTTGACATCATTCTACAGGAGCACCACTGAAAGCATCCTGTCCAGCTACACTATCGTGTGGGATGGTAGCTGCAAAGCATTGGACTGTAAATCAATACAGAGGGTCATCAAAATGGTTGAGAGGATCACTGGGGTCTCCCTTTCCTCTACTGGTAACTTCTACTGTAAATGTTGCTTAAATAGGGCTCAAAGAATTGTTGAGGACCCTTTCCGTCCAGTGCCCAGTATCTTTGACCCATGACCAGCAGGAAGGAGTTGCAGGAGCATCAAAATCAGGGCCGTCAGGCGCATCGGATGCCCCCCAAAGTTCCTCAACATGGTTATCCAACTGCACGAAAACCAACAAGGTCGGGTCAGATACAGCAATGAGCTCTCTGAACCCTTCTCCATTAACAAGGGCGTGAAGCAAGGCTGTGTTCTCGCACCAACCCTCTTTTCAATCTTCTTCAGCATGATGCTGAACCAAGCCATGAAAGACCTCAACAATGAAGACGCTGTTTACATCCGGTACTGCACGGATGGCAGTCTCTTCAATCTGAGGCGCCTGCAAGCTCACACCAAGACACAAGAGAAACTTGTCCGCGAACTACTCTTTGCAGACGATGCCACTTTAGTTGCCCATTCAGAGCCAGCTCTTCAGCGCTTGACGTCCTGTTTTGCGGAAACTGCCAAAATGTTTGGCCTGGAAGTCAGCCTGAAGAAAACTGAGGTCCTCCATCAGCTAGCTCCCCACCATGACTACCAGCCCCCCCACATCTCCATCGGGCACACAAAACTCAAAACGGTCAACCAGTTTACCTATCTCGGTTGCACCATTTCATCAGATGCAAGGATCGACAACGAGATAGACAACAGACTCGCCAAGGCAAATAGCGCCTTTGCAAGACTACACAAAAGAGTCTGGAAAAACAACCAACTGAAAAACCTCACAAAGATAAGCGTATACAGAGCCGTTGTCATACCCACACTCCTGTTCGGCTCCAAATCATGGGTCCTCTACCGGCATCACCTACGGCTCCTAGAACGCTTCCACCAGCGTTGTCTCCGCTCCATCCTCAACATTCATTGGAGCGCCTTCATCCCTAACGTCGAAGCACTCGAGATGGCAGAGGTCGACAGCATCGAGTCCACGCTGCTGAAGATCCAGCTGCGCTGGGTGGGTCACGTCTCCAGAATGGAGGACCATCGCCTTCCCAAGATCGTGTTATATGGCGAGCTCTCCACTGGCCACCGTGACAGAGGTGCACCAAAGAAGAGGTACAAGGACTACCTAAAGAAATCTCTTGGTGCCTGCCACATTGACCACTGCCAGTGGGCTGATATCGCCTCAAACCGTGCATCTTGGCGCCTCACAGTTCGGCGGGCAGCAACCTCCTTTGAAGAAGACCGCAGAGCCCACCTCACTGACAAAAGGCAAAGGAGGAAAAACCCAACACCCAACCCCAACCAACCAATTTTCCCCTGCAACCGCTGCAACCGTGTCTGCCTGTCCCGCATCGGACTTGTCAGCCACAAACGAGCCTGCAGCTGACGTGGACATTTACCCCCTCCATAAATCTTCGTCCGCGAAGCCAAGCCAAAGAAAAGAGAAAAAAGGGAAAAATGTGTGCGTATGAGTGGTGAGTGTGGTTGAGTGTGTGTGGTGTATGTGTGTGTGTGTGGTGTGTGTATGTGTGTGTGGTGTATGTGTGTGTATATGTGTGGTGTATGTAAGAAAAAAAAGAAATGTGGGTGGTGTGTGTGTGGTTGTGTGTGGTGAGTGTGGTTGAGTGTGTGTGTGTGTATGTGTGTGTGGTGTACGTGTGTGTGTGTATGTGTGGTTTGGTGCAATGTATGTGTGTGTGTATATGTGTGTGGTGTGTGTTTGTGTTGTATGTGTGTATGTGGTGTGTGTGTATGTGAGTAGTGTGTGTGTGGTGTATGTGTATATGTATATGTGTGTGTGTGGTGTGTGCATATGTGGGTGGTGTGTGTGGGTGGTGTGTGTGTGTGGTGTATGTGTATGTGGTGTGTGTATGTGGGTGGTGTGTGTGGTGTATGTGTGTGTGTGTGCGCGCGTGTGTGTGTGTGTGTGTGTGTGTGTGTGTGTGTGTGTGTGTGTGTGTGTGTGTGTGTGTGTGTGTGGCTTCATCTGATGTTATATGCACATTTAGTTGAATACCTTGGTTCTGTCCGCAAAAATAACGTGCATCTCCCAGTAGTCACCCATTTATATTCTCCAACCCATTCTCTTGCCGGTATGTCTCATGCACTGCCAGACTGAGACCTCCTGCAAATTGGAGGAACTTCGGTCTGGGGTCCCTCCAACCGGATCGCATTAACTGCCCTGGTTTCTGTTAGAAACCCCATCCCCCGATCATCTACCCCTGTCTCCTTTCCTCCAGTTCTCTCTCTCTCTCTCTCTCCCTCCCCCCTTTCCTGTTCCCTCTGTCTCCTTTCACAGAGCCAAAATCAATTCCCACCATGCCTCTTATCATATCCAATTGACACCTTTTGTCTGTTTGTCCGGACCTCTCCTTTCCCATTAGAACCATTAGAACTCTATAGCACAGAAAACAGAAAACAGTCCATTTGGTCCTTCTAGTCTCTGCCAAAACATCATTCCACGAGTCCCATTAACCTGCACCCATTCCATAAACCTCCAGACCTCTCCCATCCATGTATCTATCCAATTTATTGTCAGCTGGCAGCTCGTTCCACACTCCCACCCCTCTCTGAGGGAAGAAGTTCCCCCTAATCCTTTCTCCTTTCATCCTAAAGTTATGTCCTCAAGTATTTATCTTTCCCAATCTAAGTGGAAAGAGCCTACTCGCATTTACTCTGTCTGTACCCATCATAATTTTGTAAACCTCTATCAAATCTCCCCTCATTCTTCTATGGTCCAAGGAATAAAGTCCTAACCGGTTTATTCTTTCCCTGTAACTCAACTCCTGAAGACCAAGCATCATCCTAATAAATCTCCTCTGCCCTCTTTCGATCTTATTCATACCCTTCCTGTAATTAGGCACCCAGATCTACACATAATACTCCAAATCTGGACTCACCAACAGAGGGTCGATGCCAAGAGGGCATTCGTGGGCACTGCCCCCTCCAAACGAGGTGCTGCTTCCCCCCTCCCAGCCATCCCTGGCTGTTAGACCCGCCCCACCCCCTCCCGCATTAGTAGCGTCGAGGTTGACGCAGGCTAGTGACTCTCTACCCGTCCCTGGCTATATCACTAGTGCGGGCCAAGCATGAGTAGTGTTCAGTGAAGCTTGATGCAACAAAAAGAGCACCTTAGTGCCCCATGAAGCTTATGACAGCGAGGCTCCTGCCAACACGATCCCTCCACTACTGTTGATTGAGAGGTTCCAGCCAGCAACCGCCCTGTTAACGCCCCCATCGACAGGTTCAAGCCAGTAACACATCCCCACACCCCCATCGACTGATTCCTGCCACCAGCCCTCCCCCACTGTTGACAGTTTCCCGGCAGCAACCCACTCCCCCACACCCCCATCGAAAGATTCCTGCCAGCATCCCTCACCCATTGTCGATAGGTTCCAGCCAGCAACAACCCTGCCACACCCCTATCGACAGGTTCCTGCCAGCATCCCTCCGCCACCATCAACAGGTTCCTGCCAGCAACCCCAGGTTCCTGCCAGCATCCCTCCCCAACCATTGACAGGTCCAGCCAGCAAACCCCCCACCACACCTCCATCAAGAGGTCCCTTCCTGCTTCCCTCCCACATTGTCGATAGGTTCCAGCCAGCAACACCCCTGCCACACCCCCATCAACAGGTTCCTGCCGGCAACTCCAGCCCCACACCCGCATCAAGAGGTTTCTGCCAGCATCCCACCCCCCACACCTCCATCCACAGGTCCCTTCCTGCTTCCCTCCTGCACTGTCGACAGGTTCCAGCCAGCAACTCCAGCCCCACACCCGCATCGAGGTTTCTGCCAGCATCCCACCCCTCCACACCCCCACCGAGAGATTGTGGCCAGCATCCCTCCCCCACCGTCAACATGTTCCAGTCCGCAACTGTCCCGCTACAACCCCATCGACAGGTTCCTGCCGGAATCCATCCCCCAATGTTGACAGGATCCCACCAGCAACCCCAGGTTCCTGCCAGCATCCCTGCCCCAACGTCGAGAGGTTCCAGCCAGCAACTCCACCGCCACACCCCCATCAACAGGTTCCTGCCAGCATCCCTCCCCCACCGTCAACAGATTCTAGCCAGCAAACCACCCACCACAACCCCATCGACAGGTCCCTTCCAGCTTCCCTCCTACATTGTCGATAGGTTCCTGCCAGCATCCCTCTGCCACTATCAACAGTTCCTGCCAGCAACCCCAGATTCCTGCCAGCATCCCTCCCCCACCATCAACAGGTTCCAGCTGGCAACTCCAGCCCCACACCCGCATCAAGAGGTTTCTGCCAGCATCCCACCCCCCACACCTCCATCCACAGGTCCCTTCCTGCTTCCCTCCTGCACTGTCGACAGGTTCCAGCCAGCAACTCCAGCCCCACACCCGCATCGAGGTTTCTACCAGCATCGCACCCCCCCACACCTCCACCGAGAGATTGTGGCCAGCATCCCTCCCCCACCGTCGACATGTTCCAGTCCGCAACTGTCCCGCTACAACCCCATCTACAGGTTCCTGCCAGAATTCCTCCCCCAATGTCGACTGGTTCCCACCAGCAACCCCAGGTTCCTGCCAGCATCCCTGCCCCAACGTCGAGAGGTTCCAGCCAGCAACTCCACCACCACACCCCCATCAACAGGTTCCTGCCAGCATCCCTTCCCCACCGTCAACAGATTCTAGCCAGCAAACCACCCACCACAACCCCATCGACAGGTCCCTTCCAGCTTCCCTCCCACATTGTCGATAGGTTCCTGCCAGCATCCCTCCGCCACTATCAACAGGTTCCTGCCAGCAACTCCAGGTTCCTGCCAACATCCCTCCACCACTGTCGACAGGTTCCTGCTAGCAACCCCAGGTACCTGCCAGCATACCTTCCCAACCATCGACAGGTTCCAGCCAGCAACAGAACCCCAAACCCCGTCAATAGGTTCCTGCCAGCAACCCTCCTCAACCATCGACACGTTCCAGCCAGCAACCCACCCGTCACACCCCCATTGACAGGTTCCTGCCAGTATCCCTCCCCCTCCGTCAACAGTTTCGAGCCAGCAACCCCAGAACTACACCCCTATCAACAGGTTCCTGCCAGCATACCTCCTCCACCATCAACAGCTTCCAGCCAGCAAACACCCCCACAACACCCCCATCTACAGGTTCCTGCTTGAATCCCTCCCCAACCGTCGACATGTTCCAGACATCAAAACCCCCGCCACACCCCCATCGACAGGTTCCAGCCAACAACACACCCCCACCGTCGACTGTTTCCAGCCTGCAACCCCAACCCCCCACACTCCTATCAACATGTTCTTGCCAGCATAACTCCCCCATCATCGACAGGTTCCCGCCCGCAACATACACCCCACACCACCGTCAACAGGTTCCTGCCAGCAACCCTATCCCACTGTCAACAGGTTCCAGCCAGTAAGAACCCCCACAATCGACAGGTTCCTGCCAGCAACCCACCCCACACCCACATCGACAGGTTCCTGCCAGTATCCCTCCCCCACCGTCAACAGGTTCCAGATAGCAAACCCCAACCCCTTAGCCCCATCAACAGTTTCCTGCCTGAAGCACTCCCCCCACACCCCCATTGACAGGTTCCTGCCAGCATCCCTCCCCCAGCTTTGACAAGTTCCATCCAGTAACTCCCCCAGCCCACATCCCCATCAAAAGGCTCCTGCCAGCATCGCTCCCCCAGCTTTGACAGGTTCCAACCAGCAACTCCCCCAGCCCACACCTCATCGACAGGCTCCTGCCAGCATCCCTCCCCCACATCAACGTCGACAGGTTCCAACTAACAACCTTCCCCCACCATCGACAGGTTCCTGCCAGCATCCCACACCCACTGTTGAATGGTTCCGGTCAGCTACCAACCCCTCATCACTTCCCCGTTGACAGATTCCAGCCAACAAACCACCCCTCCACACCCCCATCGACAGGTTCCCACCTGCAACCACACCCCCACACCCCCATCGACAGGTTCCTGCCAGCATCCCTCTCCCACAGTCAACAGGTTCCCTCCAGCAAACTCCACCCCCACACCCCCATCAGCAGGTTCCCGTCAGCACGCCCCCGACATCCCCATCGACAGGTTCCTGCCAGCATCCCTCCCCGGAATCCCCATTAACAGGTTCCTGCCAGCATCCCACCCCCACATCAATATCGACAGGTTCCAGCCAGCAACCCTCTCCCAGTCGACAGGTTCCTGCCAACAACCCCCCCGCCACACCCCCATCGACATGTTCCTGCCGGCATCCCTCCCCAACCGTCGACAGCTTCCAGCCAGTAAATACCCGCCACACCCCCATCGACAGTTTCCTGCCAGCATCATTCCCCCACAGTTGACATGTTCCAGTTAACAACCCCCCCGCCACAACCCCATCAACAGGTTCATGCCAGCATCCCTACCCCACCGTTGACAGGTTCCAGCCAGCAACTCAACCGCCACACCCGCATGAAGAGGTTTCTGCCATCACCCGACCCCCCTCACCCCCATCAAGATATTGCAGCTAGCATCCCTCCCCCACCGTCGACATGTTCCAGTCAGCAACCCACCCGCCACACCCCCATTGAAAAGCTCATGCAGGCATCCCTCCTCCACTGTCAACAGGTTCCCGCCAGCAACCCCAGGTCCCTGCCAGCATCCCTACCCCACCGTCGACATGTTCCAGTTAGCAAGCCCTCCCCCCCGCCACACCCCCATCGACAGGTTCCTGCCAGCATCCCTCCCCCACTGTAGACAGGTTCCCACCAGCAACCCCAGGTTCATGCCCGCATTCCTTCCACTCTATCGACAGTTGCCTGCCAGCAAACCCCTCCCAACACCTCTATCAAAATGTTCCTGCCAGCATCACTTCCCCACCGTCGACAGGTTCCAGCCAGCAACAGGCCCCCAAACCCCATCAATAGGTTCCTACCAGCATCCCTCCCCCACCGTCCACAGGTTCCAGCCAACAACTCCACAGCCACACCCACTTCAAGGGGTTCCTGCCAGCATCCCTCCCCCACATCCCCATTAACAGGTTCCTGCCAGCATCCGTTCCCAGCTGTCAACATGTTCCATCAAAACCCCCACAACACCCCAATTGACAGGTTCCAGCCAGTAAACCCCCCGCCACTCCCCCATTGATAGTTTCCTGCCAGCATCCCTCCCCCACTGTAGACAGTTTTCCGCCACCAATCCCAGGTTCATGCCCGCATTCCTTCCACACTATCGACAGTTGCCTGCCAGCAACCCCTCTCCACACCTCTATCAAAAGTTTCCTGCCAGCATCATTTCCCCAATCGTTGACAGGTTCCAGCCAGCAAACCACCCGTCACACCCCCATCGACAGGTGCCAGACAGCACTATCCCTCCACTCCTGTCGATTGACAGGTTCCGCCCAGCATCCCTCCCTGTGAGAGAAGTAAAACTGATATAAAAATATGAAGATGAGGAAACTAGTATGGATATATGTGTAACGAATAAAGCCAGTATGAATAAGATAAGAATAGATAATAGATAATAGAATGTAGGAAGTAAAGTTAGTTTGAATAAGATAAGGGTCTTCTAGCCTTAGACAGAATTAGCAAGTTCTGCATATAAGATGGTTGTAGCCCTGAGAGTCGGGAAGGTGTGAATTAGAACAAAGGCAGGTTTGTGAATAAGGAGAATAAGGTCAATGACATGATGGGACACCGACAGGATACCCCCTGGTCCTCTAAGTTCACAAAAACAGCACGTAGGCAGACAGGATTGCCTAATGCCAAACTCATCCAGGAGGCAGAAGAATGTAAGGGGGAGGGTACTCCTATACTGAAATAAACTGTATAAAAGTTGGGTGAGCCCCAGTGTATGTGTGTATTCCCAGGGTAAGGGGAAAGCACCCAACTTTGCATTGTTGTATAATAAATGTTCTTTGTTCTCAATTTTTGTCTTGAGCAATTTCTGTGAAGGTACTTCTGTTTCTCACAAATGGGGGTTCGTCTGGGATCCCACTCCCTCCACTTACAGAGTGCCCGACGACGAGGGTAGGTGCACCCCGGCTGATTCAGCTGGACTCACGGATTGCAGGTGACTGGTCAGTGGATGAAGCGAGTGATATCCGAGAAGAGGCATTGAGAACAAACGACGGGAGGACGTTAAGGAAGCGCGCTAGGAATAGCTACTGGATCCCGGTAAGAGGAATTTTACTTATCTGTTAGAATGGGAGGTGTGAGTAGCATGGAAGATAGTCCTAGGGAAGGATGGGATGATCAGATAACTAAGCAAAGTCTGTTAGGATTAATGCTATCTGATTGGGGTGCGGGGAGAACCCGCGGGAAAGACAAACTGACCATGGTCAGGTATTGCTGTCTGGAATGGGTTAAAAGTCCGATAAAAGGGAGTTCGGTATATTGGCCAAAGTTCGGATCCGAGGATGTCTAGATGTGTCAGGCATTGAAAATCTGGCTCTATCAAAACCAAAGAGATAATATTGAGAGTATGGAATATGCAGCCTGCTGGCTCAGTGGATTGGTTGATCAACTGGTTTTGAATGAAAAGGAATGTAAGGACAAGAAGGATGAGGAACCTTTTGTCCCTGAAACACAAGGATGGGATGTGTTACATTCCCTTCCTCCACCTTATGCTCCTCCTATGCTGGCTCCTATCTTTCCCCTCTCTCCTATGCTCTACCCTTCTGCACCTTCCCCTCCTCCCCCACAGCTAAAGAAAGGAGAAGAAAGTAGGGGTGGTATGATGACCTGTTCACAAAGTACTAGATTACCACCTCTATTGACAAGAGAGGGAGGAGACTGGGACTCAGAACAGTGTGAGACCCTCCGGGAAGAAAGGGCAGAACCCTTTGATTCATTTCCCGGAGAGCAGGAACCTAGACATAATAAGCCAGAAATTAACTGGATGAGACCTCTACGGGAAGTTCCCGTGGGAGGGGGTCTCAGTTTTGTAAATATGCCCCTGACTAGTACGGAGGTGTGTAACTTTAAGAGAGAAATGACCTCCCTGATAGAAGATCCTCAGGGATGTGCTGAACAATTAGATCAATTTTTGGGACCAAATATATATACATGGGATGAGTTAACATCGATCTTTAAGGCTCTATTCACTTTGGATGAACGTGGGATGATTCGCCAAGCAGGGATTAGAGTCTGGGATAGGGAACACCAAGGGGGACCAAAGGCGGTACCTGGGGAACTTAAATTCCCCCTGGCAAAACCAAATTGGGATAAGAATACTAATGATGGTCACATATTAATGGAAGAATATAGGGTTAATCTGATAAAAGGAATCAAGGAATCTGTTCCAAAGGGACAGAATTTTAAGAAAGCATTTGAGGTTCCCCAAGGTCCCGAGGAGGCCCCCTCTGCATTTCTGAATAGATTGCGCGCGGCCATACAGTAATATAGGGGTCTGGATGTAGAATCCCCAGCGGGTGAACAATTGGTATTAACGGGCTTCGTTACAAACTCAGCCCCAGACATTAGAAGGAAATTGCAGAAGACTGAGAATTGGCATGAGCAGGGAATAACACAGCTTCTACAGATCGCACAAAGGGCATACGTCCAGAGGTCTGAGGATAAACAGAAAGGAAAGGCTAAGATTTTTATGCAGGCAGTCAAGGAAGTCGTGGAGGAACAGCAAGGAAAGGGTAGGGGCTGTGTGCCAGCTCCTGGATGTTGGAAGGGGCGCCAGGAGTGGGGAAGTAGCGACCAGAGCAGAGGCAGGGGTAGAGGAGAATTCCAGGGACGACGACCACTCCCGGGACCCCGTGGAGACCCAGGTAGAAATTGGGAAACAGGAACAGTAGTTTGCTACCATTGTAAAAAGGAGGGACACTTTAAGAGAGAATGCCCAATGCGTGCCAGGAAGACGTGATCTTATGCCCTGATGGAAGCAGATTATGAATAGGGGGGTCATGGTTCTCAGTCAATACACACTGTGGGGCTGCACGGAGAACCATTGGTAAATTAAGCATAGGACCCCACAGTGACAAGATGGTATTTTTCGTAGATTCTGGGGCAGCCCGGTCTAGTATTTTACAACCACCCAAGGGTGTTAAGTCAGAGGGGACAGTGATTATTTTGGGAGTAGGAGGAAGAGATTTTATGGTCCCTGTAATAAGGGATGTAAGAATACAAAAGGGAGAAAAGATAATAACAGAGGATATTTTACTAGTTCCCCAAGCTGGAGTTTGTTTGTTAGGACGAGACCAGACCACAGGAATCGGGTATCGGGGTTCAATTGTATGTATCAAGCGAGGAAGATCGGGAACTAATAAATCCTGGAGTATGGGCAGAAAGAGGCAATAGAGGAGTGTTAGATATTCCTCCCCTGCAAGTTACTTTAAAAGATCCTGAGCAAGTAATTAGACGAAAGCAGTATCCAATTCCGATGGCTGGCCGAAAGGGGCTGCAGCCAGTAATTGACCAGTTGGTGAAAGATGGTATACTCGAACCTTGTATGTCACCTTTTAATACCCCAATTTTACCTGTCCAAAAACCAGACGGTACCTATCGATTAGTGCAGGACTTGAGGGAGCTGAACAAAGTTATTCTCACCTGTCACTCGGTTGTACCTAATCCCTATACAATAATGGGTAAAATCGATCCCCATAGTAAATGGTTTAGTGTGATTGACCTCAAAGATGCTTTCTGGACCTGTCCGTTAGCAACAGAGAGCAGAGACATGTTTGCCTTTGAATGGGAAAATCCTTTTACTGGACGCAAGAATCAATACCGGTGGACGGTCCTTCCCCAGGGCTTTACAGAATCACCAAATTTATTCGGCCAGGTCTTAGAACAAATACTAGATGAGGCTCCTCGGAGAGAGAATTGCCAGTTGATACAATATGTTGATGATTTGTTAATTACGGGAAAAACGTACAAATTAATTAAACAGTATACTGTTGAACTTTTGAATTTTCTGGAGAATAAGGGTCTCAGGGTGAACAAATCCAAATTACAATTTGTTCAATCAGAAGTTAAATACTTAGGTCATCTGGTAAGTCAGGGAACTAGGAAAATAAGTCCAGAGAGGATACGTGGTATTCTACAGATCCCCCCCTCCCAAGAATGCCCAAGAACTTAGGAAATTCCTTGGTTTAGTGGGATACTGTAGAATCTGGATTGAAAATTATTCTAGCCTGGTCAGATTCCTCTATGATAAACTCACGATTCTAGGGGACGAAGCTGTTGTCTGGACAGAGGAAGAGATTAAAGATTTTAACTTGGTGAAACAGCGCCTTATCAGTGCCCCAGTGTTGGCTTTACCTGACCTAAATAAGACATTTGACCTATATACCAATGCGAAAGGAAGCGTAGCCACCGGAGTACTAACACAAGAGAGGGCAGGCTGTAGACAGCCAGTTGCTTTTCTGTCAAAAGTTTGTCGTGGTTGGCCAGAATGTGTGCAAGCCATCGCAGCCACTGCTATTCTAGTTGAGGAAGGACAAAAGATTACGTTTGGTGTCCCGATGATAGTTCACACCCCTCACACAGTCCGCAATATTCTCTTACAATGTGCTGGAAGGTGGCTTACAGACTCTAGAATTTTAAAATATGAAGCGATGCTAATGGATAGGGATGATTTGACCCTGATTACGAATAAAGAACACAATCCAGCAGCTTTCTTGGTTTCTCCAAATTCTGACAATACCATAAATGAGTTAGAGCATGTATGTTTAGAGGTAATAGATTTACAGACAAAAATTATAGAGGATTTAAGCGAAGAGCCTTTTACAGGAGGGTGAAACGTGGTTTATTGATGGATCTTCCCATTGCATTGATGGCACTTGCTATAGCGGGTATAGTGTAGTGGATGAGAAGGAAGGAGTGGTGATTGAAGCCGGTCGCCTCCCCAGTCATTGGTCAGCATAATCTTGTGAATTGTATGCCCTCTGTAGAGCTCTCCAGGGTCTAGAGAACAAGGTGGGCACTATCTACACGGACTCAAAGTACGCTTTTGGTGTAGTGCACACCTTTGGGAAGATCTGGAAAGAGCAGGGAATGATAACTGGAAAAGGACAAAAGTTGATCCATGAAAACTTAATTGTCCAATCTCTAGATGCTCTTACATTACCTGAGGAAATAGCTGTGGTTCATGTACGAAGCCATCAAAGTGGTGACAGTCCTGAAACACAGGGGAACAGACAGGCAGATGCAACTGCCAAACAGGCTGCGCTCATGGAGAAAATAGACAGGCAGTTGTTACTGCCCACCCCACTTGAGGTTAAAAAGACTCCCATCTTTTCACGGGAAGAGGAGGTTTACATGAAAGACCAGGGAATGAGTCAAACCGTTGATGGGTTGTGGTGGACGGCAGAAGGACGTCAAGTACTGAACAAAGCCTTGGCTCGGCAAATTGTTGATCAGCTACACCAGCAGACACACTGGGGAACACAGGCACTTGTGGATACTTTTGTACGGTCTTTTCATTGCTTGAGAATATATACTATAGCCAAACAAAGTACTTGGGGTTGTCCAATCTGTCAGAGAGTAAATAAGAAAGTTATGCACCAGGTAATGCCTGGCGGTCACGATATAGCTGTACATCCGTTTCAACGGATACAAATTGACTTTCAGAATTACCTAAGATAGAGGTTTACAAATACCTCCTGGTGATGGTAGATCATTTCACACGATGGGTTGAGGCTTTCCCGACCCCTAATGATCGTGCCAGCACCGTTATCAGGATACTACTGGAGTCTGTGACTCCACGATATGGTATGATTCAAACCATTGACTCAGATCGAGGTACACATTTTACCTCTCAGGTAAACCAGGGTGTGTGCAAAATACTGGGAATAGATTGGCAGCTACATACCCCATGGCACCCCCAGAGCTCAGGCCGTGTTGAATGAATGAATCAGACCTTGAAAAATCAGCTCACTCGACTTCATGAGGAAACTGTCCTCTCCTGGATTAAATGCTTACCTTTAGCTTTAATTAAGACTCGCACAGCTCCTCGTAAGGACCTTGCTGTCTCACCATATGAAATGATGTTTGGTCTTCTTTACATGGTATTCCACACTGATACCCCTATCCCTGAGGCTAATGACCAGTACATATCTAAATATTTACAGTGACTTTCTACTTCTCTCCATGACTTACGACAGAAGGGTTTATTAACTCAAACCCCACCCCTGGAGTATCCTATTTATTCTATTAAACCTGGTGATTGGGTATATGTAAAAGCATGGCAAGATCACCAACAAAAACCTGTCTGGGATGGCCCCTATTGTGTACTTTTGATTACAGACACTGCCGTGCAAACGAAAGAAAAGGGATGGAGCCACATCCAATGAATTAAACGAGTTGCTGAACCACAGACTAACGACATTGATAATCTACCCTCCACCTGGCATGCAGTCCTTCATCCTTCTGATCTGAAAGTTACACTACGCCGGGAAAAAGTGCTGTAATGTTGTTTTTACCATTTGCTGTTTTATTTACTTGTTGGTTCCCAATTTTTGGGAAATCACCAAATTGCTCACAATGTATTAAGTCCTCCTGGAACAAGGGCAGCAGAGGTGACAATTATTTACCTTTAGAGTATAATCATAGTTAATATAGGATCCCAACATGGACCAGGGGAACAGAACAGCTCTAGAGGAGTAGATTTGATTTGTATTTTGGCCTCTACAGGTATTAAAAAGAGGAGTTTTAAAGGGATAGCACAAAGAAGATGGTGAGACAATGACAGACAGAATGTTAGTCAGGATTGTACATGTAGCAGAGATAGAGTGAATACATATGCTTATGTTCACGGACAGGGTGGCAACTCACAGGTTCAGTGATAAGATACCCCTCCTCAACTTGGTCTCCTGTAAAGCATCCTTTGGGTCACACAGACATTCGGAATGTTAAGCACCACCTTGGTAAGGGGAGTTCCAGCTGTAAACGACGTAAGCTGCTCCAGAACACCACAGCTGCTTGGCATTTCAATCGTTTAATCAGACTCCAGGCAGCCTTGGAGATCATCACCGAACAGACAGCAATGGCCCTGAATTTATGGGCTGAAGAAAGACGACAGATACGAGCCACATTTCAACAAAACCGCCTGGCTCTCGATTACTTGTTGGCTGCTGAAGGCAGCGTTTGTGAAAGACTGGTTAAGGACAATGCTCACAACGGTCAGGCAGTTAAAGACACTTCTTCAGGAGTTCAAAAATCTTCCCATGCCCAGGTTCAGACTTGGCAACCTTGATCCGGTGTGGGATGGACTAGACTTTTTATTGGTAACTGGAGTCTGATACCCACAGCCCTGATAGCAGCTGGACTCGCTATTGTGGCCATTATGGTGCTCCCCTGCCTAAAGGCTTGTGTGCAGTATTTAATTCAACGGACCCCTCGTCAGATCACTAGAACCCAAAGGATGTATGTTTCCCTAATTCTGTCTAATGATGCTGAGACTGCAGTTCGTTTACTGACCAGCTGGGAAAAAGACCAAGTTTACAAGTAATACATTCCAGTTGAGAAGTCATGAAGCGTAGCTAAAAGAAAAGTGAGGATTGTGAGAGATGAGTAAAACTGATATAAAAATATGAAGATGAGGAAACTAGTATAGATACATGTGTAATGAATAAAGCCAGTATGAATAGGATAAGAATAGATATTAGAATGTAGGAAGTAGTTAGTCTGAATAAGATAAGGGTCTTCTAGCCTGAGACAGAATTAGCAAGTTCTGCATATAAGATGGTTGTAGCCCTGAGAGTCAGGAAGGTGTGAATTAGAACAAAGGCAGGTTTGTGAATAAGGACAATAAGGACAATGACATGATGGGACACCGACAGAATACCCCCTGGTCCTCTTGCCTAATGCCAAACTCATCCAGGAGGCAGAAGAATGTAAGGGGGAGGGTATTTCTATACTGAAATCAACTGTATAAAAATTGGGTGAGCCCCAGTGTATGTGCGTATTTCCAGGGTAAGGGGAAAGCACCCAACTTTGCAATGTTGTATAATAAATGTTCTTTGTTCTCAATTTTTGTCTCGAGCAATTTCTGTGAAGGTACTTCTGTTTCTCACACTCCCCAACCGTTGACAGGTTCCAGTCAGCAATCCACCCGTCACACCCCCATCGACAGGTTCCTGCCAGTATCCCTCCCCCTTCATCGACAGTTTCGGGCCAGCAACCCCCGAACTACACCCCAATCAACAGGTTCCTGCCAGCATACCTCCTCCACCATCAACAGCTTCCAGCCAGCAAACACCCCCACAACACCCCCATCTACAGGTTCCTGCCAGAATCCCTCCCCCACAGTCGACAGGTTCCCACCAGCAAACCCACCCCCACACCCCCGTCGACTGGTTCCTGCCAGCATTTCCTCCCCCACACCCCCATCAGCAGGTTCCTGCCAGCATGCCCTCGACATCCCCATCGACAGGTTCCTGCCAGCATTCCTCCCTGACATTCCCATTAACAGGTTCCTGCCAGCACCCCACCCCCACATCAACGTCGACAGGTTCCAGCCAGCAACCCTCTCCCACCGTCGAATAGTTCCTGCCAGCAACGCCCCGCCACACCCCCATCGACATGTTTCTGCCAGCATCCCACCCCTACCGTCGACAGGTTCCTGCCAGCATCCCTCCACCACCATCGACAGGTTGCAGCCAGCAACTCGACTGCCACACCGACTTCAAGAGGTTCCTCATGGCATCCCTCCCACACATCCCCATTAACAGGTTGCGGCCAGCATCTTTCACCAACCGTCGACAGGTTCCAGCCAGCAATCCACCCGTCACACCCCCATCGACAGGTTCCTGCCAGTATCCCTCCCCCTTCATCGACAGTTTCGGGCCAGCAACCTCCTGCACCATCAACAGCTTCCAGCCAGCATCCACCCCCACAACACCCCCATCTACAGGTTCCTGCTTGAATCCCTCCCCAACCATCGACATGTTCCAGTCATCAAAACCCCCGCCACACCCCCATTGACAGATTCCAGCTAGCAACACACCCCCAGCGTCGACTGTTTCCAGCCTGCAACCCCAACTCCCCACACTCCCACCAACATGTTCTTGCCAGCATAACTGCCCCATCATCGACAGGTTCCCGCCCGCAACATACCCCACAACACCACCGTCGACAGATTCCTGCCAGCAACCCACCCCACACCCACATCGACAGGTTCTGCTAGTATCCCTCCCCCACCGTCAACAGGTTCCAGACAGCAAACCCCAACCCCTTAGCTCCATCGACAGTTTCCTGCCTGAAGCACTCCCCCCACACCCCCATGGACAGGTTGTTGACAGCATCACTCCCCCCACAACCCTATCGAGAAGTTCCCACCAGCAACTCCCCCCCCCCACACACCCATCCCCCCCACACCCCCATTGACAGATTCCTGCCAGCTTCCCTCCCCCATCACAGGTTTCAGCCAGAAAACCCATCGCTACACCCCCATTGACAGGTTCCTGCCAGCATCCCTCCCCCAGCTTTGACAAGTTCCATCCAGCAACTCCCCCAGCCCACACCACCATCGACAGGCTCCTGACAGCATCCCTCACCCACATCAACGTCGACAGGTTCCAGCCAGCAACCCACTCCCACCATCGACAGGTTCCTGCCAGCAACCCCCCCGCCACACCCCCATCGATATATTCCTGCCAGCATCCCTCCCCCACCGTCAACAGGCTCCTGCCAGCATCCCTCCCCCACCGTCGACAGGTTGCAGCCAGCAACTCCACTGCCACACCCACTTCAAGAGGTTCCTCGTGGCATCCCTCCCCCACATCCCCATTAACAGGTTCCTGCCAGCATCCGTACCCAGCCGCCGAAATGTTCCAGGTATCAAAGCCCCCACAACACTCCCATTGACAGCTTTCAGCCAGCAACTCCATCGCCACACCCGCTTCAAGAGTTTTCTGCCAGGATCTCTCCCCCACTGTCGACATGTACCAATCAGCAACCCCCCCACCACACCCCCATCAACAGGTCCCTGCCAGCATCCCTCCCCAACCGTCGACAGGTTCCAGCCAGCACATCCCCACCGACAGGTCTCTGACAGCATCTCTCCCCCACCATCGACAGGTTCCATCCAGCAACTCAACTGCCAGACCTGCATGAAGAGGTTTCTGCCATCATCTCACCTCCTACACCCCCATGAAGAGATTACAGCCAGCATCCCTCCCCCACCATCGACGTTCCAGTCAGCACCCCCCCACCACACCCCCATCGAAAAGTTTCTGCCAGCATACTTCCCCAACCATCGACATGTTCCAGTCAGCAAACCCCCCCCCCCTTGCCACAGTCCCATCGACAGGTTCCTGCCAGCATCCCTCCCCCCCTGTAGACAGGTTTCCGCCAGCAACCCTTGGCTCATGCCCGCATTCCTTCCACACTATCGACAGTCGCCTGCCAACAAACCCCTCCCCACACCTATATCAAAAGGTTTCTGCCAGCATCATTTCCCCACTGTCGACAGGTTTCAGCCAGCAAGAGACCCCCAAACACAATCAATAGGTTCCTGCCAGCGTCCCTCCCCAATCATTGACAGGTTCCAGCCAGCCATCCACCCATAACACCCCCATAGACAGGTTCCTGCCAGTATCCCTCCCCATCCGTCGACAGTTTCGAGCCAGCAACCCTTGAACTACACCCCTATCAACAGGTTGCTGCCAGCATACCTCCTCCACCATCAACAGCTTCCAGCCAGCAAACACCCCCACAACACCCCCATCTACAGGATCCTGCCAGAATCCCTCCCCCACCGTCGACAGGTTCCCACCAGCAAACCCACCCCCACACCCCCGTCGAATGGTTCCTGCCAGCATTTCCTCCCCCACAACCCCATCAACCGGTTCCAGCCAGCAAAACTCCCCCATCCGTCGACCGTTTCCAGCCAGCAACCCCCCCAATACACCCCCATCGACTGATTCCTGCCAGCATCTCTCCCCCAGCGTCGACAGATTCCAACCAGCAACAGCCCCCCCCCACCACACCACCATTGACAGTTTTCAGCCAGCAACCACCTCACCCCACATGCCCATCAACAGGTCACTGCTAGTATCCAACATCAACAAGTTCCAGTCAGCAACCCCCATTACCACAACCGCATCGACAGGTTCCCGCCTGCATCCACACCCCCACAGCCCAATCGACAGGTTCCTGCCAGCATCCCTCTCCCACAATCAACAGGTTCCCACCAGCAAACCCCCCCCCCACACCCCCATCAGCAGATTCCCGCCAGCACGCCCTCGACATCCCCATCGACAGGTTCCTGCCAGCATTCCTCCCTGACATCCCCATTAATAGGTTCCGGCCAGCATCCCTCCCCAAACGTTGACAGGTTCCAGCCAGCAACCCACCCGTCACACCCCCATCGACAGGATCCTGCCAGTATCCCTCCCCCTCCATCGACAGTTTCAAGCCAGCAACCCCCGAACTACAGCCCTATCAACAGGTTGCTGCCAGGATACCTCCTCCACCATCAACAGCTTCCAGCCAGCAACCACCCCCACAACACCCGCATCTACAGGTTCCTGCTTAAATCCCTCCCCAACCGTTGACATGTTCCAGACATCAAAACCCCGCCACTCCCCCACCGTCGACTGTTTCCAGCTTGCAACCCCAACCCCCCACACTCCAATCAACATGTTCTTGCCAGCATAACTCCTCCATCATCGACAGGTTCCCGCCCGCAACATACCCCCCCACACCACCGTCGACAGGTTCCTGCCAACAACCCTACCCCACCGTCAACAGGTTCCAGCCAGTAACCAGCCCACAATCGACAGGTTCCTGCCAGCATGCCCCACCACGGTCGACAGGTTCCTGCTATATTACCTCCCCATATAACCATATAAAGCACAGAACAGGCCAGTTTGGCCCTACTAGTCAATGCTGGAACAAATCCCCACCCTCCTAGTCCCACTGACCAGCACCTGGTCCATACCCCTCCAATCTTCTCCCCTCCATGTAATTATCCAGTCTTTCCTTAAATGTAAATAACGTTCCTGCTTCAACATCCCAACCACCCTTTGCGTGAAGAAATTTCCCCTCATGTTCACCATATAATTTTCCCCTTTCAATCTCAAACCATGGCCTCTGGTTTGAATATCCCCCACTCTTAATTGAAAAACCTATCCATGTTGACTCTGTCCCTTTTAAAATCTTGAACACCTCCATCAAATCCCCCCTCAATCTTCTACGCTCCAGAGAAATAATCCCCAGGCTGCTCAACCTTTCTCTGTCACTCAAACCCTGACATCCTGTCAACATTATCGTGAACCTTCTCTGCACTCTCTCTATTTTGTTTATATCCTTCCTATAATTTGGTGACCAAAACTGCACACAGTATTCCAAATTTTGCATCACCAATGCTTTGTACAATCTCATCATAACATCCCAACTCTTGAATTCAATACTCCGATTTATGAAGGCCAACATTCCAAATGCCTTCTTCACCACTCTATCTACCTGAGTATCAACTTTGAGGGTACTGTTTATCATAACTCCTAAATCCCTTTGTTGCTCTGCACTCCTCAATTGTCTACCATTCAATGTATATGACCTATTTAGATTTGCCTTTCCAAAATGCAACACTTCGCACTTATCCGTATTAAATTCCATCAGCCATTTCTCAGCCCACTCCTCTAGCTTTCCTATATCTCTTTTTAAGCTATGGTAATCTTCTTCACTTTCCACAATACCACCAATCTTTGTATCATCTGCAAACTTACTTATCCAATTCACCACCCCTTCTTCCAGATCATTAATATATATAATAAACTCCACTAGTCACCGGCCTCCAATTTGACAAACAATTTTCTACCACTACTCTCTGACACCTCCCATCCAACCATTGCTGAATCCATTTCACTACTTCCTTATTTATACCTAATGCCTCCACCTTTTTACCTAACCTCCTGTGGGGAACTTTGTCAAAAGCTTTACTAAAGTCTAAATAGACAACATCCACAGCCTTCCCTTCATCAATCTTTTTCGTAACCCCCTCGAAAAACTCTATAAGGTTTGTTAAACATGATCTACCCCTGACAAAACCATACTGACTACTACCTATCAATCCCTGTTCATCCAAATATTTGTAAATGCCATCCCTCAGAACACTTTCCATCAGCTTACCCACCACAGACGTCAGACTCACAGGTCTATAATTTCCTGGCTTACATTTGAACCCTTTCTTAAACATCGGAACAACGTGAGCCACCCTCCAATCCTCTGGCACTACCCCCATGACCAGTGACATCCTAAATATCTCTGTTAATGGCCCCACTATCTGCACACTAGCCTCCCTGAGTGTCTTTGGGAATACTTTGTCCGAACTGGAGATTTGTCCACCTTTATCTTTTTTAACACTGCCATTACTACCTCCTTGGTTACCCTTAAATGATTCATGACCTCCCCACTATTTTCCTCCCCCACTGTTGTGTTTCCCACCAGCAACACCCCCCCCCCCACCAATAGGTTCCTGTCAGCATCCCTCCCACATATACCCATCGACAGGTTCCTACCAGCATCCCTCCCCCACCGTCGAAAGGTTCCCACCAGCAAACCCACCCCCACACCCCCATCAATAGGTTCCAGCCAGCATCCCTTCCCCACATCCCCATTAAAAGGTTCCTGCCAGCATCCCACCCCCATATCAACATTGACAGGTTCCAGCCAGCAACCCTCCCCCACCGTCGACAGGTTCCTGCCAGCTGCCCTCCCCCACCGTCGACAAGTTCCTGCCAGCATCCCTCCCCCACATCCCCATCAACAGGTTCATACCAGCATTCCCACCCACACATCCCCACTGACAGGTTCCAGCCAGCAACCCCCCTGCCACACCCCCATCGACTGGTTCCTGCCAGCATCCCTCCCCCACCGTCAACAGTTTCCTGTCAGCAACCCCCCACCCACACCCTCATCGACAGGTTCTTGCCAGCATCCCTCCCCCACATCCCCATCGACAGGTTCCTGTCAGCATACCTCCCCCACCTTTGACAGGTTCCAGCCAGCAACATCACCCTCACCGCACACTCCCGTCGACAGGTTCCTGCCAGCATCCCTCCCCCACATCAACATCGACAGGTTCCTGCTATCTTACCTCCCCCACTGTTGAGTTTCCCACCAGCAACACCCACGCCCACACCCCCATCGACAGGTTCCTGCCAGCATCCCACTCCCACATCAATGTCGACAGGTTCCAACCAGCAACCCTCCCCCATTGTCGACAGGTTCCTGCCAGCATCCCTCCCCCACCGTCCACAGGTTCCTGCCAGCATCCCTCTCCCACATCCCCATCGACAGGCTCCTGTCAGCATCCCTCCCCCACCATCGACAGTTTCCCGCCAACAACACCACACACCCCTCACTCCCATCGACACGTTCCTGCCGGCATCCCTCCCCTACCGTCGACAGGTTCCCGCCAGCAACTCCCCTCACACCCCTTTCGACTAGTTCCTGCCAGCATCCCTCCCCCACCGTCAACAGTTTCCCGCCAGCAACACCCCCCTCGCCCACAACTTCATCGAGAGGTTCTTGCCAGCATCCCTCCCCCACATCCCTATCAACAGGTTCCTGCCAGCAACCCTCCCCCACATACCCATCGATGTATGTCCTTTCTTGGTTGGTCCTTCCAAAATACATCTCCTCACACTTGTCTGCATTAAATTCCCTCTGCCATTTTCTGACCCATTTTCCCCCCTGGTCCAGATCCCTCCGCAAGCTTTGATGGCCTTCCTTGCTGTCCACAACGCCTCCACTCTTAAAGCCTCTTTCACACTTGCCAGTCATCACAGGAATCGAACACCAATCAGCCTTTAAATACCAAGTGTGAAAACAAAATCAGCTCAACGCCAATGTCAGGTTATGGGGATCGCCGGCCTCGATCCCTAGTCCAATCCCCAAGTGTCTGCAGATGCCGACGTTGAGATCAGGCAAGTATGAAATGGGCAATTCATTGCAGGCACTTCTGATTAAAGACCAAACACCAGGGATAAACCCTTGCATGTGCAAAAGCGTTCAGTGTCCCAGTTAGGAGTGTGAAAGGCCAAACCCCCATTCCTACCCTGGGACACTGAATGGCCAATTTACTGGGATGCAAGTGTTGAAAAGGGCTTTAGTGCCACCAGCAAATTTGCTGATCCAAATTACCGTATGATCATCTAGATCGTTGATAGAGATGACAAACAACGATGGTCCCAGCACTGATCCCTGAGGCAACACCACCAGGCACAGGCCTCCAGTCTGAGAATCCACCACTACTCCCTGGCTTCTCCACCCTTTCTTTCCCCAGCTGTTAATTCAGGCATACCTTTTTGATCATACCTCGAGGAAGGGGTCAGGCCTGAAATGTTTGTGATATATCTTTATGGACGCTGCGATACCGGCCGAGCTCCTCCTGCATCTCTGTGTTTTGACTACAATCACAGCGTCAGCGGACTGTCATCTTTCACTCCTGTCAGGTGGTGATAGATTTGATCTGGAAGCCTTGACCTCTTCCAAAGCAGTGTGTTTAAAATATTTCTCCCTGCAGGTTGAGGTTGGATTGAATGTGTGGAACGTGCCTTAATTTCAAAGGATACACAGTGACCTGATCATGTTTAATTTTAATTTGCTCTGAGCATAATCCTCTGGTGAATTTTTCTCAGATAACACTCTAGAAAGCAAGTCAACAACATTCATGGCTTATTGAAAAGTAGAACTAAAAAACAAACTGCAATTTAAAGAGGGAGGGCTGGAAAAATATCGGAGACGTAGCTGAGGGTGAGATGTCATGAGCTGGGTTTGCTGGGAATTTCCAGAGTTTTCTGTTTTTGTTACAAATTTCATTCACTTTGCTGAGGTGATTTTTATTTTTAAATTGAACTTGCTGTGGGAGGGAAAATGAAGGAGAGTGGGAGGGGATATTTACATGCAGTGGTGGCAAATCTCTTTTTTCGTTCCTTTCTGAACTGTGCACAGTGTACTGAACTGAGAGAGGGGAGAGAGAGAGAGGGAGGGAGAGGGGGATGGGGGAGAGAGAAGGGGAGAGAGGGGGGGAAGAAGGGGGAGAGAAGGGGATAAGGAGAGGGAGAGAGAGAGAGTGAGGTGGAGAGTAGGGGAGACAGAAAGGGAGGGAGAGATAGGGAGGGAGGGAGGGGGAAGGGAGGGACAGGGGAGGGGGAGAGAAGGGGTGAGAGGGGAGAAAGAGGGTGAGAGAGGGAGGGAGGGGGAGAGAAGGGGGTAAGGAGGAGAGCAAGTGAGAGGAAGAGTGTGGGGAGACAAAAAAGGAGGGAGAGATAGAGATGGAGGGAGGGAGGGGAAAGGGGGGACGGGAGAGGGAGAGAGAGGGAGGGGGAAGAGAAAGGGAGGGAGGGGGAGAGAAGGGGGCAAGGAAAGGGAGAGAGAGAGAGTGAGGAGAGTGGGGGAGACAGAAAGGAAGGGGGAGAGAGAGAGAGAAAGAGGGAGGGGAAAGGGAGGGTCAGGGGAAGGGGGAGAGTGAGGGAGAGGGGAAGAGAAAGGGAGGGAGGGGTGAGAAAGGGGTAAGGAGAGGGAGAGAGAGAGAGTGAGAGGAGGAGAGTGAGGGAGAGAAAGGGAGAGGGAGGGGGAAAAGAGGGGGAGAGAGAAGGGGGTAAGGAGATGGTGAGTTTGAGAGAGGGAAAGGAGGATGGAGTGAGTGGGAGAGGGGGAGGGTGGAGAGAGTGTGTGAGGGAGAGGATGGAGTGAGAAAGTTTGTTGTTTGCACATGCTCCACATCCCTCCATTCCCTGCATATCCACCGTGTCTATTAGAGAAGCCTCTGAAACACTCCAATTGTATCTGCTTCCACCACTACCGCTCGTTCCAGGCACCCACCACTCTGTGTAGAAACAACGACCCTCACACACCTCCCTGAAACTTGTTCCCTCTCTTCACCTTGAATGCAGGTGACATTTTAACCCATGGGTTGGGGGAGCTTCCGAATATCCATCCTATTAGCTTCACAATTTTCCCAGGTCACTGACGCTCCACAGAAAGCAGCCCAGGTTTGTAGATCATACCCTCTACTCCAGTCTGAAGGCTGGCATCCTTCATGCCAGCGACATGGGTTCGAATCCCACACTGTCTGTGAGGACAGTATGTTCTCCCCATTTGTCCCCGGGGGCTCCAGTTTATTCCCACCGTTCGAAACGTACCAAGGGTGTAGGTTAATGGGGTGTCATTTGGCCCTGTTACTGTGCTGTATGTGTAAATAAACAAGGCACTGGGCAATTTCTGCTGATGGTGAATCTTTGTCTGGTAGAACCCCTGTTAATACCATTTACAAGTATATGGCCAGCCCACCCCTTGCTGATTGTACAGTTTCAGAACTCCAAAGGAAATAGACCAATGACAATTTTTCTCAAGCCAAATATTTCAGTAACAATCAGGTCTAGAGCAGTGATTCTCAACCTTCCCTTCCCACCCACATCCCACCTTAAGCAATCCGTTATTAATCACAGAGCACCGATGGCCTAGGGATCACTTAAAGTGGGATCTGAGTGGAAAGAAAAAGGTTGAGAACCACTGCTCTAGTCTTTTGGAGTTATTGATAGTGTATCAGGTAGACTAAACAAAATTTTGTGTAATATTATATTTTTTGCTTTATTACAAGCCAATAAAATAATCCTGAATCTTGAAACGTTTGTTATCCTGTGGACAGTGCGGGACCTGCTGGGTTTCTCCAGCAAGTTTGTGTTTATTGAGTCACCTGGGACTGTAGTCGCTGGAATTCAGAAGAATGAGAGGGCATCTTACAGGAACAGTAACCAAATTTACAAAAAGATTGGGTAAGATAGAGGCAGGCAAGTTGTTTCCACAGGTAGGTGAGACAATCACGAAGAAGGCTCGCCAGCACCTAGACTTCGTGAGGTGTCTGAGGAGATTTGGGCATTTCTCCAGAGAGACTCTCGTAAACCTCTACAGGTGGACCGTGGGGATTGGCTGCATCACTGCTTGGGACAAAGGCGCCAACTCTCAGGTCAAGAATAAACTCCAGAGGGTTGTTAACCCACCCTGCGACATCACAGACACCAGACTTAACTCTGTCGAGGACATCGCACAAAATGGTGTCTTAAAAAAGCAGTCTCCATCCTCAACGACCCCCCACCACCCAGGCCAGGTCCTCTTCACTCTGCTCACATCGGGGAAAGGTACAGGAGCCTAAAGACGAGCACTCAGTGGCACAAGGACAGCTTCTTCCCCGCTGCCATCGGATTTGTAAATGATTAATAAACCAAAGAAACTGCCTTACTTTTCATGCTCTATTAACTTTGTTATAGTAATATTGTAAGATGGTTATAATATGAATGTTTTCTCTATGACGTTGCTGCAAAACATTGAATTTCATGACTTGTTCATGACAATAAATCCCTGATTCTGTCCAGAACCACAAAGCACAGCCTTGATATTCGGGTAGTTAAGGATGGAGATGAGGGGACCACGTGATGCAATGGAGGGGGAAGTCGGGTCCCTCAGGGCTCCAGCATGAATGAGGGTAAAAACATAGAAAACAACCAGTAAAATAGTTGGAAGGTGGGGGAGAATGTTCCTAATAGAAGAATTAGCTTCAGAAGAATGGGCAAGAAGGAGAATAAAGCAAGAAAGATGGCCTAAACATCCAACGAACGCCAAGAGGTGAGGGAAATGGCGGGAGGCAAGAAGCAACAGCTTACGTGGAGGACCTGCAGGGTTGGGAGGCAGCGGGACCCATTCGACGGCGGGCCCCAGCACCAAAGCAGATATTGTGGAGATGGATTCAGTGCCAGCGCATCGGGCCGAAGCCCGAGGTTCGCGGCAGGAACGGGTGGCGAACGACAGTGAAGAGGAGGCCTTGGCGGCAACCTCATGCGGATGAAGGGTTTGTCGAGGGGAGCTGTGTCGGCAGTGAGGGGGCCGACGGCAGAAGGGAGGTCAGCGATGGCAGCGGTCATGGTTAGCCCCATGAGCGGCAGCGAACGCGAGTTGATGGCTCTGGAGACTGAGGAGGAGGAGGAGGAGGCGGGGGCGGAGAGCCAGGCAGCACTGTGCCTGCCTCTTGCGAAGGGTAGCGAGGATGCCGACGGAAGTGTGGGAACCAGCAACGACAGCCGCGGGGAAGGCATTGGAGGCAGCGGCAGAACATTGGGAAGGAATGCTCCACTCTGGCCAGGAGAAGAGCAGAGGGAGAGGAGGAGAGAGGGGGACTGGGACCCCCCCCACCTCCCCCATGGACAGTATTAGGACATGATGGAGGTGGTGATGGAAGCCTCTGAGCAGAGGCTGAAAGATGTACCGAGGGATTTGTCGGTAGAGATGGGGGAACTTAGGAGGGAAATGGGGGGGTGTCCAGAGAGGACATAGAGTAGAGGAAATTCTAGAACAGTTAGAGGGTGATAGGGACATTGGGGTGAAGGATAGGAAAAGGTTGTAGGACAAGTAAGACAATTATAATAGACAAAATTAAAGTAATAGGGCTCAGGGAGGATGGGGAGAGGCCTCATTATGTTATTTTTTAAGGTCCTGGACTATGAATATATATGCCCTGAATTTCGACGATGTAACATTTAGACAAGAGAGAGGTTGCTAAGGGGAGTGGAAATATACTGATTGGAGGGGATTTCAATCTTTGCCTGCATAAATCTGCCAGGAAGGTGACAGGAGTCAGGCCGGAAAAGTCTACACTTTCCATCTTTTTAAATCCTCTTCATTTAAAAAAAATGGTGAGTAATTCAACTTCAATAGATGATTTAAATTCCTACCAATTTCTATTCCTAGATATTTAATTGTTTCTTTTTGCCACTTAAATTTTTTATCACTTGTTTACATTGTGTATAATCTCTGACATACATAGGCATTATTTCACTCTTTTCTACATTTACTTTAAAACCTGATACCCGGCCATATCCAATGAATCTTTCAGTTATTTTCTTCAATGATGTTTCTAGTTGTGTTACATATAATACCGTTCACAAATAAACTAATTTTACATCCTTTATCACCTATCTGAAAACCTTTAATCTCATTATCCCTTCTCATTATCTCCACTAGGGGTTCTATAGCTAAAGCAAAATAAAAATGGAGATAATGGACACCCCTGTCGAAATGATCTTTCTAATAAAAAAGATGTAGATATTTGTCTATTTGTAACCACTTTAACTTTTGGTTGATTATACAAAGATCTTACCCAATTTGGAATTCCAAAGACACAACACTTTAAATAAAAAGTCCCATTCTAACCTATCAATTGCTTTTTCTGCATCTAAACACCTCAGGTTCTGCCAATATATTCCCCTTCTGAGCTACATTTAA
Organism: Narcine bancroftii; assembly: GCF_036971445.1. Classification (NCBI taxonomy): domain Eukaryota; kingdom Metazoa; phylum Chordata; class Chondrichthyes; order Torpediniformes; family Narcinidae; genus Narcine; species Narcine bancroftii. Next base: position 61,448,609 of record NC_091476.1, on the reverse strand, counting down.
TAAACATAAATTTTACTATATTATCCACAGATTTTCTATGTTTAATAAAATCATTCTGATCTATATTTATTAATTTGGGCAAGTAGTCTATTTGCCAATAGTTTAGATACAATTTTATAGTCATTTAATAATGATAACGGTCTATGAGAAGTTGGTTATAAAGGATCTTTTCCTTTTTTTTGGAATAACTGTTATTAATGCAGTTTTAAAGGATTCTGGTAGATCATGAGATTCTCTTATTTAGTCCAATAGTCCCATCAAAACAGGAATTAATAATTCCTTAAATTCTTTATATAACTCCAGAGAGAATCCATCTTCTCCTGGAACTTTATTATTTGGTAAAGACATCAGAGCCACATCAGTAAAAATATTCGATGATTCCAATTTTTCCTCAATAATTAATTGTGGAACTCTGATATGTGACAAATATTCCTCTTTTTTTGACATCCTTTAGAGACTCTATTTGATATCTTTTTATAAAAATTTCTAAAATTATCATTAATTTCTTGTGTTTTATAAATAGTTTGACCAGACGCTGGACTTCATGAAAGAACTGAACCTCATAGATGCTTGGAGAAGGCTGAATCCGAGAGAAATGGACTACTCCTTCTACTCAAGACAAACAACTCCTACACTAGAATTGATTTTTTTTGGCATCAGCCCAGTTGGAAGGTAAGATAGTGGATATGAGTATAAGGCTTGGCTGTTGACAGATCATTTTCCCTTGACCTTATCCATCATAATGCTAGATAAGCAAGTTACAGCCTACAGGTGGCAACTAAATTCACTGCTGTTGGGAGAGATGGAATTTTGTTAGAACTCAGATAGAATTGTTCTGTGAGATGAACTGCACCTCCACTAATAATATTTTTTTTAAATTTGGGATATGCTGAAGGCTTATTTAAGGGGCCAGATAATTGGATGTACTACAGGGATTTTAAAAAAGGGGTCCATGAGGGAAAATCATGATTTGGAACTGGAAAAAGATCACCAGAGATTGGGGTCAGAAGATAAATACAGGTATTTCGTCAATAAAACACTTAAATACAATACGTTGTAAACATATAAAATGGAAAGGTTGTTTCAGAGTTCTAGGTAACAGTATCTTGAGTTGAGGGAAAAGCCCACAAAGTCTTATCCTGGCAGGTGAGGGCAGAGGGGTCTCTAGGACAATTAATGCTATTCAAATGGGGGAAGGCAAGATTTTGTATAAGAAATAAACAATACAATTTGAAAGTTCAATAAAGATCCATCTAAATCCGAATTGGTGGGGTGGGGGAGGAGGGGGGGGGGGAAACCCTGCTAAAATAGACAATTTCTTCTTTCCATTGGAACTGCCAAATTTGGATCAGGAAGATAAGGAGGGGCTAGATGCCCCCTTCTCTAAAGAAGAAATTGAACACACTCCGAGCACTCCATAGGTTGGTAAGTACCCGGGAGAGGATGGGTTCCCCGCCAAATTTTATAGACAATTCGAGGACCTTTTAATGAAGGTGGTGGATCATGTGGCAGAAATGCATGCCCTCCTGGAGTCTTTTTCATCAGTATTCATCACGATGATCCCCAAAAAAGATAGGGATCACTATCAAAGGCAGGTTATAAAATTATAGCAAAAGTATTGGCCAATAGGTTGGTGAAACATTTGACAAAACTAACAAACCCAGATCAGGCTGGGTTCATGCGAAAAAGCCAATCTGCTGGCACGTAGCTACATTGCTTCATATTATACATCTGGTGCAGTTGGTGGGGGCGGGGGGGGGGGGGGGTGGGGGTGGTAGTACTGGTGATATTCCTGGATGTGGAAAAGGCCTTTGACAGAATGGAGTGGACTTCGTGTTCAAGGTACTGTAGAGATTTGGTCTAGGACAAACATTAATAAATTGGGTGAGGACACAAACCCCACCCCCCAGGCCAAAATTATTACAAACGGCAGATGTCTCCAGTGTTGAGTAGATCCAGTAGACTGGGCTTCCTATTGTCCCCGGCACTGTTCATCCCCAGCAGAAGCCATTCAGCAGGATCCAGGCATATAAAGGGGTTCAAGATGGGCCAGGTGGAACACAAAATCAACTTATTTGTTGATAATATGACACCCTGGGGGTATCATTGGCCAGACTGGGGACCACACTGGGGGATTATGGGGAGGTCTCGGTGTATAAGGTAAATCTGGAAAAAAAAGCGAGATCGTGCCTTTGACAAAAGACCCTATCATCAGGGAAGCCAATGTAAGTGGGAGCATTAAATACCCGGGGATAAAAGTGGACAAACACAAAATGATTTCCCCTTGCTCCAGAGGTTTGAGGAGGGCTTGGCTAGATGGAGAACTCTGCCCATAACGTTAGCGGGCGGAGTGAACTGCGTAAGAATGAAGGTGATGCCGAGACTACAATATCTTTTTCAAACGTTGCCGCAGTGTTTTTTTTAAGAGGCTCGACGAGTGTGGAATGGTAAGATGGCTGGGGTTTCCATGGAAAGGTTGAAGTGGGAATATAAATTAGGGAGCCTAAAACTGCCAAATTTTATGAGCTTGGGCAATAGAATATTAAACTTGCGGTACAACAAAGGTATAAGATGTATTGAAGACTGCTACATGGGAGGAACTCTTATCCTTCGAACAACTAAAACACAACTACAGAGGGGCTGATGGGACCTTCTTCTGTTCTCTCCAGCTTAGATCATTCTTAAGAAAAAGACAGGGACCAACATTGACCCCACCTGAAATTAATGAAATGGAACGAATGGACTGGATGGGGAATACACCCAAATTTATAACAAAAATGTACGATGCTCTCCAGAGCGCAAGTGCAGAACCCAGGGTTGCAGAGGTCAAGGGGAAGATGGTAGTCAGACTTGGGGGTGGTGACTCCAGAAAGAAACTGGTCAGATCGGTGGAAGGACAGCGCGACATCAATTATAAATGCAAGAGGTGGACTGGTTCAGTGTAATTGTTTACATCAATTATATCTGACCCCACAAAAGCTGAAATTTCAGAGAAGTGTTTCAGCTGTGGGACTGAGACTGAAACTTTTCTATGTGTTGCCTGGTCATGTGTGAAGGCAAGGCCATTTTGGCGAGACCTTGCAGCAAAATTAACCAGGATAACACCTTCAAGGGCGACACGGAGATCTACCTACTGGGTAATTTTATGGAAATAAGCGACAAATTGAATAAATATCAAATATCATTTATAAAAATAGCACTGGCGGCAGCGAAAAAAATGTATCACGATCATTTGGACGTCCGACTCCCCTTGACTTATCGCACAATAGATCACGGAAATGAACAGCTGAACAGCAAAAAAATCACGTAAAGAACTAATATAACACTTTTGTGAAAGTCTGGGAGCCAAACCTGGACCACTTAGGGGCTCAGATACATAAATAAAAAGAAAGGACCACAAATATAACTATTATATATATTTAAATGAGGTTTCCCCAATTGCATTATATATATTTAAAGGTCGTGTAAGCTCTGATGGAGGGCGGACTCGTACATATGGAAGGGGCAGAAGGAGGGATTGTTTTGATTTTGTTTGATGTTGTTTATAAGAAAAAGTTTAATTGTGATATTGAAAATTTTATTATGTATATTTTTAAAAAAATATTCAAAAAAACTTGCCAATTTTTAAGAAATACTATTGGGCATCCCAGGTGAAGTTTATTGCCTCTCTTTTTGAGGGAGGGGGCCCCTTCCTGGGCACAAATTTGACTACACGTGATAGCAGGAAAGATGGCAGGAGAGATGGGACACTAAATTAATATCCAAAAAGACGGACAACGCAATACTAAAACGTATGCCAAACATAAGGTAGGGTGCTCTCCTTCGACCCAGACAATTTAATGCCCATGACTCTGGGCAATAAGATCCTGGACACCTGGTGCTGGAAAGGGATCAGGTGCATCTAGGATTGTTATCATCTAAGCAAGTTGATGTCATTCGAGCAGTTGGGGAACAAATTTGGATTATTTAACTGTACAGTCTCCACAGAGAGACAGTCTCCCCATTACACTGACACTCCCTACAGTCTCCACAGAGAGCCAGTTTCCTGGTACACTGACACTCCCTACAGTCTCCACAGAGAGACAGCTCCCCGCTACACCAATACTCCCTACAGTCTTCACAGAGAGATAGTCTCCCGGTACACTGACACTCCCTACAGTCTCCACAGAGACAATCTCACAGTTACACCAATACTCCCTACAATCTCCACAGAGAGACAGTCTCCCCATTGCACCAACACTCCCTGCAGTTTCCACAGAGAGACAGTCGCCCTGTAACACAGATACTTCCTACAGTCTCCACTGAGAGACAGTCGTCCCATTACATAAATACTCCCTACAGCATAGGTGGGCAACCTGCATCTGGCCCTTGATCGAAATTTATCCAGCTGGCAACCCAATGCAAAAGTACCACGTGCATCCAAAATGTCAAATTCACCTTGCGTTGATTGAAATTCACATCGCATCGTGTCAAATTCGTGTTGTAGTGCTATTGATCAACCACATTAGACCGAGAGTTGTGATTAATAGGCTTTAATACCTTCAGACATCAACACAGCTCACATGTGGCTGGCCCAGTTCCACGGCAGGTACTGAGGGAGGGGTTTGGGTGTAACAGCCTTTATAGGGATTTCCGGGGGTAGGAGTCACAGGTTCAGGGGGTGGGGCCAGCCCATACATACAGTGGTTCCTCCACATACACCCCTTCTTTTGAAACAAAGCCCAGAAGGATGAAGTGAGTCGGTTTCCATTATGGGTTCAGCCTGTCATGCAGTCTCGTCTGTCATCACGACTGGCATAGAGTTTGCTGTGGTCCAGCTGCTGGGTCCCGGGCGGTGCCTTGCGTGACAGGCTGTGCCTCTGGAGTCTGAGGGGTGGGTGAGTAGGACCGAGGGATTGCTCGATCTGGGGCTGGGCCGCTGCGCCGGACACAACTAGCATGTTTACCATGAGGGGATGTTGATTGGTTGGTCGAGGGGTCCCCTGCGTGCGCCAGGTCTCAGATAGAAACCGTGTCCTGCCACCTTTCCTGGTACTCCATGTTAGCGTACTGGAGGTTTGCGAGGAGGAGGTGGACCTTTTCGAGCAGAGGGTCAGTCTTGTGGCGTCTGATATATCAGCAGAACAGGTCAGGCCCAAGGGTCATCAGCCAGGACGATGACCAGTGTGGTTCCCGACATCAATTTCCTGGGGAAGGAAAAGAGCCTTCCATGTGGTATCACATTAGTAGTTGAACAGAGGAGGGACCTGGTGGTGTGGAGCACCTCAGGGAGGACGTCTTGCCTCTGGGTGATAGGCAGACCTTTCGACCTGAGGGCTAGGAGGACTGCCTTCCAGATAGTGGTGTTCTCCCTTTGTATCTGGCCATTCCCCCAGGGGTTATAACCTGTGGACCTGCTCGTGGCCGGGCCTTCGGTCAGCAGGTACTGGCGCAGCTCCTCGCTCAGAAATGAGGATCCTTGGTTGCTATGGATATAGCAGGGGTGTCCAAATAGAGTGAATATGTTGCGCAGAGACTTTATGACTGGTCACGTCTGGGCAGGGGATGGCAAAAGGGAAGTGGGAGCATTGTCGATGTCATTTAGGAAGTATACGTTCCTGTTGTTGGAAGGGAGGGGAGCCCTTGAAGTCCATTCTCAGGTGTTCGAAAGGGCGGGTGGCTTTGTTGATGTGGGTTTTGTCTGGCCGATAGAATTGAGGTTTACCCTTGGCTCTCCTCAACCAAATCAGGGTTGAGGGCTCTAACGAAGTGGTAGAGCGCGATGACCCCAGGGTGGCAGAGGTTGTTGTGGATGACTTAAAGACAATCTAACTGCGCGTTGGCACATGTCCCCCGGTAGCGCTGTAGCATTTTAACCAGGTCGACTACTTCTTGCAGGGTTCAATCACCCTTTTCCAGGAGTCTCTGTCTGATGTGAACCCAGGTATGCATCCATCGCGCTTCAGTTCCTCTATCAGTGGTTCTCAACCTCTCTCTTTTCACTCACATCCCACTTTAAATCATCCCTCTGCCATTGGGGCTCTGTGATTAGTAAAGGGTTGCTTCAGGTGGGATGTGGGTGGGAAGGGAAGGTTGAGAATCACTGCTCTAGACCCGATTGTTACTGAAGTGTTTGGCTTGAGAAAAATTGCCATTTCCTTTGGGAGCTCTGAAACCGTGCACATGACAAGTCCATGAGGGACGATTAAAACATTGGGTTTCAAACTTTTTTCTTTTCACCCACACACCAATCCCTCACTAATCACCAATCATTGAGCTTCCTGGGCAGGTACAAGATCTCGTAGTTGTGGGTGGACAGCTCAATTCTCCACCTCAGGATCTTGTCGTCCTTTAATTTCCCCCCGCTGTTATTGAACATAAAGGCGACTGCAGGGTGAATGCCTTGCTGGCCAGGTTGCACCTCCAGTGGCATACAGCTTCCACTATGGCCTGGACCTCCTTCTCGATGGCTGAGTGCCGGAGTTTGGGACCCTGCCTGGTTGAGCATGGCAGGCAGGACAGAGTCGGACGCATCACTCTCCTCCTGGAAGGGGATGAATTCATCCACAGCCTGCATCGCCGCCTTGGCGATGTCGTCCTTGATGCGTATGTACACAGCTTGGGCTTCTGCCGACAGGTGGTAGATTTCTCTGGGAGCAGGCTTTGTCCATGTAATTTGAGACCCACTGGGCGTAATACAAAAAGAAGCCCAGGCACCTTTTCAGGGCCTTGAGGATCTGGGGCAATGGGAGTTCCAGCAGGGGCACATGCAGTCAGGGTGGGGCCCAATGATGGCCATTCTCCACTACGCGGCCCAGGACAGCCAGCCGTGAAGGGCTAAACATGCACTTCTTGTAGTTGTACGAAGTCGAAACCTTTGGCCATCTGGAGAAATTTCTGTAGGTTTGCATCATGGCCGCAGATGGTCACATTATCCAGGGAGGGAAATGTGGCCTTTAGCCCATAGTCCGGTTCATCTCTCTCTGGAAGATAGAGACCCCATTGGTGACCCGGAGGAAGTGGTAGAGATGGGCGACTGCCTCGAGGGTGGTATATGACTGTCCTCCAGGCGGATCGGGAGTTGGTGCTAATCCGAAGAGATCGATGGTTGAGAAGACCCGGTACTGGGCGATCTCATTCAACACATCAGTGATGCGGGGGAGTGGGTGGGCATCCAGCTGGGTAAAACAGTTTATGGTCTTTTGGCTGTAGTCAATGACCATGCAGTGTTTCTCCCTGCTCTTAGCAGCCATCTCCTGTGCCCTCCAGGGGCTGGTGCTGGGCTCTACAATCCCTTCTGCCGGAAGCCATTTGTCTGGCTCCTATGAAGGCTCCATCCCCGCGACTGTATCGCTTGTTCTTGGTGGTGAGTCTGGGCAGTCGGGGGTGAGGTTCTCCGACAGGGGCAGCGGTGGGACCTGGAGGTTAGAGAGACCGCAGACCGTGTTCGGAGGGGGGGACCAGGTGACAGTAGTGGTGGGGGCACGTGGGCCGTCAATTGGCATTTGGACAAGCTGGCAGTGGAATTCCAGCCCCCATATGACTGGTGCGCAGAGCTGCAGTACGATAAGGAGTTTAAAGTCTTGTACTCCATGCCCCGCACAGTCAGGGTTGGGGTGTAGCAGCCAAGTGGGATTTGGAGGCCAGGGAGACTTTGCCGGGGTTACCACAAAGGAGTAGTGCTGCACCGTGCCCAGGTGAATGAAACTCCCTGTATCGAACAGGCAGCCTGTGACGCGGCCATTTTTCTCAATGTCCATCATGGCCCTGGCCAGCTGATGTGGGCTGTCCTGGTCCAGGTTAATTGAGGCCAACCTCTGGTCGCTATCTGGATCACTGATTCGTGGGCACCCTCCAAGATGGCTGTCCCCTGTGCTGAGCAACTGCTCTCAGGTTCACCAAGAACCACTTGATAACAAACATAAGTGAAGCCCATTTAGATGACATCCTGCTATTGGTTCTTTCAAACAACAAACAAAATCAAGTTTCACCCCGATTGACCTGCTGTCTGTTTAGGGGTTAGTTATTTTGTTTTCATTGTAACTAATTTTTCTCTTTTGGACTTTTATGTCTTTGTTTTTTGTGTAATTTTAATGACTAACTCATGATTTTTTTTGTGCATTTCCAGATTTGAAGATGCCTTGTATGACCTGACCCTACAGTCTCTACTGGGAGACAGTCACCCTGTTACATAGATACTCCCCACAGTTTCCACGGAGAGACAGTTACCATGTCATACAGATACTCCCTACAGTCTCCACAGAGAGAGTCACCCTGTTACACAGATACTCTCTACAGTCTCCACAGAGACACAGTCACCCCGTTACATAGATACTCACTACAGTCTCCACTGGGAGAGACAGTCACCCTGTTACACAGATACTCACTACAGTCTCCACTGGGAGACAGTCACTCTGATACACAGATACTCCCTACAGTCTCCACAGTCCCCCCCACCCCACCCCTCCACTGCACAAGCTATGAAGAACACCAGCCAAGAGTGGATTGTGGACCAATCCCAGACCCCGTACCTTGCGTACGGAGCCAGGTGGTCTCAGCGGATCAGGTCACATCCACGGTGAGAAATGGACAGTCACAGTTTTGAGTGAGGACCCTTCTTTGTTGGTCAAGCAGGAAGGGGAGATAGTTGAATGTGAAAGACCGGAGAGTGTTGGCATGGGCCGGAGAGGTGTGGGGGCACGTGCTTATTGTCATGCCCCTCAACCCAATGTCTAGATGCATCGAAATTCCCACACACCAGCTGCAATAGTGTTCACGTGAATGGCACGGTTTTCGTTGCATTTAGTGTGACGCTGTCACTACGCCATCAACCTGAGTTCAAATCCTGCGCTGTCTGTAAGGTGTTTGCACATTCTTCTGCTTAGGTGTCCTTAGGAACTCTGGTTTTTCACCCTCCCATCCCCTCAAAATTTATGGGGGTTGTAATTTGTGTGGAAATGGGGGGAGCAGGTTTCAATTGCTGGAAATGGCTGTAAATAAAATTTCAAATTAAAAAATAGATTGACAGAAAATGATAGTCGATGTAAAAGTATCACTAAATAGGTTTAAAGTGATGAAGACAGATCCTTTGATTAATCTGAATCAGAACCAGGATCAGGATTTGTTGTTGTGAACAAGCCAGAAAATCCGAGGTTTTGCGGCAGCATCACAGTGCAAACATTCACCTTACAACATTACGATTAAAAAAATAAAAATACTAATCCCAGTAATAAGGTGGGTTACTACGGGAAGGTTCAAGAGCCTGATGGAGCACAGAAATGCTGGAGGAAGTCACTTGCAGCATCCATCAGAGGGAAATATATATCACCGATGTTTCAGGCCTGAGCCCTTCCTCATGGTATGGGTGAAGAAGACGGGTGTTAATCAGGAAAGGTAAGAAATAATTTTTTTTGCCAGAAAACGAATAAAACAGTGAAAGACCTTGCCCAAACCTGAGGATGACCTGCTTGGAATATCATTAAGAAAGAGTGTACTGGTGAGCTCAGTAATCGCTAAGGGACTGGTATTCCAAGGAAGATGCCGCTACTGATGGCCGAAGAATTCTCATCATAATGAAGAAAAATCCCCAAACATCTGCTCCACAGATCAAAAAAAGCTCTTCAGGGGGCAGATGGGATGTTTCCAATGATGGGAAAATCCAGAACCCGGGGTCATGGTTTGAGGATAATAGGCAAACCATTTAGGACCGAGATGAGGAGGAATTTCTTTACCCAGAAGGTGGTGAATCTGTGGAATTCATTGCCACAGAGGGCAGTAGAGGCAGGTTCATTAAATATATTTGAGGGAATTAGATCTATTTCTTCAGTATAAGGGTATTAAAGGTTACGGAGAGAAGGCGGGGACGGGGTACTGAACTTTAAGATCAGCCATGATCTCGTTGAATGGCGGAGCAGGCTCGAAGGGTCGAATGACCTACTCCTGCTCCTATCTTCTATATTTCTGTGTCAATGTCTGCTGTCCACGGAACAGAGGCAAGGTGTGAACCGTGCCAAAGGTGCTTCGGATGCTGTGAATCTTGGGCAGTTCCTTTACGCCCCCAACACTTTGCTCTGGCCGTCACTCTGATACAGGTTAATCTTTGCCTCATCTGCCCACTAGACCTGTTTCCAGAATTCCACAGGCTCCTTTAAATACTTCTTGGTAAGCAGTAATCTGGCCCATCCTGTTTCTGTGGCTTGCATCTTGCAGTGTGGCCTTGGAATTGTTTGATTACAAATTGTGGATCGCAGGGGCAAATTAAGGAAACATTTTTTTTTAATCCCAAACATGATGGAGGGTGCCATATGTCTCCCCAGAGTGTTGGATCTTCCTTTATCTCGGGGTGACGTCAGGGGTAAGTTTTCTTCAGAGAATGATGGGTGCCTGGAATGCGTTACCGGGGGATGGGGGGTGCAGGCTGGTGCAATAGTGACATTTAGAAGACTCTTGGACAAGCACATGAATGCAAGAAAAATTGAGGGTGACGGGGAAAGGTTAGATCGTTGTGGAGTAGGTGTCCATGGGTCAGCACAACATTGTGGGCCGAAGGGCCTATACTGTGCTGGGATGTTCTACGTTCTAAAATGAGCAGATGCTGGAGTCTAGAGCGACAAAGGCCTCACACCCAAATGGTTGATTGCCTTTCACTTCCTTATGGATGCCTGGTAACCTGTAACAAGCACATCTTTCCCTCTCCTCACCTTCCAGAATCACAATTTATTGTCATGAATAAATTTGGTGTTTTGCCGCAGCTCCCTCTGTGATTTCCTCATCCACGCATCCCTCCCCACCAATTCCCCCCCTTCCCCCAACTTGGCACCTTCCCCTGTAACTGCAGGAGGTCCCCACACCTGCGCCCACACCTCCTCCCTCAGCACCTTATGGGGCCCTCAAACTGCTTGTGGACATCCACGCCTCCGCTGCCTCCACTGTGGCCCCCTCTCTGCCTCAGAGGGACTGGGCGCAGACTGGGAGAGCATCTCGGCTCCAGTCATGCTGGTCACGTGTACTTTGTTCCCTCTGCTCCAGCGTGCTAGCAACGGGTGAACCCGCTGTTGGCACCCGAGACGCAGACCAACTGCCTCTGCGTGGATGCTGCCTGACCCGTGGTGTCTCCAGCCATCTCAGCTCCCTGCGATTCCCTCTCCCTGACACGGCACTTTCACTTTCACAGCCCTGCAACTTCCTGTTCAGATGTGCGGGCAGCCGGTGTTTCCAATGTGACCGTAAGAAGACAGCCGCAGAGATTCCAGGAAATCCACGCGCAACATCTTTGACTCGGGCGGGGGAGGTGGGTCCTTGGTCGGGGGCCGAAAGGCTATCGTTTAATTTTTTTTAAAAATTAGGCACACAGTAACAGGCCCGCAAGCCCATACCACCCAAATACCCCAATTAACCTACATTTTGGAGGGTGGGAGGAAACTGGTGAAAACCCACGCAGGCAGGGGGAGAATGTACAAGCGCCTGACAGACAGTGCAGGATTCGAACCCTGGTCGCTGGACCTGTAATAGTGTTCCATTGACTGTGTCACCCACGGTTCAGACTCTCCAAATCTTTCCTCAATGTAAAATTGAGCCCGCTTTCAAGTTTATTGTCATCTGATTGTACAAGTCCAACCCAACGAAACTGCGTTCTCTGGTCCTTGGTGCTAAACATGCAGACACACACCCACACATAACACACATGGAGACAAACAATACACATGCAGGAGAAGTGTTCATCTAATTCTATACGCATACAAGAGTCTCGGAGTGTTCTTGCAAGCAGTTCCTTTGGTTGTTCTCACTGCCTGTAGGAAGATGCTGTTCCTCAGCCTGGTGGTGCTGGCTCTGATCCTCCTGTATCTCTATCCCCTGACAGGTGCAGCTGGAAGACGCCTTGTGCAGGGGTGGACCTCCATGATTTTGCCTGCCCTCTTCGGATGAGAAATAGATCAGAGGTCAATCCACAGGACCACAAGAGCAGCAGAAAAGATCACTGGAATCTCCCTCCCCCACCCCACCTGCCCCCATCGACAGATCATTGTCTGAAGAGGGCGCACAAAATCATTGGGGATCCCTTCCATCTTGCACACTGCATCTTCCAGCTTCTTCCCACAGGCAGTGAGAATGACCAAAGGAACTGCTCGCACAAACTATCTGAGACTCTCATATTCACGAAACAATATTTACCGCATATATGCGTGTAATAGTTGAATTTTGTGGGCCAATTTTAGGGTAAAATGTTGGGGGGGGGTCAACTAGTGCACACACTACTTTTGACCATGGTAAGTTCTTGTGTCATTTGGGGCATCAGGAGCTCAATGGCCTGGCCACTGCATTCAAGGTGTCCGGAACTCCGGATGGTGGGTGAAGCGAGGATCTGCGGTCGGGGCATTGGGAGCTCAGATGGGTAGGCAGGCGGCCATAGTGCGAGTCCATAGCCGGGACGTCGGGAACTCAGATGGGTGGGTGGCCAGACCCTGGGCGAGAGACTGCAGTTGGGTTGTCGGGAGCTCGGATGGGCAGGCAGGGGTCTTGGTGAGAGTCCGCAGTCAGGGTGTTGGGAGCTCAGATGGGCGGGCAGCTGGGATCAAAGATCGGGAGTGGGATGGACTTTTACCTGGTATAGACTATTGAACATGGATATAGGTGTTTATTTGTGAGATGAATACTTGTCCTGCAGGTGTAGTTTGTGTGTATGAGATGTCTGGGTGTGTGTGTGTGTGTGTGAGAGAGAAAGATGTCTGGGTGTGTGATGTGTGTGGGGTGTGTGTGAGAGATATGTCTGGGTGTGTCTGATATCTGGGGGTGTGTGTGTGTGAGAAAGATATTTGGGTGTGTGTGATGTCTGGGTGTTTGTGTGATCTCTGGGTGTGTGTGAGAGAGATGTCTGTGTGTGATCTCTGGGTGTGTGAGAGAGAGATGTCTGGGGGTGTGATGTCTGGGTGTTTGTGTGATCTCTGGGTGTGTGTGAGAGAGAGAGAGATGTCTGTGTGTGTGATCTCTGGGTGTGTGAGAGAGAGATGTCTGGGAGTGTGTGAGAGAGAGGTGTCTGGATGTGTGAGAGATGTCTGGTTGTGTGTGAGAGAAAGATGTCTGGGTGTGTGTGTGAGAGAGAGAGCTGTCTGGATGTGTGTGTGTGAGAGAAAGATGTCTGGGTGTGTGTGTGAGAGAGATGTCTGGGTGTGTGTGTGAGAGAGATGTCTGGGTGTGTGTGTGAGAGAGATGTCTGGGTGTGTGTGTGAGAGAGATGTCTGGGTGTGTGTGTGAGAGAGATGTCTGGGTGTGTGTGTGAGAGAGATGTCTGGGTGTGTGTGTGAGAGAGATGTCTGGGTGTGTGTGTGATGTCTGTGTGAGAGAGAGATGTCTGGGTGTGTGAGAAAGAGAGAGATGTCTGGGTGTGTGTCTGCTTGTTTTGCACCGAGGACCAGAGATTACTGTTTAATCGGGTGGGACTTGCATAATCAGTAAACTTAAAGTCAGTGAAGTCTGCAGCCGGTGGTCAAAACCCAGCGACCCGTCCAGGTCTCCTGTCGGGACTGAAAAGAGCGGCCGAGCCCCGCCCCCCAAAGCCCTTTTCTGCACGCCTGGGCTTGAAGTCCCCGGTTGGGAAATGAGATCTGGTGAAGGGCAGTGATCCTGAGAAACTTTCGCTCAACCACCGACTCTCGGCGCAACCCGCGGGAGACAGCAGAGCGGAGTGGGGGGCGGGGGCGGGTCGCTGGGACTTTCCTCGCCATGTGATTTCCTGCCAGCCGGCCAATATTTTCCTCTCAGCCGCCGGGAGGGGAAGGGTTTACGATAAAATGAAAGTGGTGCCGATAATAAAGGCGGCGGGGCGAACTGAGTGCCAGCCAGAGCTGGCCCGGGGAACGGACGCACGACCGTGACTGCAGCCCCTGTGTGTGGCCGCCCCCCCCTTCCCCCTTTCCTTCTCTCCTATCCCCGCCCCTGTCCGCACGGTTTATGAGGTTTAGCGACTGCCACCTGCCCCGGAGCATGGCGGCCATGGCCGGGGACTTCTCCCCGGAGTTGGAGACGGACGATTCCAGCCAGAATTCGGAGAAGGTGAGGCGGCGGCGGCGGCGGCTGCGGGAGCCGACTGATCCCATCTGCCCTGCAGGGGGAGGGGAGAGGGGAGCTGGAAGGATGAAGGGATGGGGAGGGTGGGGGAAGATTGGGGGAATGGGAGGGAGGGAGCACCTGTGTTCTATCCACCAGGATGCCGTGAGCTCCATTTGTGGGCCACTTTCACCAAGTCCAGTGTGGTTATCTCTGCTAGAACATTCTCCCTTAAAGGGAGATGGGGGCCACATTACCCGGGGGGTGGGGGGGGGGAATAAATTTTGAGCAGAGTCGAAGAGGGGGGCCTTGGCCAAAATAAGGTTGAGAATTGCTGTGCTAGGACATAGAAATCTGCAGCACAGGGCAGCCCCGGTAGGGTTGTTCTTTCTTCAGTTGTTCTTTTGGTTTTTCTGGTTTCTGCTGTTTGCCTTTTTTATAGTGAGGCAGTTTCTATTAGAACATGGAAATCTCCAGCCCTTCGGTCCATATGGTTGTGCTAACCCAATCTATAACAGCTCCCTACTGCATACCCCTCCATTATTATCAGTTCTATGTACCTACAGTGTCTAATGGTCTGAGAACTATAGAACAGTACAGCATTGAAAACTGGCCCTTCTCATTCCACTCACCTGCACCTTCTTCCCCTCTCCAAATGTTTCACCCTTAACCCACATCCTCTGGTTTGTATATCAGTGGAAAAAGCCTGTCCCCATTTACTCTTGTCTATCCCCCTCATAATTTTGTAAATTTCTATCGAATTTCCTCATGCCCCAGGGAATAAAAGTCCTAACCTCTTTACAACCTAGTTCTCTTTACAACCCTGTCTACCTGTGATACTACTTTCAGGGAATTTTGTATATATTCCCAGATTCCTCTGTTCTACTGCTCTCCTCAGTGCCCAACCATTTCCAGATCACTCTGTCTTACCGCTCTCCCAAGTGCCTGACTGTTTCCAGATCCCTCTGTTCTACCACACTCCTCAGTGCCCGACCATTTACTGTGTATGTCCATTCTTGGTTTGTCCTTCCAAAATGCATCACCTCACACTTGTCTGCATTAAACTCCAACGTAAAAGATCGTATTATACGCATCTCCACCACTGCTGGCTGGCAGCGTGTTCCATGCACCCACTACTTATAGAAATATTGCATGCACACATTTCCACTCTCACCCCCCCGGGCCCTATCGTCTTGTTCTTTGCGTCCCTGGAGAAGGCCTTGGAGGGGGGTTTCCCTTCATCCTGCTTGCCAAGGCCGCCTTGTGGCCCCTTCAAAGTGCCTCGTCTGCCGCCTTCCAGGTTCAATATGGAAGCCCGCCAACAGGGCAGTCCACAGGAGGGCGCGAAGTGCGTCACACCGATGGGCTGGAGAAACCCAGCCGGCCACGCAGTGAAATCTACAACTTTTCTGCCTTGATCAGAATGATTTCTGCCAAGTCGTCCCTCGGTGACATTTTTTTTCGAGCTGCTGATTTTTGCCCCCTGAACAATCTTGCCCCTCCCCCCTGACAGGCATTTCCTTCCTCTTGTCTTTTCTCTCTCCCAACCTCTGAATCCCTAAGTGCTTATGACATCCTGTGCTTTCATCTTTATATAGTTGTTAATATTTGTATCAAATTTCCACATCTACAGCTTTTCCTTTCTCATGGTGCAGCAGTTCATATTATAGAACAGCACAGGCCCTTTGGCCCACAGTGTTGTGTTGGCCCAATAACAGCTGCCTAGGATTCCCGACTGCCCAACCCTGCATTTGTCTCCGCTCAGTGCGCCCATCTAAAGATCTCCACCATTGCCGGGAGGGCAGTCCAAGCACCCACCACTCTCTGTGTGAAGATCCTGCCTCTGACACTGTTGGCGCTGAGCGACTGGGGTTCGCGTGTGGCGCAGTCTGTGAGGACAATCTCCCTGTGTCTGTGTGGATTTCCTCCAGGGGCTCCGATTTCCTCCCACTCTTCAAGATGTACAGGGGGTGGGGTCTTGGGTAAATTGATTGTATTTGGGTGGCGTGGACTGAAAGGGCCAGTGTGTCTTGCCCTACCTCAGTGGGAAAGGCCTGCTTGCATTGACTCTCTCTCTACCCCTCATAAGTTTGTAAAGCTCTATCAAATGTCCCCTCATTCTTCCACACTCTAGTGAATAAAGTCTTCACCTGTTGCTGTACCATAAAATCCCCCAGTACTCACTCCGAAGCACCTTAAATCTACACCCCCTCATGTTGGCCATTTCATCCTCTGGCTGTCCCTACGATCATTGCCTCTCAGCATCTTGCTGATCATCAGGTCACCCCCTCATCTCCAAGGACAAAAGACCACGTTCATTCATTCAACCTCTCCTCACAAGGCGTGCCCTCCAATCTGGGCAGCGGTCCCTTGTGAATCTCCTCTGCACCCTCTCTACAGCCTCCATGTCCTTCCTGTGGCGAACTGAACACAATATTCCAAGTGGGGTTGAATCAAGCCTTGACCTGCTGCAACATTACCTCATGGCTCTTGAATTCGACCCCTCAGTTAATGAGGGCCAGTGCACCAGACATCTTACAATTGTGCAAAGCTTTGCATGTCCTGTGTGCATGACCCATCCCCAGCTCTCTCTCAGTGCATCCACAGAATTTTTTGAGGAAATAGCAAGAATTGTAGCTTGAAATAATTTCTAGCTACTTTGGTCAGACTTGAAGGTGGGGTGGGGGGGGGGGGAAATGTGGTTAATGGCAGGATTTTTAACAGTGGTGAAGGACAGAGAGACCTTGGGATCTGAATCCATAGATCTCACCAGGTGGCTATACATTGGCCTTCATTTGTGGGGGGGACTGAGTTGAGAGGTCATGTTGCAGCTCGATTAAAACTCCGGTTAGGCCACATATTGTGTTCGGTTCTGGTCGCCTCATTCCAGGAAGGATGTGAAAGCTCTAGAGAGGATGCAGAGGAGATTGATCAGGACATTGCCTGGATTGGAGAATATGCCTTATGAGGGAGGTTTAACAGAGCTGGGGGGTGGGGATTTTTTTCTCTTTGGAGTGAAGAAGGATAAGAGGTGACTTGATATAGGTCTACAAGATGGTAAAAGGTTTAGATGGGGTGGTCCTGGGCAGGGGCGGGCAGGACTGGGCAGGGGCGGGCCAGGGCAGGGCGGGCAGGCAGCATTTTATTCCTGGAGTTACAGTAGCAAACACCAGAGGACATCTGTTTAAGGTGAAATGTGTTGCCGGGGGTAGTGGCTGGTACAGTGGGCGCTTTCCAAAGACTCCTAGACAGACACGTGGACGCAAGAAGAGTAGAGGGCATGAGGGAGGGGCGGTTTAGTTCGTTGGGTAGGTTTGTATGTGTTGGCATAACATCATGGGCCGAATGGCCTGTACTGTACAGGAGGTGTTAGCCTGAGAGCAGAGATGATTTACTAGGATGTTGCTGGGACTTGAGGAACTGAGATACAGGGAAAGAATAACAGGTTGGGACTTGATTCCCTGGAGCGTCCGAGAATGAGGGGTGATTTGATAGAGGCGTACAGAATTCTCAAAGGGAGTAAATGTCGGTCGGCTTTCTCCACTGAGGGTCAATAAGATACAAACCAGAGGACACAGGTTAAGGATGAAAGGGGAGAAGTTTATGGGGAACCTCTTCACACAGAGGGGGTGTGGAATGAGTTGCCATCTGAGATGATGAATGCGGGCTCCATTATAACGTGCAAATTTAAATGCAGCATGGTAACAGGCTCTTTCTGCCCAAGAGACTGGGCTGCCCAATTACACCAATTGTCCTACAAACTCCCTTTGAAGGGTGGGAGGCCACGGGGAGGACATGCAAACTCCCTGCAGACAGCTGGCACTGAATTGGTGACCCGCTCACCAGATGGAAAAATCTGGGCAGGCCAGTGGAACTGGGCGGGGTAACAGATCAGAACCGACTGGAAGGGCTGAAGGGCCTGTTTCTGTGGGTCCAGTGAAGCTGGCGTCTGATCCGAGCCATCTGCCCGATGTTCCCAGGATTACGAGGGTCAGAACAAGAGGCTGAGGCGGAGGGAGAAGAATCGAATCGCAGCGCAGAAAAGTCGGCAGAAGCAGACGCAGAGGGCGGACATTTTGCATCAGGTCAGAGCCGACGGTTTGTTCAGGGGGGGGGCGGTGGGGGGAGGGAGGGTCTCTGCAGGCAGCGGCTGGCGGGGGGGGAGGTGGTGGGGGGTGGGTGCAGGGTTTCTGCAGGCAGCGGCTGGCGGGGTGGAGGGGAGTGCCGGGTCTCTGCAGGCAGCAGCTGGGAGGGGGCAGTGCCAGTGGCCGATCAACCAGAGGCCATTAGGCCCATTAAATTTGTGCTGGCTCGTCAGCAGGGTTGGCCAATCCCTGCTCTTCCCTTGGTGATGACTGGAGAGAGTTGAATATCAGGTCCTGGGTTCAAATGCACTGGATGACTTTCTCGCAGCAGTTTTCCCTGTGATGGGAAAATGCCCCAACACACATTAAGATGCCAGTGGACGGGAATGGTAGACACTAGGCTCCAAAATGGGGGCCTGTTGGCAGGGTGTACTAACTGCTGCCGTCTCCCTCATGTGGCTTGTTCCCCGAGCACTGAGGGGTGTGGGGGGGAGGCGCACGAGCGCCACTGTACCCTGCAATGTGTTCAGTCACTCGGAGTGGTGGGGGGAGGTATCGGGCATCGGGATGGACTGCCAATGGCAGTTTCGATTGGTGTCTGTGTCAGACCAACTACTTTTCCCGATTTGATTCTGGGGGTGGGGCTGCGACAGGCATTTCTATTCCCACCCCGCCGCCGAGCCCGACATCGCAGCTGAAGGCTACCCCAGCTCGGGTCCCCCATTTGACCACTGAACCTTCTCTGAACACGGACCTCCCAACGTGTCCTTCTGAGAGTTTGGTGTTGGCCCCACCGCTGGCCGCTCTAGTGTGGTGAGAAAGTTGTATGCGTCCACTCCTCTTAAAATCCGCCTGCCCCCGACCTTGACCAACCCATGCCATCTAGTTTTGGATGCCTTAGAGCGGTGGTTCTCAACCTTTTTCTTTCCACTCACACCCCACCTTAAGTAATTCCCTCAGCTATCGATGCTCTGTGATTAGTAAGGGATTGGTGCATGGGTGGAAAGAATAAGGTTGAAAACCACTGTTTTGATTGTCCCTCATGGACTCGTTATGTGAAGGGTTTCAGGACTCCCAAAAGAAATGGGCCAAAGACTATTTTTCTCAAGCCAAATGTTTCAATAACAATCTGATCCAGAGCAGTGATTCTCAACCTTCCCACTCGTGTCCCACCTGACCAATCACAGAGCCCCAATGGCCTAGGAATGACTTAAAGTGGGATGTGATTGGAAAGATAAAGGTTGAGAACCACTGCCTTGGAATGTTCCAGCATGGTACGGCCCTTCAGCCCACAATGTTATGCTGACCCATGTGAACCTGCTCCACCACGATCTAACCTTTCCCTCCCTCACAACCATCACCCTCTACATTCCTGTCTGAGTCTTTTAAATGCCCCCATTGTATCACCCTCCACCACCACCCCCGGCAACGCACTCCAGGCACCCACCACTCTATGTGTATAGATTTAAAAAAAGACTTACCCCTGACATCTCCCCTAAACCTTCCTCCCTCATCTTGTACAGGCATCCTCTGGTCTCACCCTGCAGGGGTTGGGGCCGCTGGCCGTCCACCCTATCTAAGCCTCTCATAATCTTGTTAACCTCTGTTGAAGTCACCCTTAGTCCTTATACATTCAAAAAGAGAAAAGCCCCAGCTCTGCTCAACCCTGCCTCATAAGACTTGTTCTCCAATTCAGGCGACTTCCCGGTGAATCTCCTCTGCCCCCCTCTCTGTAGCTTCCACACCCTTCCTGTAATGAGGTGACCAGAACTGAACACAATACTCCCAAATGTGGTCTTGCCAGAGATTTGTTGACCTCTCGACTCTTGAACTCAATCCTCCAACCTGCCACCCGCCGCCTTAACCAACCCCTCAACCTGCTCCTGGACCCCAAGGTTCCTCCACACTGTTAAGAATCCTGCCATTAACCACGTATCCCGCAGGCCTTGCAGCCTCCACAGGAGGTAAAGGTGCATTCCCGACGTTTCGGGGTGAGCCACTCATCAAGGTGTGATCCCAAAAGCAGGCAGCCGCTTGGGGGGGGGGGGGGTGGAGAGAAGGGGCAGCAGCAAGAACAGATGCCATCGGTGGACGTGGATAGAGGGAGGGAAGAAAGGTAAGAATTGATGGGGGGGGGGGTGGCTCTGTGAATGCAGGTCTGGAGGGAAAGAGAGAGTTGGAGGAAAGGATACATGGAGGTTGAGGGAAGGAGAGATGAGGGGAGGGGTCGTGGCTGGCGGAGACTGGAGGTCGACATCAATGCCACCCAGTTGGAGAGTTCCCAGGCGCAATTGTAGGGTCCTTCCGACCGGGACAGCGTTAACACCAACTTCCATGGTTAGCTGCGCTCCGCCTGTTTCTCACCTTCCCCTGTCCCTGCCTCCCCCTCTCTTCCCCTACCCCCTCGTCTCCTTCCATCTCACAGAGCCACCCCCCTCTTCCCCGCTCAATCCTCTCCTGTCCACTGGTGGCCTGTGCTGCTTCTGCCCATCATCCCCCCCCCACTTCTTCCCTCATCTCCCCCCCAAGACGTTTCATTTGAGCCCCTGCCTACTTCGCGCTCGTACTTCAAGTATAAAAAGTTGGTGATGTATCCCTTACCTCTGCGTGATCCGAGTTCTTCCAAAACTGTGTCTGGTTTTGGATGGCGGGTAACTGGAGGCACCCACGCAGCTCACAACACTGTGTGTGTGTGTGTGTGTGTGTGTGTGTGGGGGGGGGGGGGGGGGGCGGTGGAGGGGAGGGTGAAGAGGAATTCATTTTTAAATTTAGACGTCCATCAGGGTAACTGGCACACGAGCCTGTGCCGCCTAATCACACCTGGTACATTTCGAACGGTGGTTGAGACCAGGGGAAACCCGCACCGAAATGGGGAGAACGGACAAACAAACTCCTTACGGTCAGCGCAGGATTCGAACCCGGGTTGCTGGTGTGGTGCCGCCCCGAGGGGAGAACGCGTAGGTGGCGGGTGGATTCGAAGCAGTGTTGCGGTGACGCTAACCGCGCCGGTCTCGGTGCTTCACCCCCCACAGGAGTACGAGCAGCTGGAGAGGGAGAACGCCTCGCTGCGGAAGGAAATCCAGAACCTGCGGGACGAGCTGAAGCAGTGGGTTGAGGTGGTGCAGCAGCATGAGCCACACTGCGTGGCAGCGTCCGCCTCTGCCCCCACCCTGCCCGGAAAGGCCCAGGTGGACATGGCTGATTTCCTCCCCATCAGCTGGCGGGAGTCCGAGCTTCTGAAGTTCTAGGCTGCTGGACCCAGAACGGGGGTGAGGGAAGGGGCTGGTGATCATCTGATCCTCCCCCCACCCCCCGACCTTGCTGGATCCCAAGCATCCGAGGTGGGGAGGGAGGAAGGCAGATCTCGGCAGGGGTCCTCAGGGCTAGCGGCCACAGTGCGTGGCGAGGAATTGACCTGCCATGAAGGAGCAGGGGTGTCCGACCATGCGTATTTGCTGATTAAACCCCTCCCCTTCCCTCTCCGCACAACACCTCGGAAACGTCCTGGGGCAGGAGAAGACAACGGCCTCTCGAGGCGGGGGTGGGGGGGCAGTGTGAGAGAGAGAGAGGAGTGGGGGAGGGCGAGTGAGAGAGAGAGAGACAGTGGGGCTGAAGAGAGATGGGGGGGTGGGGGCAAGAGAGAGAGGGGTTGTGTGGGGAGAACAGTCAGAAGTAGCTTCACCACAAGGTGAATGAAGCGGTTCAGTAGGAGTGTTAGTTGCCTTTAGCAGTGGGAGGGGAGGGGATTGTTGTCCCATCCTTGGTCTTCCACAAGCTCGCTGTCTCCAGAGAGAGTATGCCCTCAGTGCCTCCCTCTTTAATAGTTTCAAAAACGTTTCTGCCATTTCAGAACCTCCTCACTTTGGTCCTCAAAGACCAGTCAAAGGGACTTAATTAATATGGTTTATGTCAGAGCTAGTGGCTGGTGGAGGGAGCAAAAGGCCTGGGGTCAGATTCTCTGCCACAGCGGATGGATGCATGAAACACAAATGTGCTGGAGAAACTCAGCAGGTCGCAGGGCTTCCACGGGGGTAAAAGGGTGACTGAAGATTCGGGCCTGCGCCCATCGACAGGTTATGAGCAAAAGGAAGGCATGGGTGGGGAGGCGGGAGAGAGGGGCAGGGGAGGAGGAGGGAGGAAGGAAGGGGGAGAGGAGGGAGGAAGGAAGGGGAGAGGAAGGGAGGGGGAGAGGAGGGAGGAAGGGAGGGGGAGAGGAGGGAGGAAGGGAGGGGGAGAGGAGGGAGGAAGGGAGGGGGAGAGGAGGGAGGAAGGGAGGGGGAGAGGAGGGAGGAAGGGAGGGGGAGAGGAGGGAGGAAGGGAGGGGGAGAGGAGGGAGGAAGGGAGGGGGAGAGGAGGGAGGAAGGGAGGGGGAGAGGAGGGAGGAAGGGAGGGGGAGAGGAGGGAGGAAGGGAGGGGGAGAGGAGGGAGGAAGGGAGGGGGAGGGAAGGGAGGGGGAGAGGAGGGAGGAAGGGAGGGGGAGAGGAGGGAGGAAGGAAGGGGGAGAGGAGGGAGGAAGGAAGGGGAGAGGAGGGAGGAAGGAAGGGGAGAGGAGGGTGGAAGGAAGGGGGAGAGAAGGGAGCAGAGGAGGAGGAACACCTCTTGCCCATTGACCTGTCCTCTTCTCCCTGCCTGTCCCTGTTCCTCTTCTCTTGCCCCTCACCTTTTAATTCAGGTTCCCGCTCGCTTTTTGCTCTCCCCTTGATGAGGGGCGCAAGCCTGAAACGCTGGTGACCCTTCCCGTGGACACTGTATGATCTGCCAAGCATTTCCAGCACGTCCGTCTGCTGACCTCGACCCCAGCCTCTGCTGGGGTCTGCTGGTCTTTTTAACTCCACATAACTCTGAACTGCCCCCTCCGCTCCTCACATTTCATTTTGGGGGGGGGGGGGGTGCAATTAATAAATGCTTGAATGAATGAAGATGCACAAATCTGGGCCAAGTGGAGCTGGTGAGGTCTTAAACCTTCACCTCCCCCACCCCACGCCTCTAAGGCTGGTGGTCAGTTAGGTGAGAGGAGGGAAGGAATGACTCTTGGGATCCCAGGGACTGGCAGAACAGGCTTGTTTAATTTTGTATCAGTGCTCCAGGTGTGAGGGGCAGGGGATGGTCACTCGGGATGTCGATGCTTTGGAAGAGGAGGGTCTGCAGGGTGTTGCCCGGATTGGGGAAAAAGTGCCCCCATGAAGCGAGTTTGGCAAAGCTGGAGACTTTTTGAAGCCCTGGGTGGGTGAGTGACTGAATGGAGGTGTAAAAAGATCATGAGGTGGGGGAAGCAAGGAAAGAGGTGGACTGTCAGCACCTCCCCCCCCCCCCCACTTCAGCCCTTGATGTTGGCCAACCCATGTATTCCTTGCAAAAAAAACTAACCCCTCCCTACCCCGTAACCCTCATGTCTAAAATACCCACAATGTTCCAGCTGCTGCCACCAGCCCCGGTGAGGCATTTCTTCCCCCTCCCCCCCCCCCCCCACCACTCTCTGGGTAAGAAAACTTACCCTGACGTCTCCCCTAAACTTCACCTTGTACAGACGTCCTCTGGTGTTTGCCACTTCCGCCCTGGGAAGTGGGTGCTGCCCGTCCGCCCTATCAACGCCTCAGACTCTTGTTGAGTCTCCTCTCATCCTTCTACGCTCCAAAGAGAAAAGTCCCAGCCCTGCTAACCTTGCCTTATCAGACGTTTCGCAATCCAGGCAACATCCTGGTGAATTTCCTCTGCCCCCTCTCCATAGCTTCCCCATCCTTCCAGTAATGAGGTTGACACAACATTGTGGGTTGCATGATTATATTAGATACAAAATATATTAGACTGGGGAAGAGCAGACGAATGCTCCTTGTAACCTTGCTTCCTGGAGATCCAGCAGAGACTAGATGGGTGAGAGTGGGGATAATTCTGGATCCCCAGTGCAATTGGCCAAGCCGTCCTGTGACCCTCAATTGCATTGACCTGCTGTGGTGTAGGACTCCAACTCGGGGGGCTGTTTACAACCAATTATCTTGCTGGACTTCCCACTGCGTGCCTGTGGGGTATCTCCTCTCTCTAGGAAAGCTGTGTGGGCTGAGGGGAGATTTTTCGGAGCCATTGAGGCTTCTGTTTGACGGGGTTGACGTGTGAAGGGATGACTTGGTCAAGACTTGATCGAGAAACTGCCCCACTGCCAGGAGGACCGCGATTGAACTGACAAAATTGTTTGAGCTGTGAGCTGTGGTTATCTGGAATCCACCACTCAAAAGGCAACTGGATTGAACACCTTGGCTAACTAGGAGTGCTGAAGAGACCATGGGGCTGAAGGGGCAAGCTGTACTTCACACCTGTCGAGAAAGCCGAAGGAATGTAAAGTTTCTGGATTGAGGGGCGTCCGCTTGGAACAGAGACGCAGAGAAATCTCTTCAGCCAGAGGACGGTGAACCTGTCGCCCCAGGCGGTTGTGGAGGCTGGATCATTGGCTGGGTCAAGGCACGGATCGATAGGGTTCTTGATTGGCCGGGGCGTTGAAAGGCCGGGCAGTAGGGTAATGGACCAGCTCATGATTAATGGCCTATTTCTGCTCCTTTAATCTTGTGGACTGAGGTTCTGATCCTCGTTGAGCTGTTCGTCTCGCAGAGGAACAGGCTGGTGTCGACCCAGAGAAGATAAGGGGTTTTACAGCATTAATGTTACAAATTTTCACAAAGACATTATACACTAAAGAGTAGTTGGCTCTAACCTGTCTAACGTAGACTTGCATTTTGTAAAGTTAATGTATTGATTGTAAAAATACCTTTTTTATGGATTTGTATATTAAAAAAATACAGCTGGTATCAACTATTTCCTGGAGATGGGTGTGATGTGATCGTGAATGTAGAATGGGGCGCAGATGATCTTTCCTTCAGCAGAGTAATCAATGTGTAGAGCCATGGAACACTAAAGGGCAGAAGCAGGCCCTTTGGCCCATCTGGCTATTTTGCCCAGTCCCACTGACCGGCACTCAGATCATTGCCCTCCACCCCACCCTCACCTGTCCAAATTTTCCTTGAACGTCAAAATCAAGCCCACATTGACCACTTTGTCCAGCAGTCCCCACCACTCTCTGCATGACGAAGGTCCCCTGATACATTTTCGCCTGTGCCCTCTAGTTCTTGGCTCACCTAACCTCAGCATTTACTCTACCCCTCAGAAGTACCTCGATCAATTCTCCCCTCATTCTGCTACACCCCAGGGAATAAAGTCCTAACCTCTCCCTGTAACACAATCTCCCTGAGGTCCGGGCAACATCCGTGTGAACCTTCTCTTACTGCCACCTTACCCACAGTTGGGTGACCAGAACCACGCATGCAGTCCGAAACTGCCGCAGGCCCTGTGGTTTTTTTTTTTTTTTTGGATGTTTTCAATTTTTTTTTTTTTTTTTTTTAATTTTTTATTTTTCACACCATAAATCACAATAGCCATGATATACACTTTTTCTTTTCCACACATTTACAGTGACTTTTTCTCCCTCCCCCCTCCCTCCTCCCAAGCCACCCCCCCATCCCTCCCCCCTCTCATCCATTTTAGTTATACAATCTAGGTTGCATTAATTCAGTTAGACAATGTTGTCATTCAACAAAAATACACCAGAAATTCTACTGAGTCCATTTTTTTCTTCTCTTCTCCTTCCATCAACTTAGGTAATGTTTGTTCCCGGTAGGTTTTCGCTATTGTATTTAATGTAAGGCTCCCATACTTGTTCGAATATTTCAATATTATTTCTTAAACTATATGTTATTTTTTCTAATGGAATACATTTATTCATTTCTATATACCATTGTTGTATTTTCAAATTATCTTCCAATTTCCAGGTTGACATAATACATTTTTTTGCTACAGCTAGGGCTATCTTAACAAATCTTTTTTGTGCATCCTCCAAGTCAATTCCAAATTCTTTATTTTTTATGTTACTTAGGAGAAAGATCTCTGGATTCTTTGGTATATTGTTTTCTGTTATTTTATTTAATATCTGATTGAGATCATCCCAAAATTTTTCTACTCTCTCACATGTCCAGATTGCATGAATTGTTGTTCCCCTTTCTTTTTTACATCGAAAACATCTATCAGATACTGTTGGGTCCCATTTATTTAACTTTTGCGGTGTAATGTATAGTCTGTGTAACCAATTATATTGTATCATACGCAGCCTCGTATTTATTGTATTTCTCATCGTTCCAGAGCATAACTTCTCCCATGTTTCCTTTTTTATCTTTATATTTAAATCTTGTTCCCATTTTTGTTTAGTTTTACCATTTGTTTCCTCATTTTCCTTTTCTTGCAGTTTAATATACATATTTTTTATAAATCTTTTGATTAACATTGTATCTGTAATCACATATTCAAGGTTACTTCCCTCTGGTAAACTCAAGTTGCTTCCTAATTTATCTTTCAAGTAGGATCTCAGTTGGTAATATGCCAGCGCTGTATCTCCCGTTATATTGTACTTATCTCTCATTTGTTCAAAGGATAAGAATCTACTTCCTGAAAAACAATTTTCTATTCTTTTAATCCCTTTTTTTTCCCATTTTCTAAAGGCAAGGTTGTCTATTGTAAAAGGGAGTAGCTTATTTTGCGTCAATATTAGTTTTGGTATTTGGTAATTTATTTTATTTCTTTCTACATGTATCTTCTTCCATATATTGAGGAGATGGTGTAATACTGGAGAAGTTCTATGTTGTACCAATTTTTCGTCCCATTTATATAATATGTGTTCAGGTATCTTTTCCCCTATTTTATCTAATTCTAGTCTCGTCCAGTCTGGTTTTTCCCTTGTTTGATAAAAATCTGATAGGTACCTTAATTGTGCGGCTCTATAATAATTTTTGAAGTTTGGCAATTGTAAGCCTCCTTGTTTATACCATTCTGTTAATTTGTCTAGTGCTATCCTCGGTTTCCCCCCTCTCCATAAAAATCTCCTTATTATTTTCTTTAACTCTTTGAAGAATTTTTCTGTCAGTTGTATTGGCAATGCCTGAAATAAGTATAGTATCCTTGGAAAAATGTTCATTTTAATACAGTTTATCCTTCCTATCAGTGTTAGTGGTAGCTCTTTCCAATGCTCTAAATCGTCCTGTAGTTTTTTCATTAGTGGATTGTAATTGAGTTTATATAATTGGCCTAGATTTTTGTTTATTTGCACACCTAGGTATCTTATTGCCTGCGTTTGCCATCTGAATGGGGATTCCTCCTTAAATTTTGAGAAATCCGCGTTATTCATAGGCATTGCTTCACTTTTATTTACGTTTATCTTGTATCCCGACACTTCTCCATATTCCTTCAATTTCTTATATAGTTCTTTTATTGATAGTTCTGGTTCTGTTAAGTACACTATCACATCATCCGCAAACAGACTGATTTTATATTCCCTGTCTTTTATTTTTATTCCTTTTATATTATTATCTCTTCTTATCGATTCTGCTAGTGGTTCTATAGCTAGCGCAAACAATAATGGTGATAGTGGGCATCCCTGCCGCGTTGACCTGCTTAAGTTAAATTGCTTTGATACATGTCCATTTACTGTCACTTTCGCTAACGGTCCCTTATATAATGCTTTAATCCAATTAATATACTTCTCCGGTAAACTGAATTTTTGCAATACTTTGAACAAGTAATTCCATTCTACTCTGTCGAAGGCCTTCTCTGCGTCTAAAGCAACTGCTACTGCCGGTGCTTTATTTCCTTCTACTGCATGAATTAAGTTAATAAATTTACAAATATTGTCTGTTGTGCGTCTTTTTTTGATAAATCCAGTTTGGTCTAAATTTACCATTTTCGGTACCTGTTCTGCTAATCTGTTCGCTAATAGTTTAGCTATTATCTTATAATCTGTGTTTAGCAAAGATATTGGTCTATATGACGCTGGTGAGAGTGGATCTTTCCCTTGTTTTAGTATCACTGTAATTATTGCTGTTTTACATGAATCTGGTAAGTTTTGTGTCTCATCAATCTGGTTGATTACATCCAGGAGGGGCGGTATTATTAGGTCTTTAAATGTTTTGTAGAATTCTATTGGGAGTCCATCCTCTCCTGGTGTCTTATTATTTGGTAAATTTTTTATTATCTCTTGTATTTCTACTGTTCCAAATGGTTCTGTTAATTTATTTTGTTCCTCTATTTGTAGTTTTGGTAGTTCAATTTTAGTCAAAAATTCATCTATTTTCCCTTCTTTCCCTTCGTTTTCGGTTCGGTATAATTGTTCATAGAATTCTCTGAAGTTTTCCTTAATTTCTTTTGGATTATATGTAATTTGTTTGTCTTTTTTCCTTGTTGCCAATACCGTTTTCTTAGTTTGCTCTGTCTTAAGCTGCCATGCTAGGATTTTGTGTGTTTTTTCCCCTAGTTCATAATATTTCTGTTTTGTCTTCATTATATTCTTCTCCACCTTATATGTTTGTAATGTTTCATATTTTATTTTTTTATCCGCCAATTCTCTTCTTTTGGTTGTATCTTCCTTTATTGCTAATTTTTTTTCTATGTTTATTATTTCCCTTTCCAACTGCTCTGTTTCCTGATTATAGTCCTTCTTCATCTTGGTTGCATAACTTATTATTTGCCCTCTAATGAATGCTTTCATTGCGTCCCATAGTATAAACTTATCTTCCACTGATTCCGTATTTACTTCAAAGTACATTTTTAATTGTTTTTCAATAAATTCTCTAAAATCCTGTCTTTTAAGTAGCATGGGGTTTAATCTCCATCTATACATTCTTGGAGGGATGTCTTCTAGCTCTATTGCCAATAACAGGGGTGAGTGGTCCGATAATAGTCTAGCTTTATATTCCGTTTTCCTAACTCTCCCTTGTATGTGGGCTGATAACAGGAATAGGTCTATCCTTGAGTATGTTTTATGTCTAGTCGAGTAGTATGAGTATTCCTTTTCTTTTGGGTTTTGTTTCCTCCATATGTCCACAAGTTTCATTTCTTGCATTGATTTAATTATAAATTTGGTTACTTTGTTCTTCCTGTTAATTTTTTTCCCCGTTTTATCCATATTTGGATCCAAATTCAGATTGAAATCCCCTCCTATTAGTATGTTCCCTTGCGTATTAGCTACCTTCAAAAAGATATCTTGCATAAACTTTTGATCTTCTTCGTTAGGTGAATATATATTAAGTAGATTCCAAAGCTCTGAATATATCTGACATTTTATCATAACATATCTCCCTGCTGGATCTATTATTTCCTCTTCTATTTTAAATGGCACATTTTTGCTAATTAATATAGCCACTCCTCTTGCTTTTGAATTATACGATGCTGCTGTTACATGTCCTACCCAATCTCTCTTTAATTTCTTGTGCTCCAATTCAGTTAAATGTGTTTCTTGGACAAATGCTATATCTATTTTTTCCTTTTTCAGTAAATTTAGTAGTTTCTTCCTTTTAATTTGGTTATGTATTCCATTAATATTTAGAGTCATATAGTTCAGCGTAGCCATTTTATATTTTGTTTATCTTCTCTTTCCGTTTTTCCATCATTACCTTTCCTCCTTTTCCATTTCTGTTTTCTTATTTTCAACTCTTTACCAGACAACATTCCTACAACATCCAACATTTTCCTTATTCTCCTATTTCTATCTTCTTTATCCCCAATCTCCCCTTCCCCTCCTGAGTTGCCCTTTATCCCTTGTCGGACAACCACATCTCCCCTCTCCATTTGGATTTGCGAATCCACTCGCAAGCGTCAACTGATTTTGCAGTGACCGCTCTTTTCCCCCCACCCAGCCCCCCCCAGAAAAGATTTCGTTTTTTATATGTCACAAAGGTCACTCTTTTAGTTCCCTCCTTATTCTCTCTATTCCATTACCTTCCCTTATTAATTCTTGTCTATACTTTCTATGTTTTCCTCTAATTACAGATACTTTCACATATGCCCGTTGTCTCTATTCACTCTTATACCTCTTTACCCGCATACATATCAATCGTGGTCATTTTTACCCTCCTTACCCGTCTTCATCCCTCAGTCTATTTTTGTCTTTACCCACATACATATCAATCGTGATAATTTTTGCTCTCATTACCCGTCTTCATCCCTCAGTCTATTTTTGTAATTGTTCTGCAAATTTTCGTGCTTCTTCTGGATCCGAGAATAGTCTGTTTTGTTGTCCTGGAATAAATATTTTCAATACCGCAGGATGCTTCAGTGTAAATTTATATCCTTTCTTCCATAAAATCGCTTTTGCTGCATTGAACTCTTTTCTCTTCTTTAGGAGTTCAAAGCTTATATCTGGATAAATGAAGATTTTTTGCCCTTTATACTCCAGTGGTTTGTTGCCCTCTCTTACTTTTTCCATTGTCTTCTCCAGCACCTTTTCTCTTGTAGTATATCTTAGGAATTTTACTACAATAGATCTTGGTTTTTGTTGTGGTTGTGGTTTAGGGGCCAATGCTCTATGTGCCCTTTCTATTTCCATTTCTTGCTGTAGTTCTGGACATCCTAGGGCCTTAGGGATCCATTCTTTTATAAACTCCCTCATATTCTTGCCTTCTACATCTTCCTTAAGGCCCACTATCTTTATGTTATTTCTTCTGTTATAATTTTCCATTATATCTATTTTTTGGGCTAGTAATTCTTGTGTCTCTTTAGTTTTTTTATTAGATTCCTCCAATTTCTTTTTTAAGTCTTCTACCTCCATTTCTGCTGCTATTGCCCGTTCTTCCATCTTGTCCATTTTTTTCCCCATTTCTGTTAAGGTCATATCCATTTTATTTATTTTCTTTTCTGTGTTGTTTATTCTTCTTCTTAAATCATTGAATTCCTGTGTTTGCCATTCTTTAAATGACTCCATGTATCCTCTAACAAGAGCAAGTACCTCCTTTACCTTGCCTATCTTTTCTTCTTCTATTTCCCTGTACTCTTCCTCTTCCTCTTCTTCTTCCTCTAGGTTGACCATCTGTTGTTTCTTTGCTGCCCTTTCCTCCTCTTCTTTCTTGTTTCCATTGTCTTCTGTGGTGTCTTCTTGCTGCAGGTGTTCTGCAGCTGTCGTTGCCGGCTGTGGAGATCGACTCCCCAGCTGGTCCCCCCTCCCGTCGGTGTGTTTTTTTGTATGCGCGGTTGCGCACTTTTACTCGGCTCTGTGAGCCATTGTTGTAGTTCTCTTTCTACCGACCTGAGGTAGTGGGGTCTTCTCTCCGCAGCGGGCCTCTTCGGACAGGTAAGGCCTTCACCTTTTTCCTCCGTTGTCTTCTCTTCCTCTCTTCTTTCCGTTGATTTTGATTTTTCTCCTTTTGTCTCCATCTTCTTTCCACCTTTATATTCACTTTTCTTTAACTTGTATTTCTGTGCCTTTGTATTTTCTCTCGTTTTTCCCGACTTTTCTGGAGAGGGCTGGAGTTCACCGTCCGGCCACTACTCCATCACGTGACTCCCCCCCAGGCCCTGTGGTTGAGGTGAACACGACAGGCTGGAGAAACTCAGCAAGTCCAGCATAATCGCAAAAAATATGTGACTGGCATCCGAACAAAAGAGGAGAGGGGGGTGGACACAAAAGCTCGAGGTGACGAGTGGAGAAGGGAGGGACCAGCAGCGATCAAGGGGGCATCAGCTTAACCTGCTGAGATTTTCCAGCTTTGTGTTTTCACACAAAATTTGACCTCACCAATGTCTTGCACAACTTCACTATAATTTCACAACCCCTATACTCTGCAGGAACAGTGAAACTCTCACTGCACAACCAATGGTTCTCAACCTTTTTCTTTCCACCCACAGACCAGCTTCAGTAATCCCTCTGCCATCTGTGGTCAGTAAGGGGTTTCTTAAGGTGGTCTGTGAGTGGGAAGGAAAAGCTTTAATCGTCCCTAATGGACTCGTCATGTGCATGGTTTCAGAACTCCAAAGGAAATGGGCCAATGACAATTTTTCTCAAGTCAAATATTTCAGTAATAATTGGGTCTGGAGCAGTGATTCTCAACCTTCCCATCCCACCCATATCCCACTTGAAGCAACCCCTTACTAATCACAGAGCACCGATGGTAGAGGGATGACTTAAAGTGGGATGTGAGTGGAAAGAAAAAGATTGACAACCACTGCCTTGGAACATTCCAGCGCGGTACAGGCCCTTCAGCCCACAATGTCATGCTGAACCACTGTTCAATTTCCTGCCACCTCACACCCCCAGTCGTCTCTTCATCACACGCCAGCGCTGCCTGATTAACTCCAGGTGAATGCAATGCTGTTGGCCCACGCCACCTCCGTTGTATTGTTAGCGGCGACTGGTCCTACACAAATTCTATTTGGTGGTCCCCTCAGCCTCTGAGGTGGCGACCGTCTGGATCTGAACTGCCACATGATGGCCTAGTCGAGTGGGGTTGGGTTCACTCAGGTGCGGTGTCGTTTCATCTTGAGTGCGTGGCACGGTTTCTACCTCACGAACAATCCGCACTGGGAGGGGAGCGAGCTGGAGCCATGTCCTCTGGTGACGTTCAGTGACTTTAAATGCGCCTCTACCTATGGTGGTTGGGTCTTTGAGCTTGACCTTGATGGTCACTGGGATGTTTTTCAGTGTCAGGCAGTTCTATCTTTGCCAGGAAGGTGCTGTGAAGCAACAGGGGCACCAGCTGGAGGAGCTGCTCAGCTCTCGCTGCACAGATAAAGAGGATTCGCGCTGCTCAGCTCAGCAGAGCACCTGGCGTTAATTTGCTCTCCACTTATAACCACCTCATGCTCCCAGCCTGCCCTTCTTCACCACGTGCCCGCTGGTGACCGCGATGCTGTCCTTGCTCACACCGTAAGTCCAGGCCTGCACGTTTGCACACGAGCATTGCCGCCATTGTAACGCTAGTGGCAGCCAGCCCTACACAAAGCCTGTGAGGGTGTGCACCCATGATAATATTGATTTATGAAGGCCAATGTGTCTAAAGCTCTCTTCACAACCCTATTCACCTGTGATGCCACTTTCAGTGAATTGTGCATCTGTATTCCCAGATCCCTCTGATCTACTGGTCTTTGTTCTACTGCTCTCCTCAGTGCCCAATCGTTCCCAGATCCCTCTGTTCTACCGCTCTCCTCAGTGCCCGACCGTTCCCAGATCCCTCTGTTCTACCGCTCTCCTCAGTGCCCGACCGTTCCCAGATCCCTCTGTTCTACCGCTCTCCTCAGTGCCCGACCGTTCCCAGATCCCTCTGTTCTACCGCTCTCCTCAGTGCCCGACCATTCCCAGGTCCCTCTGTTCCACCGCACTCTTCACTGCCCGACCGTTCCCAGATCCCTCTGTTCTACTGCTCTCCTCAGTGCCTGACCATTCCCATATCCCTCTGTCTACCACACTCCTTCCAAAATGCAACCCCTCACACTTGTCTGCATTAAATTCCTTCTGTCATTTCGCAGGCCTATGGTCCAGACCCCACTGAAAGCTCTGAAAGGCTTCCTCAACGTATGTTGGAGGGTTACTAGAAAGGGCATGAGAACTGAGATGGAAGGGAATCTGGATCAGTAAATGGGTGGAGGAATTTGGTTCTTGTCACTAGAGGGAAAGACGCAGCTGACGTTTCAGGTCCAACGTCAAGACTTGTGTTCCTGAGATCAAAACAGGAAGGTCTCCGGTCGCTGGGGTCAAATGCAATACGCAAACTTGTCAGGGAAACTCAGCAGGTCACACATTATCCGTAAAGGGTAATGTGTATTGTACTCCCGAGATCGCTCTGCTCTTATGAGGGTCTAGTCAAGACAAGTTTAATGTCAACTCAATGTACAAGTTAAACCCGACGGAACAACGATCTCTGGTCCTCGGTGCAAAAACACACAGACAACACAACCACACATAGCACACATACAGACACACAATGCATACGCAGAACAAGCATTTTATCTCTAAAAATAAATATAATTTTGTATGAGAGAGTTTTAGATGGTCAGCGGGAGCGGTTCCATTGGTTGTTCTGCATTGTCATTGCCTGCGGAAGAAGCTGATCCTCAGCCTGGTGGTGCTGGCTCTGATACTCCTGTATCTCTTCCCCCAAACGGAGCAGCTGAAAGATGCCGTGTGCGGGGGTGGAAGGCGACTTCAATGATTTTGCGCGCCCTCCACAGACAATTATCCTGGTCGATCATGTCGATGGGGGAGGAGGGAGACTCCAGCGATCCCCTCTGCCACTCTTATGGTCTTGAATTGACCTACAATCCGCTTCTCTGTAGCAGCCGTACTCCACGCTGTGATGCAGCCAGCCAGGATGTTCTCTGTAGGGCTCCTGTAGAAGGTTGACGTGATGGTGGGCGGTAGCCTCGCCTGCTTCAGTCTTCTCAGAAAGTGCAGTCGCTGTTGCACCTTCCAGACAAGTGAGGAGATGTTGAGCGTCACTAGTTCAGTGAACTCCGAGGAACTTTGTGCTCTCCATTCTCTCCACTACAGAGTTGTTGATGTGGTGGAGGGCGGTCGTTCCTGGTCCTCCTGACGTCCACGATCATCTCCTTTGTCTTGTCCTCATTGAGACCCAGGTTGTTACTCTCTCCCCACATCACGAGATTTCCCACCTCTTCTCTGTAGTGCGATTCATCATTGCTGATGAGGCCGATGACTATTGTGTCATCCGCAAACTTGATGACACTGTTGGAGCTGGATCTGGTGATGCATTCGTGGGTCAGTAGTGTTAACAGGAGTGGGCTGAGCACACAGCCCTGAGGTGCACCAGTGTTCAGCGTGACATTGCTTGACGTTCTGTTACTGACCTGGACAGAGTGTGGTCTTTCCATTAGGATGTCTAGAATCCAGTTGCAGAGAGAGCTGT
The DNA here is from genome assembly GCF_036971445.1 of Narcine bancroftii. Lineage (NCBI taxonomy): Eukaryota > Metazoa > Chordata > Chondrichthyes > Torpediniformes > Narcinidae > Narcine > Narcine bancroftii. The sequence continues at coordinate 61,413,781 of NC_091476.1, read as the reverse complement.
TGAATCCCAGCAAGGACAGCTTCTCCACCAGCCTCTGGGGAACAATCCTATTAAATGCTGAGCTGAAGTCAATGAACAGCAGCCTGGCATATGTGGCATTGTTCTCCAGGTGGGCCAGGATGGGATGAAGCAGCAAGGCTATAGCATCGTCTGGGAAACAGTTTCTTCTACGGGCAAATTGAAATGGATCCAGTGTCTCTGGGATGCACTCCATCACCAGACGCTCGATGCATTTCAGGCTGGTAGTCATTGAGGCCTGTTATTGTCACCGTCTTGGGTACCAGGATGATGGTGGCTGTCTTGAACCCTGAAGGTTCAAGACGGACTGCTGCAATGAGAAGACCTCTGAGAATTAGTCTGCTCCGTCCTTCAGTGGCCGACCAGGTACATTGTCTGGATCCATTGCCTTGTGTAGGGTGCTCCTTACCTCAGCCGGCCAGTTCATTCCATCAAGGACATCGACACCAGGCGGTGTCTTAAGAAAGCAGCCTCTATCCTCCAGGACCCCCACCACCCAGGCTAGGCCCTCTTCACTCTGCTACCATCTGGGAAAAAGGTCCAGGAGCCTAAAGATGAGCCCCCATCGGCACAAGGACGGCTTCTTCCCCTCCGCCACCACATTCCTGAACGATCAATGAACCACAGACGCTTTATTTTTTTCTTGAACTGTTTTTATTTATTTGATAAGGTGGTTTATATGAATGTTTTCACTGCGACATTGCCACAAATCAACGAATTTCGTGACTTGTTCACGACAATAAATCCTGATTCTCACAGTTCAATAAAAATGGCAATTTGGGAAGCTGCTTTTTTTCAGCCTAAAGACAATGGGCTTTAATTTCAAGTTTATATGCCCATCTGATTGTACCAGTGTAATGTGATAAAACAGTGTTCTCCGGTGCACGGAGCAGAATACAGACAAGGATAGTTCATGTATACATATATTTAAAATTAATTTTACTAATATATAGAGGGAGTCATGGGGAGCAGTTCATCAGTCGTTCAGCATTGTCACTGCCTGTGGGAAGAAGCTGTTCCAGAGTTTGACTCTGATCCTCCTGTATCTCTTCCCCTGACGGGAGCAGCTGGAAGACGCCTTGTGCGGGGGTGGAAGGGGGCCCTCAGTGATTTTGCGCTCCCTCTTCAGATAGTGATCGCCGTAGGACACGTCGACGAGGGAGATCCTCTCCGCCGATATATGGTCCTGTGGATTGTCTCCCGATAACTCTCTGGCCACCATGCCCGCACTGTGATGCAGCCAGCCAAGACACTCTCGACAGAGCTCCTGTAGAAAGTGGACAGGACAGTGGCCAGCGGCCTTGCCCGCCTCAGTCTTCCCAGGAAGTGCAGTTGCTGTGGCACTTTCCTGACAAGTGAGGGGATGTTGAGTGTCCACAATAGGTCACTTCTTAACTCCAAGGAACTTGATGCTCTCCACTCTCTCTTCTACTGAGGGTGGTGGTCGCTGAAAGTCCATAATTATCTCCTTCATTTTGTCCACATTGAGACTCGCGTTGTTACCAGATCACAGGATTTCCTGCCTCTTCTCTGCAGTGAGACTCATCACTGCTGCTGACGAAGCCAATAACCATCGTGTCATCTGCAAACTCAACGACCCTGTTGGAGCTGGATCTGCAGTCATGGGCTAGTAGTGTGAACAGGAGCTTTTATAGAGACAAATGCAAGGGAATAATGACACACAAAGCTGGAGGCACTCAGCAGGTCAAACAATGACCTTCATAGAGCAAAGGTAAAAATACAGAACCGACGTTTTGGGCTAGGTATGGAAAAATGTCGGCAAGTGTCCAAGTGAAAGAGAAAGGGAGGACAGGTGTGGTCAAAAAGGCAGGAGGTGGTAAGTGGAGAAGGGAGGGAGGGGACGGCAGTGAGCAAGGGAGGAGGGATGGCTGGGTGAAGGAAGTGGAGGAGAACTAGAAGGGAAGGAGGAAGGGGAAATGGTTGAGCAGAAACTGGAAAAGTCGATATTTACGGCAGCCGGCTGGAGAGACGGAAAATCAGGTATTGCTCCTCCAATTTGTGGTTGATCTTGGTGGGGCAGTACACAAGGCCAGAGACAGACACAAGAGTATGGGGTGGCTGCTGGGAGGTTTCTGTTACTGGTGCAGATGGAGCGAAGGGGTTCACCGAAGCAATCTCCCAATCTGCTCCCCACAAAGGGAGCATAGTTCCATTCTGGGCAGAAGAGAGAGTTACCAAAAAGCTTCCAGTGATCAGTTACTTTAATTATTGGGATAGAGGAATGATTAAACATTGAAGGGGTCTGAAGTCGTAAGCAGAATGGCCTGAGTAAATGCCTCCTCATGGAAGACCATGAGGCCATAAGATATTAGAGCAGAAGTAGGCCATTCAGTCCATCGAGCCTGTCCCACTGCCTCACTCCCCAGCCTGGGGAAGAGTGAGGGTGATTGACACAAGGTGACATGCACTTTCTGTATTGAGGGTTAAACTACTGAGGATTGGTGTGGGGGGGGGGAAATAATGTTATTGGAGCTCTGGGGGGGGAATGGGAAGATTCATGTACCTGGGCAAGGAGGGTGAATGTAAATTATACATTTTAAAAATTAATAAATTTATGTGTAGAGCCTGGTGACAGGCCCTTCCAGCCCATGAGCCCATGCCGCTCAATTACAGCCCCAGAATATTTTGACCAGTATGAGGAAACTGGATGAAACCAACACAGACACGAGGAGAACATGCAAACTCCTCACAGAGAGCATCGGATGAGCCCCAGTCCTGGTTGCAGGCACTGTAACAGCATTTCGCTAACTGTGAAAGAAGAGGCCTAATATGGGAGACGGAACAGTTAATGACATGGGAGGGAGTGGGCCGGGGGATGGGAAGGTTCATGGGTTAGATCAGCGAGGGTTAATGTATTGGAGATGGGGGGGGGGGTTAATGAATTGGGGGTGAGTGGGTTAATGTATGGGATAAGATATTGATGTATTGGTGATGGGGGTGTTGACATATTGGGGATGGGGCTGATGATATATTGGGGACGGGGTGTGTTGATGTATTGGGGATGGGGGTGTTGATGTATTGGGGATGGGGGTGTTGATGTATTGAGGGTGGGGAGATTGATATGTTGAGGATTGGAGTTGATGTGTTGGGGATGGGGCTGTTACTCTATTGGGATCAATTAAGTCTTTCTCACCCTCCCCCACCAACGTGATCTGCTGGGATCATTGTCTGAGAGGACGCACAAAATCATTGAGGACCCCCTTCCACCCCCGCACACGGCATCTTCCAGCTGCTTGCGTTGGGGGGAATAGATACAGGCGTATCAGAACCAGCACCACTAGGCCGAGGAACAGCTTCTTCCCCCGGGCAGTGAGAACGACCAAAGGAACTGCTCGCACTAACCGTCTGAGACTTCTGTATCCACAAAACAATATTTATGTATTTATTTGCATGTGTGTTGCTTGTCTGTATGTGTGTAATGTCTGGTTTGCCCCGAGGACTGGAGGCTGTTTTGTCGGATTTGACTCGTGCAGTCGGATGACAATAAACTTGTTTCAGGGTTAATTTGCTGAGAACGGGGAGACGAAGCTATGGGGGAATGGGAGATCATCACTGTTGGGGGGTGAGTGAGACTCCCCGACCTATGGCCTGGCTTGGCTCACCAGGGACCCGCTGACTCTGACCAGCGGAAACCCCTTCTGTGGTCGGCCAAGGACCCAAGCTTGCCCCATCCCCTTGACCGTGCAAGGTGGCCAGAGAAAAGACTGTCTCGAGCGCTCAAGGAAGGGGGAGGGGGGGTTGGGGGGGGGAAAGAGGAAAAAAAAATTACATCAGAAAGAAAGAGAAAAAAAGTCCAGCCACCCCAGATGCAGCTCATTTACGATAAGTTGAAACACATGGTGGTTGAGTGGGGAAAAATTCCCATGGCGATTAGATATGTAGCACCTCATTGCACCTAAAGGTCGTCAGATATAGACTGTCTGAAGTGATCACCACTTCAGGCTGAGGTTAAGAGCTTGTAGCTCAACCAATGCTACCTGCCCACAAACCAACGCCTCCTTGCATCCTGTTTTGATGAGCTTTCCAGTAAGTTACCTCGATGAGAATTTTCAGCGCCTCGGAAATGGCAGATGTGACATCGCAAATTTTTTTTCTTCTTCGTCTTGCATCAGTTCCATTCCTTAAACAGGATGTTTACAAACTGGAACAGTGTAGATAGTTCAACTGTTTTATTCTCAGACACTGCTGGCCCCACGCTCCAGATCACTGGGTCCCCGGTACGGAGCAGGGGGAGGAAGGGAGGGGTGGGGCTTGTCCTCTGCTACTGGGCCCGGTTAATGTTGGCATCCATGGGTCCAGGCAGCGGGTAGGTGAGGGTTTAGCTCGCCCTGACTGCCTGCCCCTCTTCTGAGCACACCGGCATGGCCATGTATCCCTGGAGAGAGAGCACTCGGTGCTCACAAGTGGATTGGAGGGTCTCTGGGAATTGTTGGCTCCCTAAGGGTTTGATGGTATTGACAGAGATGACTACTGTACATACGTGGGTAGTCGTTGATTCTGTATAAAAGTTGACTCCACGACATTTAGCCCTGGCTGCCCACTCACCTGAGCTCCTGACACCCCAACCACCGTCCTTCATCTAGACCCCAGCCACCCACCCATCCGAGCTCTTGACTGCCATCCCTCGCCTAGGCCCTACCCGCCTACCAATCCGAGTTCGCAACGCCTTGACCACCGTCCCTCACCTAGGTCCCAGCTGCCCGCCCATCCGAGCTCCCGATGCCCCGACCGTTGTCCCTCACCTCGACCCTGGACACCCACCCATTTGAGCTCATAATGCCCTGACCGCTATCCCTCTCCCAGGCAACCACAATCTCACGCCTAGGCCCTACCCGCCTACCCATCCGAGTTCTCAATGCTCTGACCACCATCCCTAGGCCATCTGAGCTGCCGACGCCCTGACTGCAAACTCTTGTTCAGGCCCTGACCACCCATCCATCCAAGCTCCCGATGCCCTGACCATCGGCCCTCGCCTAGGCCCCAGCTGCCTGACGACCATCCCTCTCCTAGGCCCTACGCACCTACCCATCCAAGTTCGCAACTCCCTGACTGCTGTCCCTCACCTAGGCCCCCAGCTGCCTGCCCATCTGAGCTCCCGACACCCTGACCGCAATCCCTCGCCTAGGCTCCCAGCTGCCCATCCATCCAAGCTCCCGATGCCCTGACCGCCGACTCTCGCCTAGGCCTTCTGAACTCCCAATGCCCACCTATCCAAGCTCCCAACACTAACACTGCCCTCCCATCCAAGCTCCTGATTTCCAACCGCCCGCCCAGCTGAGCTGCCAACATCCCGAACAACACAGGTAATTACCGGTCAAAAGTAATGTGCATGCAATAGTCGACTCCTAAAAATTGGTCCACAAAATTTGACTATTACATGTGTATGTATGGTACATTTTGTGTGAATAGTCTGAATTTTAGACTAATGCAGTAATGTAACTTTTGGTTGATGTAGAAAGGGGCACTATTGATTTACCGCTAAAAAGGCCCAGCTGGTGTGGCAGTTGGCACAACACTTACAGCGCCAGTGATCGGGACCGGGGTTCAAAACCTGCGCTCTCTGTAAGGAGTTTCTACATTTTCCTCGTGCCTATGTGTGGATTTTCCCTGGGGACTTCAGTTTCCTCCCACCGATCAAAATATACCTGGGTGGGGGTGTAGGTTAATTGGATGGCACGGGCTCGTGGGCCAAAATGGCCTGTAACCGTGCTGTATGTCTCAATAAAAATTGGGAAAAAAATCACGGCTGAGGTCATGGTTGGAGCCGTGCATCTATTACTGGTCACGGTGTTTGAGGAAGGATGTAGGGAGGGTGAACAGCATTCAGGGGATAAAATTGGACTGGAGGGGTTGGGATGGAATGGTGCATGGCCACAGACAGGCTGGAGAGAAACCCCGCAGATCGCATAGCCCCCACAGGGAGTAAATGGCGACCAATGCTTCAGGCCTGGGCCCTTCATCAGGGTGCGAGCAAAAAGCAGGCGAGAGAGAAGGGGAGAATGCACCAACTCCTTACAGACAGCAAGGGATTCAAATCCTGGTCCCGATTCACTGGCACTATAAAGGCACCCAAATGGTCGGCTGTTGAAATAGGGTGGAAGCCCATGAGATTCAAGTGAAAGTGGTTAAACAGTCTCCGTGGCAGGAAACAGGTGGTTTTGTGATCGGACAACTCTTGCAAGTGGGGTTCCAGAGTGTTTTAACATTGAATGATGAACATTCAAGCACTGACAGTACAGGCCGGGATGTTGTACTGACCCATATAAACCTACTCAACAATCTAAACCTTCCCTCCCTCACACCCTCTAGTTATTTTGAATCTATGTGCCTGTCTAAGTCTTTAAAATGCCCCTGCTCTATCATTTCACTTCAAAGGACTAGGGAGGGGATTCCCCTGGTCATCACCCACCACCTCCGCATCCAATTGGAGGTGGTGAAGGCGAGCACATTTAAATTCCTGGTGGACCTTAACTCAGGCCTTTCCTGGACCCAACAGCATCGTGAAGAAGGTCCGTCGGCACCTCGAATTCCTCAGGAATTGGTGGAGGTTTGGCCTGACGTCGGAAACCCTGTGCTGACCGGCTGGTATGGGGGACACCAATAAAGGGCAGCACGCTTGGCCTAGCAGTTAGTGCAATGCTATTACGGTGCCAGTGATGGAGACCAGGGCTCGAGTCCTGCTGTGTCTGTTCCAAGTTGGTACGTTGTCCTTGTGTCTGCGTGGGTTTCTTCCAGGGCTCCCACCATTCAAACACATAGATTGTAGGTCAATTGGGTGTAATTGTGTGGCACGGGCTCATGTGCCGAAATAGCATGTTACTGCGCTGTCTGTCCACATTTTAAAAAATGCCCCTGAGTGTAAATCCCTGCAAAAGATAGTGGACACAGCCCAGGACATCACAGGAGAAACACTCCCCCACCATCAAGAACAACTACAGGGAATGCTGCCCTCAGAGAGCACCACCCGACACATGCTCTGTTCTCACTGTTGCTATCAGGAAAGGGGTACAGGGCCCATGAGACTTGCACCAGCGAGTTCAAGACTTGCTCTGCCACCAGACTCCTCAACGACAAACTCAATTGGAGTAAAAACACGCACAGAAATGCCGGAGGAACTTGAGGAAGGGCCCAAGCCCGAAATGTCGGTAATATATCTTTACCTCCTACGGACGCTGTGAGACCAGCCGAGTTCCTCCAGCGTCTCAGTCTGTCAGAATTTATTGTCATTTTTAAAATCGTAAAACAGCCATAAAAACAAAATTCGGTTTCTCCAGGACAAGGTGTTACTACTATTCATAAGACCAAGCATAGAAGCGGGGAAAATGGCCCCGTAACAAGAGGCCGCAGCGAGCAACTGCCATGCAGCCATCTTGAACCACATCTGCCATCTTGCCTCAGCCTCCCAATTACAATTTTATCCCTTACAAATTGACAACATAACTTTACAATCAACTTTAAAACAAACTACTTAACAGAATGTTCAAAATAACAGTGAACGGAACATGTTTATAGCTCAAGTCAGCATGCGGCCCACTGATCCAAACCCCCAAAGCTACCTCTTCGACTCTTCACTGACCTTCCAGCCTGACACAGCAGTGCTGCCGCCAGTGACGCGGAAGTCCCTCTCAGAGGCTGCCAGCCACTGCCCTGCTGTCTCCAGCTTTGATGTACCGCTGACTCCTTCCTTCACCACTGACTCCGCTCTCCGCACCGCCATTTCCCCGACACTGTTATGTCTCTGAGTTACTTGGGAGGCTTCTTAAATAACTTAGAGATGCAAGATTCCAATAACAGAAGAGACTTTACTTACTGATGTCTTCCACGATCTCAGGAAACTATTCACACACTCATATACATGTGTTTCCAGGTGCAGTGGGGCCCCGACTGGTGGTGAGGGAGGAGGCGGGAGTGGAGTGCAATTGTAGGACTTCCTGCGGCCACAGGGGCAGGTACCATGGGGGTGAGGAAGGTTGAAGGAGTCAGGGAGGGAGCGGTCCCTGTGGAAGGTGGAGGGGGTAAGGTGCGTGAGGTGGTGGGATTGCCCACCCTTCTGCACAGGATCCTGAAGGTTACAGCTTGTGTCCACATTTAAGTCCTGTTTGAGTGCAATGAGGATTTCTATCTCGACCACAGTTAGATCCATATCCCTACCGCCTGAGATAAAAATATACCCATCTCTCCCTCCAATCCTTTCACCAATTACATGCAGTCCCTCTGCGACAAACAATATCCCTCCTATTTACTCCAGGCAGACTTGTGGATTTAAATGCCTCCTGTTTCAATGTTCGTCACAGGCTTTGACCTCCCGTCCCTAGCAGACATCTATGCCAGGTGCTGCCTCAAGAAGGCAGCCAACACCACAAAGGGCCCCGCTCACCCTGGCCACCACATCTTCTCACTGCTGCCTTCAGGGAGAGGGTACAAGGAGCCTGAAGACCTGCACCTCTAGGTTTAAGAACAGCTTCTTTCCAACAGCCATCAGGCTCTTGAACGTCCCTTTGTTACACTACAAAAGGACCATCTACAGCATCGTAAATCATTTATTAACACCAGGATTAATGTGATTAATCTCGTGTTTGTTGATTCAATTAGTTTACTCTGAAGGAATTAATGGATTATGAGGAAAGGGCAGGTCGGTGGAATGGAGTCAATGATCAGATCAGCCATGATCTCGTTGAATGGGGGAGCAGGGTCAACAGGCCGGATGGCCAACTCCTGCTGCTATTTCTGATGTTCTATTGATAGTTTTTCTTTTCAAGTACCATATATATAATAATAATAATCGATATCCCCCCCTATTTTTGGCCACATTCCCCCCCAACTGGAGCTCTTGACACCCCAACTTCCATCTCTTGCCTCAACCCTGGCCACCCGCTTTCTGGAGCTCCCGATGTCTCAACCGTGGACTGTCACCGAGGCCCAGGCTGCCCACCCATCCAAGCTCCAAATGCCCCGGCTGCTTGCCCATCCAAGCTCCCGACGCCTTGAAGGTGAATTTACCACCTGATCCCAGCCACCCGCCCACCCATCCGAACTCCAAACACCTTGAATGTGGACTTACCACCCAGTCCCAGCCACTCGCCTGCCCACACATCCAAACCCCTTTGCCTCAGATCTGGAGTTACCACCTGCCTGCCCATCTCGAGCTGTTCAGCTGCAGTAAGGAAGAATTTTGGTGCATATGTACACTGTATAATGTGTATGATGACAAATACCAGCATTCCATGACACCCATCTCCTCTGTACCCTCTCCAACGCAGTCACTTCTTACATGTGAAAGTGGTGATTAGATCTGGACTAACCAGCTCAAGTTCAATTTCAGGTTTATTGCCATCTGACTATATATACAACTCGATTAAACTGCGTTTCACCGGACCATGGAGCGCACACACATGTTTTCAGCCTCCACCATCATCTACTTTGAAACTTCTCCTTGATGGTGGTGAGCCAACAATCCCAAGCGCTGGTTGGGATTGGCCCTCGATAATTCAGGATTAAATTCCAGTTTGCCATTTTTCTTCCAAGTGCCCAGAGCAGCCATTCTCAATGTTCCCTGGAGGCCACAACCTCATGTGACATCAATATTTTTAAAAGTTTATTTTTTAATGTGATCGGGAGGAGAAAAGTACTGCTTCACAGAGAAGGGGGCCCATAAACTTTGAGCAGAGTCCTGGGCGTGGTGAGGGTGCGGGGTGGGGGGGGGGGGGGTGGAATGACAATGAAGAAAGGGTGGTCTAAAATGACTTGTATTACGAGCCCAAAGGACTCCAAAAACCAGCAGCAATAGACATTCACCAAGACGTGGTTTTTAAAAACAAAAGTTATTTTTAATCAACTTTAAGCATGAAAATAGAATCAAACTTTAACTTAACTCTATACTTAACTAACCCAAATTAACCCCCTTATAATTCTAAGGGCACGTGTATATAATGTGTGTGTAAATTTAAGAAAAGTTATTTGGTTCACAGTTCAATCTTCTCCTTCTTCCAAGTTCTCTGGATGCAGGAAATTCTTCGACTGTGCACAGAATTTAACATGTATAAAGTTCACCAGGCTTTGGTGCTCGAAAGGTAATGTTTACCACTCAAGAAAGTTCTCGTAGGGTTTGCAGAGAGAGATTTGCTGTTCCAAGATTTCCACAACTGAGGTACCACCATTAGTCACCTCAATGTCTTGCTGATGAAACTTGCTCCATCAGGGTTTTCTAGATGGTAACCTCTTTATTTCAGATTACGACAGAGCCCGTTTTGTTCCTCTTATTCCAAGAGAAACATCAGACAGATAGCACTTCCAGCCATCCACTGCTCTGGAACTTTTCATCAGTTTCAACTAGCTTCCTGGCTTGCACTGTTCAGCTGCTTTTCAGTGTCACACACACTAGCTGGGAGAGCTTATTAACTCTCCCTCGCTCTCTCTCCAACTGAGACTGCCAGAAAGCCCATGTGACTCTCACTTGCAAAACCCCCACCACCTTCAGCAAACAACAGGAGTTCATCTCCTTGGTCAAGATGTTGCCTTAAGTAAACAAAACTCAGGAGTGATCTTTCTGTGCACTCTGTCAAAACCCTTGAAAAGAGCTTCCAACAGCCAGAGTGTCTCCAGTCCATTTATTTCATGACATCATTTCAATTAGCACCTGCTTGTGAAATATGCTTAGCATTCTCCATTCTTTCTGCAAAGTTCACTGAATATGAATTCTTCAATATTTCAAATAAAATCTGTTTTAAAATGTGTGTATGTATGTAACCCACTAATCTTACCAAAATTCCTCCCAATATTTATCCATTATATTAGACTGTCACTATCTCTCTCTCCGCCAATGAACAACTAAGTCCCTGTAGCATCCGAAAAAATGTGTCCGATTGTACAAGCAGAACCCAACGAAACAGCATTTTCCGGTACTTGGTGCAACAACATGCAGACACACAATCAGACATTAAACACATACTCTGATGCGCTATCGAGCAGAAAAGCAGACACAAAACATAAAGGCTGTTCATCAGGCTTTATTCCACACAAACTTCCACAGAGCTGGCTGTGAGAGTGGCTGTGCTGGCTCTGAGACTGACCTTGAGGGGCCGGATGCAGCTTATATCCCAGAGGGTGATTGGCAGCCGACGGGGTGGAGGTTGGTCCATTCAGGTCAGCAGGTGTTGCTTTGTCCTCCAGTGCTCTTCCTGCAGGGTCACAGGTCGCCCCCTGCTGTTGGCTAGTGGTGTATCACCACATTCATCCCCTTCTTTAAAATTGTCCCTGGAAAGGGAGGAGAGGTTACATTTCATGTTCTACAAAACCCCAAACGTATGTATATATTTACAGGTTTAGACAGTCTGGTGGCCATCGGAGTCTCTGCGACCGTCGGAGGATTGGCTCCTGGTCAAAGGTTGGCAAGGGTAAGTGGGGGCGAGTCGTGGGGTGCGGGGGCAGGGGCCGGAGTGGCTGGCGTGGTGCAGCATGGTGGGGTGGTCGGAGTTGAAGAGTGTGTGAGGCGTTGGATGGGTGGGGGGGGGTTTCATCCCCCATGGTTGGAGTGAGTCCGGGGTGCCCAGGGTGGGGAAGACACAGCAGGCCGTTGTGATCTTGGGTGTCCCACAGCTGTCTGGGTCGGGGGAGTGTGTTGGGCTGGCGTGGTCCTGGGATGAAGGATGCTGTTGTGCTGTTAAACACATGATTATGAGAGTCTTGGAGGGTCAGTGCGAGCAGTTCCTTTGGTCGTTCTCACTGCCTGCGGGAAGAAGCTGTTCCTCAGCCTGGCAGTGCTGGCTCTGATACCCCTGTATCTCTCCCCTGATGGGAGCAGCTGAAAGATGCTGTGTGCGGGGGTGGAAGGGGTCCTCGATGATTCAGACAATGCTCCCCGGTAGATCACGTCAATGGTGGGGGGGTGGGGAGGGAGACCCCCAGCGACCCTCTAAGCCGCTCCTCTGGTCCTGTGGATTGACCTTTGCATTTCTCTGAAGAAAACCGTACCCCGCATTGTGATGCAGCTGGCCAGGACGCTCTTGATAGAGCCCCTATGGAAGGTTGACATGACGGTGGCCAGTAGCCTCGCCCGCTCAGTCTTACTCAGGATGTGCACCTTCCTGAAAATGGAGGAGAGGTCAAGTGTCTGTGATAGGTCACGAACCAATGTAAAAGCAAAAGAGGAGGGCATACAAGGAAGCAAAAATTTGTGGGAACGCAGAGGATTGGGAAAGTTTTTAAAAAGCATACAGAAGGTAACTAAAAACTCATTAAGGACGGTAAAGATAAAGTGTGGAAGTAGGCCAACAAATTATATCAAAAAGCTTCTTCAAGTGTATCAAGAGTAAATGAGAGGTGAGACTAGATATGGGACCATTAGAAACTGATGCTGGAGAAATAATAATGGGATCAGGGAGACAGCAGAGGAACTCGATGAGTATTAGTCTCCACTGTGGAAGACATGAGCCATGGGCCAGATGTCGAAGGGTATCAGGGAAGGGAAGTGAATGGAGTTACTATTTCAAGGTGCTCAGAATGGTCTCAGGGTGGATAGGTCTCTGGGACCAGATAGATTGCACCCTCTGGCTCTGAATGAAGTGGCAGGAGAGAAAGTGGAGGCATTGGTGATGATCTTTCAGGAATCAATAGATCCTGGCATGGACTGGAAAATCGCAAATGTCCCTCCACTATTCAAGAAGGGAGGGAGGCAGCAGAAAGGAAATTCTGGATGCCAGTGGTTGGGATGATGTTGCAGTTGATTGCCAGCATGGTCTCCTTCAGGGAAATTCTTGCTTGACAAATCTTTGAGGAAGAGACAAGCTGCCTGGGTAAGGGAGATGCAGCAGATGTTGTGTATGTGGATTTTCAGAAGGCCTTTGACAAGGTGACGCACATGAGGCGACTTAACCAGATAGGAACCCGTGGTATAACAGGAGATGTACCAGCCTGTGGAGAGCATTGGCTGATCGGCAGGATGCAGAGAGTCAGGATCCAGGGATCGGCCCCGATCGGTGTTCAGGGCTGCTTCTTTTTATGTTGCATATTAATGATTCAGATTCTGGAATGAGTGGGTTTGTGGCCAAGTTTGCGGATGATATGAAGGTAGGTAGTGCAGAGGGAACAGGGAGGTTGTAGAAGGACTTGGGAGACAAGAGAAGTGGGAAATGAAATACAATGTCGGAAAGTGTACGGTCATGCACTTTGGTAGAGAAAAAATAAATGATTATTTAGGGGAATTTAGGGGACATATCAGGGGTAGGTTTTTGCCACAGAAAACAGTAGGTGTCTGAAATGTATAGCTGGGGGTGATAGTGGAGGCCAGTACAATAGGAACCTTTTAAAGACTCTCAGACAGGCACATAGATGTAAAGAAAATAGAGGGTGATGGGTGTAAGGGAGGGAAGGTTTAGATTGTTGAGTAGGTTAGCACAACATTGTGGGCCCAAGGGCCTGTACTGTGCTGGATTGTTCTATGTTCAACATTAAAAGGCAAGGCACTAATCACTCTGGAACCCTACTGATAAGTGTAGTCTGATCGCAAAACCACCTGTTTCCTGCCACTGAGTCAGTTTAACCACTCTCACTTGAATCCCATGGGCTTCTACCCTATTTCGACCAGCCGACCATGATGCGCTAAACTTTCCCCGCACTGTCTGCTCGGAGGTTCCGGCTGTTGCATGGAATGGTCTCCCAGTCTCTCTGATGTAGATGAGGTCACGGCAGGAGCAGTCAATGACCTCTGCGATTTCACATGTGAAGGCCTGGAGAAACCCAGCAGTCCCGCAGTGTCCACAGAGATATAATGGACTTTTTTTGTAAAAAAAATAACAAAATAGTAGACTTTAATCACAATAGATGTGCCTTCCACCGAATTGATGGTCCTCCAGCATTTCTGGACATCTGAATCTTTTATGTTTTTTGACACAGCCGCTGCGTTCCAGGAAATTATTGCCATTTTCCCAGTACGCATGCTGTGTAAAAAGATCGGTACGGGAATGAGGGGGCCATTCCTGTTACAATATTTTACCTCCTAGATCCCTAGTAAATTTTTTTAAATGCCTGCAGCCTAAAGTGAATTGCAGGCATTCCGTGAACAACGAGCATGTATCGATGACACGTGTTGCAAGTCCTGGCTTTTTAATCGCCGCACTTGTGGCGTGCTGTCTAAACTCACTTGAGGAATCAGAGATTTGGAGTTTTGATTGTTCGTGTGCGAATATCAGACCTTGTTCAGACTGGTGAAATCATCTGTCTAAAAAAACATATATGTGCGTCTCCGGGAACAGCCCATAGATCAGAGAGATTTCCGTCACACTGCTGCTGGGGATGAACGGTGACAAGGACCCCTCCATCCTTCTCCACACACTACCAACGTTTGCAGGAGGAACTCAGCCAGTGTCGTGGGTAAAGATATATTACGGACATTTCAGTCCTGATCCCTTCTTCAAGACACAAGCGAAGAGTAACATCTTAATTAAAAATTAGAAAGAAATGAGAAAAAATGGGAGGGAGGAAGGAGTCCAGACCCAGTGCCAAAGGGGGTTAATTGGATAAGATAAGAGGAAGGGTGAGAATTGATTTTAGGTCTGTGAAAAGAGACAGAGGGAAATAGGGAGAGAGAGAGAGAGAGAGAGAGAGAGAGAGAGAGAGAGAGAGAGAGAGAACTAGAGGGAACTAGAGGGAACGGGGATAAAGTAAGTAAGTGGGGGGGGGTTCTTAATGGAAAGCGGAGGTCAATGTTAATCCCATGTGGTTGGAGTGTGCCCAGAAGAGGATATTGTTCATCCAACTTTGAACTGGTCTCAGTCTGGCAGTGCATGAGACATAACGGCAAGGAAGTGGGTGGCCACTGGGAGATCCACGCTATTGTGGCGGACAGAGCCGAGGTGCTCAGTGAAGTGATCCTCCAGTCTGCGACCGGTCTTTCCGATGTAGAGGAGACCACAGCAGGAGACCGGATGCAGAAAATGACCCGTGCGGATTCACAAGTGAAATGTCGCTTCACCTGGAAGGACTGTTTGGGGCCCCGAATGGTGGTGGGGGAAGGAGATGCAGCGCAAGTGGAGCATCTCATGCGGTTTTGGGGGTAGGTGCCAAGGGGTCGATTGGTGGGGAGGGAGGAATGGACAAGGGAGTTACGGAGGGAGCAGTCCCTGCAGTAGGTGGAGAGGGGAGGAGAGGGAAAGATGTGTCTGGTGGTGGGATCACGTAGTAGGTGGCAGAAATGGTGGAGGAGGATGTGTTGGATGCAGAGGCTGGTGGGATGGTAGGTGAGGATGAGGAATCCTGTCCTTGTGTGTGGGGATGGAGGGGGCCAGGGCAGATGTGTGTGTAATGGAGGATATGTGGATGAGGGATGAGTTGATGTGGTGGAGGGAAAGCTACATGGTTTGAAGAAGGAGGACATCTCTGATGATCAAGCATGGACGTCCTCATCCTGGGGGAAGATGCGATGGAGATGGAGGAGTTGAGATAATGGAATGGAATCCTTCTAGGGGACAGGGTAGGAAGAGGTGTAGTCGAGGAATCTGTGGGGGTTGGTGAGTTTGTAGAAGTTGCCTGTCGAGAGTTTGTCTCTCAAGACGGAGACTGAGAGATCGAGGAAAGGGAGAGTGTTGCTAGAGATGGACCAAGTGAATTTGAGGTTGGGATGGAAGTTGGCAGCAAAGTGGATGAAGTCATGGGTGCACCAAAGTAGTTGTCATTGTAGCAGGGGAAGAGTTGAGGGGCTTTGCCTGTGGCGGCTTGTACCATGGTTTGCTCCATGTAGCCAATGGAAAGGCAGGCATAGCCAGGGCCCATAAGGGTCCCCACGGCGACCCCTTTCACTGGAGGAAGTGGGATGGGTCAAAGGAGACATTGTTGAGGGTGAGGACAGGTTCTACCAGCCAGAGGAGGGTGGTGGGGAGGGGTCTGCTTGAGTCTATTGTCCAGACAGAAACAAGGGGCTCTGAGGCCTGGGTATGGGGAACGGAGATGTATAAGGATTGGATGGTAAAGTTCAGGGATCTGGGAGTTGTGGAAGTGATGGAGGGCATGTGAAGTGTCCTGGATGTGGGTGGGGAAGGACTGGAGCGAGGGGGATAAAACAGAGTTGAGGTAAGAGGAGACCAATTTGGTTGGGCAAGAGCATGTGGACACGATGGGGGTTTACCGGGACAATTGGGTTTGTGGATCTGGGGTAGGAGGTAGAAATGGGCAGCGCGGGGTTGGGAAACAATAAAGTTGGAGGCCGTGCCAGGGAGGTGAACTGAAGTGATGAGTTCAGGGATGGTGCGTGATCCAGCGGTTTGATTTTTTTTTGGTGGGGTCCTGTTGGAGGGGTCTGAGAGTTGAGAGCTTCGGCCAGAGAGAGAGGTCAGTGTGCCAGACAATAATAGCTCCACCCTTCTCCGCAGGTTTGATGGTGAGGTTCGGATTGGTGTGGAGCGAGTGGAGGGCCAGGCATTCCGAGATGGTGAGATTGGAATGAATGATGGAATGGTGAAGTTGATATGGTTGATGTCTCTGTAGCAGTTGGAAATATAAAGATCCAGAGTGGGCAGGTGGCCAGAACAAGGTGAGGTCTCGACTGAGGACATGGCATTCAATCTCTGAGGGGAAGGTTGGAGAGGGTGAAAACGAGGTTCTGGTGGGGAAGCGTCAATAGGAGGATTTCGGGGAGTGGAGGAGGATGGGATGGATCAGAAAGGGTAGGAGGGATCCAAGGGAGGGAGAGGAGGGTTGGGGAAGTCAGAGGGTGGAGGGAGAGAGCCCCATGTGCTTCAGGAGTCAGGATGGGAGTTTGTGATGGAGGCTTGGTTCTGTAGGAAACCGGTGGCCAAGGAAGTGACCAGCATCAGGAGCTCAATCTTGTAGGTCACTGGGGCCAAGGTGGAGATCAGCATCAGGAGCTCGATCCTGTAGGTCACCAGGGGCCAAGGTGGAGACCAGCATCTGGAGCTTGATCCTGTAAGTAACCAGGTCAAAGTGGAGACAAGCATCAGGAGCTCGATCCTGAAGGTCACCAGGGCCAAGGTGGAGACCAGCGTCAGGAGCTCATTACTGTAGGTCTCCAGGGCCAAGGTGGAGACCAGCATCAGGAGTTCAATCCTGTAGGTCACCAGGGACAAGGTGGAGACCAGCGTCAGGAACTTGGTCCTGTAGGTCACCAGGGCCAAGGTGCAGACCAGCATCAGGAGCTCATTCCTGAAGGTCACCGGGGCCAAGATGGAGACCTGCATCAAGAGCTCAATCCTGTAGGTCACCGGGGCCAAGGTGGAGACCCAGGGTCAGGAGCTCCATCCTATAAGTCACCAGTGCCAAGTTGGAGACCAGCATCAGGAGCTCAATCCTGTAGGTCACACATGTCAAACTCAGGCCCACGGGCCAAATTTGGCCCGTGATATAATTATATTTGGCTCGCAAGATCATATCAAATATGTATTAGAGCTGACCCGCTGGCCGCCACGCCAGTACAGTGCATGCACAGCTAATATTACAAATTCCAGAATGCTTTGCAAATGCGTTGGCGCCGGCCCGTCAGCCCGCTAATCGCCCCCACCTCCTCTGTTTACTTTCATTAGCATCTGCGACCTGTCACCTAACTCACATGAAAAATGGCCAAACGAAAGATAGAAAACAAGACCTTTCAAGACAGGTGGGAGACAGACTTTATGTTCATAATTTTAAAAGACAAACCTGTTTGTCATTGAAGCAAGTTGTTATTTTTTTGACTTGTTGGCTTGTGAAAAAAATACATTTAAAAGGAGCTTAAAGCCTATAGAGAAATATTATTTATTGAATATTTTATTTCTCATTTGTTATTGCTTCTTCTGGAAAGAGTTTAACCAAAATTATTATTAAACATTTATTTTAATAAGAAAAAGTTTAACATTACATATGTTGAAAGAAGAGAAAACATGCAGATGTTGTTGAAAAATTTCAATAAATATTTAGTTTGACCCACGACTTAGTCCAAGTTTTAATTTTGGACCTCTGTGAATTTGAGTTTAATATAATTTGCTGTAGGTCACCGGGGCCAAGGTGGAGAACAGCGTCAGGAGCTCATTCCTCCTGTAGGTCACTGGGGCCAAGGTGGAAACCAGCGTCAGGAGCTCATTCCTGTAGGACACTGACAGGACCAGAAGGTGGGGATTAGGATGATGGACAACTGGGCGGGGTTGATGGGTGAAGGTGAGGGGTAGGGTGATGGACAGCTAAGGGGCGGGGTTAACGTGGGGAGCTCGGGTGTTGGACGGCTGAGGGGCCTGGCTGAGGATCTCGCGCTGCACGTGGATCATTGACGGGGACTCGGCTCACGGATGGCTGAGGGGCGGGACCAAGGCTGTGGTGCTGCACACGCTCATTGGTGGGACCTCGGGTGACGGACGGGACGAAGGTTTTGGCGCTCCACGCTGTTCATCGGCAGGGGTTCGGGTGACGCGGAGGGGCGGGAACGGCGGTAAATTTAAAATGGTGGCGATGGGTTCCGTTTCCACGGAAAATGGCCGATGTGGCGCTGGGTTTAGTTGACTTTCAAGTTATATTGAGGTCTCAGAGGTGGACGGTGTCCCAGAGGTAGATGGGGTCCCAGTGGTGGATGGGGAGGGGTCCCAGAATTGTGTGGGGTCCCAGTGGTAGGAAGGGTCCTAGAGGTAGATGTGGAGGGGCCCCAGAGGTGGATGGGGTCTCAGAGGTAGGTGAGGACCCAGAGGATGGGGTCCCAGAAGTGGATGGGGAGGGGTCCAAAAGGTGGATGAGGTCCCATAGATAGATGGGGTCCCAGTGGTGGATGGGGTCCCAGAGGTGGATGAGATGAGGTCCCAGAGTTGGATAGAAAATAGGTGTAGGAGTCGGTCATTTGGCCCTTCAAGCCTACACCGCCATTCATTATGATCATGGCTGATCAGTTCCGGGTTCCTGCCTTCTTCCCATACCCCCTAATCCCATTGGCCACAAGGGCCAAATCTACACTTAAATATTGACAGGGAACTGGCCTCAACTACTTCCTGTGGCAAAGAATTCCACACATTTACCACTCTCTGAGAGAAGAAAGTTATCCTCATCTCAGTCCTAAAAAAATCCCCCCCTTATCTTTAAACTGGTCCTGGTTTTGGTTTTTCCGGGCATTGCAAACAACCTTCCTGCGTCTGTCTAAACCCTTAAGAATTTTATGTTTCTATAAGATCTAAATTCCAGAGAATACAAGCCTAGTCTATCCAATCTTTCTTCATATGCGAGTCCCTCCATCCCCGGTATCACCCTAATGAACCTTCTCTACACTCACTCCAAGACAAGGATATCCTTCCTCAGATAAGGTGACCAAAACTGCACGCAGTACTCCAGGTGTGATCTCACCAAGATAAGCTGTAGCAAGATCTCCCTACTCCTGGACTCAAATCCTCTCGCTATGAATGCCAACATACCATTTTCCCTCCTCACCACCTGCTGCACCTGCACACCCACTTTCAACAACTGATGCACAGGAACACCCAAGTGTCGCTGCATCTCCCCTTTTCCTAAACAGATACCATTTAAATAATAATCCTCTTTCCTGTTCTTACCTCCAAAGTGGATAACCTCACATTTATCCACATAAAACTGCATCTGCCACATCCTGGCCCATTCATCTAACTTGTCCAAATCACCCTGCACTCTCCTAGCATCCTCCACACAGCTAACCCTGCCACCCAACTTCGTATCATCTGAAAATTTTGAGATTCTGCTATCTATTCCTACATTTAAGTCATTGATTTATATCGTAAACAACTGCGGCCCCAGCACTGAGCCCTGCAGTACCCCACTAGTCACTGGCTGCCATTCGGAAAAAAAACCATTTATTCTTACTCTTTGCTTCCTGTCCCTCAACCAATTCTCTATCCACCTTAATACCATACCACCTATACCGTGCTCTTTAAGTTTATATGCTCGTCTTCTGTGTTATCAAACGCCTTACTAAAGTCCCAGAGGTGGATGGTGTCCCAGAGGTGGTTGGAGAGGCATCCCATAGATGGATTGGGAGGTGCCCCAGAGGTGGATGTGTTCACAGAGGTGGATGGGGAGGGGTCCCAGAGGTTGATGGGGTCCAAGTGGTGGATGGGGTCATGTCTGGAGCTGATGTGGGTGCACTGAAATCTGACTGGTTGTAATTGGTGGACCTTTGGGAGTAGGTCATTGGAACCCTGGGGTAAACCTGGTGCTGATTGAGCTCTGCCTCAACCGCAAAGTTGGTGCTATGTAGCTCTACAAATTTCTGGTGAGACCACACTTAGAATATTATGTTCAGTTCTGGTCACCTCAATAAAGGAATGGTGTGGAAACCATGGAGAGGGTGCAGAAGAGATTTACCAGGATGTTGCCTAGATTGGAAGATAGGTTAGCAGAGCTGGGACTTTTCTCTTTGGAGTGAAGAAGGATGAGAGGTTGGTTAATAGTGGCCTCCAAGATTATGAGAGGTGTGGACAGCCAATGCCTTTTTCCTTGGGCAGGAGCAGCAAACACCAGAGGACACCTGTACAAAGTGAAGGGAGGAAAGTTTAGAGACATCTGGGGCGTTTTTATTTACACAGAGTTGTGGGTGCCTGGAATGCATTGCCAGGGGAAGTGGTAGAGGCTGAAATGGGGCATTTAAGAGACTCTTGGATAGGCACATGGATGAAAGCAAAATAGACAGTTATAGAGTTTATATTTATATAAATAGAAATGACTGTGCTGTGCTGTCATGTTCTTTGTTCTAATGCAGTGGTCCTCAACCTTTTTCTTTCCACTCACATCCCACTTTAAGTATTCCCTATGCAATAGGTGCTCTGTGATTATATTGCTTAAGGTGGAATGTGGGTGGAAAGAAAAAAGTTGAAAACTACTGTTTTAATCGTCCCTAATTGACTCATTATGTGCACAGTTTCATAACTCCAAAGGAAATGGACCAATGACAATTTTTCTCAAGCAAAATATTTCAGTAACAAATGGGTCGAGAGCAGTGGTTCTCAACCTTCCCTTCCCACTCACAGACCACCTTAAGCAATCCTTTACTAATCACAGAGCACTGATGGCAGAAGGGTTACTTAAAGTGGGATGTGAGTGGAAAGAAAAAGGTTGAGAACCATTGTTCTAATGTGTAAGTAGGAGAGGGTCCAAGTTTGTGATGGAGAGATTTGCTCTTCTTTACAAGATAAGAGCCCATGCCATACAGGTAGAGCACTGGCTGATTGGCAGGAAGCAGAGATTTGGAATGCAAGGATCATATTCTGATTTGCTGACAGTGGCTAGTGGTGTTCCCAGGATAATGATTTTGATTATTGAATTAATGGCTTTGTTTGCATATGATATGAAGGTAAATGGAGGAGCAGGTAATATGGAGGAAACATGTAGGCTACATAAGGACTTTGATCAGAATGGGCAAAGATGTGGCCAAATGAAATGCAATATTTGAAAAGTACAGCCATGTACTTTGGTTGAAGAAGTAAACAGGCAGACTATTTTCTAAATAGGAAGAGAATTGAAAATTTCCAGATGCAATGGGACTTGGGAGTCCTTGTGCAGGATAGCCTGACTGTAAACATGCAGGTTAAGTTGGTGGTGAAAAAAGCAAATGCAATGCTGGTATTCATTTCAAGAGGATAGAACACGAGCAGGGATGTGATGTCGAGGCTTTATAAAGCACTGGTGAGTCCTCTCAGAGTATTGTGAGCAGTTTTGGGCTCCTTATTTAAAAAAGGATGTGCTTATGTTGGAGAGGGTTCCAAGGAGGCTCACAAAGATGATTCTGGGAATGAAAGGGTTATGATATGACTTTTGGCCTCTACTCTTTGGAATTTAGGAGAATGAGGGTGGATTGAAACATGTTGAATGTTGAAAGGTGTGGACAGAGTAGATGTAGAAAGTTTGTTTCCCACGGTGGGAGAGTCTTGGACAAGAGGGCACAACTTCAGGATTGAAGGATGTATACTTAGAACAGAAATGTGGAGAAATGTCTTCAGCAAGAGGGAGGAATTTGTTGCCACAGACAGTTGCAGAGGCCAAGTCATTGGGTGTATTGAAGGCTGAGCTCGGTCGGTTCTTGATTAACCAGGGCATCAAAGGTTATAGGAAGAAGGCCAGGAGTGAAGCAGAGTGGGGAAAATGGATCAGCTCTTGATTGAATTGTGGAGAAGGCTCGATGGGTTTTCTCCTCCTATGCCTTGTGGGCTTGCAACATAGGTGCCTGTGGTTAATTGCTGTTCTCTTTCTGTCATAGTGGCCCATGGCTCTAAAAGGTTTCACATACCCTCTGCCTGAGACAAGGTTTATTCACGCAGGAAGGATGGTGTATAAACTGAAAATGCGTTACAGTCAACGTATCAGGTAAGTTTGCTGCAAACCACAGGCTGTGAAATGGTTACTGAACCACTGGCCTAGTGGTTCTCAACCGTTTTCTTTCCACACACCTGCCACTCACTTTAAGTAATCCCTCTGCCAGCAGTGCTCTGTGATTAGTAAGAGATTACTTAAGGTGGTTTGTGAATGGGAAGGGAAGGCTGAGAATCACTGCTCTAGACCCAATTGTTACTGAAATATCTTGCTTGAGAAAAATTGTCATTGGTCATTTCCTTTGGAGTTCTGAAACTGTGCACATAACGAGTTCATTAGGGATAGTGATTTTCAAACTTTTTCTTCCCACTCACAGACCACCTTACTAATCACAGAGCACCTATAGCATAGGGAATACTTAAAGTGGTCTATGGGCGGAAAGAAAAAGGTTGAAAACCACTGCTGTATATTAACAACAGCTGGGTCCCAAATGTGCAATCCCTCCAATTTTGAATTTCTTGCATTTGGGATCCAATTCATAAACTATTTGCGATAGAAGAAATAAATGGGCAGGCTATTTTCGAAATGGGAACTGAAAATTCCCAGATGCAAAGGGACCTGGGAGTCCTTGTGCAGGATAGCTTGAAGGCAAACTTGCAGGTTGAGTTGGTGGTGAAGAAAGCAAATGCACTGCTGGTGTTCATTTCAAGAGGAATAGAATATAAGAGCAGGGATTTGATGGTGAGAGTTTCTTTTCTTTCTTTGGCTTGGCTTTGCGGACGAAGATTTATGGAGGGGTATGTCCACGTCTGATGGAGGCTCATTGGTGACTGACAAGTCCAATGCGAGACAGGCAGGCATGGTTGCAGTGGTTGCAGGGAAAAATTGGTTGGGGTTGGGTGTTGGATTTTTCCTCCTTTGTCTTTTGTCAGTGAGGTGGGCTCTGCGGTCTTCTTCAAAGGAGGTTGCTGCCCGCCGAGCTGTGAGGCGCCAAGATGCACGGTTGGAGGTGATATCAGCCCACTGGCGGTGGTCAATGTGGCAGGCACCAAGAGATTTCTTTAAGCAGTCCTTGTACCTCTTCTTTGGTGGCCAGTGGAGAGCTCGCCATATAACACGATCTTGGGAAGGCGATGGGTGGGTCACGTCTCTAGAATGAGGCTTTATAAGGCACTGATGAGACCTCACTTTGTATCGGGAGTATTGTGTATTCGAGGGTTAGAAATACACTTGCACAAATGATGCATCATTCATTCTTTATTGTAAATCTAAAAAGGATCCCCGCAACACACAATACAGTGGAACCCCAATTTAACACGACCCGATTTAATGCGAATCCATATATAACACAATGAGTCATTGGACTCGGGTGTTGGGCTGCCACGAGGAGTGTGGACTTCGGGCTGCCACAGGGGGTGGGAACTTCAGGCTGCTGCCAGGAGTGGAGCAACGTATGGTTGGTTTACTAAAAATTAATTTGTTTTATTTCAACTGTAACTACATTGATCTATTAAAACCTCGATTTAGTGCGACCCCGCTTTTATTGCGATGCAATTTTTTTTAGGACTCAAATGAATGCATTATTTTGGGGTTCCACACTATACGTATGTTACGATGTCATATGCAGGTGCCTGCGTATATCCACAACACTCTTCCCCCTCACAAAATAAATATCATTTAACTGGCACATAGCCGGAAGCATTCTAAACTACGTAACTAAAGACTACATACACTAATTGAGTTAACTACTGACTGACACAACCACATAATTACAACATGCCCAGCGATCAAGTCACTGTACATAGTCCTTTAGAAGTCCTGGAGGACATCTCTCCCTTTTTGATCTTCTTGGCGAGGGAAGACGTTGTGACATGTCAGGACTTTTGGCCTTTTCGGGAAATACCTCCTCCTTGGCCAGTTCTAGGGATGGTGAGCCCTGTGACGATGAGCCCTGTCTTTGGTGAGCACCATTTGGAATTTGGTTCTCCTGAGCCATAGATGCCGAGAGTGGCAGCTCTGACGTTGCGTCTGGAATGTCGTCATTGGAATGTGCCCAAAATGGACAGTCTTGGAGATCGTCCACATTGGATATGGACACTAGATCATTTTACGCCCTCCACTGGTCAATGTGTCACTTCCATATTTTACTTTCCACCAGTTCAGAATATGAACAAGGACTCAGCTCTTTTTGAGAATCACGCCTCTTATCCATGTCTTTTTATTGTACCAGCACTGGCTCCCCTACTTTTAAAAAATATTTTATTTATGATTTTCCAAACTTAAACTCCATTCTATACAAAGTTCCTGCAGAGTTCAAGCTCTTTCCTCCCCCCCCTCCCCCCCACACTCAACATTTAACACTTAAGTTACACACAACATTGAAGACACAACAAGGGTGTGAAACATACGTCAGGGTTTTCTGGGTTTGTCATGGGACGGCGGCCAGAGGTCAGCCTGCTTTCTTTTCTTGACTTTACCTGTTTGGGATGGGATGGAGCCCTCCGACTGATTGAAGAATAGACGGGGAAGGTAGGGCAGCAAGACATGACGGTCCACGCTATAGTCGTGCTTCTATGGAATTTAAGTACGGCTGCCAATTTTTTTTTTTAAAGTATCATACTTTTTTCTTAAGTTGTAAGTAATTTTCTCCAGGGGAACACAACTTTGCCTTTCAGTGTTCCACCACACAATGCTCAGGCAGGAGTCTGATTTCCTGGTAACTGTACTTCCTGGCCACTGCCAATGTGATCATTATGAATAGAATTTGAAATTTGGACAGGTTCATTGTAAGTCTTATGTTTCCAAACAGGATCAACTCAGGGTCCTGTGGGAATTCTTTACTATAATTTTTCCTAGAACTTGGCCTAATTCCACCCAAAAGGGCCTCCCCTTGATACGTCCAGGTTGCGTGAACAAAGGATCCTGTTTCAATGCCTCTCTGAAGCATTGGTCTGATAATTCTGGTTTAGATCTGTTCAATTTTTGCAGTGTCAGGTATAGCTGGTGCATAAAAATTGTATTGCACCAGCCTATACCGCCCATTAATGATTGCAGTCATGATGGTCTCATCAATCGCTATTCCTGCCACCTCTGCCTTGATTTGTTTGAGTTTGGTTCCTTCCACAGAGTAAGAAATACATTGCTGAGATGAACTTCCGTGCGTTCCCTCTTTGAATCATGGTCTCTATTTCACTGCACTCTGTTAGGGCATATTTGCACCTAATTTGTCCTGTAGAAAAGATCTGGAGTGACGGATGGAAGTACATCAGTTGTGAATGTCCTGGAATAACAAATCTCTCTCTGAAAACTAACAAGAACTTTCATGGGCGGTAACCATTTACCTTTCAAACACCAAAGCCTGGTGAACTTTATAAATGTTAAATTCTGGGCACAGTATAAGAATTGCCTGCAACCAGTAAACTTGGAGGAATGAGAAGTGAGATTGGACTGTGAACCAAAGAACTTTTCTGAACTTACACACACATTACACACACGTGTGCTTAGAATTAGAAGGGGGTTAAGTTAAGTAAGTCAATAGTGATAAGTTAAAGTGTGATTCTGTTTTTCATGTTTAAAGATAATTAAAAGCAACTTTTGTTTAAGTAACCATTTGTCTTGGTGAATATCTATTGCTGCTGGGTTTATGAGTCCTCTGGGCTTGTAGCAACACTTGACACCATTATGAAGCCAGGTATTCAGGATCTTGTTACCTACCATCAATGGTATTGATCTATTTGGAGTCATTACTTCCATTGGCTTGCCTTCTTCCGAGTCATTAGTTTCACTGCTAGGGCTTTCGTCCTTCACCCCCAAATTTTTCACTTTGGATGGCTGTTTCTTGTATTTGTTTTTCTGCTTTTTCTCCTTTCCTCCACTTTTTTTTCTTGGACATTTGGCTCTGATGTGTCCCTCCTTGCCACATAGATTACACCTGGCTGTTTTGAACTAATAATTATCCTGACTGTGGTTAACTTTTCCACAGCAGAAACATTCTCGTCGGTTTAATTTTCCCACTACCTGTGACTCTCCTTGTACGATATCCATGTTTTGGCTGGCCATTCTCGAAACTTAAGGCAGTATCATATGCAGACTTAATATCTAATTCTTTCTTACTCAGCAATCATTGCTGGGTATTGCGGTCAGCCAAACCCATGACTAACCTGTCCCTTAATGTTTTGTTCAGGAACTCTCCAAAATTACAATTTTCCGATAGTCTACACATTTCAGCCAAATATTCTCTTACGGCTTCTCCTGATTTTTGTTTGATAAAATTTGTATCTTTCTACAATTACTACTGGTTTTGGTGGTAGGTATTCTCCTACCACGACACACAAATCTTCATAGGATCTAGTACTCGGTCCAGTGGCTGCCTAATGAGATTTCATTAGTTTATATATCCTGCTTCCCACTTCACTTAGAAATAGTGCTTGTTTTATTCTGAAAGCCTGTGTATCTGTCATATTATGGGCAAGACAGAACATATCAAATCGCTTCACATAATCATACCAGCCTTCTGATTCTTTGTATTCTCCATAATCTCCTTCTGCTATTTTCAATCTTCTTTGCTTTGTTCTCTTTGCCTCAGCCTATAACTCTTGTAGTCTTCATCTTGTGTGTACCCTCTTATCTTCTCTCCAACGTTCAGAGTGTCAAACAAGTTATTTATTGTTGTCACCAATCTGTTCTGTATTCAAGGATTAGAAATACACTTGCAAACAGAGACGTGATGCATCATTCATTCTTTCTTGTGAATCTAAAATACATACATGATGTCATAAGTGCTACAACTGTTTGGGGCTCCTTATTTAAGAAAGGATGTTCTAACTTTGGAGAAGGTTCAGAGGAGATTTACAAGGGTGATTCTGGGTTATCATATGAAGAATGTTTGATAGCACTTGGCCTGCACTCATTGGAATATGTGAGAATTTAGAGGGGGTATTTCATTGGTACATTTGGAAGGCTGAAAGGAGTGGACAAAGTAGATGCAGAAAGGTTGTTTCTCACAATGGGAGAGTCTAGGACAAGAGGGCACAACTTCAGGATTGAAGGGCGTCCGCTTAGAACAGAGATGTGTAGGAATTTTTTCAGCCAGAAGGTGGTAAATCAGTGGAATGTGTTGCCACAGGTGGTGTGGAGGTCAGGTCTTTGGCTGTATTTAATTCTGAGATTGATAATTTCTTGATTAGCCATGGCATCAAAGGTTATGGGGAGAAGGCTGGGCAGTTGGGCTGAGAGGTAAAATGGATCAGCTCATGATTAAATGGCAGGGCAGACTCAATGGGCTGAATAGCCTATCTCTTCTCGTGTATCTTATGGCCTTTACAATGTACCTGGATGAGGCAATGTCCAGAGCTACAATGCAAAAACTGGGAAGTGAGACTGCACTCGGTAGTGTAGCGGCTGCTATTACGAGAGACGTTACACTTAAAGAAGAGACACACACTACGGGAGTGAATTCAACACTGATTTATTGTGCTGGCACCTCTGCTGATAAAGGGCTCAGAAGCCCATTTCTGATGTGATCATGCCACCCGCTTCCTGGGATTGGTTGTTTAGGCCAATCAGTGAGCCCCTCTCACACCCGGGTGTGGCTGTTTCCCTAACTCCACCTGATTGGCTGCCACTGGCCAGCCCATCGGAGTGGGGCGCTGAAGCTGTGTGCTGCTGAGTCAATTGCCGACTTCGAAGCACATCACCCATCTCGGCCGGCTGTGTAGGCTGCAGGATACTGGTGTCGGGTCACCGCTTTGGGCAAGGTGACCCGCTACAGCAACAATATTTCAGTTGGCATACACAAATGAGAGTTTGTCACTGAAAGAGAACTATCTGTGGGAGTAAAAATCACCCATTTAATGTTACTCGTCTGAGCAGAGGTTGGTATGTTTGACCACCATCCTCGTGTAAAACCCAAAAATCTGCAGATCCTGTGATTGAACTACAATCACAATGCTGGAGAAACTCAGTAGGTCAAACAGTGCACTGTAGAAAACAGATAAAGATACGTGACCAACATTTCAGGCTTGAACCCTTCATCAAGCTATGGACAAAACGTAGGCAGATCCCTGAACAAAATGGTGGGGGGAGGAGCACAATCACACAGGCACAAGGTAATAGTTGTTTAAGGGAGGGGTTGACTCTGTGAATGAAGAGGGAAGGAGGTGGAGAGCTGGAGGAAAGAAGACAGAGAGATGGGGAAGAGAGGTAGTGGTCCAGCAGAAACCAGAGAAGTCGATGTTAATGCCATCCGTTTGGAGAGTGCCCAGATGGAAAATTAAGTGTTGCTCATTCAATTTATGGGTGGCCTTGGTTTGGCAAGTGCATGAGCCCATAGACAGACATGTCAGCGCGGGGATGGAGCGCAGAATTGAAATGGTTGGGCTACTGGGAGATCCCTATCACTAATACAGAAAGAGCAAAGGTACTGAACAAAGTGATCTCCCAGTTTGTGCCCAGTCTCTCCAATGTAGAGAAGGGAACAATGAATGAGTTATTGCCCTACTATCACTTCACTTTTTATGCCATTGAGACAATTTTTTTTTTATTGAATGAACTGCATTGCTTGCATTTATGTCTTTTCATGGGGGCATTTGAAAGCCCATAGTCAAAATCTTTTCATCTTTACAGAGAAGACTTGGGGATCAACAGAGTGCAAGTTGGGCAAGAGTTGGAGGTATGTTCAAATGTTTTGGAGAATAATGCATAAAACCTCTGTAATCCGGAATTCAAGCAACCGGGCAGCATTAGGCAACCGGGCAGCATTAGGCAACCGGGCAGCATTAGGCAACCGGGCAGCATTAGGCAACCGGGCAGCATTAGGCAACCGGGCAGCATTAGGCAACCGGGCAGCATTAGGCAACCGGGCAGCATTAGGCAACCGGGCAGCATTAGGCAACCGGGCAGCATTAGGCAACCGGGCAGCATTAGGCAACCGGGCAGCATTAGGCAACCGGGCAGCATTAGGCAACCGGGCAGCATTAGGCAACCGGGCAGCATTAGGCAACCGGGCAGCATTAGGCAACCGGGCAGCATTAGGCAACCGGGCAGCATTAGGCAACCGGGCAGCATTAGGCAACCGGGCAGCATTAGGCAACCGGGCAGCATTAGGCAACCGGGCAGCATTAGGCAACCGGGCAGCATTAGGCAACCGGGCAGCATTAGGCAACCGGGCAGCATTAGGCAACCGGGCAGCATTAGGCAACCGGGCAGCATTAGGCAACCGGGCAGCATTAGGCAACCGGGCAGCATTAGGCAACCGGGCAGCATTAGGCAACCGGGCAGCATTAGGCAACCGGGCAGCATTAGGCAACCGGGCAGCATTAGGCAACCGGGCAGCATTAGGCAACCGGGCAGCATTAGGCAACCGGGCAGCATTAGGCAACCGGGCAGCATTAGGCAACCGGGCAGCATTAGGCAACCGGGCAGCATTAGGCAACCGGGCAGCATTAGGCAACCGGGCAGCATTAGGCAACCGGGCAGCATTAGGCAACCGGGCAGCATTAGGCAACCGGGCAGCATTAGGCAACCGGGCAGCATTAGGCAACCGGGCAGCATTAGGCAACCGGGCAGCATTAGGCAACCGGGCAGCATTAGGCAACCGGGCAGCATTAGGCAACCGGGCAGCATTAGGCAACCGGGCAGCATTAGGCAACCGGGCAGCATTAGGCAACCGGGCAGCATTAGGCAACCGGGCAGCATTAGGCAACCGGGCAGCATTAGGCAACCGGGCAGCATTAGGCAACCGGGCAGCATTAGGCAACCGGGCAGCATTAGGCAACCGGGCAGCATTAGGCAACCGGGCAGCATTAGGCAACCGGGCAGCATTAGGCAACCGGGCAGCATTAGGCAACCGGGCAGCATTAGGCAACCGGGCAGCATTAGGCAACCGGGCAGCATTAGGCAACCGGGCAGCATTAGGCAACCGGGCAGCATTAGGCAACCGGGCAGCATTAGGCAACCGGGCAGCATTAGGCAACCGGGCAGCATTAGGCAACCGGGCAGCATTAGGCAACCGGGCAGCATTAGGCAACCGGGCAGCATTAGGCAACCGGGCAGCATTAGGCAACCGGGCAGCATTAGGCAACCGGGCAGCATTAGGCAACCGGGCAGCATTAGGCAACCGGGCAGCATTAGGCAACCGGGCAGCATTAGGCAACCGGGCAGCATTAGGCAACCGGGCAGCATTAGGCAACCGGGCAGCATTAGGCAACCGGGCAGCATTAGGCAACCGGGCAGCATTAGGCAACCGGGCAGCATTAGGCAACCGGGCAGCATTAGGCAACCGGGCAGCATTAGGCAACCGGGCAGCATTAGGCAACCGGGCAGCATTAGGCAACCGGGCAGCATTAGGCAACCGGGCAGCATTAGGCAACCGGGCAGCATTAGGCAACCGGGCAGCATTAGGCAACCGGGCAGCATTAGGCAACCGGGCAGCATTAGGCAACCGGGCAGCATTAGGCAACCGGGCAGCATTAGGCAACCGGGCAGCATTAGGCAACCGGGCAGCATTAGGCAACCGGGCAGCATTAGGCAACCGGGCAGCATTAGGCAACCGGGCAGCATTAGGCAACCGGGCAGCATTAGGCAACCGGGCAGCATTAGGCAACCGGGCAGCATTAGGCAACCGGGCAGCATTAGGCAACCGGGCAGCATTAGGCAACCGGGCAGCATTAGGCAACCGGGCAGCATTAGGCAACCGGGCAGCATTAGGCAACCGGGCAGCATTAGGCAACCGGGCAGCATTAGGCAACCGGGCAGCATTAGGCAACCGGGCAGCATTAGGCAACCGGGCAGCATTAGGCAACCGGGCAGCATTAGGCAACCGGGCAGCATTAGGCAACCGGGCAGCATTAGGCAACCGGGCAGCATTAGGCAACCGGGCAGCATTAGGCAACCGGGCAGCATTAGGCAACCGGGCAGCATTAGGCAACCGGGCAGCATTAGGCAACCGGGCAGCATTAGGCAACCGGGCAGCATTAGGCAACCGGGCAGCATTAGGCAACCGGGCAGCATTAGGCAACCGGGCAGCATTAGGCAACCGGGCAGCATTAGGCAACCGGGCAGCATTAGGCAACCGGGCAGCATTAGGCAACCGGGCAGCATTAGGCAACCGGGCAGCATTAGGCAACCGGGCAGCATTAGGCAACCGGGCAGCATTAGGCAACCGGGCAGCATTAGGCAACCGGGCAGCATTAGGCAACCGGGCAGCATTAGGCAACCGGGCAGCATTAGGCAACCGGGCAGCATTAGGCAACCGGGCAGCATTAGGCAACCGGGCAGCATTAGGCAACCGGGCAGCATTAGGCAACCGGGCAGCATTAGGCAACCGGGCAGCATTAGGCAACCGGGCAGCATTAGGCAACCGGGCAGCATTAGGCAACCGGGCAGCATTAGGCAACCGGGCAGCATTAGGCAACCGGGCAGCATTAGGCAACCGGGCAGCATTAGGCAACCGGGCAGCATTAGGCAACCGGGCAGCATTAGGCAACCGGGCAGCATTAGGCAACCGGGCAGCATTAGGCAACCGGGCAGCATTAGGCAACCGGGCAGCATTAGGCAACCGGGCAGCATTAGGCAACCGGGCAGCATTAGGCAACCGGGCAGCATTAGGCAACCGGGCAGCATTAGGCAACCGGGCAGCATTAGGCAACCGGGCAGCATTAGGCAACCGGGCAGCATTAGGCAACCGGGCAGCATTAGGCAACCGGGCAGCATTAGGCAACCGGGCAGCATTAGGCAACCGGGCAGCATTAGGCAACCGGGCAGCATTAGGCAACCGGGCAGCATTAGGCAACCGGGCAGCATTAGGCAACCGGGCAGCATTAGGCAACCGGGCAGCATTAGGCAACCGGGCAGCATTAGGCAACCGGGCAGCATTAGGCAACCGGGCAGCATTAGGCAACCGGGCAGCATTAGGCAACCGGGCAGCATTAGGCAACCGGGCAGCATTAGGCAACCGGGCAGCATTAGGCAACCGGGCAGCATTAGGCAACCGGGCAGCATTAGGCAACCGGGCAGCATTAGGCAACCGGGCAGCATTAGGCAACCGGGCAGCATTAGGCAACCGGGCAGCATTAGGCAACCGGGCAGCATTAGGCAACCGGGCAGCATTAGGCAACCGGGCAGCATTAGGCAACCGGGCAGCATTAGGCAACCGGGCAGCATTAGGCAACCGGGCAGCATTAGGCAACCGGGCAGCATTAGGCAACCGGGCAGCATTAGGCAACCGGGCAGCATTAGGCAACCGGGCAGCATTAGGCAACCGGGCAGCATTAGGCAACCGGGCAGCATTAGGCAACCGGGCAGCATTAGGCAACCGGGCAGCATTAGGCAACCGGGCAGCATTAGGCAACCGGGCAGCATTAGGCAACCGGGCAGCATTAGGCAACCGGGCAGCATTAGGCAACCGGGCAGCATTAGGCAACCGGGCAGCATTAGGCAACCGGGCAGCATTAGGCAACCGGGCAGCATTAGGCAACCGGGCAGCATTAGGCAACCGGGCAGCATTAGGCAACCGGGCAGCATTAGGCAACCGGGCAGCATTAGGCAACCGGGCAGCATTAGGCAACCGGGCAGCATTAGGCAACCGGGCAGCATTAGGCAACCGGGCAGCATTAGGCAACCGGGCAGCATTAGGCAACCGGGCAGCATTAGGCAACCGGGCAGCATTAGGCAACCGGGCAGCATTAGGCAACCGGGCAGCATTAGGCAACCGGGCAGCATTAGGCAACCGGGCAGCATTAGGCAACCGGGCAGCATTAGGCAACCGGGCAGCATTAGGCAACCGGGCAGCATTAGGCAACCGGGCAGCATTAGGCAACCGGGCAGCATTAGGCAACCGGGCAGCATTAGGCAACCGGGCAGCATTAGGCAACCGGGCAGCATTAGGCAACCGGCAAACAAAATCACAGTAAATAGATTGGTTTAAAAAAAAAAGTACAAAAGTTTAAAATTTCTGCCCCAGCAGCTGGTTCGCCAATTAAGCAGCGCACAATCTCAAGCAACCGGCAAAATTACTTATCTGGCATCTACCAATCCCCAGAGGTGCCGGATACAGGGCTTTTACCGTATTTCAATTATTGTTTTGTTATTTAATTTGTAGCTATGTTTCAAACAAGGAAAGTGCCAGAAGGTGGAAGTGTTGGTACCATTGATTGCAACTTAGAAATCTAACATTAAACATGGCAAGTTTAACCATCCCCCTTGACATTCAATAGTAATATCATTGGTGAATTCCCCCATTGTAGGCTAGTGCTTATGATCCACTTGCAACTCTTCTTTGATTCCAAAGGTTGTAGATCTCAATCCAGGGAACTGATGATAGAAATTTAGGCTGATGTTTAATTACCTGGCAAATGCTGCATTCCTGAA
Source organism: Narcine bancroftii (assembly GCF_036971445.1). Taxonomy (NCBI): domain Eukaryota; kingdom Metazoa; phylum Chordata; class Chondrichthyes; order Torpediniformes; family Narcinidae; genus Narcine; species Narcine bancroftii. The sequence goes on along the minus strand of NC_091476.1, from coordinate 61,380,142 downwards.
GAGTGCAGGATAAGGACCACTTCCTCCGTATCTTTCTCATCCACTCATCCCTTCCCATCAAATACCCACTTGGCACCTAGTCCTGTGGCCACAGTAAAAATGTTGCATTTACGCTCACACCTCCTTCCTCACCACCATTCTGGGCCTCAAATAGCCCTTCCAAGAGAAGCAACACCTCGCAGGGGTCATCTATTGCATCTGGTGCTCCTGTGGTCCCCTCTACGTTGGAGGGACTGGACACAGACTGGGAGATTGCCTTGTTGAGCACTTGTGGTCTGTCCACTGTAACAGTGTGGATCTCCCTGTGGAAGCCCACTTTGATTCCTTCCCCTATTCCCGTGCTGTCATGTCAGTCCATGGTCTTGTGCGCTGCCCAACTGCCCAAATTGGAGGAACAACACCTCATTCTCTGGACACCTTCCAACAGAGGGGATTAACGTTGGCCTCCAGTTTCCGTCAGACCCCCCCTCCCCACTCCCATCTCCCTTTCCCTATACCTCGGTCTCCTACCAGCTCTGCATTCACAGAGTTACCCCCTCCCCCCCAATACAATTTTCAGCTTATCTTTCCTGCCCTCTTAACTAAGTCCACATGTGGCCTCTTGTCTTTGCCCTGTGCTCCTCCACTTGCCCCTTCTTCCCTCCTCCCTCCCCACCTTTTTATTCAGGTGCCTATTTGCTTTTTGCTCATACCTTGATGAAGAGCTCAGGCTAGAAATATTGGGAATATATCTACCTCCTGTTGGCTCTGTGAGACCTACTGAGTTCCTCCGGCACTTTTGTGCATTTACTACACTCACAGAATCTGCAGACATCCATGCTTTACTCTAGTTGATTCTCTTCTTTGGCTTGGCTTCGCGGACGAAGATTTATGGAGGGGGTAAAAAAGTCCACGTCAGCTGCAGGCTCGTTTGTGGCTGACAAGTCCGATGCGGGACAGGCAGACACGATTGCAGCGGTTGCAGGGGAAAATTGGTTGGTTGGGGTTGGGTGTTGGGTTTTTCCTCCTTTGCCTTTTGTCAGTGAGGTGGGCTCTGCGGTCTTCTTCAAAGGAGGTTGCTGCCCGCCAAACTGTGAGGCGCCAAGATGCACGGTTTGAGGCGTTATCAGCCCACTGGCGGTGGTCAATGTGGCAGGCACCAAGAGATTTCTTTAGGCAGTCCTTGTACCTTTTCTTTGGTGCACCTCTGTCACGGTGGCCAGTGGAGAGCTCGCCATATAACACGATCTTGGGAAGGCGATGGTCCTCCATTCTGGAGACGTGACCCATCCAGCGCAGCTGGATCTTCAGCAGCGTGGACTCGATGCTGTCGACCTCTGCCATCTCGAGTACTTCGACGTTAGGGATGTAAGCGCTCCAATGGATGTTGAGGATGGAGCGGAGACAACGCTGGTGGAAGCGTTCTAGGAGCCGTAGGTGGTGCCGGTAGAGGACCCATGATTCGGAGCTGAACAGGAGTGTGGGTATGACAACGGCTCTGTATACGCTAATCTTTGTGAGGTTTTTCAGTTGGTTGTTTTTCCAGACTCTTTTGTGTAGTCTTCAAAGGCGCTATTTGCCTTGGCGAGTCTGTTGTCTATCTCATTGTCGATCCTTGCATCTGATGAAATGGTGCAGCCGAGATAGGTAAACTGGTTGACCGTTTTGAGTTTTGTGTGCCCGATGGAGATGTGGGGGGGCTGGTAATCATGGTGGGGAGCTGGCTGATGGAGGACCTCAGTTTTCTTCAGGCTGACTTCCAGGCCAAACATTTTGGCAGTTTCCGCAAAGCAGGACGTCAAGCGCTGAAGAGCTGGCTCTGAATGGGCAACTAAAGCGGCATCGTCCAGGTGAATATCTTGTGGACTGTATTGATGATGAGCACGAGGATCATGCTTAATGATCATGCTTAAACTTCAGATTATTTCATGTATCATTTGTGCTTTTCCTCGATTAAAACCATTACTGGGCTGATTACAGTTAAAAAGAAAAGTCTGTCGAGGCTGTAATTGAAGTGCAAAGGCAAGAGCACTGGGGAAACTCAGCAGGTCATGTAGCATGTATTGTAAGGAGGGTAAGCAACATTTCTGGCCTGGGCCCTTTGGCAAGGTACGTGCAGAAAACCAGCAGGTGCCTGAATAAAAAAGATGGGGAGAGGAGAGAAAAGGGGGCAGGGGGAGGTGCACAGGCTTACAGGCAAGAGGTGTGAGTGTATGGGTGGGAGGGTGGAAGGCAACAAAAAAGCTGATAGGAGGAGGGAGTCGTCATGGCTATCCCTCAGTCGAGGATGGTGATCTTCATTCCATTTATGGGCTCTCAAGTGGCTTATGAGTCCAATCTTGGAAAGTGGCCCACAGATTGAAGACACCTGTGTGTGTACGTGCTTAACGTTGCACTCCAAGAAGCAACCAACTAGTTCCAATGGCATGGAAACCACAACGATCAGAGCTGATGGAGTTGTTGCAGCCTTCACAGCCATTGAGTTCAAAGTAACCTCGTTGGCCTGTTCCACTGTTGAGGTCTTGGTTGGATTGTTCTTTGTCAAGGACCTCACCCTCGACCTTACTGCCACGGGTGGCTCTACCAGGCGCATAGCTCCAGATGGCTTCGCTCTCGGGATCTCAGGGCCACGCAAGCTTCTCCACCGCGACAAGGTGACAATCCATGGACAAAGGGGGAGGGAGTAATTCTCTGAATGGAGAGGGAAGTGGGTGGGGATCTGGAGGAAAAGAGACAGAGGGATAAGACACGAAAGGTCTTGTAAATGGAACTTTTTTATTCATTTTTCATAATTTCTTAATAAGTACCGTGTACATGAGAACACCTTAGAGCAGGGCTGTCAAACTCAAATTCATGGAGGGCCAAAATTAAAAACTTGGACTAAGTCGAGGGCCGAACTAAATATTTATTGAAAATTTTCAACAACATCTGCATGTTTTCTCTTCTTTCAACATATGTAATGTTAAACTTTAGGATATAACTTTAGGAGGATAATGTTACAGGTCAGGAGGAGGTAGCTCAAGTTCACCCTTTGCTTGACCTGAGGGAAACATATTTGGTCCCTGTGGAGATGTAGTCAGCATTCACAGGCTGTGTCCATTTTGGCCTGCATCAGGACTCAGCATTTCCTGCTCACTCTTCAGGCTCTAGGCCTCTATTCACCCTCGACCCACCATCCCTCTACCTGACCAGTCCTTTACCCAACCTCTACTCACCCCTCACTCCACTCGCTCTGCCTCTACCCACCCCATCCTATACACGCCCCTCTACTGCCTCTCCCCTCAACCTATTCCTCCCTCTACCCATCTCTCACCCTCTAATCACCTCTCCCCTACTCGCCCTGCCCCTCCCCTTTTACCTCTTCCCTATCCACCCCTCCTTCTACTCATCCCTCCCTCTAACTGCCCCTCACACCACCATAACTTCTCTTGCCCATTACTCCTCACCTACACCCTCTGCCCACCCCTGCTTACCTACCCACTCAGGCCCAGCGCGCTGCCGATCAGCCTTTGCGGACAGCCATCATCTCTCTCTTCACGTGCAGGGCCGAACCAGCCGTCCCTGGGGTCCGCGCGGGTGCAAGCGCTGAAGGCCGTGGCGACCGGGAGAAGTGTGCTCGCGCTGTGGAAGGGCTGTCCGGTGCCAGTCGCGCGGGGCTCGCACTGCCCGGGGGTCGTGCGCAGCCTGCCATGCCCGTCGCGCCGACAGGAAATCACAGGCGCTCGCCCATCCACCGCACCGCTCGACAGGTGGGAGAAGTGACTGGTTGTGAGGGGAGCCTTCCAACTGGCTTGCCAGCTGATGACATCGACAGACTTCTCGTGTTACAATTTCTCGTGTTACAATGGGGAAGGATGTGCAATGAAGGGGGAGGATGGTGGGGGTGACATTACCAAAAAACAGCATCGGCTCTCGCTGCAGGGCGGGCCACCTCTAATACATTTTTGAAATGATCTTGCGGTCCAAATATAATTATATCGCAGGCCAAATTTGGCCCGCGGGCCAGAGTTTGACATGTGTGCCTTAAAGACTTGAGATATCCTATGGTAGGTGACTCATCTGACCACCCAAACCATTTCCAGTAATTATAAGATGCAGGTTACGAGTGTGCTGGGATAATTTACGTTGAGTTAGATGAATCCAGCAACAAAACATTCAGGCAACGTTCAGGAGAGAAGAGAGATCACTTGCTCAGCACTCTATTCACCATCTTACAGCCAGTCCTTTGCAATATCGATGCATTGAGTTGTTTCCACTGATAGTAGAAAAACAGAAATGTTGGAGGAACTCAGCCAGTCTTGCAGCGCCCATAGGAGGGAAAGATATGTTACTTACTGACATTTCAGGCCTGAGCTCATTTCTATGTCTGCAGACTTTTGTGTTTCACTCCGTTTTCTACTGTTGCTGAGACGTAGCCTTGATTCAAGGAAGTAGATTTAAGGATAAGGAGGAACTGCTTCTCCAAGAGAGTAGCGGATCTATGGAATTCCCTGCCCGGGAAGGCTGTCTCATTAAATATATTTAAGATACAGATAGATATTTGCATTATGGGGGAATTAAAGGTTATATGGAACAGGTAGGAAAGGGGAGCTGAACCTATGAGCTGATCCACTATGATCCTGTCGAATGGCAGAACAGGCTCAACAGGTCAGGCGGTTGACTCCTGCTCCTATTTCTTGTCTTATGAACACAAGCTGAAGAGGATTCAATTTTCGCTGCCAACTATTGAACAGCAGAAGTCCAAAAATCCAGACTGCTTGGGGATTGGGTCGGTCTGGAATTTTGGATTTTCCGGATTTTTGGGCAATGCTTTTAAAATTCAAATGTAAGGAAGAATGAAAAAGAGATGAACAGATACATTTTGATAGTTTAACCATTAGCAGTGGGTTGCATAAAGGAAGGGGATGACTCAGCACACAGAATAGAGATTAAAAAGTTGGCTGAATGGTGCACCAACAACAACCTTACACTCAGTCACCAAAACTAAGGAACTGATTGTTGGCTTCCAGAAAGGAAAGCCAGTGATCATTGGGGGATCAGAGGTGGAGAGGGTGAGCAAATTTAAGTTCTTGGGAGTCACTATCTCAGAGGATCTTTCTTGGACCCAACACACCAATCTCATCATGAAGAAAGCACGTCAGTACCTCTACTTGCACAGGAGTGTGCGGAGGTTAGGCATGACACCAGAAACCCTGGCAAAGTTCTACAGGGGTGTGGTGGAAAGTGTGCTGAACGGCTGCTCACGGTTACACCCCTGAGCGTAAAGCCCTCCAAGAGGTAGTGGACATCAGAGGCAAAACCCTCCCCACCATCGAGAACATCTACAAGGAACGCAGCCGTCAGAGAGCAGCCACAATTGTCAAAGACCCTCCTCACCCAGCAAACTCTCTGTTCTCGCTGCTGCCATCAGGAAAGGGCTATCGGTGCCACAAGACTCGCATGCTAGGTTCAGGGACAGTTGCTACCCCTCCACCATCAGACCCCTCAACGACAAACTCAATCAGAGACTCATTTAAGGACTCTTACTTATGGACGTTATTGATTTTCTTTCTGCTCTCTCGGTATTGCTTGTTTACATTTGTTATCTGTTTACAGTTCCTTGTTTGTTTACATGCTAATGCTGTGAACAGTTTATTTTTTGCGCCCCCGATTAGTGGTAATTCTTCCATGCCTGCAGGAAAAATGAATCTCAAGGTAGTAGTAAAAACACAAAATGCAGAAGCTCAGTAGGTCAAACAGTGTAGCAAAAGCAAAGATACATCACCAATGTTTTGGGCTTGATCCCTTCATCAAAGTATGAGAGAATGGTGGCAAGTGTCCAAACAGAAAGATCAGGGTTGTGTGTGATGTCACGTATGTGCTCTGACAATAAATCTCAATACAGCATGCTTCATTTATCAAAAAGAGCAGTTTTAAAAAGAAAGAAAAATGCCGCTGTGCACCTGTGGCACTTGTGCACGTGTGCACTCAAAAGCCTGCTAAATTTTTTTAAAAGTTGGAGAGTTTTTGGAAAGTCCGGATTCTCAGGTGGTCCAGATTTCTGGACCTCTACTGAGTCGGCAGGTTCCAGATAGTTTAGTTCCTGAAAGGCTGCAAACGCGCCAAAGCCATCAATTTATTTAACGCTTGTCATGAAGTTTTATCAAAGTTCTGGTGTACTGTTTCTGATCCACAAGTAAAATAAAAAGCAGATCAGTTATTTTATTGTATTTTTTTGGGACCGCAGAAAAATTGCATGGTGTGTTTTCTTCATTGTCAATGAATCACTTCAATGCATTATGAAGTGGATGTTCTTGGATGATGTCATCAATGCAAATTTGTTCTTTTCTCACACAAAATAATGTTTTTTCACGATAACATTTAAAAGATAACACCTCATTCTCTATTTAAATAGCGGTTTTCTATTTTGCGCTGATCATATTTTAAAAGGTTACCTACAGAGGAAAAAATGCAAATGTAAAATGAAAGATCTGTGGGAGCCTTTCAACAATGGTCCTTTCATGTTGCTTTATTTCAGGAATCGATTCGTGCAGTGCTTGGCAATCTAGATAATTTGCAACCATTTAACACAGTACATTTCACCATCTTCCCATGTATCCTTTACAGATTGTTTCAGGAGGAAGAGGTGGAGGACATTTCTATTCGTGTAGTATAGTATACATCCTATCCCTTACATCCTATGCAACTTAAGACCAAAAAACATACTGTATAAATTTTAAAAATTATATATGTAAATATAAAAATTACGCTTGGTCGTATGTCCATTAGTGCTAACGGCTGCATGTGTACGATAGTCAGACATAGTGTACAACATCTCTCAGTTCTCAGGATAAGAAAAAACATTGAACAGGTACAGTGGGCGGTGGGATCGGTGTGGGGACTGATAGTTGGCTGTTGAGAGAACGAGGGGCAGTGGGATCAGCGTGGGACTGAGAGAGCAAACTGTTGGGAGAGTGCAAGACAGTGGGACCAGTGCGGGGACTGAGAAAAGCTGTCAGGAGAGGTCAGGACAGTGGAATCAGCATGGGGACTGATAGTGGGCTGCCAAGAGAGCGCAGGGCAGTGGGATCAGTGTGGGACTGAGAGCAAGCTGTCAGGAGAGCTCAGGACAGTGGAATCAGTATGGGAACTGATAGGGGGCTGTCAAGAGAGTGCAGGGCCGTGGGATCAATGTGGGACTGAGAGCAGACTGTCGGGAGAGTCCAGGGCAGAGGATCAGTGTGAGGACTGAGAGTGGGTTGTCAGGACTGGGATCAGTGTGGAGACTGACAGTGGGCTGTCGGGAGAATGTGGGGCAGTGGGGATTGTTAGTGTGGGGATTGTTAGTGTGGGGATTGTTAGTGTGGGGATTGTTAGTGTGGGGATTGTTAGTGTGGGGATTGTTAGTGTGGGGATTGTTAGTGTGGGGATTGTTAGTGTGGGGATTGTTAGTGTGGGGATTGTTAGTGTGGGGATTGTTAGTGTGGGGATTGTTAGTGTGGGGATTGTTAGTGTGGGGATTGTTAGTGTGGGGATTGTTAGTGTGGGGATTGTTAGTGTGGGGATTGTTAGTGTGGGGATTGTTAGTGTGGGGATTGTTAGTGTGGGGATTGTTAGTGTGGGGATTGTTAGTGTGGGGATTGTTAGTGTGGGGATTGTTAGTGTGGGGATTGTTAGTGTGGGGATTGTTAGTGTGGGGATTGTTAGTGTGGGGATTGTTAGTGTGGGGATTGTTAGTGTGGGGATTGTTAGTGTGGGGATTGTTAGTGTGGGGATTGTTAGTGTGGGGATTGTTAGTGTGGGGATTGTTAGTGTGGGGATTGTTAGTGTGGGGATTGTTAGTGTGGGGATTGTTAGTGTGGGGATTGTTAGTGTGGGGATTGTTAGTGTGGGGATTGTTAGTGTGGGGATTGTTAGTGTGGGGATTGTTAGTGTGGGGATTGTTAGTGTGGGGATTGTTAGTGTGGGGATTGTTAGTGTGGGGATTGTTAGTGTGGGGATTGTTAGTGTGGGGATTGTTAGTGTGGGGATTGTTAGTGTGGGGATTGTTAGTGTGGGGATTGTTAGTGTGGGGATTGTTAGTGTGGGGATTGTTAGTGTGGGGATTGTTAGTGTGGGGATTGTTAGTGTGGGGATTGTTAGTGTGGGGATTGTTAGTGTGGGGATTGTTAGTGTGGGGATTGTTAGTGTGGGGATTGTTAGTGTGGGGATTGTTAGTGTGGGGATTGTTAGTGTGGGGATTGTTAGTGTGGGGATTGTTAGTGTGGGGATTGTTAGTGTGGGGATTGTTAGTGTGGGGATTGTTAGTGTGGGGATTGTTAGTGTGGGGATTGTTAGTGTGGGGATTGTTAGTGTGGGGCTACATGCCATGCTAACATGAGTCTGATGTATATCCATTTAGAGAATGGTCAGAATGGAACTTGGACATATGTCAGGGAATGGCTGTAATTTCAAGAAAAACTGAAGGGTCTTACTTTACAATTGAGCTCCAGTGATGCAAGTCAGCTCATTGGAAGCATATGCATTATTGGGACTGATTAACACCCTCAGGGTAGCACCTATAGGAAATTTACTTGTGGTGAGAGGCACGAGCTATTGGCTGGAGCAGATGGTTGCAGGAAGGAGCTTATTGCAAGGATGAACAATGATTCTCTGATCAGTGGTGACCCTGTTGGGGTTAAAATGATGCTGAAGTGCTCTACCAGTGACGACAAAGAATGAAGATGAGTATCGGACCATAAGATTTACAAGCAGAATTGGGCCATTCGGTCCATCAAGTCTGCTGCCCCACAAATCATGGAAGATATAATTTTTCTTTCAACCCTGCTTTCCTACCTTCCTTACCTTCTGAATCACAAACCTATCAGTGTTTAAATATACCCAATGATTTGGCCTCGACAGGTGTCTGCAGCAATGAATTTCACTGATTCACCATCCTCTGAAGAAATTTCTCCTCTTTTCTAAAAGGATGCTCATTTATTCTGACGCTGTGCCTTCTGGTGTCAGACTCTCTCACTACTGGAAACCTTTTCTCCACCTTCACTCTATCCAGGCCTTCCAATATTCGGTATGTTTCAATGAGATCCTCCCTCCAGCGAGTGCAGGCCCAGAGTCATAAATTACAGCTCATACATTAATCCTCTCATCCCTAGGATCAGTCTCTGCCCAAAATACAGTGAACACCAGTAGGATTAATACTTGGAAGCACAAGGACGTAGTGCATTACACTATGGTACAGGCCCTTCAGCCCATGATGTTGTGCTGACCTATACAAACGTTATCAACAAACATCCTTCCCTATCTCACACCCATAATCTTGTGGGTTTTTTTTGCATCCCCAGCCTCCGCCACCACCTACAGCAATGCATTCCAGGCATTCACCACTCTATGTACAAAAAAAACTTACCCCTGATGTCTTCCATTCCTCCTCTCACCTTGTAAAAAAAAAAAAAATCCTCAGATGTTTTGTACTTTCACCCTGGGAAAAAGATGCTGGCTGTGCACCCTATCTATGCCTCATTATCTTGTTGACCTCTGTTAAATCACCTCCCAACCTTCTTCACTCCCAAAAGAAAAGCCTAGCTCTGTTAACCTTGCTTCCGAAGACACATTCTCCAATCCAGGCAACATCCTGGTAAATCTCCTCTGCACCTTCTCCATAGCTTCCACAGACAACCAGAACTGAACACAATTTTCCATCTGTGGTCTAACTAGAGATTTATAGAGCTGCAATATCAGCTCATGGCTCTTTAACTTAATCACCCCCCAGCTGATGAAGGTCAGCACACTAGATGCCTTTTTAAAAAAAAATTATTAAATTATGTGCATCATTGCAGGAAAAAATGAGTAAGACATTAATCGAATATCCATAGCCAATGATACAAACAAAAGTACTTTTATATATTTTCTTCCCATCCCCCACCCAAAAGTGAAAAAAAAACCTACCATTTAATTATATAATAATATTAGCATATACAATCATTAATTGTTATTAAAAATTACTAATTAAGAGGAGTGGATAAGATAGAAGAGGTGGATGGAAAATTATCCATAAAATCCATATATGGTTTCCAAATACTATAAAAATGTTCAACTCGATTCCTTAAATGATACGTAATTTTTTCCAAAGGTATACAATTTTGCATCTCATTATATCATCTACTTAATAACACTCCTCCATCATCTTTCCATGATATTGCTATAGATTTCTTTGCAGTTGCTATTGCAATACTTAAAATTTTTTCTTGGTATTTGTTCAATTTCAATTTTATATCTTTTTCATAAATCTCTCCAACTAGACACCTTCTTAACTACCCTATCAATCTGCATGGTTATGCAGATCTTAGTAAAACACAAAAGTCTGCAGACATGTCGTTAAAGTTAAAAAACAATGCTGGAGAAACTCAGCAGGCCAAACACTATACTTTTTCTTTTCTTTGGCTTGGCTTCGCGGACGAAGATTTATGGAGGGGTAATGTCCATGTCAGCTGCAGGCTCGTTTGTGGCTGACAAGTCCGATGCGGGACAAGCAGACTCGGTTGCAGCGGTTGCAAGGGAAAATTGGTTGGTTGGGGTTGGGTGTTGGGTTTTTCCTCCTTTGTCTTTTGTCAGTGAGGTGGGCTCTGCGGTCTTCTTCAAAGGAGGTTGCTGCCCACCGAACTGTGAGGCATCAAGATGCACGGTTTGAGGCGATATCAGCCCACTGGCGGTGGTCAATGTGGCAGGCACCAAGAGATTTCTTTAGGCAGTCCTTGTACCTCTTCTTTGGTGCACCTCTGTCACGGTGGCTAGTGGAGAGCTCGCCATATAACACGATCTTGGGAAGGCGATGGTCCTCCATTCAAACACTATAGAGCAAAGATAAAGGTACATAATCAACATTTTGGGCTTGAGCCCTTTATTAAGGTATGAACAAAATGGTGGGAGAGGGTGGTGAAGGGGTAGATGGAGGAGCGCAATCTCAGAGGGAGAAGGTAATAGATGGATAAGGGAGGGAGGGCACACCATCATGCAGCAGGAGGGGGGAAGGAGATGGAGAGCTGGAGGAAAGGGAATGGAAAGGGAGAGAGAATGGGGTGGTTTTGGTGAGACCTGTACTGTGCTGAAATATTCTATGTTTAATAAATTTGGACTGTAGTGGAATGAGATGGACAATAATCTCCTTCACTGCTCGAACCATCAGATAAAAACAAATGGGAAAGTTTATCGGAACTGCGGTTTAAACAAGGAAGCAAAGTCCTCATCACTTACCCATATGTTTGCACCCTGTATGTTGAGCTGAGATTAGATCAACAGCATTCCAATGCAGGTACGTTCCTTTACTTCAAAGGCAGACTCGGACTAAAATCACCCAAGGGTGAAACAATACCATATTTTGACTTTCTAAAGCTTGTTATTTACTTTTTCATCTCCTCGTGTGTACGTGGGAAAACTGCAGAAAATGAGACTTTCATTGGATCTGAACATTGTATTTGTGTGCACGACAGTAAACTTAATTTATTCATCAGTAGTCAGCCTTCTGGAGCTTTGATCTAGAACAGGGATGGCCAACGTTTTCCTTTTTAATTTAGACATACAGCATGGTAACAGGCCATTTCGGCCCACAATTATGTACTGAGGATGTAGGTTAATTGGGCAGCATGGACTCGTGGGCCAAAATGGCTTGTTACCGTGCTGTATGTCTAAACTTAAAGATAGAATCAGCAGCTGGAGAAGTAAGACATGGAGCAGATCCTTCCAGCCCACGATCCCGTGCTGCCCAGTTGACCTACAACATCCTACCCCATATGTTTTGAAGGATGGGAAGGAACCGGAGCACCCAGAGGAAACCCACACAGGCGTGGGAAGAACTCCTTACAGAAAGCGCTGGATTCGAACCCGGGTTGCTGGTACTGTAACAGCATTGCATTAACCATGATGCTAACCATTTTTAACGATTTCTTTTTAAGTACATTGAGAATTTAGAGATGCCCTTTAAGATAACTGTCTTTAAAAAAAAACATGATTCACTTCAGAGGAGGAAATGTATCATCTGTTCTTTGTGTGACTTTGGACCCACAAATGTGGTTGACTCTTCAGCCGGAGGGTGGTGAATCTGTGGGATTCATTGCCACAGGTGGCTGTGGAGGGAAAGTCACTCGATCCATTTGCAGCATGAGTTGATAAGTTCTTGATGAGTAAGGGTATTAAAAGTTGGAACCATAGAATGTAATGGAAAGAAGGTGGGAGTATGGGGTGGAGAGGGAAAATGCATCAGCCATGATGGAATGGTGCAACAGACTTGCTGGGCCAAATGGTCTCATTCTGCTTAATCTGATGTTAAAAGGAATTTTCCTATGTTGCAAAGGTTTTCCCCGGCTGCTCCGGTTTCCTCTCAAAACTTACAGGATTGTAGGTTAATTTGGGTGTAATTGGGCACCATGGGTTTAAGTGGCTGGAATATGCTTTTATTGTGCTGTAAATAAAGTTTTAAAAACTTAAAAAATTAAATTTGCTAATGGTCAAACTTATGTACTCAATATCCCATCCAACGAAGCATATCAAAGCTTGTCTTGCACTCGGAGGAGTTTGGAAGTGAAGGAAGGGATCTAGTTGAAACCTACCGAATATTGAAAGGACTGGGCAGAGTGGAGGTGGAGAGTCCAGGACCAGAGGGCACAGCCTCAGATAAAAGGACATCCCCTTTAGAAAGAGGCGAGAAAGAATTTCTTCAGCCAAGAGGCTGGTGTATCTGTGGAATTCATTGCCACAGATCGCTGTGGAGGCCAAGGCATTGAGTGTGTAATCATCAGTGATTGATAGGCACTTCATTGGTGTCAAAGGTTATGGGGAGAAGGCAGGAGAATGGGGTTGAAAGGAAAAATATGTGATATACTGGGCTTGCCTATGGTAAGATGGGCTTCATTAGTCAGGGGATTGAGTTCAGGAGTCATGAGGTGATGTATTAGCTCCTGTTACAAGCCTAAAGGACCCCAAAACCCAGCAGCAATAGACATTCACCAAGGCAAAGTGGCTTTCAAAACAAAAGTTATTTTTTAATCAACTTCAAACATGAAAACAGAATCAAACTTTAATTTAACTCTATTCTTATAATATACTCTATACTAACCCAAATTACCCCCTTCTAATTCTAAGTGCATGTGTGTATAAATTTAAGAAAAGTCCTTTGGTTCACAGTTCAATCTCACTTCTTCCAAGTTCTCTGGTAGCAGACACTCACCATACTGTACACAGAAAAAAAAGTAAATGTTTACTGCTCAGGAAGGTTCTTGTAGGGTTTACAGAGAGAGATATTTGTTGCTCCAGGATTTCCCCAACTGAGGTACCACCACTAGCCACCTCAGGGTCTTGCTGATGAAACTTGCCCCATCAGGGTCTTCTAGATAGTAACCTCTTTCTTTTTTTAAATAATTTTTTATTTTTCACACTGTGAACTATATCAACCAAAATATGTACAAATGTATCTCATTAAATTTACACAGTGGTCTTTTCTCCCTTTTACCCCCCCCCCTCTATTTACCCTCCCTATCAATGTTAGTGGTAATTCTTTCCATTGTTCTAAGTCTTCCTGTAATTTCTTTTATTTGTGGCTAATAATTCAGTTTGTACAAGTGGCATAAGTTATTATCTAACCTGATCCCTAGGTATCGGATTGCTTGTGCTTGCCATTTAAATGGTGATTCTTTTTTAAATTCTGTATAGTCTGCGCTATTCATTGGCATCACTTCACTTTTATTTGCATTGATCTTGTAACCCGATATTTCTCCATATTCCTTCAATTTCTTATGTAATTCTTTTATTGGTACCTCTGGTTCTGTTAGGTATACTATGATGTCATCTGCAAATAAGCTGATTTTATACTCCTTCTCCTTTATTTTTATCCCTTTTATTTTATTTTCTATTCTTATCAGTTCTCCCAAAGGTTCTATTGCTAAGGCGAACAATGAGGGGGGATAGTGGACATCCCTATCTAGTTCACCTACTTAATTTAAAGTGACTCAATACATATCCATTTACTGTTACCTTTGCCAACGGTCTGTTATACAATGCTTTAATCCAATTTATATATTTTTCTGGTAGATTGAATTTCTGCAATACTTTAAATAAGTAATTCCACTCTACTCTGTCAAAGCATTTTTCTGCATCTAGAGCAACACCACTGTTGGTTTCTTATTTCCTTGAACTGCGTGAATGAATAAGTTTGTAGACATTGTCAGCTGTTCGTCTTTTCTTAATAAATCCAGTTTGATCTTGTTTTACTCTTTTAGGTACACAATCGGCCAATCTGTTTGCCAATAATTTCGCTATTATCTTTTAGTCTGAGTTAAGTAGAGATATTGATCTATCTATATGATGCTGTTATGTCTTACATGAACCTGGCAAGTTTTGTGTTTCTTCTATCTGGTTCATTACTTCCAGGAGAGGAGGAATTAATAATTCTTTAAATGTTTTATATAATTCTATTGGAAATCCATCCTCTCATAGTGTTTTATTGTTCTGTAGCTTTTTTAATATATCCTATACTTCCTCTGTTTCAAATGATTTTATTAGTTTTTGTTCCTCTTCTTGCAATTTTGGCAGTTCAATTTTAGCTAAAAATTTCCCTATTTTATTATCTTTCCCCTCGTTCTCAGGTTGGTACAATTGTTCATAAAATTCCTTAAAATTTTCATGAATCTCTGTTATTAATATGTAATTTGTTTGCCCTTTTTCCTTGATGCCAGTATCATTCTTTTAGCTTGTTCTGTTTTAAGTTGCTAGGCTAATATTTTGTGTTTTTTCTCCCAGTTCATAATACTTTTGCTTTGTTTTCATTATGTTCTACTCCATCTTGTTCGTTTGTAATGTCTTGTATTTTTTTTTGTCTGCCAATTCTCTCCTTTTCGTTATATCATCCCTTTTTACTAATTCCTTTTCTGTACTTACTATCTCCCTTTCCAACTGCTCTATTTCCTGACTGTAATCCTTTTTCATCTTCGTCACATAACTTATGTGCCCTCTCATGAAGGCTTTCATTGCGTCCCATAATATAAATTTGTCTTTCACTGATCCTGTGTTTATTTCAAAATATGTTTTAATTTGGCGTTCAATAAACTCCCTAAATTCCTGTCTTTTAAGTAGCATGGAGTTTAACCTCCATCTTTATGTTCTTGGTGGGATGTCCTCCTGTTCTATTGCTAATAATAGGGGTGAATGATCTGATAGTAGTCCAGCTTTATATTCAGTTTTCCTAATTCTCCCTTGAATATGGGCTGACAACAAAAACATATCAATCCTTGAGTAAGTTTCATTTCCTGCATTGATTTAACCATAAATTTGGCTACTTTATTCTTTTTACTTGTCTTTTGTCCAGCTTTATCCAACATTGGGTCCAAATAAAGGTTCAAACCCCCTCCTATCAATATATTTCCTGTGTGTCTGCAATCTTCAAAAAAATATCCAGCATAAACTTTTGATCCTCCTCGTTAGGTGAGTATATATTGAGCAAATTCCAAAATTCTGTGCATATCTGACACTTTATCATTGCATACCTCCCTGCCGTATCTATTATTTCCTCCTCTATTTTGATTGGTACATTTTTGTTAACTAGTATGGCGACACCTCTAGCTTTTGAATTATAGGATGCTGCCGTTTCGTGTCCTACCCTGTCTCTCTTTAGTTTGTTATATTCCGCTTCAGTTAGATGCGTTTCCTGCACAAATGCTATATCTATTTTTACCTTTTTCAATAAATTTAGTGGCCTCTTCCTTTTAATTTGGTTATGTATTCCATTAATGTTTATAGTCATATAGTTCAACATGGCCATCTTATATCTTGCATACATCTCTTTTCCACTTCTTTGCCATCTCTATCCCCCTTTTCCCCATTTTCATCTCTTATTACACTTAATATACGACAATACATTTAAGACATAAAGTACTCCCACAGTTCCCACATCCACTAATACCTTAACCCCAAAAGTTCCCCTCCTCTCTGAGTTGCCCCATACCCCTTGCCGGGCAACCACAACTCCCCTTTTCATTTGGGTTGTGATCTTGTTCGCAACGTCAACTGATTTTGCAGTGACGGTTATTCCCCCTCCACCCAGCCCTCTCCAGAAAACATTTTTTTAAACACATATAGCAAAGCTCTCTCTCTTCTTTTTTCCCCCTTATTCCCTTCCTTCCCTTCTCTTTTCTCTCTTTAGTTCTTTACATATACATTGTTTTTACATCTTTATATATACTTGATCACCATTCTTCATTTTTGTTACATCTCTTCACCTGTCCTGTTAACGTTCTGAGAATTCTTGCACTTTCTCTGGATCCGAGAACAGTCTGTTTTGCTCTCTGAGTATAAATATTTTAAGCACGCCTGGATTTCTTAATATGAATTTGTAACCTTTTTTCCATAAAGTTGATTTCGCTGCATTAAATTCTGTCCCCCTCTAAGAGTTCAAAACTTAAGTCTGGGTAAAAAAATATTTTTTGACCCTTGTATTCCAATGGCTTATTATCTTCTCTAATTTTATTCCTTGCCCCTTCCAGTATATTTTCTCTTGTCATGTATCTCAAAAATTTTACTAAGATGGATCTTGGCTTTTTATGTGCCTGTGGTTTCGGAGCTAATGCTCTGTGTGCCCTCTCTATTTCCATTTCTTCCTGTGTTTCTATCATTCCCAGGACCTTCGAGATCTATCCTTTTATAAATCCCTTCATGTCTGTGCCTTCTTCACCCTCCTTCAGGCCCACTATTTTTATGTTGTTTCACCTACTATAATTTTCCACATATCAATTTTCTTTATTTTTCAAACTTTATTTAAAAGATAACAGAAACATAGCATATAATATAAAAATGGTCAAAGAATATTTTTCATTAATACCCATCCCCCCTCCCACCCTTACAGCCAGCTCCCTTAAGGGGAGCAAAACAAAAATTAATTTTATATATATAAATTATAAATGTTAACAACATTTCAAAGTATATCTAAATGCATATATTTCATATAAAGTATAAGTAATTTTTTCCATAACAACACATACTTTCAATTCATTATATTAAGCTATATTAATCTCAGTATCATCTTTCCAAGTACGAGCAACACATTTACGCACTACTGATAATACCAAACATACAAAAGCAATTTGAATTTTATCCAATCCCATTCCTCTTAATGAATATAAATTTCCTAACAAGAAAATCGTTGGATCTAACGGTAGTATAAAATTATATAATTTCTCCAAAACTACTTTAATTCCTTGCCAAAATGATTGAAGTTTATCACAATTCCATACAGCATGTAAAAAAATACATGAACCACATCTAAAACAAGAATTACTAAACCCATATTTTCCGGGGTTAAATATAATTGATGTAAAAAATTATAATCACAGATTAGTCAATTTAATTACATTATCTTGATACATATTCACCCAATCTTCTTCAGGAAAAATAAATACTAAATCACTCTCCCATTTAAGTTTAGATTTCTCCCAATCTGGTTTATCCATACTATCTTGTAACAAATTAGACATAACCCTTTTTTGGTATAGAGGAAGTCAAAGATTATCGCATTAATTTATGTTGCCATCTTTGATTTCCTTATACTTTTTGGATTTCTATCCAAAACACAGTTAAAATCACCACCAACAAAAACATTTATTGAGTTAACAATAAAAAAGGTTCTGAAATAAACCGCTCATCATCTATATTAAGGGCATAAAGATTCAACAAAGTCCAAGATTCAGCAAAAACTTTACAATTCACTCTTAATACTCTGCCAGTATACTCCTCTGAAGATTCCAATTCAAAGGGTAAATTTTTATGAATCAAAATCACTACTCCTCTTGCCTTAGAATTAAAAGAAGAGATAACATGACCAACCCAATCCCTTTTCAATTTCAAATGTTCTTTCTCAGTCAAATGTGTTTTTTGTAAAAAAGCAATATCATTTTTCATTTTTTCAAAAATAAGCCAATATTCTCTTTCTCTTAATTGGATTATTTAACCCCTGCACATTAAAAGTTGCAAGATTCAATTGAGACATCTTTTTTAACTACTAATATATTTACACACTATAAAATAATGCTCCCCTGTACAATTCTTCCAAAAAAGAAAAACCCCCTCAAAAAAGAAAAAAAAAACAAATAAAACCACCCAAAGGTAGTAATATCTTAAAAAACTGGGTGTGGTAAACCCACTAGTGGCAGAAGACTTTGACAAAGTTTTCAGTGTCACCCACCCCTCCCCAGCCAGATACATATTAATTATTTAATCAAACACAATCGAATGTAGTCCATATATACAGATCAATGATTCCAAGCCCAATGACTGCTCTGGATCTTCAACATCAAGAAGACTTTGTGTCATCTCTTCTTTCTTTCCATTCTTTCCATACTTTTCATTCCCATGTCCATTTCCATTTCCGTTTACCCTCCTCTTAGGAGATAACGGAGGAGAAGATCCATTTCTTCGCAATTCCGGCAAAGAATTGGCAAAAACCAAAGCATCATGATCATTCTCAAAAAATTGAGATTGAAAATTTCCATAGAAAACCTTCAAAATTGCAGGATAACGAAAAGCAAACTTGTAACCTTTTCGCCACAAAACGTCTTTAGCCGTATTAAATTCTCGTCATCTTCTAATAACCTCTTGACTCAAATCAGCATAAAAGAGCACCCTATTATGTTGAACCACTAATGGAGATCAATTCTGTCTTGCGTTCTGCACTGCCATACGTAAAATCATTTCACGATCTTGATATTTTAAACAACGAATTGACTGCTCGGTGCTAGTCCTGGAAGGGGTCTTCTTCTTAGAGCTCTATGAGCCCAATCCAATTCCAAGGCATCAGGGAAAAGCTCTTTACCCTGCACCTCTGGGATCCAGTGCTTAACATTTTTTATGGGGTCAGCACCTTCCATATCCTCTGGGAGACCAACTATTTTCACATTATTCCTCAGACTTTGATTTTCCAACGAATCAATCTTCTTCATTAAATCTCTTTTTTGAATGCCCCCAATCTACAAAAGCACCTTCCACTTTTTCCATTTTTTTTCTATTATGTTCTACCTGAGTTTGACACTCAGAGAAAGCTGTTTTAATTTTCTTAAAATTATCTTGCACAGTGTCTACTGATTTTATACATTTATTAATATCACTTTTAACTAAGTCATTTCCTGTTTCACAGTTGACATTTCATCACACAAAGTATTCATTTTTATTTTCATCTCCATAAATCCTTGATTCATTTGAGTTGATATTTGTTTTGACATATTATGCATTTGCTGTATTTGACCAGCAATCCCTTCCAAAACAGTGAACACTGAATCCAGTCCATATTCCACTTCCACTTTTTGAGATTCACCTTCTTTAACTGCAAGCTCCTCCTCCTGGATGAATTCCAATAAGGTAAGTTCCTCTTCTTTCTGAGTCATCGCAGGTCCTTTGACTGAATGGCTGCGGGTCTGGACACCCAACGGCGGCACCCCAACCTCTTTGGGACGCCGGCGTTCGGGCTCCCTCACAGCACTGATTTTTTCCAACAGCTCCCGGGCCCGCAATACCACATGCAGGTCAGGCAAGGCTGTCTGATACGCAGAGGCGCCTTCTGACGCTACCCTGTGCGCCACTGGGCCGCCCAGCGAGGTCACGGGTTCGCAGGTCTCCTTATCAGCCGTGTTGCCTGCATGCACGGCTTCACGTGAATGTGGGTCGGCAACGGACGAACTCACCGACGTGCTGGCGCCATCTTGCAGATGGCGCCCGAGTCAAACTCAAACGTGCTGGAGTCCTCTGAGGCTTGGAGACTCCCAACAACGACTCCATGGATTCAGCTATGCAGGTCGGCCTCAATTCTAGCGCACTTTTATGTGGTAGTTTTTTCTGAAGCTGAGGTTTAAACTTTTTCACATTAGATGCGATCATAAAGCACTGTTATTTAAAAACTGTAAATCTTATTTTTAATCACTTTTAAACTATTCAAAAACCGGGTAATTAATAATCCAGCTGGGGAGAGGTGGAACACACGTCTTCCTTCTACGCCATCTTGCCATGGCCCCCCAACATTTCAATTTTCTGAGATAACAACTCTTGTGTCTCTTTAATTTTTTTCTCTTAAGTCGTTCACTTCCATTTCTACAGCCGTTTCCACACTCTCTACTCTTTTCCCTATTTCTGTCATTACCAGTTCTAACCTTTGCATTTTATCTTCTGTTCTTTTCATTTTCATTTTAATTGCATTAAACTCTAATGATGACCATTCTTTTAGTGATCTCATTTGTTCTTCAAAAAGACTTTATCCATATTCTATTCATCAGTTTTACCTTCTATTTCTCTGTGAAGATCTTGGTCTTCTTCTTCCTCTTCTTTTGTGTCTGTATCTGTGTTTGTGTCTTCTTCTCTTCTTTGTGTCTGTGTCTCTTCTGTTTTTCCTGATGAGCTGCTGGTATCTCTGTCGAGCCTCTTCTTCCTGGGCCTTTTGTTGCTGTTCCTCCCCTCTTGGGCTGCTCGTCTGTTGTGCTTCTTGACGTTGGTCTTCTTGTCGATCTTCCCTTCGACTGTCTTCCGCGTCTATTTTGTCACACCCTCTTCTGCTGCCTTCCTTATCCTCCAGCTGAGAGCCCTGGTGTCGGGCATCTCTCAGCTGCTCGGTCTGTGACAGCCTGCTCCTCTGCTGAGCCCCCCTCCCGCTGGTGTCCTCTTTCTCCTCTGATTGCGCACTTTTGTTTGGCTCTGAGACCCATTTTTGTAGTGTACCAGCTGGTGGGCCACGACTCTGTAGGGCAGATACTGACCTCGAGGGTTGGGCACTTCTCGTCACCACAGCATCCTGTTCCTTCCTGCAGGTAAGGCCTTCTTCATTCTTCTCTGGTGATTTTTTAACGTTTTTTTCCGGCTGTTCTTACTTTCTCCTTCTTGGAAGCCATCTTCTTTCTCTTCTCTGTATCTTTATCTTCTATTTCTTGTACTTTATTTCTGCTATGCTTTGCTTTTTTTCTAACATTTTTTCCTATTTTCCTGGAGAGGGCTAGTTTTCCTGACTGGCCACTACTCCATCACGTGACTCCTCCATGGTAACCTCTTTCTTCAAGCTACCATAGAGTTCCATTCCTTCCTCTATTTCAAGAGAAACATCAGACAGATAGCACTTCCAGCCATCTACTGCTCTGGAACGTGCTTTCATCAGTTTCAAACAGTTTTCCCTCGATTGCACTTTTCAGTTACTTGTCAAGAGTCTCACACACTGACTGACTGACTGACTGAGCTGTTAACTCAACTATCTCTTTCCAACTGAAACTCCAAAGAGATATGAGCACTTTGCAGAAAGGAAACTGATAGCCAGCAAGACAATGGTCAGTTCAATTAACACCTACTTGTGAAAGGTACTTACATTCTCCAGAGATCTTCACAGTATTTCTTCAAGTCTTTCAAATAAGATCTGTTTTAAAATGTATGAATGTATGTGACCTACTCTAAATCTTATAAATTCTCCCAAATATTAATATTGTTACATCTCCCTTTTTTTAAATTTTTTTTATTTTTCACACTATAAACCACATTGACCAGGATACATACATTTTTCTTTTCAAATATATACAGTGTCATTTTCTCCCCCCCCTCCCTCTTCCAATCCCACCCTCCCTACCTCCCCTCCCATTCATTTAAAGTACAGAATCTAAGATACATTAAACCCGTCAAACAATGTTGTCACTCAATAAAAATAAACAAGAAATTCCACTGAGTCAATTCTTTTCATTTCCTTCTCCTTCTGTCATTTTAGGTGTCCCCGGTAGGTTTTCTCTATTGTGTCCCTGGTAGGTTTTCTCTATTTGTTCAAATATTGTAATATTATTTCTTAAATTATATGTTATTTTTTCTAGTGGAATACATTTATTCATTTCTGTATACCATTGTTGTATTCTCAAGTTATCTTCTAATTTGCAGGCTGACATAATACATTTTTTTGCTACAGCTAGGGCTATCCTAACAAATCTTTTTTGTGCACCATCCAAATCAAGTCCAAATTCTTTGTTTTTTATGTAACTTAGGAGGAAGATCTCTGGGTTTTTTTGGTATATTGCTTTCTGTAATTTTATTTAATATCTGGTTTAGATCTTCCCAAAATTTTTTCACTTTCTCACACGTCCAGATTGCATGAATTGTTGTTCCCATTTCCTTTTTACAACGAAAACATCTGTCAGATACTGTTGGGTCCCATTTATTTAACTTTTGAGGTGTATAGCCTGTGTATCCAGTTATATTGTATCATATGTAACCTCGTGTTTATTGTATTTCTCATAGTTCCAGAGCATAACTTCTCCCATGTTTCCTTCTTTATCTTTATGTTTAAATCTTGTTCCCATTTTTGTTTAGTTTTACCATTTGTTTCCTCATTCTCCTTTTCTTGCAGTTTAATATACATATTTGTTATAAATTTTTTGATTATCATTGTGTCTGTAATCACATATTCAAAATTACTTCCCTCTGGTAACCTCAGACTGCTTCCCAATTTGTCCTTCAAGTAGGATTTCAGTTGGTAGTATGCCAACACTGTATCGTGAGTTATATTATATTTATCCTTCATTTGTTCAAAGGATAATAATTTATTTCCCGAAAAGCAATTTTCTATTCTTTTGATCCCTTTTTTCTCCCATTCTCTAAAGGAAAGGTTATCTATTGTAAAAGGGATTAGCTGATTTTGCGTCAGTATTAGTTTTGATAGTTGGTAATTTGTTTTATTCCTTTCTACATGTATCTTCTTCCAAATATTGAGCAGATGATGTAATACTGGAGAATTCCTACATTGTACCAATTTTTCATCCCATTTTTATAATATATGTTCAGGTATCTGAACATATTTGGAATTTAATGCTGATAAGTGTGAGGTGCTTCATTTTGGTAAGAAGAATCAGAATAGGACATATGTGGTAAATGGGAGAGCATTGAGGAATACAGAAGAGCAGAAAGATTTAGGAGTGACGGTACATCGTTCCCTGAAGGTAGAAACTCACGTGAATAGGGTGGTGAAGAAGGCTTTTAGTATGCTGGCCTTTATCAATCATTGCATGGAATATAGGAGTTGGGAGGTGATGTTGAGATTGTATAAGACGTTGGTGCGGCCTAATTTGGAGTTCTGTGTGCAGTTCTGGTCGCCTAATTATAGGAAGGATATAAACAGAGTGGAGAGAGTGCAGAGAAGGTTTACCAGAATGTTGCCTGGGTTTAAGCATCTGGAGTATGGGGAGAGATTGGACAGATTGGGTCTTTATTCTTTGGAGCGTAGAAGGTTGAGAGGGGATTTGATAGAAGTATTTAAGATTATGAAAGGGATAGACAGAGTGGATGTGGATAGACTATTTCCGTTAAGAGGAGGAAAGATTAAATCAAGAGGACATGAGTTAAGAATTAAGGGGCAGAGGTTTAGAGGTAACATGAGGGGGAACTTCTTTACTCAGAGAGTGGTAGCTGTGTGGAATGATCTTCCGGGAGAAATAGTGGCGGCGGAGTCAATTGTATTATTTAAGAAAAGGTTGGATGAGAGGAAGATGGAGGGTTATGGGCATTGTGCAGGGAGGTGGGATTAGAAAGGGGTGTTTGGTTCGGTGCAGACTAGAAGGGCCTAATGGCCTGTTTCCGTGCTGTAATTGTTATGTTATGTTATATCTTCTTCCCTATTTTATCTAGTTCTAATCTAGTCCAATCTGGCTTTTCCCTTGTTTGATAAAAATCTGATAGGTATCTTAATTGTGCGGCTCTATAATAATTTTTAAAGTTTGGCAGTTGTAAGCCTCCTTGTCTATACCATTCTGTTAATTTATCTAGTTCTATCCTTGGTTTCCCCCTTTCCATAAAAAATTTCCTTATTATTTTCTTTAACTCCTTGAAGAATTTCTCCGTATGCCTGAAATATACCTGAAATATGCCTGGTATTGTATCCTTGGGAAAAGGTATTGTATCCTTGGGAAAATGTTCATTTTAATACAGTTTATCCTTCCTATTAGTGTTAGTGGTAAGTCCTTCCAATGCTATAAATCGTCCTGTAAATTTTTCATTAGTGGATAATAATTGTGTTTATATAGATGGCCGAGGTTTTTATTTATTTGTATACCTAGGTATCGTATTGCTTGCATTTGCCATCTGAATGGTGATTCTTTCTTAAATTTTGAGAAATCCGCATTATTCATTGGCATTGCTTCACTTTTATTTGTGTTAATCTTGTAACCCGACACTTCTCCATATTCCTTCAATTTCTTATGTAATTCTTTTATTGATATTTCTGGTTCTGTTAAGTATACTATAACGTCATCTGCAAATAAACTGATTTTATATTCCTTGTCTTTTATTTTTATCCCTTTTATTTTATTTTCTGTTCTTATCAATTCTGCTAGTGGTTCTATAGCTAACGCGAACAATAAGGCCGATAGTGGCATCCCTGCCTTGTTGATGTGCTTAAGTTAAATTGTTTTGATATATATCCATTTACTGTCACTTTCGCCAATGCCCCCTTATGTAATGCTTTAATCCAATTAATATACTTCTCTGGTAAACTGAATTTTTGTAATACTTTGAATAAATAATTCCATTCTACTCTGTCAAAGGCCTTCTCTGCGTCTAAGACAACCGCTACTGTTGGAGCTTTATTTCCTTCTACTGCATGAATTAAGTTAATAAATTTACAAATATTGTCTGTTGTTCGTCTTTTTTTAATAAATCCAGTTTGGTCTAGATTTACTATTTTTGGTACATAGTCGGCTAATCTGTTTGCTAATAGTTTAGCTATTACCTTATAATCTGTGTTAAGTAAAGATATTGGTCTATATGACGCTGGTGCGAGTGGATCTTTCCCTGTCTTTGGTATTACTGTAATTTTTGCTGTTTTGCATGAATCTGGTAAGTTTTGTGTCTCATCAATCTGGTTGATTACTTCCAGGAGGGGAGGAATTAATAAATCTTTAAATGTTTTATAGAATTCTATTGGGAATCCATCCTCTCCTGGTAGTTTTTTTATTATCTCTTGTATTTCTACTATTTCAAATGGTTTTGTTAATTTGTTTTGTTCCTCTATTTGTAATTTTGGTAGTCCAGTTTTAGTTAAAAATTCATCTATTTTGTCTTCTTTCCCTTCGTTTTCAGTTTGGTATAATTGTTCATAGAATTCTCTGAAGTTTTCATTAATCTCCGTTGGATTATATGTGATTTGTTTGTCTTTTTTCCTTGATGCCAATACCATTCTCTTAGTTTGTTCTGTCTTAAGCTGCCATGCTAGAATTTTGTGCGTTTTTTCTCCTAGTTCATAATATTTCTGTTTTGTCTTCATTATGTTCTTCTCCACCTTATATGTTTGTAGTGTTTCATATTTTATTTTTTTATCTGCTAATTCTCTTCTTTCAGTTGTGTCTTCCTTCATTGCTAATTCTTTTTCTATATTTGCTATTTCCCTTTCCAACTGCTCTGTTTCCTGATTGTAGTCCTTCTTCATCTTGGTTACATAACTTATTATTTGCCCTCTGATGAACGTTTTCATTGCGTCCCATAGTATAACTTATCTTTCACTGATTCCGTATTTATTTCAAAGTACATTTTAATTTGTCTTTCAATGAATTCTCTAAAAATCCTGCCTTTTAAGTAGCATGGAGTTTAATCTCCATCTATACATTCTTGGAGGGATGTCCTCTAACTCTGTTGTGAATATCAGGGGTGAGTGGTCCGATAATATTCTAGCTTTATATTCTGTTTTTCTTACTCTGTCTTGCATACGAGCTGATTACAGGAATAGGTCTATTCTTGAGTATGTTTTATATCTACCCGAATAATATGAATATTCCTTTTCCTTTGGGTGTTGTTTCCTTCATATATCCAAAAGTTGCATTTCTTGCATCAATTTAATTATAAATTTGGTTACTTTGTTCTTTCTGTTAATTTTTTTCCCAGTTTTATCCATGTTTGAATCCAAATTAAGGTTGAAATCCCCTCCTATTAGTATGTTCCCTTGCGTGTCTGCTATCTTCAAAAAAATATCTTGCATAAATTTTTGATCTTCTTCGTTAGGTGAATATACATTGAGTAAATTCCAAATCTCCGAATATATCTGACATTTTATCATTACATATCTCCCTGCTCGATCTATTATTTCCTCTTCTATTTTAATTGGTACATCTTTACTGATTAATATAGCTACTCCTCTAGCTTTTGAATTATATGACACTGCTGTTACATGTCCTACCCAATCTCTCTTTAATTTCTTGTGCTCCATTTCAGTTAAATGTGTTTCTTGCATGAATGCTATATCAATTTTTTCTTTTTTCAGTAAATTTAGCAGTTTCTTCCTTTTGATTTTGTTATGTATTCCATTAATATTTAAAGTCATATAGTTCAACGTAGCCATTTCATACTTTGTTTATCTTTCCTTTCCGTTTCCTCATCATCACCTTTCCTTCTTATTCATTTCTGCTTTCTTGTTTTGAACACTTTATAAGACAACATTTCTAAAACCTCAAACATTTCCCTTATTCTCCTATCTAAAATTTCTTTAACCCCACTATCCCCTCCCCTTCCTGAGTTGCCCTTTATCCCTTGTCGGGCAACCACATCTCCCCTCTCCATTTGCATTTGCGAATTCACTCGCAAGTGTCAACTGATTTCGCAGTGACCGTAACTCCTCCCCACCCAGCCCCCCCAGAAAAGATTTCAATTTTCATTTATAACAAAGGTCACTCTCTTAATTCCCTCCTTACTTCCTCTCTTCCCTTTCATTCCTTTATTAATTCTTATCTATACTCTATATATTTTTCTTTAAATACGGATACACTCATGTACACACATATATACATACACACACACACATATATATATATACCCATATACACACATACATATAGTTCGTGGTCATTTTTACTCTCGTTACAAGTCTTCATCTCTCTGCCTGTTTTGTAGTTGTTCTGCAAATTTTTGTGCTTCCTCCAGATCCGAGAATAGTCTGTTTTGCTGCCCTGGAATAACTATTTTAAGTAGTGGGTACTTTAGCATAAATTCAGCCTTCAGCCTGCAGCTGACGTGGACTTTTTACCCCCTCCATAAATCTTCGTCCGCGAAGCCAAGCCAAAGAATATCCTTTTTTCCATAGGATCGCTTTTGCTGTATTAAACTCCTTTCTCTTCTTCAGGAGTTCAAAACTTATGTCTGGATAGAAAAAAAAATTTTGACCTTTGTATTCCAGTGGCTTTTTGTCTTCTCTTGTTTTCTTCATTGCTTTCTCCAATATATTTTCTCTTGTTGTATATCTTAGGAATTTTACTGAAATGGATCTTGGTTTTTGTTGTGGCTGTGGTTTCGGGGCTAATGTTCTATGTGCCCTTTCTATTTCCATTTCTTCCTGTAATTCTGGTCTTCCTAGTACCCTGGGGATCCAATCTTTTATAAATTCTCTCATATTCTTGCCTTCTTCATCTTCCTTAAGGTCCACTATCTTTATATTATTTCTTCTATTATAATTTTCCATTATATCTATCTTCTGAGCTAACAGCTCATGTGTCTCTTTAACTTTTTTATTAGATTCTTCTAATTTCTATTTTAAGTCCTCTACTTCCATTTCTACAGCTGTTTCTCGTTCTTCCACCTTGTCCACTCTTTTTCATATATCTGATATGACCATCTCTAATCTATTCATTTTTTCTTCTGCACTTTTAATTCTTCTTTTTATTTCACTAAATTCTTGTAATTGCCATTCTTTTACTGATTCCATCTATTCTTTAAAAAAACATATATCCATTGTCTTGCCTTTCCCCCCTTCTTCTATTTCTCTGTGTTCTTCTTCTTCTTCTTCCTCTGGGTTGGTCATCTGTTGTTTCCTTGTTTTCTTTTTACTCTCTTCTTTCTTGTTCTCTTTATTTTCTTTGTTCTCTTCCTGTTGTTGTGTGCAGCTGTCATTCTCAGCTGTGGAGATCAACTCCTCAGCTGGATGCCCTCCCGTCAGTGTTTTTTTTTCATGCGCGGTTGCGCACTTTTGCTTGGCTCCGCGAGCCATTTTTGTAGTCCCGAGCTCGGGACTTCGACTGACCTTAGGAGCGGGCTTCTCTCTCCACAGCGGGCCTCCTCGGACAGGTAAGGCCTTCACCTTCTTCTTCCGACATTCTTTCTTCTTCTCTTCTTCCTGTTGCTTTAGACTTTTATTTCTTCGCTGCCATTTTCTTCCCACCTTTACTTTCACTTTGTTTTATTTTTTATGTTTGTGCCTTTGTGTTTTGTGTGTTTTTTTTAAACTTTTCCGGGGAGGGCTGGAGTTCCCTGATCGGCCACTACTCCATCATGTGACTCCTCCCTATATCTCCCTTTCTTTAAAGGAATTTTAACTCAGAGTTAAAATTCAGTAATAACTCTTCTTTGTCTTGGCTTCGCGGATGAAGATTTATGGAGAGGTATGTCCATGTCTGCTGCAGGCTCGTTGGTGACTGACAAGTCTGATGCAGGACAGACAGGCACGGTTGCAGCGGTTGCAAGGGAAAATTAGTTGGTTTGGGTTGGATGTTGGGTTTTTCCTCCTTTGTTTTTTGTCAGTGAGGTGGGCTCTGTGGTCTTCTTCAAAGGAGGTTGCTGCCCGCCGAACTGTGAGGCGCCAAGATGCATGGTTGGAGGCGATATCAGCCCACTGGCGGTGGACAATGTGGCAGGCACCAAGAGATTTCTTTAAGCATCCTTGTACCTCTTCTTTGGTGCACCTCTGTCTCAGTGGCCAGTGGAGAGCTCGCCATAGAACACGATCTTGGGAAGGCGATGGTCCTCCATTCTGGAGATGTGACCCACCCAGCGCAGTTGGGTCTTCAGCAGCATGGATTCGATGCTTGCGGACTCTGCCAGCTCGAGTACTTCGATGTTGGTGATGAAGTCATTCCAATGAATATTGAGGATGGAGCTGCTGATGGAAGCGTTCTAGGAGCCGTAGGTGATGCCGGTAGAGGACCCATGATTCAGAGCCGAACAGGAGCGTGGGTATGACAACGGCTCTGTACATGCTGATCTTTGTGTGTTTCTTCAGGTGGTTATTTTTCCAGACTCTTTTGTGTAGTCTTCCAAAGGCGCTATTTGCCTTGCCGAGTCTGTTGTCACCAAACTGACTAAACTGACTTTAAAACCTCTAAAAATATATCAATTCACAATATATACATGTTATAATAAAGTAACGATGTTGACAGCATTTTATACAAGATAAAATTTAACATCTTGATAGACAGTCCGCTATATTATTTAAACCTCTTATAAGAACAATTTGCAAATTATATTCTTGTTATATCAAGAATCTTCTGTTCTTGTTCTTCATTTTATTCAAAAACACCAGAGGACTGTGGTCAGTAAATGCCACAATTGGTTCTTGAGAGGTACTGAGATACACATCAAAATTCTGCAAAGATAACACAATTGCCAATAATTATTTCTCAATAGTAGAATAGTTCCTTCGATGAACATTGAATTTCTTTGAAAAGTAGACAACTGGATGGTTGATTTCATTATGTTTTTGCAATAAAACTGACCCTGCTGCTACCTCACTCGCGTCCACTGCTACAGAAAAATGTTTATCAAAATCAGGAGATTTTAACGCAGGATAATGACATAGCCTATCGTTTAAATTTTCTGAAGCTGCCTGACACTCTTTAGTCCACACAAATTTCTCCTCTTTCTTCAAAAGGTTGGTGAAAGAAATTTCTGCAAAACTTCCTATAATATCCTGCCATTCCTAAAAACCTTCTCACTGCCTCCTTGCCATTGGGAATAGGAAACTCAGAAATTGCATTCACTTTTGCTTGAATAGGTGCAACTTTGTCATGACCAATTACATGACCCAAGTATGTCACTTTGGCATTTGCAAATTCACTCTTAAATTAACAGTTAAGTTTCCTTTGGATAATCTTGCAAACAATTTGTCCAATTCTTTTAAATGTTCTTCCCATGTGTCACTTTTTGTGACCAAGTCATCAATATAAGCATCTGTATGTGTTAACCCTTGGATTACCGAATTAATCATCCTTTGAAATGTTGCAGGGGCATTTTTCATGCCAAAAGGTACACTTTGTACTCGTGTAAGCCAGATGGAGTATCAAAAGCTGAAATATTCATTCCTCTCTCAGTTAAAGGCACACACCAGTAATCCCTTCAACAAATCCAATTTAGTAAGAAATTTAGCTTTTCCAATCTTATCAATACAATCATCTATTCTTGGAATAGGATAAGCATCTTTTTTAGTTACTGCATTAATCTTCCTGTAATCTGTACAAAACCTAACAGTTCCATCTGTTTCGGTACCAGAATACAAGGAGAACTCCAAGCTGAGTTTGAAGATCTAATAATATCATTTCTCAACATATATTCCACCTCCTGATCCATAATTTTCCTTTTCTGAATGTTTATTCTGTATGGGTGTTGTTTAATGGGATTTGCCTCTCCAACATTCACATTGTGAGAAACAGAAGTACCTTCACAGAATTTGCTCGAGACAAAAATTGAGAACATTTATTATACAACAATGCAAAGTTGGGTGCTTCCCCTTACCCTGGCTCACCCAACTTTTATACAGTTGATTTCAGTATAGAAATACCCTCCCCCTTACATTCTTCTGCCTACTGGATGAGTTTGGCATTAGGCAATCCTGTCTACCTACATGCTGTTTCTGTGAACTTGGAGGACCAGGGGGTATCCTGCCGGTGTCCCAT
This sequence comes from Narcine bancroftii, assembly GCF_036971445.1. Taxonomy (NCBI): domain Eukaryota; kingdom Metazoa; phylum Chordata; class Chondrichthyes; order Torpediniformes; family Narcinidae; genus Narcine; species Narcine bancroftii. Next base: position 61,349,504 of record NC_091476.1, on the reverse strand, counting down.
CATGTCATTGTCCTTATTCACACCTTCCCGACTCTCAGGGCTTACTAACCTTATATGCAGAACTTGCTAATTCTGTCAAAAAGGCTAGAAGACCCTTATCTTATTCAGACTAACTACTTCCTACATTCTAATATCTATTCTTATCCTATTCATACTGGCTTTATTCATTTACCCATATATCTAATATGGGTAATTTCCTCATCTTCATATTTTTATATCAGTTTTACTCATCTCTCACAATCCTCACTTTTCTTTTAGATCAGTGTTACTCATCTCTCACAATCCTCACTTCTCTTTTAGCTACGCTTCATGACTTCTCAACTGGAATGTATTACTTGCAAACTTGGTCTTTTTCCCAGCTGGTCAGTAAACGAACTGCAGTTTCAGCATCATTAGACAGAATTAGGGAAATATACATCCTTTGGGTTATAGTCTTCTGATGAGGGGTTCGATGAATTAAATAATGCACACGTCTTTAGGCAGGGGAGCACCATAATGGCCAGAATAGCAAGTCCAGCTGCGATAAGGGCTGTGGGTATCAGACTCCAGTTACCAATAAAAAGTCTAGTCCATCCCACACCGGACCGAGGTTGCCAAGTCTGAACCTGGGCATGGGAAAATTTTCGAACTCCTGAAGAAGTGTCTTTAACCGCCTGACCGTTGTGAGCATTGTCCTTAACCAGTCTTTCACAAACGCTGCCTTCAGCAGCCAACGAGTAATCGAGAGCCAGGCGGTTTTGTTGAACTGTGGCTTGTATCTGTCGTCTTCAGCCCATAAATTCAGGGCCATCACTGTCTGTTCGGTGATGATCTCCAAGGCTGGAGTCTGAATAAATGATTGAAATGCCAAGCAGGTGTGGTGTTCTGGAGCAACTGGAACTCCCCTTACAGTGGTGGTTCTTAACATTCCGAATGTCTGTGTGACCCAAAGGATGATTTACAGGAGAGGAGACCAAGTTGGGGAGGGGTGTTTCTTGTCACTTAACCTGTGAGTTGCAGCTTGTCTGCGAACATTAGCATAAGTATCACTGAACCTGTGAGTTGCAGCCTGTCTGTGTACATTAGCATATGTATTCACTCTATCTCTGCTACAGTGTACAATCCTGACTAACATTCTGTCTGTCTTTGTCCCACCATTTTCTTTGTGCTATCCCTTTAAAACTCCTCTTTTTAATACCTGTAGAGGCCAAAATACAAATCAAATCTACTCCTCTAGAGCCGTTCTGTTCCCCTGGTCCATGTTGGGATCCTATATTAACCCATACCCCACTATGACTATACTTTATATCTATGCCCTGTCTACATTCTAAAGGTAAATAATTGTCACCTATGCTGCCCCTATTCCAGGAGGACTTAATTGGGAACCAACAAGTAAACAATACAGTAATGGTAAAAACAACATTACAGCACTTTTTCCCGGTGTAATGTAACTTTCAGATCAGAAGGATGAAGGACTGGGATCCCAGACAGGTTTTAGTTGCTTTTACATATACCCAATCACCAGGTTTAATAGAATGAATAGGATACTCCAGGGGTGGGCAGTAACAGCTGCAAGTCTATTTTCTCCATGAGCGCAGCCTGTTTGGCAGCTGCATCTGCCTGTCTGTTCCCCTGTGTTTCAGGACTGTCACCACTTTGATGGCTTCGTACATGAACTACAGCTATTTCCTCAGGTAATGTAAGAGCATCTAGGGATTGGACAATTAAGTTTTCATGGATCAACTTTTGTCCTTTTCCAGTTATCATTCCCCGCTCTTTCCAGAAGGTGTGCACTACACCAAAAGCGTACTTTGAGTCTCTGTAGATCGTGCCCACCTTGTTCTCTAGACCCTGGAGAGCTCTACAGAGGGCATACAATTCACAAGATTGTGCTGACCAATGACCGGGAAGGCGACCGGCTTCAATCACCACTCCTTCTTTCCCATCCACTACACTATACCCGCTATAGCGAGTGCCATCAATGCAACGGGAAGATCCATCAATAAACCACCTTTCACCCTCCTATAAAGGCTCATCGCTTAAATCCTCTCTAATTTTAGTCTGTTAATCTATTACCTCTAAACATACATGCTCTAACTCATTTATGGTATTGTCAGAATTTGGAGAAACCAAGAAAGCTGCTGGATTGTGTTCTTTATTCGTAATCAGGGTCAAATCATCCCTATCCATTAGCATCGCTTCATATTTTAAAACTCTAGAGTCTGTGAGCCACCTTCCAGCATGTTGTAAGAGAATATTGCGGACTGTGTGAGGGGTGTCAACTATAATCTTTTGTCCTTCCTCAACTAAAATAGCAGTGGCTGCGATGGCTTGCACACATTCTGGCCAACCACGACAAACAGGGTCTAAAACTTTTGACAGAAAAGCAACTGGCTGTCTACAGCCTGCCCTCTCTTGTGTTAGTACTCCGGTGGCTACACCTCCTTTCGCATTGGTATATAGGTCAAATGGCTTATTTAGGTTGGGTAAAGCCAACACTGGTGCACTAATAAGGTGCTGTTTCACCAAGTTAAAATCTTTAATCTCTTCCTCTGTCCAGACAACAGCTTCGCCCCTGTCGGACTCTGGCTCTACCTTACTCTTAATTTAGTCTATGTGTAGTCTGAGTCCAGCGTGTTCTTTCAATGAAGTGATAGGAGAAGGTATTCAGTTCAACAGTCAATTTATTACACAGCACAAGAATAAAACTTAACAGAGCTCTGGGTCACTCATTAGTTCATAGGTCACCTGCACAGTGAGCTACTCCCCAAGACTGACCCCTATTGTCCAGTTGGTTCAGTTTATATAGGTCAACCTTATCATACAGAACAAAAGTTGGCTTCCTTTGCTAGATTTCATTATCATACAGAACAAAAGTTGTCTTCCTTTGCTAGATCTTTTTGCATAAGGGTTATCACATGTCATCTCCTGTTTTGCAGATATCTGGGGTGTAGCACTCCCATCTTAATCCTCCAGGCCAGACTATCCTGTTGTGTTGATCAGAAATTAATTCATCCCCAGATATTTCTAATCACCATTCTGTTCTTGTCTGGCCAATTTCTGCTGTTCTCTTTAACACCTCCTCCTGCCTTAATCTTCCTCCTAGACTGGTTTTCCATTCCCTTTGTTTCTTACAGGCCATTCTTTGTTCTGATCTGGCCTGTGTCTCCTGTGCTACTCACCACCTCCTTTAGTTTGAGCATTCCTCCTAAATCGTTTTATGCATTTCCTCTCCCTGTACTTTGGAGAGACAATTTTGTTCAGCCAACTTTGCTCCATGCTGTGATTGCCACTTAATCACATTCCTTTTTCCCTGAACCATGCAGTAAATATACACTTATTAATTAATCATTTATTTCATACTGTTTTAACCCCTAGATTCCAACAGTCCCCCTTTTGGTCTCATGAAAATGAGACCAACCACCAGTTAACTTATGGGACCAAGACCTCATGAGTTTTTGCAAGGACCAGCATCTCCGACCACTTGTTAAACTTAACCTCACAAATTTGGCCATTATGAACACACTTCAGTCCAGTGGGGGCCCCAACACTGTGTTCAGGAACATCAGTCCAATCCGCAAAGTACTGTTTCGGTTCGTTATGGGCCTCCCAGGTTGACCCCAAACCCTTTGTACAGTTGTTTCCTTTTCCAGATGGTTCAAGGGCTAGGAACAACATCACCCATAGTCCCCACATAGTGTCCATCACAGCTCCCTTCATTGTTTTGATGCCAATAAATTGATTATACCGTCAACCACTGATACACAGTCACCATAGTCCAATAGTCTCTTTAAAAAGGGACGTTAAGTGTTCTTAGTCCGTGGTTGCTTCACAGGTTCTCAGTCACCTCCGTTTGAATCTGTTCCAGTGTCCATGTCGGTGGGTCCGTTGCTGCACTCTGACTCCAATGATACCACGTCTCGCCTTTTCCCTGTAGTCGAACCGCGTGGGACGTCCTCTCCACCACTCTGTAGGGTCCTGTCCACCTGGGCTCCGACCACTTTCTTTTGATGACCTTTAGCAGAACCCACTCCGCAACTGAAGATATTGGTGTTTCCTCTTTTCTGTTGGGACTTGTGACCTGTTGTGAAAAATCTGACACCAGAGCTGTTAGTTTATCATAATAAAGCTTGCATCCCATTGAGCTTACCTCATTCTTCGTAGTCTGAATTCCAGCTCCCGGTCCTGGAAACTGGTGCCCTGTTTGTAGTTCATATGGAGTAAATCCTGTCACAGAACTTACCGAACTCCTTATTGACATTAATGCCAGGGGCAACGCATCCACCCAATTTAGTTTGTTCCGTGCCTGTACTTTCCCAATCTTACTTTTTATTGTTTGGTTCATCCTCTCCACTTTCCCTTGGGATTGCGGATGGTACACCTTTCCAAAGGCATGTTTCAATCCCAACATTGCTTCTACCTCCTGTAGATCATTATTCTTAAAATGACTTCCATTATCAGACCTAATTTTTCTAGGAAATCCGTGTCTCGGAATATACTGGTTGATTAGGAATTTACATACCGTCCTTGCATCTTCTCTTTTGGCAGGGATTGCCTCCGGCCACCCTGTGAACACATCTACTGCTACTAAGAGGTATCGATAGCCACTTACCCTCTCAATCATGTCCGTATAATCAAGTACGATTTCCTGCCCTGGTAACTTAGGTAGCGGGAACTGACCTTCATGTGGCTTTACAGTCGCCTTTACATTGAAAGCTATACATACCTCACACTCTCTAATATGGTTCTCCACCATCGCCGGCAGGAAGGGGTGCCACCAATGTATCAAGTACCTTATCATCTGCTTCTTTCCACAGTGTGTTAGCCCATGTGCCTCCTCGAGGAGGGGTTTCATGAGTCCAGATGGTAAGACTGGCCTCCCGTCTATCGATCTCCATAATCCTTGATCCTTGGTTGCCCCCCTTTCCTCCCATACCATCCTTTCCTGAGGTGATGCCTTTGCTTGTTCCTGTACTATTACTTCTACCCTACACGGTGGTAATAAGTCATGTGCTGTTCTGTCTGCCTGTATCATAATAAACTGAGGGCCGTATCCTGCTGCCCTTTTAGCGGCCATGTCCGCTTCCTGATTTCCCCGAGCCACCATTGTATCTGTTCTATCATGTCCTTTACATTTAAGAACTGGTAATGCCCTTGGTTTCAGGAGGGCCTCAGCCAGTTTCCTAACGTCCTTCTCATGTTTAATTGGGGTCATTGCTGCTGTTAAAAACCCACTTCTAATCCATTGACTAAGTTCAACCTGTATTGTCCCTACCACATATGCCGAGTCTGTATATATATTGACCTCCTTCCCTTCTGCCCATTCTAATGCTGCTATCATTCCCTGTAGTTCTGCGAGTTGTGCTGACTCCTTTCCTCTCACTGTCCCTGTAATGATTTCTTCAAATCCTCCTGTAGTTTGTCGTACCACCACATAGGCAGCTTTCAATCCATCTGTGGGGTGTCTGTAACAGCACCCATCTGTAAACAAGGTTTCATCTGGTTCTCTTAAGGGTGTAGCCTGTAAGTCAGGTCTTATTTTAATATCCTTCACTACCCTCTTCTCACAACAGTGTGGTTCTCCCTCTCCCATATTGTCTGCCATGTTAATGCCTTCATGGGTAAATGTAACATTTGGAGCATTCAGGATCTTTTCTAGTCTTATCTGCCTTAGTGAAGTCATTGTAAATGCTGTCGAGCTCACAAATGCTACAATGCTATGTGTTGTTAATACCGTCAGGCCATGTCCCATTACTATGTGTGCCACCTTTTGTAAAATCTTTGCTAATCCCGCTGCATGTCTCGTACATGGTGGGTGTCTGTCTTCCGTTGGGTCTAGTGTGATACTCACATACATGAGCACACATCTTCCTCCCCCTTTTTTCTGAAAAAGAACACCATCAATTGTGTGTGCTTTTTCAGAAACATCCAAAAAGAAAGGTAGTTTATAATTTGGAATCGCCAAATCTGTAGCTGTTGTAAGAGCTTGCTTCAGTAGAATAAAACTCATCTCAGCCTGTGCAGTCCAATCAAGTGTAGCTCCCAGATTCCTCATCCCCTGCTCATTCACCAAAGTTCGCAGTGGATGTGTCAACTCACCATACGATGGGATAAACTGCCTACTATAACCTGACAAACCCAAAAACGAAAGCATCTCTTTATGGTTCTGCCAGCGGCAAGCAAAAGAAAGCATTCGCTAAATCTATGCAAGAGAACCACTTGTGGTTGGGGGTTAAAGCAGTCATGGCAGTATATGGGTTTGGTACTGGAACTGTGTGTGTTCTCACAATACCATTGATGCGCCTTAAGTCATGGGCCATCCGATATTTGCCCGTGTCTTGTTTAGGAACAGGTAAAATGGGTGTATTCCAACTAGAACGCGAATGTTCCAACACCCCTGAATACATAAGGCCATCAATGGTCTCTGCCAAACCTTCCTCAGCTTCAGGTTTGTGGGGATACTGCATCTGCCAAATAGGGGTGTAATCTGACAGTTCGAAGGTTATGGGATCAACCTGCTGACAGAAACCCACATCTGCTGATCCCACTGACCACAGGTTCTCAGGGAGAGAATCTAGCATAGGGGCCGAGTCGGGGTGATCCATCTTCTCTCTACCATGAAAGCGTTCAATCTGTCTATGCTCAAGGAGGACTTGATCTGTTGGAGACAAAATTTTATAAGCCTGACCAGATGAGGAGAACTGCACTGTCGGTATTTGGGTGTCAGACCAGTCACTAAGGGACCTCAAGTTCCGACACATCGGTCCCAAATCTTTTGCCTGATGAGTAGTGCCAATTGCAAGGGTGACATGAGGAATGGCCTCACCTGCCATCTCATACCATTCCAGCTGTTCAGATGTCAGTGCCACCGCAGCGGCCACTCCCTCATTTCCTACCACTATGTAGTCCGAATTAATTTCCCATAGCATGCCCTCTACCTCTTCATAAAAGGCATGCTGATACATTTCATCCCCATCCCTATCGTAAAAGAGGGTCATATGGGGAGGGTCCGAGGGAGGGGTATACGGGTGTAACGCCTGGATCCACGGCTTCCATTGATTATAAAGCTTTAGCAGCCCTCCCTTTTGTGGGTCCTCTGGTTGCAACAGCCCCCAGTAAATGTCAGCCCATTGTCCCTCAGACGCGGATCCTCCAGCTGCCGCCAACAACATCTGAGAACTGGAATGCAGTGTAGTTAATGAACAGTTCATAGAATATCCATTTGGAAAGGTGACCTCTATTCCGCTGGGTCCACAAAGGATCGATGCTCTGCACTTGACCAACAGGTCTCTGCCCAAGAGATTGGTAGGGCACCTGGCTGACAAAATGTATTGATGTGTAAAAGTCTGTCCCGCCACAGAAGTGACTAGTGGTGTAGAAAACGGCAGATTTTCTGGTGTACCCGAGAACCCTATCAGCTGGACGCTAGAGGATGATGTTTTATCTTGAAATTCAGTGCCAGTGAGTGTTGAAAATCTGGCTCCCGTATCCAGTAAAAAGGATACTTCCATGTCCATTACTTTAATCTGCAGGAAAGGGTCTGCCAACCTAGCCTGCTCGTGGGTGCTCGGGCTCCGTCACTGTGGGCAATATTGCTCCTCCTCTGTCAGCAAAGGGAATTGTCTCTTTGGAGCTAAAGCCGCATGGGGTGCCTGATGTACCGGGGGTGGCACTGACGATCTCTGGGGCTGGACCCAATGCTCATTTTGTGGTGGTCCATATCCCCTTCCCCCAGTGTCCCGAGGATCCCAAGCCAGGGGGCAGTCTCTCTTCCAGTGTCCTGGCTGACCGCATACAAAACATACGGCTGGTTGCATTCGTGGAGCACCCCGACCTCTCCCTCTTACTCGGAATCCCCCCATTGGACCTCCCATTCTGGCCACATAGGTGGGACCCGGTGCCCAATATGGGGCCGGGTGCCAACTCATATTATTCCCTTGTGGTGGCTGCGGTGGCTGCTGAATCATCTGGTTCGCACCTTTGAGGAAATCTTTTTTGCCTCGTTTGCCTTTTTCCTAGCCTCTTCCAATTGAAGCTTAAGGAGTTGCACTTGTGCTGACTCCGTAATTTGTTTGTCCTCCTTTTGCTTAGCCCTGTAACGCTTCATGTGATGGGTCAAATGTTTTTCCCATTGCTCACTCGAGCAGCCAGGAATATCAGGGTTATTCTCTAATGCCTCCCTAACTACAGCTGGTAGTCCGCTCGTTACTGCAGCCCTAAAGAGTGTAGTCTGCAAGGGATCTGTGGCTGGGTGTACTCCTGCTTTGTCTGTCCAACTCTCCTTACACTGACTCAAAAAGGTCGAGATCTACTCATCCTCTGACTCCTTTCATCTCTGTTCTGATCTTTAACCCTTTAGACTTCGTACTTCACTGGGTCTCTCCCCGGTAGGATTTTGACACCCTGCAATTTACTTCGTCCCTTCCCACGTTATTATGAACACCAGCAGCACACTACACACAATCCTTAAACAAATACTTATTATAAACTATTATGATTTACTAGACGATTCCTAAACAGATACTTATCCACTATAGAAGCAAATAACTATAAAACAATACACCTTATACAGATACTGATTGTCCACTACTATGGTATACGATCCTTAATCAAATACTTATTACACACTATGAAAACAAATAACCATCACAATGCACCTTATACAGATACTTATACACTACTATGGCACACGTTCCTTAATCAAATACTTATTACACACTAAGAAAACAAATAACCATCACAATGCACCTTATACAGATACTTATACACTACTATGGCACACGATCCTTAATCAAATACTTATTACACACTATAGAAGCAAATAACCATCACCATACACCTTATTCTAATTGGCCAAGTGTCTAAAGCTATCTCTCGAGATCGCTACGAGGGGACTCCAACCCCGTTCTACTAGGAGGACTCCAACCCCCTTTTACTACAGGGGACTCCAACCCTGTTCTACTAGGAGGACTCCAACCCCCTTCTACTACAGGGGACTCCAACCCTGTTCTACTAGGAGGACCCCAACCCCCTTCTACTACAGGGGACTCCAACCCCATTCTACTAGGGGGACTCCAACCCCGTTCTACTAGGGGGACTCCAACCCCGTTCTACTAGGGGGACTCCAACCCCCTTTTGTTTTATTCTTTGGCTTTAACGAGGGCTTTTGCAGAGTAGTGACAACACACAATTTATCTTTGCCAATAGCAGAACTTCGTTAAAACATGCGTCTGCTTACCTCCCTTTGTAGGATGGTCACTTGTTGTTATCACCACACCACAATCGACCGGTGTTTCGTATCTTTTTCTTCCGTCACTTCTCCATCTTCATCACGTCGGGGTCACCAAATTGTCGGACTCTGGCTCTACCTTACTCTTAATTTAGTCTATGTGTAGTCTGAGTCCAGCGTGTTCTTTCAATGAAGTGATAGGAGAAGGTATTCAGTTCAACAGTCAATTTATTACACAGCACAAGAATAAAACTTAACAGAGCTCTGGGTCACTCATTAGTTCATAGGTCACCTGCACAGTGAGCTACTCCCCAAGACTGACCCCTATTGTCCAGTTGGTTCAGTTTATATAGGTCAACCTTATCATACAGAACAAAAGTTGGCTTCCTTTGCTAGATTTCATTATCATACAGAACAAAAGTTGTCTTCCTTTGCTAGATCTTTTTGCATAAGGGTTATCACATGTCATCTCCTGTTTTGCAGATATCTGGGGTGTAGCACTCCCATCTTAATCCTCCAGGCCAGACTATCCTGTTGTGTTGATCAGAAATTAATTCATCCCCAGATATTTCTAATCACCATTCTGTTCTTGTCTGGCCAATTTCTGCTGTTCTCTTTAATACCTCCTCCTGCCTTAATCTTCCTCCTAGACTGGTTTTCCATTCCCTTTGTTTCTTACAGGCCATTCTTTGTTCTGATCTGGCCTGTGTCTCCTGTGCTACTCACCACCTCCTTTAGTTTGAGCATTCCTCCTAAATCGTTTTATGCATTTCCTCTCCCTGTATTTTGGAGAGACAATTTTGTTCAGCCAACTTTGCTCCATGCTGTGATTGCCACTTAATCACATTCCTTTTTCCCTGAACCATGCAGTAAATATACACTTATTAATTAATCATTTATTTCATACTGTTTTAACCCCTAGATTCCAACACCCCCTAGAATCGTGAGTTTATCATAGAGGAATCTGACCAGGCTAGAATAATTTTCAATCCAGATTCTACAGTATCCCACTAAACCAAGGAATTTCCTAAGTTCTTGGGCATTCTTGGGAGGTGGGATCTGTAGAATACCACGTATCCTCTCTGGACTTATTTTCCTAGTTCCCTGACTTACCAGATGACCTAAGTATTTAACTTCTGGTTGAACAAATTGTAATTTGGATTCGCTCACCCTGAGACCCTTATTCTCCAGAAAATTAAAAAGTTCAACAGTATGCTGTTTAACTAGTTTGTACGTTTTTCCCGTAATTAACAAATCATCAACATATTGTATCAACTGGCAATTCTCTCTCCGAGGAGCCTCATCTAGTATTTGTTCTAAGACCTGGCCGAATAAATTTGGTGATTCTGTAAAGCCCTGGGGAAGGACCGTCCACCGGTATTGATTCTTGCGTCCAGTAAAAGGATTTTCCCATTCAAAGGCAAACATGTCTCTGCTCTCTGTTGCTAACGGACAGGTCCAGAAAGCATCTTTGAGGTCAATCACACTAAACCATTTACTATGGGGATCGATTTTACCCATTATTGTATAGGGATTAGGTACAACCGGGTGACGGGTGAGAATAACTTTGTTCATCTCCCTCAAGTCCTGCACTAATCGATAGGTACCGTCTGGTTTTTGGACAGGTAAAATTGGGGTATTAAAAGGTGACATACAAGGTTCGAGTATACCATCTTTCACCAACTGGTCAATTACTGGCTGCAGCCCCTTTCGGCCAGCCATCGGAATTGGATACTGCTTTCGTCTAATTACTTGCTCAGGATCTTTTAGAGTAACTTGCAGGGGAGGAATATCTAACACTCCTCTATTGCCTCTTTCTGCCCATACTCCAGGATTTATTAGTTCTCGATCTTCCTCGCTTAATACATACAATTGAACCCCGATACCCCTGTAAATCTCGTCCTAACAAACAAACTCCAGCTTGGGGAATTAGTAAAATATCCTCTGTTATTATCTTTTCTTCCATTTGTATTCTTACATCCCTTAATACAGGGACCATAAAATCTCTTCCTCCTACTCCTGAAATCATCACGGTCCCCTCTATCTTAACACCCTCGGGTGGTTGTAAAATACTAGACCGTGCTGCCCCAGAATCTACTAAAAAGGTCATCTTGTCACTGTGGGGTCCTATGCTTAAATTTACCAATGGTTCTCCGTGCAGCCCCACGGTGTGTATTGACTGAGAACCATGACCCCCCCCTATTCATAATCTGCTTCCATCTGTCGGACTCTGCCTTATTTTAGTCTATGTGTCGTCTGAATCCAGCGTGTTCATTAAATGAAGTGATAGGAGAATCAGTTTATTACACAGCATAAGAATAAAGCTTAATAGAGCTCTGGTTCATTCATTAGTTCATAGGTCACCTGCACAGTGAGCTATTCCCCAAGACTAACCTCTACTGTCCAGTCTCTACAATTTATATAGCTCAACCTTATCATACAGAACAAAAGTTGGCTTCCTTTGCTAGATTTCATTATCATAGAGAACAAAAGTTGGCTTTCTTTGCTAGATTTCTTGCATAAGATTTATCACAAGTAATTTCCTGCTCTGCAGTTATCTGGGGTGTAGAGCTCCCATCTTAATCCTCAAGGTCAGAATATCATGTTGTTTTGATCAGAAATCAATTCATACCCCAGATATTTCTAATTATTTCTTTATTCTCATCTGGCCATATTCTTCTGTTCTACTCAACACCTCCTTCTGTCTTAGCTTCTTACCTCTTTGTTTCTGACAGTCTCTGTGTCAGATTCTTTTTGTTTGTGCTAATCAACACCTCCTTAACATTCCTACTAAATTGTTTCATACATATCCTCTCTTTTGTATTTTGGGCAATTCTTTACTCTTTCCCTTCACAATGAGGTAAATATTAAATTGTTTCATAGTACTGGATTCATGTATATAAGCATATATTCTACATATTTTCTATGATTAATTAACCCCTATATTCCAACACATCAGTATGTAAGGTCGCGTCTCCCTGGCTTGCAGTGAGCACTCTCTCTTAAAATGTCCCTCCTTTTACAATGGTAGCAAACTAATGCTCCTGTTTCCCAATTCCTACCGGGATTACCACGAGGTCCCGGGAACAGTCGTCGTCCCCGGAATTCCCCTCTACCCCCTTGCCCCTGCTCTGGTCTCTACTCTCCCACTCCTGGAGCTCCTCCCAATGTCCAGGAGCTGGCACACAGCCCCTCCCCTTTCCTTGCTGTCCCTCCACGACTTCCTTGACTGCCTGCATCAAAATCTTAGCCTTTCCTTTCTGTTTATTGGGCATTCTCTCTTAAAATTACGCACCTCCATACTAGTCAGGGGCACATTTACAAAACCGAGACCCCCTCCCATGGGAACTTCCCGTAAAGCTCTCATCCAGTTAATTTCTGGCTTATCCTCTCCTTTATAATGTCTAGATTCCTGCTCTCCGTGAAAGTGAAATGAATCAAAGGGTTCCTGCCCTTACCTCCCGGAGGGTCTCACACTGTTTTGAATCAAAGTCTCCTCCCTCTCTTGTCAATTGAGGTGGTAATCTAGTACTTTGTGAACAGGTCATCATACCACCCCTACTTTCTTCTCCTTTCTTTAGCTGTGGGGGAGGAGGGTAAGGTGCAGAAGGTTAGAGCATAGGAGAGAGGGGAAAGATAGGAGCCGGCATAGGTGGAGGAAGGGAATGTAACACATCCCATCCTTGTGTTTCAGGGACAAAAGGTTCCTCATCCTTCTTGTCCTTACATTCCTTTTCATTCAAAACCAGTTGATCAACCGATCCACTGAGCCAGCAGGCTGCATATTCCCTGCTCTCAATATTATCTCTTTGGTTTTGATAGAGCCAGATGTTCAATGCCTGACACATCCAGTCATCCTCGGATCCGAGCTTTGGCCAATATACCGAACTCCTTTTTATCGGACTTTTAACCCATTCCAGACAGCAATACCTGACCATGGTCAGTTTGTCTTTCCCACGGGTTCTCCCCGCACCCCAATCAGATAGCATTAATCCTAACGGACTTTGCTTGGTTATCTGATCTTCCCATCCTTCCTTAGGACTCTCTTCCTTACTACTCACACCTCCCATTCTAACAGGTAAGTAAAATTTCTCTTACCAGGATCCAGTAGCTATTTCTAGCGCGCTTCCTTAACGTCTTCTCGTTGTTTGTTCTCAATGCCTCTTCTCGGATATCACTCGCTTCATCCACTGACCAGTCACCCTTCATCCGTGAGTCCAGCTGAATCAGCTGGGGTGCGCCTACCCCCGTTGTCGGGCACTCTGTCAGTGGAGGGAGTGGGATCCCGGACGAGTCCCCATTTGTTAGAAACAGAAGTCCCTTCACAGAAATTGCTCGAGACAAAAATTGAGAGCAAAGAACATTTATTATACAACAATGCAAAGTTGGGTGCTTCACCTTACCATGGGAATACACACATACACTGGGGCTCACCCAACTTTTATACAGTTGATTTCAGTATAGAAATACCCTCCCCCTTGCATTCTTCTGCCTCCTGGATGAGTTTGGCATTTGGCAATCCTGTCTGCCTACGTGCTATTTCTGTGAACTTGGAGGACCAGGGGGTATCCTGCCGGTGTCCCATCATGTCATTGTCCTTATTCACACCTTCCTGACTCTCAGGGCTGACTAACTTACATGCAGAACTTGCTAATTCTGTCTAAGGCTAGAAGACTTATTCAGACTAACTTTACTTCCTACATTCTATTATCTATTATCTATCCTTATCTTATTCATACTGGTGAACTTGCTGATTCTGTCTAAAAGGCTAGAAGATCCTCATCTTATTCAGACTAACTTTACTTCCTACATTCTAATATCTATTCTTATCCTATACATACTGGCTTTATTAATTACACATATATCTATACTAGTTTCCTCATCTTCATATTTTGATATCAGTTTTACTCATCTCTCACAATCCTCACTTTTCTTTTCGATCAGTGTTACTCATCTCTCACATCTTCACCCCAAGATGACCACCTAAAGGAGTACTGTGGGCTAAATTTAAAATTTCATCCCGGTAATTTTTAGGAACAACCACCTGATAAATCGCCCCCCACTCTTCATTAGCAGGAATATCAAGAGGTCTCCATTTCCTCATTAACAAATCACCTTTTAAAAATTAACCACCAGCCATCTCTCCAATCTCCTTTCCAGTAACTGCTTTGTTTGCTAATTCAGCAAGACTTGCATCTGCTTTCTGCTGTTAAATTAACTCATTCCTTGACGAAGAAACATCCTTGATCTCACAATTACCCTTCTCTTTCAAAAACATTTCAGAATCACCTGGCAAATCTCTGTCAACGAATTTCGTAGACATGGATCTTGTTACTGCACACACAGGATATATATCACAATTCTCATCCACCTCATCTTTCCTAGGCCTGCTTGTTAATCTCAAAACTGACCGAACTTTATCTTCTGCCAAATCATTCCCTATAGAATTGAGACCCCCTGCATAGGTAACTTTGAAATTACTCCGACCACATCAAGGTCCTTTAACTATGATTTTAACACTATTCTGTGAAGGGAAATCGACTCCACTTCAATTTCAACACCTTTTTTGATCAAAGTTGTCTGCCCTGTGTCATCAAGAGATAAAACTCCTTGTACTACAATGATTGTGCTGAACCAGTATCCCTAAGAATTTTAACTGGAACCTATGATTCTCCCTCCTTTACTGAAACAAAACCATCTGAAACAAAAGGTTTGAAAACATCCATGACACCCTTATTAGAATCTTTGCTCTGCCTAAATTCAACTGTTTGAATACATGTTTCTGGTAAAACCTTCTTTTCTTTTTTGTTTTTCAATACTAGACAATTTGCAATAACATGACCAGGTTTTTTACAAAAATTATACACAAATCCAGAAGTTCTATCCTTTCTAACCTTCTCTCCAGATTTAATTTCAGGCTTATTATTCCTGCTCCACATTAATCCCCTGAATAGGCTTATTACTTTGCTCCACATTAACTTTTTGAAAATGTCTACCATTTTGAGATGTATTTTTATGAATTAAAGCAAACTGATCTGCAAATCTAGCTGCATCCTGCCACGTAGCCAAATCTTTCTCATCCAAGTATAATTTAATCTCTTTCAGAACACACCTTTTAATTTCTTCAATCAAAATCAATTCTCTCAATCTTTTAAAATCATTATTTATTCCTTTGGAGGTGCACCAATGGTCAAACCATACAGATTTCTTCAAAGCAAAATCCAAAGAAGATTGATTTCATGTTTTTATCACACTCCTAAATTTTTGTCTGTATGCTTCAGGAACCAACTCATAAGCTTTCAAAACAGCTTCTTTAACTTCTTTGTGCAGTCAAGCTAAAGTATGCAATTTGTGTTTCTCCTTTCAATACACTTTGGAGCATCAAAGTCCATTTTTCTTTTGGCCATTTTGAGCTCTCAACAACCTTTTCAAAAAGCTGAAAATAGGATTCTATATCTCCCTCATCAAAAGGAGGCACAAGATTGACCTCTTTACTGGGCAAAAACCTCTCCCCAGGAGTTACATCCTCAGCTCTCTTTCTTTCCTCTCTATCAATTTTCATTCTCTCTAATTTAATCTGTCTTTCAGATTCCTCTGCCTGATATCTCCTCTGTTTTTCAGCTTCTTCCCTTTGCCTTTTAGCCTCTTCTCTTTGCCTTTTAGCTTTGTCTGCCTCATACTGTCTCTGTTTCTCAGCCTCTTCTATCCTCAATTTCTCCAATTCCAATTGGAACTCACCAGATCTATCCTCTGGAAAATATTCTAAGTCTTTCTGAACAAAATTACCCTCACATATAATATTTCACTATAATCCTCTGAATTTGTACTTTCCTCATCCAATATTTAACTTTTGTCAGTTTTAATGCCATCTTTACTTTTGGTTTTCAGCTCTGCAAGTGACGGTTCTGACAAAAATTTATCAACATCCATGGCTGCTGTTTTCCACACTCAAGCTTTAAATTAGCTTGGAAAAAAAAACCAACCAATTGAGTAATAACCATATAACCATATAACCACTTACAGCACAGAACAGGCCAGTTTGGCCCTACTAGTCCATGCCGTAACAAATCCCCACCCTCCTAGTCCCGCTGACCAGCACCCGGTCCATACCCCTCCAGTCCTCTCCTATCCATGTAACTATCCAGTCTTTCCT
Source organism: Narcine bancroftii (assembly GCF_036971445.1). Lineage (NCBI taxonomy): Eukaryota > Metazoa > Chordata > Chondrichthyes > Torpediniformes > Narcinidae > Narcine > Narcine bancroftii. Next base: position 61,333,143 of record NC_091476.1, on the reverse strand, counting down.
TAAATGTAATCAATGATCCCGCCTCGACCACATCTGTCAGAAACTCATTCCATATCCCCACCACCCTTTACATAAAGAAATTTCCCCTCATGTTCCCCTTACAATTTTCCCCCTTCAATCTTAAACCATGTCCTCTAGTTTGAATCTCCCCCACTCTTAATTGAAAAACCTATCCACGTTTACTCTGTCTGTCCCTTTTAAAATCTTAAACACCTCTATCAAATCCCCCTTCAATCTTCTACGCTCCAGAGAAAAAAAGCCCTAGTCTGCACAACCTTTCCCTGTAACTCAAACCTTGAAATCCTGTCAACATTCTCGTGAACCTTCTCTGCACTCTCTCTATTTTGTTTATATCTTTCCTATAATTTGGTGACCAAAACTGTACACAGTACTCCAAATTTGGCCTCACCAATGCCTTGTACAATTTCATCATATCCTCCCTACTCTTGAATTCAATACTCCGATTTATGAAGGCCAACATTCCAAATGCCTTCTTCACCACACCATCTACCTGAGTATCAGCCTTGAGGGTACTATTTACCACAACTCCTAAATCCCTTTGTTGCTCTGCACATCTCAATAGCCTACCATTTAATGCATATGACCTATTTAGATTTGCCTTTCCAAAATGTAACACCTCACACTTATCTGTATTAAATTCCATCAGCCATTTCTCAGCCCACACCTCCAGCCTTCCTAAATCACCTTTTAATCTACGGTAATCTTCCTCACTGTCCACAACACCACCAATCTTTGTATCATCCGCAAACTTGCTTATCCAATTCTCCACCCCTACTTCCAGATCGTTAATATATATAACAAACAATAGTGGACTGAGGACCAATCCCTGAGGAATTCCACTAGTCACCGGCCTCCAATTGGACAAACAATTTTCTACCACTACTCTCTGACACCTCCTATCCAACCATTGCTGAATCCATTTCACTACCTCCTCATTTATACCTAATACCTCCACCTTTTTTCCTAACCTTCTGTGGGGAACTTTGTCAAAACCTTTACTAAAGTCTAAATAGACAACATCCACAGCTTTCCCTTCATCAACCTTTTTTGTAACCCCCTCGAAAACCTCAATCAGGTTTGTCAAGCATGATCTACCCCTAACAAAACCATGCTGATTGCTCCCTAGCAATCCCTGTACCTCCAAATATTAGTAAATACCATCCCTCAGAACACTTTCCATCAACTTGCCCACCACAGACATCAGACTCATGGGCCTATAATTCCCAGGTTTACATTTAGACCCTTTCTTAAACAGCGGAACCACATGCGCCACCCTCCAATCCTTTGGCACTACCCCCGTGGCCAGTGACATCCTAAATATCTCTGTTAATGGCCCCAATATCTGCCCACTAGCCTCCCTGAGTGTCCTTGGGAATATTTTGTCCAGTCCCGGAGATTTATACACCTTTATCTTTTTCAACACAGCCATCACTACCTCCTCGGTTATCCTTATATGCTTCATTATCTCCCCACTACTTTTCTTTACCTCAACTGGTTCAATATTTTTTCCCTAGTGAATACCGAGGCAAAGAAATCATTCAAAATTTCCCCCATTTCCTCTGACTTCTCACTCAGCCTACCATCACTATCTACACAGGGTCCAATTTTATCCCTCACTAATCTTTTACTTTTAATGTACTTATAGAAACCCTTTGGATTTATTTTTCTCTGTCTGCCAAAGCCTCTTCGTGCCTTTTTTTGGCCTTTCTAATTTCTTTCTTAAGATTCCTTCTACACTCCTTGTAGTCCTCCTTCAAATTGTCAGCTCCCTGTTCTTTATACCTCTTGTACACCTCCCTTTTTCTCCTATCCAAATTTCCAATATTCCTCGAAAATCAAGCCTCCCTATGACTTCCAGCCTTTCCTTTGATCCTCACTGGGACATAACTACTCTGTACCCTCAAAATTTCTTTTTTGAATATCCTCCATTTTTCATTTACACCCTCACCTGAAAATATCCTGTCCCACTCAATACTCCCCAAATCCCTTCTTATTCCTTCGAAATTTGCTCTTCTCCAATCCAGAACCTCAACTTTAGGCCCCTCCTTGTTCTTCCCTAAAACTACCTTAAAACTAACAGAATTATGATCACTAGACCCAATTGGATCTCCAACATTAATGTCTGATACCTGACCTAGCTCGTTCCCTAACAGGAGATCCAGTATTACACTGTCCCAAGTCAGTTGTTCTACTAATTGATTCAGAAAAGAATCTTGAAAACATTTAACAAACTCTAGCCCCTCCAGCCCTCTAACTGTATGGGTATCCCAATCAATGTGAGGGAAGTTAAAATCTCCCATGATCACTACCTTATGATTCTCACACATATATGTTATCTCTCTACACATTTGTTCCTCTAGTTTTCTTGACCCATTTGGTGGTCTGTAATACACCCCTATTAGCACCCTTATGTTTCCTTCACCCCTCAATTCCACCCAAACAGCCTCACTGGACGATCCCTCCAGACCATCTTGCCACCTCACGGCAGTAATGTCCTCCTTAACAAGCAGAGCAACTCCTCCCCCTTTTTTACCCCCTGATCTACCACATCTAAAACAAATGTATCCTGGAATGTTAAGTTGCCAGTCCTGGCCCTCTTGTAGCCAGGTCTCACTAATTGCCACAATATCGTGACCCCAAGTATCTGTCCATGCTCTAAGCTCATCTACCTTGTTCACTATGCTTCTTGCATTAAAATATATGCATTTCAGAGAATGACCCTCACATACATTCTCTTTTCTACCTTCTACCCTAATCTCCATCCTACCTTTGTTTTTTTTTAAATTTTTTTTATTTTTCACACTATAAACCACATTGATCAAGATACATACATTTTCCTGTTCAAATATATAGTGTCGTTTTCTCACCCCCCCTCTTCCCATCCCACCCTCCCTACCTCCACTCCCATTCATTTAAAGTTCAGAATCAAAGATACATTAAACCCGTCAAACAATGTTGTCGCTCAATAAAAATAAACAAGAAATTCCACTGAGTCAATTCTTTTCATTCTCTTCACCTTCTGTCATTTTAGGTTGTAGATGTCCCCGGTAGGTTTTCTCTATTATGTTTCATGTATGGCTCCCATATTTGTTCAAATACTGTAATATTATTTCTTAAATTATATGTTATTTTTTCTAATGGAATACATTTATTCATTTCTATATACCATTGTTGTATTCTCAAGTTATCTTCTAATTTCCAGGCTGACATAATACATTTTTTTGCTACAGCTAGGGATATCCTAACAAATCTTTTTTGTGCATCATCCAAATCAAGTCCAAATTCTTTGTTTTTTATGTTACTTAGGAGGAAGATCTCTGGGTTTTTTGGTATATTGCTTTCTGTGATTTTATTTAATATCTGGTTTAGATCTTCCCAAAATTTTTTTACTTTCTCACACGTCCAGAGTGCATGAATTGTTGTTCCCATTTCCTTTTTACAGCGAAAACATCTGTTAGATACTGTTGGGTCCCATTTATTTAACTTTTGAGGTGTAATGTATAGCCTGTGTATCCAGTTATATTGTATCATACGTAACCTTGTATTTATTGTATTTCTCATAGTTCCTGAGCATAACTTCTCCCATGTTTCCTTCTTTATCTTTATGTTTAGATCTTGTTCCCATTTTTGTTTATTTTTACCATTTGTTTCCTCATTCTCCATTTCTTATAGTTTAATATACATGTTTGTTATAAATTTTTTGATTATCATTGTGTCTGTAATCACATATTCAAAATTACTTCCCTCTGGTATCCTCAGACTGCTTCCCAATTTGTCCTTCAAGTAGGATTTCAGTTGGTAGTATGCCAACACTGTATCATGAGTTATATTATACTTATCCTTCATTTGTTCAAAGGATAATAATTTATTTCCCGAAAAGCAATTTTCTATTCTTTTGATCCCTTTTTTCTCCCATTCTCTAAAGGAAAGGTTATCTATTGTAAAAGGGATTAGCTGATTTTGCGTCAGTATTAGTTTTGATAGTTGGTAATTTGTTTTATTCCTTTCTACATGAATCTTCTTCCAAATATTGAGCAGATGATATAATACTGGAGAATTCCTACGTTGTACCAATTTTTCATCCCATTTATATAATATATGTTCGGGTATCTTCTCCCCTATTTTATCTAGTTCTAATCTAGTCCAATCTGGCTTTTCCCTTGTTTGATAAAAATCTGATAGGTATCTTAATTGTGCGGCTCTATAATAATTTTTAAAGTTTGGCAGTTGTAAGCCTCCTTGTTTATACCATTCTGTTAATTTATCTAGTGCTATCCTCGGTTTCCTCCCTTTCCATAAAAATTTCCTTATTATTTTCTTTAACTCCTTGAATAATTTCTCTGTCAAGTGTATTGGCAATGCCTAAAATAGGTATTGTATCGTTGGGAAAATGTTCATTTTAATACAGTTTATCCTTCCTATTAGTGTTAGTGGTAAGTCTTTCCAATGCTCTAAGTCATCCTGTAATTTTTTCATTAGTGGATAATAATTGAGTTTATATAGATGGTCGAGGTTTTTATTTATTTGTATACCTAGTTATCGCATTGCTTCCATTTGCCATCTGAATGGTGATTCTTTTTTAAATTTTGAGAAATCCGCATTATTCATTGGCATTGCTTCACTTTTATTTGCGTTAATCTTGTATCCTGACATTTCTCCATATTCCTTCAATTTCTTATGTAATTCTTTTATTGATATTTCTGGTTCTGTTAAGTATACTATAACATCATCTGCAAATAAACTGATTTTATATTCCTTGTCTTTTATTTTTATCCCTTTTATTTTATTTTCTGTTCTTATCAGTTCTGCTAGTGGTTCTATAGCTAACACGAACAGTGAGGGAGATAGTGGACATCCCTGCCTTGTTGATGTGCTTAAGTTAAATTGTTTTGATATATATCCATTTACTGTCACTTTCGCTAATGGCCCCTTATATAATGGTTTAATCCAATTAATATATTTCTCCGGTAAGCTGAATTTTTGTAGTACTTTGAATAAATAATTCCATTCTACTCTGTCAAAGGCATTCTCTGCGTCTAAGACAACCGCTACTGTTGGAGCTTTATTTGTTGTGGTTGTGGTTTCGGGGCTAATGTTCTATGTGCTCTTTCTATTTCCATTTCTTCCTGTAATTCTGGTCTTCCTCGGACCCTGGGGATCCAATCTTTTATAAATTCTCTCATATTCTTGCCTTCTTCATCTTCCTTAAGGCCCACTATCTTTATATTATTTCTTCTATTATAATTTTCCATTATATCTATCTTCTGATCTAACAGCTCTTGTGTCTCTTTAACTTTTTTATTAGATTCTTCTAATTTCTTTTTTAAGTCCTCTACTTCCATTTCTACGGCTGTTTCTCGTTCTTCCACCTTGTCCACTCTTTTTCCTATATCTGACATGACCATCTCTAATCTATTCATTTTTTCTTCTGTACTTTTTATTCTTCTTTTTATTTCACTAAACTCTTGTGATTGCCATTCTTTTACTGATTCCATATATTCTTAAAAAAAAATGTATCCATTGTCTTGCCCTTCCCTTCTTCTTCCATTTCTCTGTGTTCTTCCTCTTCTTCTTCCTCTGGGTTGGTCATCTGTTGTTTCTTTGATTTCTTTTTAACATAACAATTACAGCACGGAAACAGGCCATTAGGCCCTTCTAGTCCGCACCGAACCAAACACCCCTTTCTAGTCCCACCTCCCTGCACAATGCCCATAACCCTCCATCTTCTTCTCATCCATTTACCTGTCCAACCTTTTCTTAAATAATACAATTGACTCCGCCGCCACTATTTCTCCCGGAAGATGATTCCACACAGCTACCACTCTCTGAGTAAAGAAGTTCCCCCTCATGTTACCTCTAAACCTCTGCCCCTTAATTCTTAACTCATGTCCTCTTGTTTTAATCTTTCCTCCTCTTAACGGAAATAGTCTATCCACATCCATTCTGTCTATCCCTTTCATAATCTTAAATACTTCTATCAAATCCCCTCTCAACCTTCTACGCTCCAAAGAATAAAGACCCAATCTGTCCAATCTCTCCCCATACTCCAGATGCTTAAACCCAGGCAACATTCTGGTAAACCTTCTCTGCACTCTCTCCACTCTGTTTATATCCTTCCTATAATTAGGCGACCAGAACTGCACACAGAACTTCAAATTAGGCCGCACCAACGTCTTATACAATCTCAACATCACCTCCCAACTCCTATATTCCATGCAATGATTGATAAAGGCCAGCATACTAAAAGCCTTCTTCACCACCCTATTCACGTGAGTTTCTACCTTCAGGGAACGATGTACCGTTACTCCTAAATCTTTCTGCTCTTCTGTATTCCTCAATGCTCTCCCATTTACCACATATGTCCTATTCTGATTCTTCTTACCAAAATGAAGCACCTCACACTTATCAGCATTAAATTCCATCTGCCATTTATCAGCCCACTTTTCTAAGCAGTCCAAATCCCTCTGCAATCCTTGAAAACCTTCTTCATTATCCACTATTCCACCTATCTTAGTATCGTCTGCATATTTACTAATCCAATTCACCACCCCATCATCTAGATCATTAATGTATATAACGAACAACAATGGGCCCAATACAGATCCTTGAGGCACACCACTGGTCACCGGCCTCCAACCTGACAGACAGTTATCCACTACCACTCTCTGGCCTCTCCCTTTCAGCCAATGTTCAATCCATTTGACTATCTTAAAATTTATACCTAAAGACTGCACCTTCCTAACTAACCTTCCATGTGGTACCTTATCGAAGGCCTTACTGAAGTCCATATAGACAACATCCACATTCCTAGTCACCTCTTCAAAAAAATTTTACTCTCTTCTTTCTTGTTCTCATTGTTTTCTATGTTCTCTTGTTGTTGTGCTGTAGCTGTCATTCTCAACTGTGGAGATCGACTCCTCAGCTGGTCCCCCCTCCCGTCAGTGTTTTTTTTGTCTAGCGCATCACGCATGCGCGACTCCTCGCGCATGCGTGGTTGCGCACTTTTGCTTGGCTCCCCGAGCCATTTTTGTAGTCCCGAGCTCGGGACTTCGACTGACCTGAGGGAGCGGGCTTCTCTCTCCACAGCGAGCCTCCTCGGACAGGTAAGGCCTTCACCTTTTTCTTCCGATGTCTTTTCTTCTTCTCTTCTTCCCGTTGCTTTCGACTTTTCTTTCTTCCTTGCCATTTTCTTCCCACCTTTACTTCCACTTTATTTTAATTTTCGTGTTTGTGCCTTTGCGTCTTCTCTATTTTTTTTAAACTTTTCGGAGAGGGCTGGAGTTCCCCGACCGGCCACTACTCCATCACGTGACTCCTCCCCTCCATCCTACCTTTGTTATCGTTTTTTATTCTTATCTAGGTGGCCATGCTCCCTTGACACTGCTCTCACACTCTGTTACCCACCCCCCTGCCAAACTCGTTTAAACCTTTCCCCACAGCTCTAGCAAATCTGCTTGCCAGCACATTGGTCCCCCTCCAGTTGAAGTGGAGTCCATCCCTTTTGTACAGGTCCGACCTTCCCCAGAAGAAATCCCAATGATCCAGAAATCTTATCCCTTGCCCCCTGCACCATCTCTTTAGCCACACATTCATTCTCCACATCCTCCTATTTCTACCCTCACTAGCGCGTGGCACCGGCAGCAATTCAGAGATTACTACCTTAGAGATCCTGCTTTTTAACTTCCTACCTAATTCCACATAATCCTATTTCAGGACCTCATCCCCACTTCTAGCTAAGTCATTGGTCCCCACATGGACCACGACTTCTGGCTGTTCTCCTTCCCCTTGCAGAATGCTATGTACTCGATTATAGATATCCCTGACCCTGGCACCAGGGAGGCAACATACCAACCTGGATCCCCAATCTTGTCCCATAAACCTTCCATCTGTCTCCCTGACTAACGAGTCCCCAACTACAAGTATCCTGTTCTTTTCCCTTCTGAACCCACAAAACTCATGTTCAATCGACTGGACGATTCCCCATAAAATGTTACGAGCCCAAAGGAGCCCAAAACCCAGCAGCAATAGACGTTCACCAAGACAAGTAGCTTTCAAAATAAAAGTTATTTTTAATCAACTTCAAACATGAAAATAGAATTAAACTAACTTATACTATTCTTCTTCTTTGGCTTGGCTTCGCGGACGAAGATTTATGGAGGGGGTAAAAAGTCCACGTCAGCTGCAGGCTCGTTTGTGGCTGACAAGTCCGATGCGGGACAGGCAAACACGATTGCAGCGGTTGCAGGGGAAAATTGGTTGGTTGGGGTTGGGTGTTGGGTTTTTCCTCCTTTGCCTTTTGTCAGTGAGGTGGGCTCTGCGGTCTTCTTCAAAGGAGGTTGCTGCCCGCCAAACTGTGAGGCGCCAAGATGCACGGTTTGAGGCGTTATCAGCCTACTGGCGGTGGTCAATGTGGCAGGCACCAAGAGATTTCTTTAGGCAGTCCTTGTACCTTTTCTTTGGTGCACCTCTGTCACGGTGGCCAGTGGAGAGCTCGCCATATAACACGATCTTGGGAAGGCGATGGTCCTCCATTCTGGAGACGTGACCCATCCAGCGCAGCTGGATCTTCAGCAGCGTGGACTCGATGCTGTCGACCTCTGCCATCTCGAGTACTTCGATGTTAGGGATGTAAGCGCTCTAATGGATGTTGAGGATGGAGCGGAGACAACGCTGGTGGAAGCGTTCTAGGAGCCGTAGGTGGTGCCGGTAGAGGACCCATGATTCGGAGCCGAACAGGAGTGTGGGTATGACAAGCGTATATAGTATACGCTTATACTATATACTAACCTAAATTACCCCCTTCTAATTCTAAGCGCATGTTTATGTAATGTGTGTGTAAATTTAAGAAAAGTTCTTTGGTTCACAGTTGAATTTCACTTCATGGTAACCTCTTCAAGCTACCACAGAGTTCCATTCCTTCCCCTATTTCAAGAGAAACATCAGACATATAGCACTTCCAGCCATCTACTGCTCTGGAACTTGCTTTCATTCGTTTCAAACAGTTTTCCCTGGATTGCACTTTTCAGTTACTTGTCAGTGTCCCACACACTACCTGACTGACTGACTGAGCTGTTAACTCAACACACTCTCTTTTCCAACTGAAACTCCAAAGAGAGCATGTGACTCATGTCTTGCAAAACCCCCACTTTCCTGAACAAAACAACAGGAGTTCTTTCTTCTGCTCCCATCTGTTGTTAGATAAACAAAATCCAGGAGTGACATTTCTATGAGCACTTTGCAGATACTGACAGACTCCAACAAGACAATGGTCAAGCATTTTATGAGGTCAATTCAATTAACACTTACTTGTGAAAGGTGCTTACATTCTCTTCAGTATTTCTTCAGTCTTTCAAATAAGATCTGTTTTAAAATGTGTGAATGTACGTGACCTACTCTAAATCTTATAAATTCTCCCCAAATATTAATATTGTTACACTCCATACACTTAGAATATTATGTTTAGTTCTGGTCACCTCTTAACAGGAAGGATGTAGAAGCTGTGGAGAGGGCGCAGAGGAGATTAACCTGGATGTTGCCTAGATTGGAAAATATCTCCTGTGAGGCAAGGTTAGCAGAGCTAGGGTTTTTCTCCTTGGAGCAATGCAGGATGAAAGGTGACTTAGTAAAGGTCTACAAGATTATGAGGCATAGATAAGGTAGACAGCCTGCACATTTTTCCCAGGGCAGGAATAGCAAACACCAGAGATCATCTGTACAAAGTGAGGGGAGGAATATTTATGGGATACATCAGGGTTAAGTTTTTTTCACACAGAGAATTGAGGGGGCCTGGAATGCGTGGCCAGGGGTGGTGGTGCAGGCTGAAACAATAGGGACAGTTAAGAGACCTTTAAGCAGGCACATGGATGAAAGAAAAATAAATATTTTTTAGGTATATATCAGTCAGCACAACATTGTGGTGCACTGTACATCATCCAGGATTCGAATGGCAGAGCAGACATGAGGGGCTGGAGACTGGGGCACTCACACAGAGTCATACAGCACAGAATCCCTCTGACCAACTTGGCCCACGGTGACCAGTGTTGTAATGACCTGACAAGGATAAGCAAGTTCAAGATCTGTTAAAGTCGGCCCGCACTGTAATAAACAGCAGAACCGATTAAGCTTACAACAGTTTCTTTATTTCACCTTGGTAACATATAACATAACATAACATAACAATTACAGCACGGAAACAGGCCATTAGGCCCTTCTAGTCCGCACCGAACCAAACACCCCTTTCTAGTCCCACCTCCCTGCACAATGCCCATAACCCTCCATTTTCTTCTCATCCATATACCTGTCCAACCTTTTCTTAAATAATACAATTGACTCCGCCGCCACTATTTCTCCTGGAAGATCATTCCACACGGCTACCACTCTCTGAGTAAAGAAGTTCCCCCTCATGTTACCTCTAAACCTCTGCCCCTTAATTCTTAACTCATGTCCTCTTGTTTTAATCTTTCCTCCTCTTAACGGAAATAGTCTATCCACATCCACTCTGTCTAGCAGGAGTAATAAAGAGTTTAGTAACTCGTTCACTACACTGAGAGCATCGGAGTGTTCATTACAAGTACAATGAGTCTGCATGAGACCCTTATAAGTTTTACATGAGTTACTCACAGCTGGAAATGTTGTGTCTAGAAATGTTTGGGAAATGTCAGAATGCCCTTCACTCAAGCTATTGACATTCTTGTGGAGTTGGCTACTATTTCACACGGAAGGTCATGTTAAGAAAACAATTATGTTCCCATTGTATTTTCTCACCTAATTAATTAATTAACCCTTTGTTAAGCATATTCATTTAACTTATTCTTTCACAGATCAAGTTCAAGTTTATTATTGTCCTGCAACAGTATAAGTACAACTGGACAAAACAATGTTCTTCACTCCTTGGTGTAAAAACGTGCAAACTAGTAGTCTCAGAGAGTTTGTATGAGCAGTTCATCAGTCGTTCAGCAGTGGGAAGAAGCTGCTTCTCACCCTGCTGTTTCTGGCTCTGATTCTCCTGTATTTCTCTCTTGACAGGAGTAGCTGGAATTGTAAGATGGGATAGTAGGGGTCCTTAATGATCCTTGTTGATCATCGTCGATTCGGAGGAGACCTCAGTGATTCTCTGTGGCACTCTTGTGATCCTGTAGATTGACCTCCGATCTAACGATCAACAGCGGGGGTGGACACCAAGGCCATTTCTTGCCAGACCTCTTTGTCACCATTTTTTGACACATAGAATGTAAAAGGTTGGCCACCCCTCACCTTCAGCAACTGTACCATACTGTGATGCAGCCGGCCAGGATGTTCTCGATGGAGTTCCTGCAGAAAGTCAACAATAGGAGGGTGGCCTTGCCCACCTTCTCAGGAAGTGCAGTGTCTGTTGTGCCTTCTGGACAAGATCACACAAAACCACCAAGTTCTCTTTTGGTTCATTAGTGCTATCCACCTCACAGATAGTGCTGTGGTTTCAACTGGAGGAGTGCAAGTTGCATAGTGAACTTTCCAGCACTGCCACTCATCAGCAAAGACGGCTGCTGGAGGAACTCAGCAGGGAAACGCAAAAAAAACTTCAGGTCTTGAGCAAATGCCAGCAGGTCAAGCAACGCCCATGGGTGGAAGTGGTCAGTGCAATGCATAAATGTGCTGGAGAAACTCAGCAGGTCACCTCACGCAGCATCCACTGGAAACAAAGAGAAACCAATGTTTCTCCCCTTCCTGATTCTCTGTCTCCATCTCGGGAGACAAGCTTTCCACCAACATATTACAAACCCACTAACACCCACAACTAACTTGGCTGAACTTCCTCATACCCTGTCCCCTGCAAGGATTCTATCTCTTTCTCTCAATTTCTCCATCTCCGCCGCATCTGCTCCCAAGATGAGATCTTCCAGTCCGGATCTTCTGAAATGTCTGCCTTCTTCCAGAAACGTGGAATTCCCTCCATTACCTTCAAGTCAGCCCTCACCCACATCTCCTCCATTTCCCGTACATCTGCCCTGACCCTTTCTGCCTCCAGCCCTAACCCTAACCCCTTATCCTCACCTACCACCCCACCAAGCCTCCATATCTCATACCTCTGGAATTTCTGACAGACAACAAGATCCCACTACCATCCCCTCTCCTCCCCTCTCTGCCTTCCACAGGGACCGCTCCTCCCGAGACACCTTCATGCATGCATCCCTCCCCTCCAATCGCACCCCCCAGCACCTTCCCCTGTGGCCGCAGGAGGTGCCACACTTGCGCCCACACCTCCTCCCTCACCACAAACTGGAGCCCTAAGCAGGGCTTTCAAGTGAAGCAACCCTTCACTTGTGTCTCCGCAGGACTGATTTACTGCATCCAATGCTCCCTACGTCGGAGGAGCTGGGAGCAGATTAGGAAATTGTTTCGCTGAGCACCTTCACTCCATCTGCACCAGTGACAGAGACCTCCCAGTGGCCAACCATTTCAGTTCTGCGTCACACTCCCATACTCATGTCTGTCCATGGCCTTGTGTACTATCCCCACCAAGACCATCCGTAAATTGGAGGAACAACATCTTATTTTTCGTCTGGGTACTTTCCAGACAGATGGCATTAACATAAACTTTACCAGTTTCTGCTAACCTGCTCTCCTCTTACCCCCTCTCCCCTTCCTTTTCAGCTTTTCCAGTTCTTCTCCCTCCCTTCCCCTTGCTTGCTCCTGTCCCCTCCCTCCTTTCTCCACCTATCACATTCTGACTTTGCAACCACCCTTCCCCTCCTACTCCTGCTGACATTTTCCCATACCTTGATGAAGGGGTCAAGCCCGAAATGTCGGTTATGAATTTTTACCTTATATAAAGGACACTGCTTGACCTGCTTGTGTTTCCCCAGCTTTGTGTTTTTACTTAAACCAATGTTTCAGGCCCAGGCACTTCATCAGATTTGAGCAAAAACAGGTTCAATGTCTGAATGAAAGGGGTGGGGGGGGAGTTGGAGGAGAGGAGAAAGGAACTGGAGGACAAGCACAGGCTATTGGCTCAAAGGTTTATCCTTTATTGAAGGGGAGATATCAAGGGGTGAATAAAATAGGGAGAGGCTAAGAGGTGATAGAATATTGGCGAGAAGATGGGAGGTAGAATGCTTCTGGTGTCTGCTCCAAAGTCAAGCTCAAACATCAGGCTTCGTCTCATCCACTCCGGTTGGAGGCGATTTGGGCAGAGTGTCCCCAAGAAGCAGGGGTTGGTCACTGACATTTAAGAGGAGGAAGCCATGGAGCTGTCGAGGAAGCACAATGGGTTAGTTATGTGGCATGGTGAAAGGGGGCTGGGCCGAATAGGGCAGCCTTGATCTTCATATTCTTCATCAGTGTCAGGAAATGCAGAAGGGTTGGCAGGAAGGCGCGCTTAGTTGAGGATGAGGTCAAGAGATAAGGAATGAATCTGGGTGGAGATTAAATTTAAAAGTTTAAAATTTAGACATGCAGCATAGAGACAAGCCCTTTCAACCCACAAGCCCCTGCCTCCCAATTGACCTATGTCTTGAACGGTGGGAGGAAACCCACACAGAACATAGAAACTCCTTACAGACAGCGCAGGATTTGAACCCCGATCGTTGGTGCTGTAACAGCATTTCTCTAATTGCTAAGCTAACCGTGCTACCTTGGATATAGGAATAGTAAAGAGAAAAAGAAATTATTGGGAGTTATAGGCCACCAAATAATAGAGTCAATAAGCCATCTGATGCATGTAAGAACGGCAGTTCTAATGGGGGACTTAAACTTGCACAGATTGAGCAAATCATGTCGATCAAAGCAGTCTTCATAAAATGCCTCTGTGATAGCTTTCATGTTATTGAACCTCAGTGAGCATAACAAGAAAGTCTGCAGGCACTGTGATTGTAATAAATGGACAAAGGTGCTGGTGAAACTCAGCAGGTCCCTCGGCAAAAATGTATTACCTATGAGGACCTGAGCACTTCAGCAAGGTGTGAGCAAAAAGGAAACAGGTGCCTGAATAAAAAAAGGCTGGGGGAGGGGGGGATGGAGGGAAGAAGGGGCAAGGGGGAGGAGTACAGTCCAACAGGCAAGAAGCCACAGGTGGACACGGATAGGGCAGAAGAGAAATGCTGAGAAGTGATTAGGAGAGTTCAGTGAATGTAGAGCTGGAGGAAAGGAGACATAATTGGGTTTTTAAGCTCAAAACCCTCCCGTTTATTAAAAAAAAGGCAAATTTACCTTTTCTGCCGACGACCGAAAATGCAGATGGTGCAAATGGTGCTCTTATGCAGGGTGAATCGCGAGCCGGCTTCTGAAGCTGAAGGAGCTGGGATGAATAGCGTTGCCTGCCACTGTGGTGACATGCATACATACGTGCCGGGAAGGGAAAGCGGCCTGTGCTGAAAATGACGACCGAAGAACATGTATGAACGCTAGTGGAGATCTGTGCAAGCAGTCTTCGGGCTCAAGGAAATTTTCTGCGCAACATAATTGCCTTGTTCTTTAAAATTCGCGCTCTTGGTTTGCGGGCTGTCAGTGGCATCACGATGTCATCAGCCCTCCCCTTTGGAGCCGCATTCAATGGTAATTCTTTTACGGGGAGGTGGAGCAACTTCGCTCCACCTCTGAGTCTATCCCCCTAGGGAGAGGGAGCATGGAGCAAGTTGGACCAGTCAATCCTCCTTTGGACCTTTTATGGAGGTAAGTGAAGCGATTTAAAGGGAGAGGAAACCTGTCTTTACAAATCACAAATTTTCACTATAAAAGGGCCTCTAGAGATAGGAGGGGAAAGAAAGAGAGAGAGAGAGAGAGAAAGAGAGAGAGAGAGAGAGAACTGGAGGTCAGTTTGAATGCCCTCTGGTTGGAAGGCACCCAGACACAATACGAGATGTTGAAATGAGGTGTTCCTTCTTGTCATCATTCAACCAGATGTCATTAACATCGACTTCTCTGGTTTCTGTTGCCCCCCCCCCGGCCCTTCACCTCCCTGTCATATAGAAACATAAATCCTTCAAAACATACCAGGGGTTGTAGGTCAATTGGGTGTAATTGGACAGCATAGGCTTGTGGGCTGAAATGGCCTGTTACCGTGCTGAATGTCTAAATAAATAAATAAATATCTTTCGCCAGAGACGAGTGAATCTGTGGAATTCTCTGCCCAAGAGAGCAGTAGATGCTGCCTCCTTGATAGATTTCCGGCAGAAAGATTTTTGCATAGTAGGGGAATTAAGGATAATGGGTGAGAGAGGTGGAGTAGTTCAGCTGTGATCTTATTGAGTGGCGGATCAGGCTCGATGGGCCGGATGGCCAACTCCAGCTCCTGTTTCTTGTGAAAAAGGTTTGTTCAACCTTTCTCCATCACAAGAGCTCTATATCCTTTCAAACTCACATGGTTTGAGATAAATACATTGTCTCGCATTGCCACAGGAAAGATCCGTGCAGCACATTTCTGGGAAATGAAACTGGGATGTCTGAATCATAGTTCAGTTCATTTGCCCTCTGATGTTTGTTGATATTTTTAATCAGAATGTTGCAAAGATGCTGGCCACAGCAAGTTACAAAATAAGCCAAATGTGAACAGCAATTGAACATGGGTCAATTGGTCCTAAGTGATGGGTGGACGCAGTTTGAAACGCTGCAGTGAGCACTGAGACTTTGGGCGTGGACCTGGGTGGATCTTGGTGGTGGCAGGTACGGTTGGCATAGTGGTTAGCACAGCGCAATTACAGAGCCAGCGACCCGGGTTTGAATCCAGTGCTGTCTGTGAGGGTTTTCACTGGGTCCTCTGGTTTCCTTCCACCCTCCAAAACATGTTGTAAAAACACAAAGCTGGAGAAACTCAGCAGGTCAAGCAGGGGCCTTTATGTAGCAAAGGTAAAAATGCGTAACCAATGTTTTGGGCTAGTTGGGGTATTTAGGAGGTGCTGGAGCATCTAGAGAAACTCATGCAGACACGGGGAGAACATACAAACTCTTTACAGACGGCGCTGGGTTCGAACACAGATCACTGACACTGTAATAGTGTTGTACTAACTGTGCTGCCCTTTCTTCCTACTGTCTTGTCAACTCTTCCCAGATTGTGCCACTCTTCTACACACTAAAGGCAAGAAGTAGTGGCCAGTAGTTAGCTTTAGGTGCTTGGGAGTGAATATCCCCGGTGACCTATCTGGACCAACCATAGCGACATGTCTCTGCCTCCAGCCACCATCACGTCAACCTTCTGCAGGAGCTCTATCAAGAGCATCACAGTGTGGGTATTGTTGCAGAGAAATGAATTGGAGGAAAATCCACAGGATCATGAGAGTGGCAAAGAGTGTCCTGGCAACACACCTGCCCCAAAACTATATCGCTGCAATCTACCAGGATTGTGCCTGAGGAGGGAATGCAACATCACTGAGGACTCCTCTCATCCTGCATACAGCGTCTTTCAGCTGCTCCCATCGGGGAAGTGATACAGGAGAATCAGAGCCTGTACTGCAAGGTTAAAGAACAGCTACTTCCCACAGGCAGTGAGAATGCTGAATGACCAAAGGAAATGCTCATACTAAGCAGCTGAGACTTTCATATTCATGAAACAATATCTATCTATTTGTCTGCATTTTTTGTATTGTTTGTATGTGTGTTACGTTTGGTTGTGTGTCTGCATGTTTTCCACCGAGGTGGTGAACGCTGTTTCGTCGAGTTGCATGTGAGCAATCAGATGACGATAAACTTGACGATGTCGAGAAAGGGTGCCATCTACTTCCCTAGAAGGCTGTGGAAGTTTGGCAATGACCACACCCCCTGGCCCCCCTCCACTGACCGCCCCCCCCAGCCTTCAACTGCCCAAAATTTCCCTCTCCATCCCCCCACCCCCGATGACTCCATCAAAACTTCCCACTGCCTTGGCCAAGATCTCTTTGCTCTCCTCCCATCAGGAAAAAGGTTCAAGAGTGGGAGATCATGCAGCAACATTTTCCCTGCAGACATCAGGCTCTTGAATGAACCTCACAATAGTCCAGAAACAACTTGTCCGCGCTGAACAACATGCTCTCTCGCTTTAGTCCCACAGACCCTCATTTGGCTCATTACCACTTCAATCACCTCCCACCAGTGTTCTTTAAAGGCATCGAATGTTCCTGCCTCCACCATTTGCAAGTCATTCCAACTAGCCTCTGTCCCCTCCTGCCTTTTCAAAGGCAAACAGAGTCAGTAGGTTAATTGGTCATACTGGTGTATTTGGGTGGCGTGGGCCGGAAGGGACAATTACCGTGCTGTATCTCCAAATGAGAAGAGAAAACAATTCAAGACTTAATCCAGAAATATTTTTCTTTTTAATAGTGATTAATATTTACTTTCTTTCAGTCAATGAAGAGACCCCTTTCACTGACTGTGTAAGTATCGACATTATGTTTTGCAATGTCTCATGAAAACCCTGGCCACGGCTTTTGCCAATAATTGTGGCGTACACTTGTTTCTAAAATGTGAAATTGGCCGGGTTAATACAAGATAAAGACAATTTCACTTCCCTTCCAAACAGGGAAATGGCAAAGAGCAATTCCTTCTCTTGTCTGGGCTTCCCCCAGATATTTCTTAAAAGGGTGGGAATTCTGATCATGAGGCAGTGTTGCCGCAAGAAAAAGTGGAAGAGGCAGAGTTGAGGAATCGATGTACAAAATAAACTGCTGTGGTCTAACTAGGCTTTGGTTTACAGGCACCTCTTCGATTCCATGATCCCTGGAAGGTGGGTTTTGGCTTAACAACAAAATCTTTCAACCAGAAAGGACCTCTTAGAGGCCGCCACTTCAATTCCACTTCTCGTTCCCACACTTGCCTCATGTAGTGCCAGGTTGAGCAAACCCTAAACTGGAGGGTTAAACTCTAAACCTTGCAAAAACAAAAAAATGCAGTAAAACTCAGCAGATTCTGGAGTGTTAATTTTAATTTTTAAAATTTTGACATATAGCATGGTAACAGGCCATTTTGCCCCAAGAGCCTGTGCCACCCAATTTACACCCAATTAACCTACAGCCACGGTATGTTTTGAAGATTGGGAGGAAACTGAAGCCTCCAAGGAAAACCCACGCAAACACGGAAAGAATGTACCCACTCCTTACAGACAGCGCAGGATTTGAACCCTGGTCCCAATCGCTGGTGCTCTGAAGGCCTGAGTTGTGCTAACTGCTACGCCAACTATGCTGAACCCATCGTCGTGAGAAAAAAGCAGGCGGACGCCTGAATAGAAAGGCTGCGGGAAAAGGGAAGAAAGGCCAGGGGGAGAATCATAGGCCAATAGGAAAAAGGTGATAATTGAACATGGACAGAAGAGAATTGATCAGGGGAAGGGGGTGGCTCTGTGAATGCAGAGCTAAAGGAGACAGAGAGATAGAGAAAGAGAGGAACTGGGAGGGGAGGGCTAACTTAAACCGGAGAAGTTGACATTTTGTAGAGTGCCCAGACAGAAAATGAGGTCTTTGCAGGTGGTCTTAGTCTGGAAGAGCTTGAGTCCACGGTTGGGGTAGAAATGGGGCAGGGAATTGAAATGGGTGGCCACTAGGAAATCCCCACTTTTGCGATGAACAGAGCTGAGGTGCTCAACGAGACAATATCCCTGTCTGCATCCAGACTCTTAGACGTAGAAGAGACCGCAACGGCTACAATGTGTGAGATTTGTCAGTTGATTGGTGTATTTGAGTAGCACGAGCTACAGGCCAGAAAGGCCTGTTACTGTGCTGTGTCTAAATTTTAATAATTTATATTTAGAATCAATATTGACGAAAAACCATAAGATGTAGGAGCAGAATTAGGCCATTCAGTCCATTGAGTCCACCCTGCTATTCTGTCATGGATGATTTATTATCCTTATCAGCCCCATTTTCCTGCCTTTTCTCTGATAAGACCATAGGATGTCCAATTTCTGGTTAACCCCCCTCCACCCATCTTAATTCCCTTTGCCCTCTCGCTTTTCCTTATCTCTTTGGCCACTTATCCTCCTCTTTCACTTCACCTTCCTGACACCCACATATTCCTCCCCATCCACTTCCTCCTATCAATGTGCTCCATTCTCAACCCTCTGCCCCTTCCTCCATCCCCTCTTCACAACTTTTGTTCCCCTTCACTTGGTTGGGGGGGGGGGGCGGGGAGGTAGGGTCCAAAGTGAAGAGGCAGAGGATGAGGTGTTTGGTGCACAAGTCGGGAAAGCTGGTAGATAGGGTAAAATTGCAGCCAATAGGATGCATTGCAATGCAACAGAGACACAGTCAAAAGTAACAAAGGGCTAAAAATGGGGGTGGCCAACCTTTTAATTTTTAATTTAGACATACAGCAGGGTAACAGGTCATTTTGGCCCATGATTGGGCAGCACAGACTCGTGGGCTGAAATGTTCTATTACCGTGCAGTATGTCTAAATTAAAAATTAAAAGGTTGGTCACCCCTGGGCTAAAGGTTTTTTATTTAACTGCACATTGCATAAGAAATCAAGTGGATGACTTTGTAGTACAGCTGCAGCTTGGCAAGTATGATATTGTGACCATCATGGAGTCATTGGTAAAGAATGGATGTCCAAGGATACACAGTGCATTAAAGGATAGGCAGGTAAGCAGAGGGTCTGGCATGGTTCTGTTGGAAAGGAACAACATTAAGCCATTAAAAAGAGGTGACATAGGATCAGAAAATATAGAATCGTTGTGGGTTGAGGAAAGAAATGGCAAGGGTAAAAAGACACTGTTGGCAGTTATATTCAGACCTCCAAACAGTATCCAGTGTGTGGACAAGAAATTACAAGAGTAAATCGAAAAGGTGTGTCAGAAGGGCAATATTCTGTAGTCATGAGGGATTTTAACATGCAAATAGAACGGGGAGACCAGGTTGGGACTGGATCTCAAGAGAGAGAATTTGTGGAAAGCCTATGAGATGACTTTTTAGAGCAACCTGTTGATGAACCCACAAGGGCATCGACTGCACTGGATTGGGTCTTATATAATGCACTAGAAGAGATTATCAAGCTTAGAGTAAAGGAACTATTCGGGGGCAGTGATCACGATGTAATTGAGTTCAATTTGAGATTTAACGAGGAGAAACTAAAATCAGAAGTGTTGCTATTTCAGTGGAATGAATGGAATTGGAGTGGCATGAGAGAGAAACTGGCCAAAGTAGATTGGAAGGGGCCACGTTTAGGGAAGAATGGGTGAAGTTTCTGCAAGAAATGGGGAGGGTGCAGGATAAATACAGACCAAAAAAAGAGGAACTATTCAAATGGAAAAATCTCACAACTTTGCCTGACGAGGGAAGTCAAAGCCAATGTGAAAGCAAAAGAGAGTGCAAACCAGGAAGCAAGAATTATTAGGATTGGAAAGTTTTTTAAAAAAAAACTTGCTTCAGGTGACTAAAAGAGCTCAAAAGGGGGGAATAGATGAAGTATGAAAGTCGGCTACCAAATGATATCAAAGAGTAAAAGAGAGGTAAGACTGTAGAGAGGACCACTAGAAAATGACACTGGAGAAATAATAATGGGAGACAAGGAGATGGCAGAGGAACTAAATATTTTGCATCAGTTTTTACTGTGGAAGACAAACCAGGTGGAATTCTTTGAAGAAGCTATAAACAGGGTAGACCAGAATCAGAATTTATCATTATGAAATTCTGTGTTTTGCGGCGATAAGAGATGTTGTGTATTTGGATTTTCAGAAGGCCTTTCACAAGAGGCCACATATGAGGCTACTTACCAAGATTAGAGCCCATGGTATACCAGGTAGAGCATTAACTGATTGGCAGGAAGCAGAGTGTTGGAATTCAAGGATCATATTCTGGTTGGTTGCTGGTTGCCAGTGGTGCTCTGCAGGGGTCGGGGTTGGGTTTTATGTTGTATGTTAATGATTTAGATTATGGAATGAATGGCTTTGTGGCCAACCTTTCAAATTATATGATGGTAGGTGGAGGAGGAGATAGTGTTGAAACAGAGAGGCTGCAGAAGGACAGACAGATGAGGAAAATGGGCAGAGAAGTGCTGGAAAGTGCATTTTGGTAGAAAAACATAAATGGGCAGGCAACTTTTGAAAGGGGGAGAAAATTGAAAGTACCCAGATGCAAAGGGACCTGGGAATTCTTCATTTCAAGAAGAATAGCAGGGATGTTGAGGTTTTATAAGGCACTGGCGAGGCTTCACTTGGAGTATTGTGAACAGTTTTGGGCTCCCCATTTAAGAAAGGGTGTGCTGATGTTGGAGAGGGTTCAGAGGAGGTTCATGAGGATGATTCGAGGATTGAAAGGATTATCATAAGAGGAGCATTTAGCAGGAATTGAAATTTGGGAGAATTTAGTGGGGGGGGGATCTCATTGAAACATTTTGAATGTTGAAATCATGAACAGAGTAGATGTAGAAAGGTCGTTTCCCATGGTGGGAGAGCCTAGGAGAAGCTGGGCACAACATTGAAGAATGTCTGCTTAGAGATGCAGAGGAATTTCTTCAGCCAGAGAGTGATCTGTGAAATTTGTTGCCACAGGCAGTTGTGCAGGCCAGGTCATTGGGTGTTTTTAAGGCAGAGATTGATAGGTTCTTGATTAGCTAGGGCATCAAAGGTTATGGGGAGAAAGCTGGGCAGTGGGAGCCAAGTGGGGAAATGGATCAGGTCATTAAAAGGTGCTGAAGACTCGATGGGCTGAATACCCTATTTCAGCTCCTATGTCTTCAGGTCTTATGGTCTTATCATCCAGCAGGTGCTCCCTCTCCCCTCCCCTGCACCCTCTTTTTCAGGCTTCCTGCGCAATTCTTTGCATTCCCATTTAAAGGAAACATTCAGGGGAACTTCATGCAGAGAGTGGTAAGAGCTGCCAGTGGAGGTGGTGAATACAGGCTCGATTTTGACATTTAAGAAAAACTTGGACAGGTATATGGATATATGGACAGGTATATGTAATAGCGGAGCATATGACTAGCAGTGAAGGGATCGGACAGAGTCAACATGGATTTACAAAAGGTAAATCGTGCTTGACAAATCTATTGGAATTCTTTGAGATGGTGACAGGCAAAATAGGTGGGGGAGAGCCAGTGGATGTGGTGTACCTGGACTTCCAAAAGGCCTTCGATAAGGTCCCGCATAAACGATTGGCTTACAAAATCAAGGCTCATGGGATTGGGGGCAAAGTATTGATGTGGATTGAGAACTGGCTGGCAGGTAGAAGACAGAGAGTTGGGATAAATGGCTCGTTTTCTGAGTGGCAGGCGGTGACCAGTGGGATGCCATAGGGATCTGTACTGGGACCCCAGTTGTTCACAATTTACATTAATGATCTGGATGAGGGGATTGGATGTAATATCTCCAAATATGCAGATGACACTAAGCTAGGAGGGGTTGTGTGCACGGAAGAGGGGGTCAGGAAGCTCCAGTGTGATTTGGATAAATTGAGGGACTGGGCAGATACATGGCAAATGCACTACAATGTGGATAAATGTGAGGTTATCCACTTTGGTAATACAAACCGGAGGGCAGATTACTATTTGAATGGCAATAGATTAAGAGATGGGGAAGTGCAGAGAGACCTAGGGGTACTTGTACACCAGTCTCTGAAGGCGAGCATGCAGGTACAGCAGGCAGTTAAAAAGGCAAATGGTATGTTGGCCTTCATATCAAGAGGGTTTGAGTATAGGAACAAGGATACCTTACTGCAGCTGTCCAGGGCCTTGGTGAGACCACATCTGGAGTATTGTGTGCAGTTTTGGTCACCTTATCTAAGGAAGGATGTTCTTGGAATGGAGGGAGTGCAGAGGCGATTCACCAGGCTGATACCTGGAATGGCAAGAATGACTTATGAGGAAAGATTGCGCAAATTGGGATTGTACTCGCTGGAGTTTAGAAGATTGAGAGGGGATCTCATAGA
Organism: Narcine bancroftii; assembly: GCF_036971445.1. Taxonomy (NCBI): domain Eukaryota; kingdom Metazoa; phylum Chordata; class Chondrichthyes; order Torpediniformes; family Narcinidae; genus Narcine; species Narcine bancroftii. The sequence goes on along the minus strand of NC_091476.1, from coordinate 61,310,318 downwards.
GACATATAAAATTCTGGCAGGAATGGACAAAATGGATGCAGATGGGATGTTTCCAATGATGGGAAAATCCAGAACCCGGGGCCATGGTTTGAGGATAATAGGCAAACCATTTAGGACCGAGATGAGGAGGAATTTCTTTACCCAGAGGGTGGTGAATCTGTGGAATTCATTGCCACAGAGGGCAGTAGAGGCAGGTTCATTAAATATATTTAAGAGGGAATTAGATATATTTCTTGAGTATAAGGGTATTAAAGGCTACGGAGAGAAGGCGGGGACGGGTACTGAACTTTAAGATCAGCCATGATCTCGTTGAATGGCGGAGCAGGCTCGAAGGGTCGAATGACCTACTCCTGCTCCTATCTTCTATGTTTCTATGGGGATGTAGGTTACTGGGACTAATAAGAATTGGGCATCACAGTTGGCATAGTGGTTAGTGCAACGCTTTTACAGAGCCAGTGACCAGGACCAGGCTTTGAATCCAATTCTGTCTGTGAGGAGTTTGTATGTTCTCCCTGTGTCTGCGTGGGTTTTCCCCAGGGGCTCCAGTTTCTTCTCATCATTCAAAACATATTGGGGATGGAGGTTAATTGGGTGTAAGTTGGGCTGCACGGATTCATGGGCCGAAATGGCCTATTACCGTGCTGTATGTTTACATTTAGAAATTTAAATTTAAAAGATAGTTTGGTACAGACTAGATGAGTCAAAGGGCAGTTTTTGTGCTGTGGTGTCTGAGGAGTTTGTACATTGTCCCCGTGACCTATTGTCGTGTTGGGAAGAGTATCATGTTTGGTGGGTGCACAGAGATGAGTCTGGACTCATGTTACAATCACTTAATTAACACACAGGAGACAAACTAATTTGATTACTATATTACTTAAACAATAGACCTAGGTTGGTCTCCGATACAGTGGCTGCCTATATTCTACACGCTCACTGACAACATACCCAGTTTTTGAGTCTAGCAACAGCAATAGCGAGAAAGTGTAGCAAAAACGTGGAAAATGGAAAGTAATGTAAAAATATTTTGATGAAAATACCTTATTTTCAATGGGGGATTATGGTGCCAAAATTTGACAAAATTTATCATAAAATCATATAATTTTTTTCTAATGGGAGACAATATCATATTTCATTAAAACCGTTCTTCTATGATTTTATGATAAATTTTGTGACAATATTTTATTTCATTAAACTGTTCTTCTATGATTTTATGATAAATTTTGTCAAATTTTGGCACCATAACCCCCCATTGAAAATAAGGTATTTTCATCAAAATATTATGGTATTATTAATGTGGTTATAATTATTATGTTGAATGTGTTCTTTCTTTTTCTATCTTTTATTTTTCTATCTGCAGGAGTTAAGGATGGTGGGAGGTGGAGGGGTGAAAATTATTTAGTATCTATTATGTAATGATATTGCAAGTTAATTTGAAATGTATTAAAGATACTAATAAATAAAATTTTCACAAAAAAATAACCACAGCAAAGACTGCTCATAGCACACACTGCTTGTTCAGCTTTTTTCAAAATTTAATTTTTAATTCAGGCACGCAGCATGGTTATAGGCTCTTTCTGCTCACAAGCCAGTTCTACCCAGATACACCCATATGACCGATTAACCCCGATACATTTTTTTTGGAGGATGGGAGGAAACCAGAGCACCTGGAGGTAAACCAATGAAGGTCAAGGGGAGATCATTCAAAGTCCTGACAACGGCACCAGGTCACTGGCGATGTACTAACAACATGCTGACTGCTATGCTAATCCTGCCGCTTGGCCTCCAGTCACTGTGATTCTATGCACTGATGTTAGAATGTGGGGAGGGGAGGGGGAATGAATATTACGGTCTGTTTAAAAACATTGGCTCTCCTCTCATTAAGTGAAACACGAAAGTCTGCAGACGCTGTGATTGCGGTCAAAACACAGAAATGCTGAAGGAGCTCAGCCAGTCTCACAGCATCCATTGGAGGTAAAAATATTGCCAACGTTTCAGGCCTGAACCCTTCTTGAATTTCTGTGTCTTGTCTCCTCTCATGTTCTGGCTAGTGGAACATCTTCCTATACTTGGGTCCTGTTTCGAATAGCTCAAAAGTACAGAGGCAGTTCTGTGCCTGAAAGGCTACTTTCAAATTACAGAGTCGTTTGAGGAAGCTGACACGAGAGGCGGCGGCCACAGCAACACACAGAGCTATGAAAAAGGAACGAGAGAGGTCACAGATGCAACCAAGTAGCAAAAGGTCAGTGATTATTCAAATTCCATCTCCACACTCACTTGTTTGATATACAGTGCCCCACCACTGATCCCACCCCTTAGCAATGAAAGAATTTCCTTTGCAACTGCTCTTGGAACACTGTGTTCAGTTCTGGTCACCTCATTATAGGAAGGAAGTAGATGCTTTGGAGAGGGTGCAGAAGAGATTTACTAGAATGTTGCCCGGAATGGGGAAAACGATACATGAAACAAAGTTGACAGTGCTAGGGCTTTTCTCTTTGGAGAGACAAAGGATGAGAGGTGACTTAATAGATTATGAGGGGCTTAGATCAAGCGGACAGCCAACCCCTTTTCCCTGGGGTGACAATACAAATACCAGAGGACAACTGTTTAAGACGAGTTTAGGTTTTTTACTCAGAGTGATGGGCGCCTGGAATGCATTGCCGGGGAAGGTGGGGAGGTTGGTACACTAGGGACATTCAAAAGACTCTTAGATTGGTAAATGGATGTAAGAAAAATAAAGGATTATGGATGTGAGATCGGGATTGTTGTGGAGTAGGTTTACATAGGTTGGCACAGCATTGTGGGTTGAATGGCCTGTACTGTGCTGGAATATTCCATGTTCTAAAATCTCAATAACTTGGTGTTTAAAAGAATATTTGGAGTTGGAGAAGAGGCTCTTCATGTCCATGGCCTCAGTTATTGTGATACCTTTCAATCAGGGGCACAATCCTAAAATCGTAGCCGAGTATTCAGAAATGAAGGAGGAAGCACATATTCACCAAGAGATCTTTGTGAGACAGATGCAGAAATCCAACATTTTCATCCCCAAATGGCTGTTAACGCTTAAACAGTGTTCATATTACCATCTGCGATTTATAAACAAAAGTCAGAATTGGGATTGAAATGGGAATGCAACATGTCTGTCCCTGACCTTATACACTGTCAAACTGAAGCTAACCCACAAACTAGAAGAACAACACATTGCATTTTTTCCAGGCACTCTCCTACCAAACAGCATTAATATCGTATTCCCCTGTTTCTGTTAAACCCCTTCCCCGAATTTCCCTAACCCTCGGTCTCTGTTCCTCCAGCTCCCCACCCCATTCCCTACCCTCTCTGTTCCAAAAGCTTCCCCTCCCCCGATCACCTCAACGTTTCTCTTCTGCCTTCTCACCCATATCCACCATTGACCACTTGCCTGTTGGGCATAAAATTGACAGGTGGAGTTCAATTCACATAAGTATGAAGTGATGCATTTTGGAAGGTCCAACTTGAAGGCAGAGTACATGGTAAGTGGCAGGATTCCTAACAATGTGGAAGAACAAAGGGACCTTGGGGTCCAAATCCATAGATCACTCAAGGTTGCTGCGCAGGTTGACAGGGTAGTAAGGAAGGTTTATGATATGTTCACCTACATTAGTTATGGGATTGAGTTCAAGAGCCTTGAGGCAATGTTGAAGCTTTATCTCTGTTTAGATCACATTTGGAATATTGTGTTCGGTTCTGGCCACCTCATTATAGGAAGGATGTGGTAGCTATGGAGAGAGTGGAAAGGAAATTAATGAGGATGTTGCCAGGATTGAAAGTTGAAAGAAATAGGGCTTTCTGCTTTGGAGCAAAGAAGAATGAGAGGTGACTTAATGGAGATCTACAAGATTATGAGAGGCTTGGATATGGTGGACAGCCAACACCTCTGGCACAGGGTGAGAGTAGCAAACACCAGAGGAGGTGAGGAGAGGACAGTTTAGGGGATATATCAGGGGTAAGATTTTTTTCACAGAAAATTATGGGTACCTGGAATGCATTGTTGAGGGTGGTGGAGGCCGGTACAAAGAACTTAGAAAGGCAAATGGATGCAAGAAAAATAGAGGGTTCTGGCTGTCAGGGAGGGAAGGTTTAGTTTGTTGAGTAGATTTTTACAGGTCAGCACAACATTGAGGACCGAAGGGCCTGTACTGTGCTGTAATGTTCTATCGAATGTCATCAATAGAGGAAAGGGAGACCCTTGTAATTTTCTTAGCCATTTTGATGATCCTTTATGTTGACTTCTGGACCAATGTTTTACAGCTACTGTCCCACTCCATGATGCAGCCAGACAGCACACTTTCAATATTGCTCCTGTAAAATGTTGTCATGATGGTAGCTTTGCTCTCCTCCACTTCATTCTCCCTCCTCCTCCCTCCACTGTGCATACGTGCATCTGCATACTCACGTGCACATGGAGACACACAACAAAATAATAAATGTACATAGAAATATCATTTAAAATGGGTATATATAAACACACCCACACCCACACATATATATATCTTGGCATCTCAAGAAAAAGTCTTAGCTTTTACTACATTGATAGCCAGTCGAGCTATTTTATTGAAATGGAAAGGAGATGCATCCACTACTCATCTGCAGTGGTTACATGATGTAATGTCCAACTTAAGTTTAGAGGAAATCAGATACAATTTTAAAGATAGAAAGTTTCAATTTATGGAGTTATGGGGCCCATTCTTAGAATTTTCTTTTATAATTGAAAGAGTCAATAATTATTATATGTTCCGATAATTCTTTGTCTATTCTCTGGGGGTCACCAGTGATTCCACATTATTATTGATTTCTTTTTCTTCCAAAAAAAGTAACTTTTTTGATATTTTATTTAGATTTTCCATACGTAGTTAGCAATTAGTAAAAAACAAAATTCAAAAATCACACTACATGATATCTATAATCTCCCTTCCCTAACCCCCCCATTTCCGCCCCACCCCATAAATAAATTATTTAAAAGTTGAATAATATAAACTAAAAAAGAAAAAGAAAGGAAAATCTTCAAGGATTGGTCTGAGATGCACAGTCAAACATACAAGACATTAACCAATCTTTTATATAATCAATTTAAAGAGGATCTCTACATATTTATGCCAGGCCATGTGAAGTCAGTGCGTGTCAAGCACTTGATTCTGGCTTTTAAAAGGTTGAGCGGGTGATGAAGAGTAAATCGGTTTGATTCACTCTAGAAATAACTTGTGTGGTTATTTTGTCGTGTCCACTGTGATTCTAGTGGCCACAATTGGTGACCCCAATGAGTCCAAAAACATATTTTTGGATATGCATGGACTCTGCAGCCATTGCAGTGAAGCTACCACCTTTCTGGACAGCTGAGCCTGAACTATGGTTCCAACAGTTTCAACAATTTCATCTTTGCAAAGTTGAATTGGACACCACTCATTATTACCATCTCGTCAGTGCCCTGGACCAGGCCGTCGCTAGGAGGGTCGGTGACTTCCTAAGGGATCCACCACATACCAGCAAGTATGACATTTTAAAAGTACTTTTATTACATGTATATGGTATGAACCTTAAGGAAAGGGCAGCCAACCTACTACATCTCGATGGGTTGGGAGACTGTTCCCCTTCAGAACTAATGGATGAAATGCTGTTCCTGGAATCTGGCGGATGTCCCAATATGTTATTCGAGCAGTTCTTTTTAGATCAAATGTAAGATGATATTAGGCTCTTGTTATCCAAGTGTCCATTTGAAGACCCAAGGGCTGTCGTGGCAGAGGAAGACATTCTATGGCTGGCTAAAAAGCACAGCAAGGAAAGACAAGTCTGCACAACCAACCCCTCCGATACTGACCCTGTGTCACACTCTAATGCTCTTAGCACATTCCATCCTGTTTGTTTGCAGAAAACACCAGAAACCACCAGTAAAGGCTGCGGCAGTTGATGAGAAACCTGCAAGCCTACTATGTATGTGACCAGTTGTCCCAGTGAAAATTTCTAATGGACACAGGTTCAGAAGTTAGTGTATTTCCACCCACTGACTTTGACAGATTCCATCCTACCCCAGACCTGCAACTACAAGCAGTTAACAGTTCCAACATTCTGACCTTTGGCACCAGGGAGATGAATGTCAAATTCGAGAATCATCTCTTCACTTGGCCATTTATTATAGCAGCAGTGTCCTGACCTTTGTTGGTGCAGATTTTCTTCGGGCTCATTTATTCCTCGTTGACTTAATAGGGCTCCGGCTAATAGATGGAACTACTTTTCAGACTATTCCTCTGGCAGACACTTATAATCCTGGTCTGCGAGTTCGAACATTAGATAAACGAGTAGATGAATTCTCTAAGCTGTTGGAAGATTTTCCTGAGATTACTACTCTACAATTTTCTGCCTCCACTCACCGCATTTGTACTCAGGGCCCTCCTATCCATGCTAAAGCGCTCCGCTTGCCTCCAAAGAAGCTGCGTTTAGCTAAGGAAGAGTTTGCCAAGATGGAGGAACTAGGCATAATTCATAGTCCAACAGTTCTTGGGCATCTCCATTACATATGTGCCGAAACACAAAGGAGGTTGGCGACCTTGTGGAGATTGCAGGCGGCTTAACAATGCCACCATCCCGGATCGTTATCCAATATCATATACAGAATTTCTCAGCTAATTTGTTTGGAGTGAATATCTTCCCCAAAATAGATGGTGTGTGGCTATCACCAAGTACCAGTAGAGCCAGAAGACATTCCAAAACAGCAATAATTACCCCGTTTGGGTTGTTCGAATTTTTACGAATGCCATTTGGATTAAAGAATGCTGCTCAATCATTTCATGGGTGATCGATGCTTTAGGAAGTGGTATGAACAATGTTTTCATTTACCTCAATGACATTTTAGTAGCCAGTGGGACTAAGGAAGAATATTTGGAACACCTTCATATTCTTTTTATTTGTCTTCAAGAATGACAACGCCTTCTTGAAGACAAAAGATTTACTGACTCAAAACATAGAAACATAGAAGATAGGAGCAGGAGTAGGTCATTCGGCCCTTCGAGCCTGCTCCGCCATTTAATGAGATCATGGCTGATCTTAAAGTTCAGTACCCTGTCCCCGCCTTCTCTCCGTAACCCCTAATTCCCTAATACTGAAGAAATACATCTAATTCCCTCTTAAATGTATTCAATGAACCTGCCTCTACTGCTCTCTGTGGCAATGAATTCCACAGATTCACCACCCTCTGGGTAAAGAAATTCCTCCTCATCTCGGTTCTAAATAGTTTGCCTATTATCCTCGAACCATGGCCCCAGGTTCATGCCGCTGTGCTCAGCTACCCCATTTTAAATGCTGCCACTGTTATTTCTACAGATGCTTTCAGTATGGCCATAGGAGGTGCACTTCATCAATATGTCAATGGGCAATGGAAACCCTGAGCATTCTTCAGCTGCCTTCTTCGCGAAGCAGATTTTTTTTGCAGGGCAAAGATTTTACTATGCACACCAACCACAAGGCTTTTGAGAGAATTAAAACTGATATTGCCAAAGCTGCACTCTCGTCCATCGACGAGGATTTCCCATTCCAAGTGGAAACCAATGCCTCAGATTGTGCTCAGTCTGCTTTACTGACATTGGATGTGTATTATCTCTACCACTCAAGACACACCCCTTGGGTATAACTGTGTATGTACCCATTGTCTTTCATTATTGTAGCACTAGTTTCTGCTAATAACAGCCATGATTACTGGTTACATTTTTTCTAGCAATAGCTAAAGAACTCAACCTTACATTTAACGAGAAAAAATGTATTTTTCCTTACTGTAATCGATGAATATTCAAGGTTTCCCTTCGTGATACTCTGCCCTGATGTCTCAATGATGTCTGTCATTAAGTTACTTGACAAAATTTTCAATATTTTTGGTTTTCCCAGTTACATTCATACAGACAGAGGCTCAGCATTCATGAGCGCAGAGCTGCGCCAAGCTCTGTTATGCAAGGGGATTGGCACCAGCTGCACCACGAGCTACAAACCCCCAAGGCAATGGGCAGGTCGAAAAGGCTAACGCCACAGTCTGGAGGACTATTAACCTCGTGTTAAAGACACATGGTTGCCCTGTAACTCGGTGGCAGGAGGTGTTGCCTGAGGCACTGCATTCTATTCAGTCCCTACTATGTACAGTAACTAATCAAACACCTCATGAAAGTATGTTTACTTTTCCTAGAAAATCAGGAACTGTGATGGACTGGCCAGCCTGTCTATCTGAACCTGGAACTGTACTGCTGAAGAGACATACTTGGACACGTAAAACGGACCCTCTAGTCCAGCCAGTACAACTACTGCACACTAATCCCAATTATGCCCACATTAAATTCCCAGACGGGAGCACGGACACTACTCGGAGTGATCCTGAGAGTTTGGACTCACTGCCCCAGCCTGTGACCCCCTAAGTAAGCATTCAGATGGCCATGCTTAGGCCCCACTGCCTCACACTGATGATTCTGGAACAGGTCCAGAAGTCCTGCTGTCTCACACTGTTTTCTTTGGCTTGGCTTCGCGGATGAAGATTTATGGAGAGATATGTCCATGTCTGCTGCAGGCTCGTTGGTGACTGACAAATCCGATGTGGGACAGGCAGGCACGGTTGCAGCGGTTGCAAGGGAAAATTTGTTGGTTGGGGTTGGGTGTTGGGTTTTTCCTCCTTCGTCTGTTGTCAGTGAGGTGGGCTCTGCGGTCTTCTTCAAAGGAGGTTGCTGCCCGCCGAACTGTGAGGCGCCAAGATGCACAGTTGGAGGTGATATCAGCCCACTGGCGGTGGTCAATGTGGCAGGCACCAAGAGATTTCTTTAAGCAGTCCTTGTGCCTCTTCTTTGGTGCACCTCTGGAGGTGGCCAGTGGAGAGCTCTCCATATAACACGATCTTGGGAAAGCAATGGTCCTCCATTCTAGAGACGTGACCCACCCAGCTTCAGCAGCGTGGATTCGATGCTTGTGGACTTTGCCAGCTCGAGTACTTCGATGTTGGTGATGAAGTCACTCCAATGAATGTTGAGGATGGAGTGGAGACAGCGCTGATGGAAGCATTCTAGGAGCTGTAGGCGATGCCGGTAGAGGACTCATGATTCGGAGCCGAACAGGAGTGTGGGTATGACAACGGCTCTGTACACGCTGATCTTTGTGTGTTTCTTCAGGTGGTTGTTTTTCCAGACACTTTTGTGTAGTCTTCCAAAGGCGCTATTTGCCTTGGCGAGTCTGTTGTCTATCTCATTGTCGATCCTTGCATCAGATGAAATGGTGCAGCCGAGGTAGGTAAACTGGTTGACTGTTTTGAGTTCTGTGTGCCCGATGGAGATGTGGGGGGGGGGGGCTGGTAGTCATGGTGGGGAGCTGGCTGATGGAGGACCTCAGTTTTCTTCAGGCTGACTTCCAGGCCAAACATTTTGGCAGTTTCCACAAAACAGGACGTCATGTGCTGGAGAACTGGCTCTGAATTGACAACTAAAGCGGCATCATCTGCAAAGCGTAGTTCACGGACAAGTTGCTCTTGTGTCTTGGTGTGAGCTTGCAGGCGCCTCAGATTGAAGAGACTGCCATCCGTGCGGTACCAGATGTAAACAGCGTCTTCATTGTTGAGGTCTTTCATGGCTTGTTTCAGCATCATGCTGAAGAAGATAGTAAAGAAACTACAGACCAGGGAACTGTATCAACACCACCAGTTCCCAAGGTTGCCACTGCAAAACCACCACCTGTCCTGATAAGAAGGTCTACTCGTGTTTGTAAACAACCCAAGAGGCTTCAGTATTCATAAACATCTCATTATATTCTGATTGCTCTGCTAGTTACCAGCCTTGTTTTGGCTATATCAGTGAATTCTCAATGCCATTTATTTTATTGTTGTATTGTCCTCACAGTAGATTGCTTGCCTGCTTCAATATTACTCTTGCATCTGTCTTTTTTAATTTTAATCCTACTTCTGCCGGGGGGAGACTGTGGTGAATCTGTGTTGAGCTGTCAGTCCCCGCTGTGCTTAGTCTGCTTTACTGATATTGGACATGTATTATCTCTACCCTTGTGTATACACCCATTGTCTTTCATTATTGTATCACTAGTTTCTGCTAATAAAAGCCATGATTACTGGTTAACTACACAGCCTTCGTCTTCTTCATTAACTGGCACTTCACCTTTATATTTTCAAAGGTCGCAGAGCCCTGGTCAGCACAACAACAATGGCAATTATCATTAATTTCAAAATTTTTCACAAATATACTACATATTTCCAGAAAAGACAATGAAGTAGCTGTTTCCCGCTCTGCTCCACTTGAGGTTTTCTCTGTAGATCAACATATTGACTACACAGCTTTGGCCGTGGCCCAAGAATATGACCATGAGATGAATGCTTATCAGACTGCAATCATGAACCTGCAATTGAAGGATGCCCAGTTTGGAGTTAATGGAAAACTACTCCTCTGTGATATATTAATTGGTCACCAATGCCCAGTAGTTCCGGCATCATGGAAACTCTGTGTATCATCTCTCACGTCCATCGATTAGACCGACAGTTCATATGGTTTCCGACAGGTTCATGTGGCATGGTTAAGATGTGACACAAATGGTGAGCCAGAAAGCAAAAGTTCAGTGGCACACTAAGGCACCACTGCAGTCCTTCCCAGCAGTTACTCATCATTTTGCTCATGTCCAGGTGGATATTGTTGGTCAGCTTCCTGTTTCAAGAGGATGCCATTATCTTTTTCCAGTAATAGACAGGTTTACAAGGTGGCTCATGGACATGCCCATGGTAGATACTATTGCAGATACTTGTGCTCGGGCGTTCCTCAGTTCCTAGGTGTCTCGTTTTGGTTTTCCGGGGCATGTTAATTTGGATAGAGGACCACAATTTACTTCCTCGCTGTGGATGGCCTTGTCTTGCTTGTTCGGTACAACAATTCGTCGCAGAAGTCGACCACCTAAAAGTCTGACAAACCTTTCTGCCGGATCTGTGTGGGGTGGGGGGGGAAACGTGGTGGCACCATGTAGCGGCAGTACAACTCCCAGAAGGCCACATGATATCAGTGCATGATGACGTCAGCATGTGTCGAGTGCATGATTCGGGCTTTTAAAAAGTTGCACGGGTGACAAAAAATAACTCCGTTTGATTCACTGTAAAAACACCTTGTGTGATTATTTCATTGTTACCACTGCGATTCCAATAGCCAGAGCCTAATATTTTGCATACACAGGCACCATATTTGCAAAAATATACCATATTTATTTCTCAAATTGTATATACTACAATTTTGAATTTCCACATTCCATCTTTCTGTTCCCAAATGTAAGTCTGATTTCCAAATTGTTGAAATGCATTTTCATGCCACTGCCAGTGTGATTTTAACAAATTCTACTTGATAGATTGATAATTTTAATTGAGGTCTCACCGCTTGTATATTCCCCAATAAAAATAAATCTGGATTTGATGGAAATGCAACATTTGTAACCTGCTCTAAAAAAGTTCCCAAAATCCACCCAAAACATGACCATGCTGAATATAAGAGTTCAACCCCACCACCCCCCCCCCCACCACCACCACAATAGGGTAACCTCGATTAAAGAGAGGAGATTAGATTTATTCCTTTAGGTTTTTTTCATCCTTATTATTTTAATATAACAGGGTGTCTGATGTGGTTTCAATCATTATGTTTATTTCTAGGTTTATTACAGATAACTATTAATGTAGAGATGTGCATTTTATTATTTTTTTTTAGTCCCTTTGGTATGTATCTGCTTAAAAACAATTGATTCATTATGCAATTGTCATTTATTGTGCATGTTTATTAAGTTAAACTCAATAAAAATATATTAAAAAGGAAAAAAATAATTTGGGTTGATTTACTCGGTTCCAGGATACTGTACATCAATCTCACAGCCTGTGGGAAGAAGCTATTTCCCAGCCTGGCAGTTCTGATTTTGATGCTATCTCACTGAAACAACTGACACAAAATAACTACTCGCATGAAATGAAGGAAAAGATCAATAATTTGGTTCTGCTGAAGGGTTTTGGATGTGAAATACCAACTCTTGTTTCACTTTCCACTTGCTCTGTGTCTCCCAACAATTTTAGTCTTTACTTCAGGCTTCCACCATGGGCAGTTTTTTTTTCAAACATTGACTTTCAAACAGATAATTTAAGCAAACCCCACTGTCCCCCCCCACGGGCTCTTGGATGTGGGAGCGAATCCGATTGAGTTTCTGTTGGGAAGGTGGCTGGAGCAGCGATGTTGTGTGATGAACCTTCTCCAGTGAATCAGGTCCTTTATAAGATGCCTCACCTTGCAGCTGGCATTGAGCCCCATGGTTGGGGCAGGAGGTGGGGGGGGGGGGTGGTGGAGAGTGGAGTAGGAAAGGTTGGTCAGCATATAGCTTTCTCTTCAGGATACTTGAGGCTGAGGGGAGACCTGACAGAAGGTTATAAAATTACAAGAGTCATTCATGGGGTGGTCGGTCAGAATCTTTCTCCCGCGGTAAAAGATGATGAAAGGCATCGATCGTGAGGATGGCCAGAGGCTTTACCCAGGGCTGAAATGGTAAGCATGAAGGGGCATAGCCTTAAGGTGCTTGGGAGCGAGTACAGGGAGGGATGTGAGAGGTAGTTTCTTCACACAGAGAGTGGTGGGTGCATGGACAGCAATGGTGGTGGAGGCAGGGACAATGGGATCTTTTAAGATATGATTAGATAGGTGTACAGAACTGAGAAAAATGGAAGGTTGTGCAGTAGAGAAATTCTAAGACGTTTGGTAGAGAAGGCTATTATGTCGGCAGAGCATTGTGAGCCAAAGAGCCTGTAATGTGTTCTAGCTTTCTATGTTGTCAGTGTTTAAGATGAGTGGGAGTTTTTGTTTTAAACGCAGAGTAGTCGATGCCAAGAATAGGCTGTCAGGGGTGGTGGTGGAAACAGATATGATAGTGGGGTGAAGGTAGACAAAGGCATTTGTTTTGAAATTTAGAAATTCAATACAGGTTGAACCTCTATAATCTGGCGACATCAGCACCTGGCCATTGCTGGACCACAGAAAATGCTGGAAAACAGAAATTGACCCCTAAGTCAACAGATCAAAGGTAGAACAAAGCTTAAAACAGGAAATAATATTGTGAGGTGGTACGATTAGCTTAGTGATTAGCACAACATCTTTATAGCGCCAGCAATCAGGACCTTAGTACAAACTCCTGACAGACAGGGTGGGACTCGAACCCTGGTCCTGGTTGCTGGCGCTGTAAAGGTTGAATCTACCACCATTAGTACAAACTCCTTACAGACAGCTCAGGACTCAAACCCCGTTCCCAATTGCTGACGCTGTAATTGTTGAATCTGTCACCGTTAGTGCAAACTCCTTACAGATAGCGCTGGACTCAAAACCTGGTCCTGATTGCAGCAAGTTCATCCTTTTCAACACCAGCGATCGGGAATCGGGGTTCAAATCCTGCATTGTCTCTAAGGAGTTTGTACTATCGGTGGCAGATTCAAAACGTGCTGGACCACTGAGTACCAGATAATAGAGGTTCTCTAACAGACCTCTCTGGCTCACAAGCCCATATTGCGCAAACACACCTGTGTGACCAATTAAAACCCTGTATGTGTTTGGAGCACGGGAGGAAACCAGAAGACCCGGATGAAATCCACGTAGACATGGGGAGAAAGTACAAACTCCTCACAGACAGCGCTGGATTCGAACCTGTCGCTGGTGCTGTAATAGTGTTGCCATTGTCTCTAATGCTAAACATGCCACACTATAAGGAGTGGGTATTATAGCCAATGGCTGCGCAGGGAATAAAAAGGGTTCGTGTTGTGTGCAAGCAACAGTTTTCATTTAATTTAATTACATTTGCTTCACGCCTTTTAAAGTTTATCTTAACATCATGTATAACAGCTAAGCCTTTTGAACAAAATAGCCCATAAAAATATTCAAATTCCATTCCCTGAAGGAAACGATGATCTTCCATAAAGTTAGAAAGTCAAGTAATCGACCCGATGTTGAGGTTGTGTTTTCATTTTAGGTATTTCTGTTTCCCATGAAAACTGTCCTTGTATCCTATTGAACATGGGCCTTCGGCCCATCTAGTCTGTGCTGAACAATAATTTTGCCTAGTGTATTCTACCTGCTGCACAGGACCATATTTCTTCATACCCCACCCATCCATGTACCTGTCCAAATTTTTCTTGGATGTCAAAATTGAGCCCACATTCACCACTTCAGTTGACAGCTCGTTCGATATTCTCACCACTTTTTGCATGGTTTCCCTGAATGTTCCCTTTAAATATCACATCTTTCATCCTTAACCCATAAAATGTTATGAGCCCAAAGGACCCCAAAGCCAGCAGCAATAGATATTCACCACGACAAATGATTACTTAAACAAAAGTTGTTTTTAATTATCTTTAAACATGAAAACAGAATCAAACTTTAACTTATCTCTATTAACTTAACTAACCCAAATGAACCCCCTTCTAATTCTAAACGCACGTGTATGTAAATTTAAGAAAAGTTCTTTGGTTTACAGTTCAATCTCAATTCTCATTCTTCCAAGTTCACTGGTTGCAGGCAATTCTTATACTGTGCACAGAATTTAACATGTATAAAGTTCACCAGGCTTTGGTGCTCGAAAGGTAAATGGTTACTGCTCATGAAGGTTCTTTGGAGGTTTGCTGAGCGAGATATGTTGTTCCAGGATTTCCACAACTGAAGTACCACCATTAGTCACCTCAATGTCTTGCTGATGAAACTTGCCCAATCAGGGTTCTCCGGATGATAACCTCTTTCTTTCAGGCTACACAGACTTCCTTTCTGTTCCACTTATTCCAAGAGAAACATCAGACAGATAGCACTTCCAGCCATCCGGTCTGGAGCTTTCTGTTTCAGTTCCAACAAGCTTTTCCTGCTTGCTTCAGCTGTGACTGTTCAGTCTCTCTCTCTCTTCATCTTCCCACTGCTAAAAAGCCCATGTGACTCTCTCACTTGCCACAAAACCCCCACCTTCTCCAGCAAACAATAGGAGTTAGTCTTTTGCTCCCTTCTGTTAGGTAAACAAAACTTCTCATTGACCTTTGAGTGAGCATCTTGCAGAAAGGTCAGAAGCTTTGTAAAAATGTTCAACACTGATGACCTGTCTCCAGTCGATTCATTTGATGACATCATTTCAATTAGCAGCTACTTGTGGAATGTGCATAGCATTCTCCATAGTTTCTGTAAAGTTCACTGAATACGAATTCTTCAGTATTTCAAATAAGATTTGTTTTAAAATGTGTGTATGTATGTAACTTACTCTAATTTTACCAATTTTTCTCCCAAATATATATACATTACACAGTTCTTGTCTCACCCAACCTCAGTGAGAAAAGCCAGCTTGCATTTACTCTTATAATTATATTTACTCATATACCACTTATAATTTTGTGTACCTCTGTCATATACCTCATTCTCCAATGCTCCAGGAATGTATTGGGTATCGAGAGGATAGGGAATAAAGTTCTAACCTGTTTAATCTTTCCCTGTAACTCAGCTCCTGAAGTCCCGCCAACAGCCTGATGGTGACATCACCAGCGAGAAGTGCATCCAACTGCAACTCCTTACAGACCAAGTTAAGGAATTAGAGCTGGATGAACTCCAGATCAGTCAGGAGGCAGGTGGGGTGATAGGAGTTCAGGGACATAATCACATCTAGGAGGCACAAGGAAAGTAGCTGGGTATCAGTCAGGAGAGGGAAAGGGGACAGCTTGGCAATGCAGGGTACCCCTGCCATTTCCCGCAGCAACAAGTATACTCCTTTGGATACTGCTGGTGCAGATGACCAATCTGGGCTAGCAGCAGCCAGATCAATGCCACGGTGGTCGGCTCCGAGCCTAAGAGGGAACGGTGAAGTCAGATAGAGCGATAGTCATAGAGAAATAGACAGGAGATTCTGCAGCTGCAAAAGAGACTTCAGGATAGAGTGTTGCCTTCCGGGTGCTCGGCTCCAGGATGTCTCTGAGCAGGTGCAGAATATTCTTAAAGGTGGAGGGTGAGCAGCCAGAGGTCATTGTACACATTGACACCAACTACAAAGGCAGGAGTAGGGTAGAGGTCCTGCAAAGTGCGTTTAGGGAGATAGGAAAGAGGCTGAAGAGTAGGACCTCTAAGGTAGTCATGTCCTGATTACTCCCAGTGCCATGAGCTCAGGAAGGGGTAGGTGAGAACCAAAGTGAAGAAGCAAAGGAAGAGGTGGTTGGGGCACAAATAGGGAAAGCTGGTAAGGAGTTTGTGTGGACGGACAGACAGAGAGGGGAAAATTGCAGCCATGGGGATTCATCACAATGCAACAAGAACACAGAGTCAAATGTAACAAATAAAGGGCTAAAGGTTTTGTATTTAAATGCACGTAGCATAAGAGATAAAGTGGACGACCTTGTAGTACAGCTACACATCAGCAGGCATGATGTTGTGGCCATTACGGAGTTGTGTCAAAAGGATGGATGTCACTGGGAGCTGGATTTCCAAGAATACACCATGTATCGAGAGGATAAGCAGGTCAGTAGAGGGGGTGGTGTGGCTCTGTTAGTAAGGAACAACATTAAATCATTAGAAAGAGGTGACAGGATCAAAAAAAATAGAATCATTGTGGGTTGAGTTAAGAAATGGCAAGGGTAAAAAGGTACTGTTGGCTGTTATAAGCAGATTTCCAACAGTAGGCCGGCATGTGGACAACAAATTACAGCAGCAAATAGAAAAGATGTGTCAGAAGGGCAAATTTCTGGTAGTCATGGGGGATTTTAACATGCTTATAGGTTGGGACTGGATTGCAAGAGTGAGATTTTTTAGAGTGCCTATGAGATGGCTTTTTAGAGCAGTTTGTTAATGATCCCATGAGGGGATCAGCTATACTGGATTGATATTGTGTAATGCACCAGAGGTGATGAGAGAGCTTGAGCCAGTGATCACAATATGATTGAGTTCAATTTGAGATTTAACAGAAAGGCACTAAAATCAGATGTGTTGGTATTTCAGTGGTCACCTTATTATAAGAAGGATGAGGAAGCTATGGAGAGGGTGCAAAGGAGATTTACCAGGATGTTGCTTGGATTGGGAAACAAGTATTATGAGGCAAGGTTAGTAGAACTGGGACTTTTTTTGGAATGTAGAAGGGTGACAGGAGACATGATAGAGTTCTGTAAGATTATAAGAGGCATAGATAGGGTGGACGGCCAACACCTGTTTCCCAGGGCAGGATCAACAAACACTGGAGAACATATGTACAAAGTTTAGGGGAGACGTCAGTGGTAAGTTTTTTTAACACAGAGAGTTGTGGGTGCCTGGAATGTCTTGCTAAGGATGACAGTGGAGGCTGAAACATTAGGGGCATTTAAGAGACTCTTAGATACATGGATGAAAGAAAAATTGAGAGATACTGGGTAGGTTGGTTTTAGTATTTTTTTTAAGGAATATGTGGGTCGGCACAACATTGAGGGCCGAAGGGCCTGTACTGTGCTGTAGTGTTCAATGTTCTAAAGGGTATTACAGTGGCATTAGAGAGGAATTGAGAGGAAGGGGACAGTATTGGGAAGATGGCAGAGCAGCAATCGATGGAGTTTCTGCAAGAAATGGGGAGGGTGCAGGATAAATACATGACAAAAAAAGAGAAAATATTCGAATGGAAAAATCTCACAACTGTGACTGACAAGGGAGGTCAAAGCCAACATGAAAGCAAAAGAGAGGGCAAACCAGGAAGCAAAAATCAGTGGGTAGATAGAGGATTGGGAAGCTTTTAAAAACATGCAGAAGGTAACATGAGAGAAAAGATGAAGTATGAAAGTAGGCTAGCAAATAGTATCAAAGAGGATGCCTACAAGATTATGAGAGGCATAGATAAGGTGGGAACCCAGTGCCTGTTCCCCAGGGTAGGAATAGCAAACACCAGAGAACATGTGTAGAAAGTGAAGGGAGGGAAGTTCAGGGGTAAAGGGCCTATCTCATTGGCCTGAAGACTAGGTGGCGACCTGGTGGTGACCTGAGTCTCCGCTAGTTGCTGAAACATCTCTGTGATGTCTTCTGGAGACTAGCCAGGTCTCTGGGGAGTCACGGGAAATTCAAACATGCTCAATATTTTTGGAGACATTTTCCAGTCTCCATCAGTTTAGGGGCTATCTGGTACACAGCTAGTATCTTCCACAGTGAAGAATGATGCAAAATATTCATTTAGTTCCTCTGCCATCTCCTTGTCTCCCATTATTATTTCTCCAGCGTCAATTTCTAGTGTCTTATGTCTACCCTCACCTCTCTTTTATTCTTTAACTTTTTGAATCATAGGTCCTTCAGCCCTCGATGTTGTGCCAACCTGTATACTCCTTTAAAAAAAGGACTAAACACTCCCTACCCTGTAATCTATTTTCCTTCTGTCCATGTGCCTAAGATCTCTTAAATGCTCCTAATGTTTCAGCCTCCACCACCATCTCGGGCAAGGCATTTCAGGCACCCAACTTACACTGGTATCTCATTGGCAGATACGTTACCGCGACTCTTACCAGGCAGGGATGGGGAGACACTTTGGGAGAGTAGCCCCAGTGGTGATCAGCATCAGCCAGCTCTTCATGCTGGGCACCGCCATTTTATTCAAATGCAACTTTAATGAAACTTTATTCAAACAGCTGCTGTGAGCAGGGCATGACCAGGACACTCCACTGGCTGAATGTTTGCTCCCAAGTGGTTGTGGGTTGCTTAGGAGAACATTTACTTTTGCAATTTTAAACTTTTATTTAAAACGCTATTTATTTTAATTTTTAAAAATTATTTATTTCCTCGACTTTTTGGCAGTTGTTTGAGTTTCCGGTTGATTGAGTGATGGGTAATGGGGATTTTAATATATTTGATGTGGTGCCACACACGAGACTACTAAGGGAGATAAGGGCCCATGGTATAACAGGAAACATGCCAGCATGGGTGGAGCATTGGCAGGAAACAAGAGAGTCAGAATACAAGGATCATATTCTGATTGGCTGCCAGTTGCTTGTGGTGTTCCATCAGGGTCGGTGTTGGGTCACTTCTTTTTATAATGCATATTAATGATTTGGATTATGGTATGAATGGCTTCGTGGCCAAGTTTGCCATGATATTTCGGCACAGACTCAAAGGGCCGATTGGCCTGCTTTCTGTGCTGTCATTTTGCATGGCTTTATGATATGAAGGTAGGTGGAGGAGCAGGTAGAGTTGAGGAAACAAGGAGACTGCAGAAGGACTTAGATTAGGAGAACTGAGGAGAGAAGTGGCAAATGAAATATGATGTTGGAAAGTGTACGGTCATACACTTTGGTAGAAAAAAAATAACATGAAGACTTTTTTTTAAAATGGGGAGAAAATTAAAAATACCCAGATGCAAAAGGACTCAAGAGTCTGAATGCAGAACAGCCTGAAGGTAAACTTGCGGGTTGAGATGCAATGCTGCCGCTCATTTCAAGGGGAATCGAACATAAGTGCAGGGATGTGATGTTGAGGCTCTATAAGGCACAGGTTGAGACCTCACAGGTCTCCTCATTTTTGGGCTCCTCATTCAGGAAAGGATGTGCTGATATTGGAGCAGGTTCAGGTGGGTTCACTAGGGTGATTCTGGGAATGAAAGGGTTATCCTATGAGGAGTGTTTGACAACTCTTGGCCTGTATTCTTTGGAATTTAGTAGTACGAGAGGGGATCTCATTGAAACATTTCAAATGTTGAAAGGCTTGGTCAAGGCTTAGTAAGTTTCCAATGGTGTGGGGGAGTTTGAGACAAGAGGGCACAACGTCAAGATTGAAGGGCATCCACTTAGAACAGAGAAGCTTAGGAATATTCCAAAAGCTTTCTTTACAACCCTATCTATCTATGATGCCATTTTCAGGGAATTAAGGTAAAGGTTACATTCTTTAACTTTTGTCTACCATAGGCCAGAGAGCCGCCATTTTGTCCAGCGCCCCTCACAGAAACCTACAGCACCTGGTGTACCTGGGCAGTCTCCCGTCCAAGTACTGACCAGTCCTGAGCCTGCTTAACTTTCAAGATCAGACAATCTCAGATGCATTCAGGCTATTAGGTGCTGTATTCTCAGATCCCTCTGATCTATCGCACTCCTCAGTGCCCATTTAGCACACATGTCCTTTCTTGGTTTGTCCTTACAAAATGCAACACCTCAACCTTGTCTGCATTAAATTCCATCTGCCATTTTTCAGCCCATTTTTACAGCTGGTTCAGATCCCTCTGGAAGCAAAACCTTTTTCAATGTCCACAACACCTCCAATCCATCTGCGAACTTGCTGATCCATTCTACCACATTATCAGCCAAATCATTGATATAGATGACAAACAATAATGGTCTCAGCAATGCTCCCTGAGGCACACCACTAATCACATGCCTCAACTCTGAGATGCAATCATCCACCACTACTTTCCGGCTTCTCCCAATGTAAAAATCCATGGTACAAGCCAGCCTTCTCAGGCAAGGGCCCTAACTCTTCCTCTGCTACATTGATGACTACTTTGGTGTTGCCTCATGCACCCAATGCACCCATTGACTTCATCTACTTTGCTGCCAACTTCCACCCGACCTCAAATTCACTTGGTCCGTCTCTAACAACATTCTCCCTTTCTTCAATCTCTCCGTCTCCATCTCGGGAGACAAACTCTCGACAGGCATCTTCTACAAACCCACCAACTCCCACAGCTTCCTCGAATACACCTCTTCCCACTCTGTGCCCTGGAAGGATTCCATTCCATTCTCTCAATTTCTCCTTCTCCGTCGGATCTGCCTCCAGGGTGAGGACGCCATGCCAGATCATCAGAGATGTCCTTCAAACTACGTGTCTTTCTCTTTACCATTTGCCCTGGCCCCCTTCGCCCCCACGTGCAACAAGGACAGGATTCCTCTTGTCCTCACCTACCACCCCACCAGCCTCCGCATCCAACACATCCTACATTTCTGCCACCACCGGACACATCTTTCCTTCTCTTCCCCTCTCCACCTTCCGCAGGGACCACCCTCTCCGTGACTCCCTTGTCCACTCCTCCTTCCCCACCAATCATCCCCTTGGGACCTATCCCAATGATCACAAGATGCTCCTTGCGCCCACACCTCCTTCCCTTACCACCATTTGGGACCCCAAACAGTCCTTCCAAGTGAAGCAACATTTCACTTGTGAATTTCACTTGTGGTCTCCTTTACATGGGAGAGACTGGATGCAGATTGGGAGATCGCTTTATGAAGCACCTCAGTTCTGTCCGCCACAATAGTGTGGATCTCCCAGTGGCTACCCAATTCATTTCTCCTTTCCATTTCCTTGCTGGCATGTCTGTCCATGAACCACCAGACTGAGACCACCTGAACAACACCTCATCTTCTGACTGGGCACCGTCTAACCACACAGCTTTAATATTGACTTCTGTGGCTTTCATTAAACCTCTCCACCCCCTTCTTCCCCCTCCGTCTCTCCATTCCATGCTCCTTTTGCATAGACATGATAAATCTATTTTGTCCTGTATCATATCCAATGAACTCCCCCGTTGTTTGAATTCTGAGACTTTCTGATCTATCTGGCTTCTGTCTTTTCTGATTTTTTTCCTTGAAGAAGGGCTCAGGCCCAAAACATCAGGCGCTGAGTTCCTCCAGCATTTCGGTGTGTTTACTTCTCCCAATGTATAGCCAATGCTGAATCCTATTTGGTAGTGCACCATGAATACCGAATCGCTGAACCTTCCTGACTAACCTCCCTTGTGGGAGCTTGTCAAAGGCCTCACTAAAGTCCCTGTAGATGCCATCCAGAGCCTCTCTTTCATCAACTTTCTTGGTAAACTGCTCGAAAAAAATATCATATTCATTACCAGATACAAAGCCATGTAGACTATCCCCAATCAGTCCCTGCCTATCCAAATACTTGTATATCCAATTTCTTAGAAAATCTTCTAATAATTTACCTACTACTGATTTCAGGCTCACTGACCTATAATTTCCTGGGTTACCTTTGGAGCCGTTTTTAAACAGTGGAAAAAGATGAGCTACCCTCCAATCCTCTGGCACCACACCAGTGGCTAAGGTGATTTTAAATATTTATGGAAGAGCTGCTGCAATTTCTATCCTAACGTCCCTCAAGGTCTGAGGAAATATCTGGTCAAAACCAAATGCCTGAAATGCCTACCAATAGTTTGATAGAATCCCATTTATTCTTGATAAGATGAACCAACAGGCTTTCACTTTGGGTGGGAATGGGTTTCATGCTGACATTTTTGGTGCTTGTGAGCTTCTCTGTGACATCCATCAACATCACAAATCTGAGCAGCAGCAGAAGGGCGGGTGGGCATAGTTCAGGTGCATGTCAGGTCAAGCAATCCAGCCCAACCATTCAGCATTCTGTGGGATTATCAGCTACTGGTCTTGTAAATTCACTTCCTTGCTAAACATCCTCCAGAGTGAAAACAAAAATCTATGATAAACCTATAATGGTGGTAAAAACACCGAAATGGTGGAAGAAGGAGGTAAAGATATTTACTGTTGCAATTTAAGGTAGCACACCGGGCCCGCTTTTCCAAAGTCCAATTTGCTAAATTCTAATCTCTCTTCAAAACATGATAGATGTAAAACTGAAGAAGGTATACTGTATCATAGGTTCCAGTTATGTCCTCCTGTCCAATTTTTGGGAAGGGTATTTACGTCTGTCTTGGGTAAACTTATACCTCTCATTTTGTTCGTTTGAGATTGGTCACAGAGTTTGAGCTACCGAAAGAAAATAGACACACACACACACTGAGAGCAGTTCAGTTTATACAAGTCTTTATTACCAAATCTAAAGCTGAATTCACACTACAATATGCAAGCCCTTCCCAATTATACTTTATCAACCCTTGGACTGGTCCCAACTGCCGAAGCGAGGCAACGACTGCACACTTGGAGTAGGTTGTCGTGGCGCCGGTAACAGCTTCTCCACCTCCCTCGACCGGGACGTTAGCTGGAATCTTGAAGTTCTTCTTCTTCCTGAGAGATGTTGCCACCTCTTGGAGAGTTTCAAACTTTAGCAGTGGGACCATGGCTTATATTACCCAAAAGTTGTTTACTTCAGATCTTATCTCTTTGAACAAATGATTTAATTATCTTCAAGGTCTCCTGACAGTCTGCAACCAACAAAAGAAAACTGCATCTCTGGGCCTCACGGTGGAAGTTGGATAATGTCTACTGATTCATATGCATCCCTGGGCCCCATAGTATAAATTAGATAATGTCTTCTAATTCAACTGCATCCTGGGCCCCATGGTGGAATTTAGGTGTGTCTACTAAATATGCATCCTGGGCCTCTGGTGTAAATTAGATTATGTCTGCTGATTCTAAAAAACAAGCAGGTTCTCAGCCTTGAAGCTGCAGAAGTAAAAAACACAGTTTAAATCTTCCATTACATTCCACCCCTTGGCCACAGGCTGTCAGACACAAGACTTAACAAGCATAAGAGTACAGAAGGAGCGAAAAAGAGGAACTAAAACTATAATAAGCAATAATGCGAGCAACCAACGGAGAATAGTGTGGTCCATTCCCCCAAATATACCATTTAACCATGACAAAGGATTCAAACTACCCTTGTGGTCCACAAAACCCAGACACTTAAGCTCACAAGCAGATTTTGAAACAAGCTGAACAATATCAGATATATTAGTGGATACATCGGGGCATGTCCCCCATGGGCAACTCCCTTGGAACGTCCTCAACATTACAAATCCAATTGCTAGCATCAAAGCAGCGGTTAAACCAGATCAGCAGGAGCACAAGATGGAGGACCTGGAACAAAGAAGCCTGACATATGTCACTCACGATGCCATAAGCGTTCAGTATTTAAACAAACTAAACCATCCTGTCCCTCAATAGCTATCCACCGAGTGTTACCCTGGGGAGGTGTCACTATTTCCCCTTTTACAGGAGGGTGACTACTTGTTGGTGCCACCCATACCTTTTGTCCGACATTCTCTAGCTCGGGAATGTGGGTCAATTACTGTTTTTCCTCTGGAATAGGCTGTAGTTGAGGTGTGAAGAAGTCGGTGGAAAGGTGTGCCTCCCTTCAAAGGGCAATGATTCAAATTGTCGACTGCCTGCTGCAGCACATGGCACCACCCTTTCAGGGTTCCCCAGTGATGTTAACAAACAAATTTGTTCCTTCAGTAAGCCGTTCATTTGTTCAACTAACCCAGCAGCCTGCGGGTAATAAGGAATATGGTGGACCCATAAAATACTGTTGTCAGCTGCCCAATCACAGATTGCCTTCCCGGAGAAGAGCGAGCCATTATTAGACTGAATTTCCTCTTGTTAGAAATTAAAGTACCTTTAAAGAAATTGCTCGAGACAAAAATTGAGAACAAAGAACATTTATTACTACAACAATACAAAGTTGGGTGCTTCCCCTTACCCTGGGAATACACACCTATACTGGGGCTCACCCAACTTTTATACAGTCAATTTCAGTATCAGAGTGCCCTCCCCCTTACATTCTTCTGCCCCCTGGATGGGTTTGGCATAGGTAATCCTTCCTGCCTACGTGCAGTTTCAGTACACTTGGAGGACCAGGGGGTATCCTGTGGGTGCCCCATCATGTCATTGTCCTTATTCACACCTTCCTAATTCTCGGGGCTACAATCTCTTGGTATGCGGAGTTGACTCATTCTATCTAGGGTTGGCTAATTTCATATGTATAAATCTGTGTATGGTTAGCTAATTAGATATGTAGGACTTGGTACTTCTGTCCAGGGCTAGGAGACCTTTATCTGATCCAGACTACCTTAACTTCCTACATTCTATTGTACCTTACCATTCCTTTTCTTAGTCTTATGGTGGCTCTTGTCACACAGAAGATTCTTATGTTAATCGTGCTGACTCTGCTTTCCTGCATCCTAATCCCCAAGCTCATCCTGTTTGTACTGGTTACAGCCATTAACTGATGAACTTTAGTTTCTTCCATGTTCATAATTTTAGATCAATTTTCCCATCTCTCACAATCCTCACTTTTCTTTTAGATCAGTAATACTGATCTTTCACCATGATCAGTGTTACTGATCTTTGGTTACTGGTCAGTGTGACTGATCCCCCCCCCCTCTCCTCACTTTTCTTTTAGATCAGTAATACTGATCGTTCAAGTGTAAGGTGTTGTTTTACCCAGCTGGTCAATAACCGAATTGTAATACCTGCGTAAAGTCTTTAGGTAGGGGAGCACCATGAAGGTCAGAGTAGCGAGTCCAGCCGCTCACCAGGGTTGCGAGTATCAGGCTCCAGCTCTCAGCAAAGAGTCCAGTCCATCCCACATCAGTCCGAAGTTGCCACGTCGGAACATGGGCATGGGCAGACCCACGTTGAAACATTGAAGCAGTGTCTTTTAACCACCCGACTTTTGCAAGCATTGTCCTGATGAAGTCTGTGAGAGACGCTGCCTTCAGCAGCGAACGAGTAGAGTCAGGCGGTTCTGTTGAATTGTGGCTAGTATCTGATGTCCTCTTCAGCCCCGAACCCTAGGGCCACCGATCTCCGAAGGCTGTGTGGAGCCTGATATTAAAGTGTCGAGCAGCTCACGTTGTTGGTAACTGGTGCTCCCCTTCACGGGGTGATGAAAAGAGACCAAGCTGGGGGGGGATTGTTTCTCGTGAATTTCAGCTTGCCTGTGAGTCTCTCCCTGTGTGTGGAATGTACATTGATTAATCACTATGTAGGCTGTTAACTGACTATCGCTACTGTGTTCCCCTGGTCCGTATTAAAATTGTCCTAAATCTATGCCCTGTCTACACTGTAAAGTATCACAATTGTAACCTCTGCTGCCCCTATTCCAGGAGGACTTAAAACATAGCGAGTACTGAAGTGACATATCCATTTAACGAACAATATTCCAAAAAATGAATAAACAACAATAAATGTAAAAACCATTAAAATACGGCAATAAATGTATAAACCATTAAAATACGACAATAAAAAATACAACAATAAATGTATGATCCGTTAAAATACGACAATAAATGTATAAACCATTAAAATACGACAATAAAAAATACAACAATAAATGTATGAACCGTTAAAATACGACAATAAATGTATAAACCATTAAAATACGACAATAAAAAATACAACAATAAATGTATGAACCGTTAAAATACGACAATAAATGTAACATTACGGCACTCTGTCACGGCGCAGTGTAAGTTTCAGGTCTGAAGGATGAGGAACTGCATGCCATGTTGAGGGTTGAATCTGTGTGTCGTGATGTTGTGGTTCAGAAGCTGGTTTAATTCTTTGAATGTGGGTCCAGCCTTTCTCTCTTGTTCTTACTGCGGTGTCTGTAATTAAAAGTACGCAGAAGGGACCATCCCAGGCAGGTTTTAGTTGATCCACTTGCCATGCTTTTACATAAACCCAATCACCAGGTTTAATAGAATGTTTTTTTTTCTTTCTTTGGCTTGGCTTCGCGGACGAAGATTTATGGAGGGGGTAAAAAGTCCACGTCAGCTGCAGGCTCGTTTGTGGCTGACCAGTCCGATGCGGGACAGGCAGACACGATTGCAGCGGTTGCAAGGGAAAATTGGTTGGTTGGGGTTGGGTGTTGGGTTTTTCCTCCTTTGCCTTTTGTCAGTGAGGTGGGCTCTGCGGTCTTCTTCAAAGGAGGCTGCTGCCCGCCAAACTGTGAGGCGCCAAGATGCACGGTTTGAGGCGTTATCAGCCCACTGGCGGTGGTCAATGTGGCAGGCACCAAGAGATTTCTTTAGGCAGTCCTTGTACCTTTTCTTTGGTGCACCTCTGTCACGGTGGCCAGTGGAGAGCTCGCCATATAATACGATCTTGGGAAGGCGATGGTCTTCCATTCTGGAGACGTGACCCATCCAGCGCAGCTGGATCTTCAGCAGCGTGGACTCGATGCTGTCGACCTCTGCCATCTCGAGTACCTCGACGTTAGGGGTGTGAGCGCTCCAATGGATGTTGAGGATGGAGCGGAGACAACGCTGGTGGAAGCGTTCTAGGAGCCGTAGGTGGTGCCGGTAGAGGACCCATGATTCAGAGCCGAACAGGAGTGTGGGTATGACAACGGCTCTGTATACGCTTATCTTTGTGAGGTTTTTCAGTTGGTTGTTTTTCCAGACTCTTTTGTGTAGTCTTCCAAAGGCGCTATTTGCCTTGGCGAGTCTGTTGTCTATCTCATTGTCGATCCTTGCATCTGATGAAATGGTGCAGCCGAGATAGGTAAACTGGTTGACCGTTTTGAGTTTTGTGTGCCCGATGGAGATGTGGGGGGGCTGGTAGTCATGGTGGGGAGCTGGCTGATGGAGGACCTCAGTTTTCTTCAGGCTGACTTCCAGGCCAAACATTTTGGCAGTTTCCGCAAAGCAGGACGTCAAGCGCTGAAGAGCTGGCTCTGAATGGGCAACTAAAGCGGCATCATCTGCAAAGAGTAGTTCACGGACAAGTTTCTCTTGTGTCTTGGTGTGAGCTTGCAGGCGCCTCAGATTGAAGAGACTGCCATCCGTGCGGTACCGGATGTAAACAGCGTCTTCATTGTTGGGGTCTTTCATGGCTTGGTTCAGCATCATGCTGAAGAAGATTGAAAAGAGGGTTGGTGCCAGAACACAGCCTTGCTTCACGCCATTGGACTCTACATCACCTTTGTTGACCTCACCAAAGCCTTCGACACCGTGAGCAGGAAAGGGCTTTGGCAAATACTAGAGCGCATCGGATGTCCCCCAAAGTTCCTCAACATGATTATCCAACTGCACGAAAACCAACAAGGTCGGGTCAGATACAGCAATGAGCTCTCTGAACCCTTCTCCATTAACAATGGCGTGAAGCAAGGCTGTGTTCTCGCACCAACCCTCTTTTCAATCTTCTTCAGCATGATGCTGAACCAAGCCATGAAAGACCCCAACAATGAAGACGCTGTTTACATCCGGTACCGCACGGATGGCAGTCTCTTCAATCTGAGGCGCCTGCAAGCTCACACCAAGACACAAGAGAAACTTGTCCGTGAACTACTCTTTGCAGATGATGCCGCTTAATAGAATGTATAGGAAAGTCTAAGGGTGGTGTTTGGGCTAATAGTCCCTTTTGTTTCAAATCTTGGATGGAAGTAGAAAGCCCTCGTAAAAATTTGGAAATGTATTGGTCATTAGCCTCAGGAATGGGAGAATCAGTGTGGAACCCCATAAATGGGAGCCCAAACATCATCTCATACGGTGAGACTGCAAGATCTTTACGAGGTGCTGTCCGAATTCTAATCAGGGCTAATGGTAATGATTTAATCCAGGAAAGACCAGTCTCTTCATTAAGTCGAGTGAGTTGGAGTTTCAATGTTTGATTCATACGTTCGACTCGACCCGAACTTTGGGGATGCCATGGGGTATGTAGTTGCCATTCTATTCCTAGGTTCTTGCAGACACCCTGTAGAATCTGAGAGGTGAAATGCGTACCTCTATCTGAATCAATGGTCTGCATCATACTGTATCGTGGAATGACACATTCAATGAGTATTCTGATGACAGTGTTGGCACGATCATTCGGGGTAGGAAAAGCTTCAACCCATCTTGTAAAATGATTGACCATGACAAGGAGAAATTTGTAAATACCAATCTTAGGAAGTTCAGTAAAGTCTATTTGTATGCGCTGGAACGGGCGAACGGCAATGTCGCGACCGCCAGGTATTACTTGGCGCATCGATTTCTTATTAACCCTTTGACAAATGGGACAAGATCTAGTAGCAAGTTTAGTAATATTGTATATGCCAGGGCAGTGAAGGAAACGTCCAAAGGTATCAACAAGGGACTGGGTTCCCCAATGCGTTTGTTGATGTAACTGATCTATGACTTGGCGGGCTATGGCTTTGTTAAGGACTTGCCGTCCGTCTACTGTCCACCACAACCCGTCGGCAGTCTGGCAAAATCCCTTATCTCTCATTGAGACCTCCTCTTCCCGTGAAAAGATGGGGTTCTTTTTAATCTCTATCGGCGTGGGCAGTAGCTGATACATGTGAATCTTTTCTGCTAATGCTGCTTGTTTGGCAGCTGCATCAGCCTGCCTGTTTCCTCTAGCTTCAGGACTGTTACCAGTCTGGTGTCCCCGCACATGTACAATGGCAATTTCGGACGGGAGTGTTAAAGCCTCTAGGGATTGGGTAATTAACTGTTCATGGGCTAACTTTTGTCCTTTGCCAGTTATCATCCCTCTTTCTTTCCATATCTTACCGAAGGTATGGACTACACCAAAAGCATATTTAGAATCAGTGTAGATCGTTCCTACCTTGTTCTCTAGTTCATGGAGTGCTCTACAGAGGGCATATAGCTCACAGGATTGTGCTGACCAATGACCAGGGAGGCGACCAGCTTCGATCACCAGTTCCTGTTTACCGTCCACTATACTATACCCACTATAGCGGGTTCCTGCAATACAACGTGAAGAACCGTCAATAAACAATCTTTCTCCTTCAGTTAAAGGGACATCGGTTAGGTCTTTCCTAATTTTTGTTTGTAAGTCGATAACCTCTGAGCACACATGTTCTAAATTGTTTGAGGGCTGGTCATTAGTTGGAGAGATGAGGAAGGCTGCTGGGTTGAGAGTTTTGGTCGTGAGTAAGGTCAAATCATTGCTGTCCATTAGTATCGTTTCGTATTTTAAGATTCTCGAATCCGTGAGCCACCTTCCAGCCCGCTGCAATAGAATATTGCGGACTGTATGAGGGGTATGAACTATCATAGGGGCACCGAAAGTAATCTTTCGTCCTTCTTCAACCAAAATTGCAGTGGCTGCTATGGCTTGTATACACTCTGGCCAGCCGCGACAAACGGGGTGTAAAAGCTTTGACAGGAAAGCCACTGGTTGTCTATAGCCAGCCCTGCTTTGGGTGAGCACTCCGGTGGCTGCCCCAGCTTTGGTATTAGTGTATAAATCAAAAGGTTTGTTTAGGTCGGGTAGCGCTAAAACTGGGGCACGTGTAAGGCACTGTTTAACAAAGTTAAAATTTTCAATCTCTTCATCCGTCCAGTCAAGGGTTTCGGTTCCTATACTGGGAATCTTATCATAAAGGAATTTGACCAGATTCGAATAATTTTCTATCCATATTCTACAGAATCCCACTAACCCAAGGAATTTCCTGAGTTCCTGGGCATTTTTGAGAGGGGGGATCTGTATAATACCAGTTATTCTTTCTGGGCTAATTTTCCTGGTTTCTTGACTAACTAGATGTCCTAAGTATTTGACCTCGGATTGCACAAATTGTAGTTTGGACTCACTGACTCTCAGACCTTTCTTCTCCAAAAAATTTAAAAGTGCTACCGTAAAATCTTTAGCTAATTCATAAGTTCTTGCTGTAATTAGCAAGTCATCCACGTACTGTATGAGTTGGCAATTTTCTCTCCGAGGAGCTTCATCTAATACCCGCTCTAGGACTTGACCAAATAAATTGGGCGATTCTGTAAAGCCTTGTGGAAGGACAGTCCACCGGTATTGGTTTTTACGGCCAGTAAAGGGGTTCTCCCATTCAAAGGCGAACATGTCTCTGCTCTCTGTGGCTAATGGACAAGTCCAGAATGCATCCTTGAGATCAATGACACTAAACCATTGATTATGGGGGTCAATTTTACTCATGATGGTATAAGGGTTGGGTACAACCGGGTGACGGGCAAGAATGAATTTGTTAAGCTCCCTCAAGTCCTGTACTAGGCGGTAGGTGCCGTCTGGTTTTTGAACAGGTAAAATCGGGGTATTAAAGGGAGACATACAGGGTTCGAGTATACCGTCCTGAATCAACTGGTCAATTACGGGCTGTAAACCTTTCCGGCCAGCCATCGGAATCGCGTACTGTTTCTGTCTAACAATTCGTTGAGTATCTTTTAAAGTGACTTGTAGCGGAGGAATATCGAGGATTCCTCTATTTCCATTTCCTGCCCATACTCTTGGATTTATTAGTTTGCGATCTTCCTCGTTTAAAACATAGAATTGTACTCCAATGCCTGATTGTAGAGGTCGAGTACCGATAGCCAATTGGTCCTGTAAATCCCTTCCTAGCAAGCATACTCCGGCTTGGGGAAGTAATAGAAGATCCTCAATTATGATCTTATCTCCCATTTGAATTCTGACTTCTCGCAATACCGGGACTGGAAAGTCTCGTCCTCCTACCCCAGAAACTGTAACTGTCCCTTCTATTTTCACCCCCTGGGGTTGGTGTAGAACGCTAGATCGGGCGGCTCCAGAATCGACCAAAAATGTCATCTTATCCCTGTGGGGTCCTATGCATAAATTAACTAACGGTTCTCCTTGCAGCCCCACGGTATGTATTAATTGAGAACCGTGACCCCCCTATTCGTGATCACTTCCATCAGGGCATAGGAACGTGTGTCCATTGCTCGCAGTGGGCATTCCTTTTTAAAGTGCCCTTCCTTTTTACAATGAAAACAAATAAGGGGTCCTGTTTCCCAATCTTTCCCAAAATTTCTAGGGGGCATACGTCGTCCTCGGAATCCTCCTCTACTCCTCCACCTGCTGGGGTCTCCACCTCCCCACCCGTGGCTCCCCTCACCTCGTACAGAAGTTGGCCAGTAATCCTTATCTTTTTCGTGATGGTCAGCTACTATTCCTTTGACTGTTTGTAATAGAATTTTAGCTTTCCCTTTTTGTTTATCCTCTGCCCTCTGGACAAATGCTCTCTGAGCAATCTGCAGTAACTGGGTAATTCCTTGCTCGTGCCAATTTTCTGTCTTTTGTAGCTTTCTTCTGATGTCTGGGGCTGAGTTGGTAACAAAACCCGTTAGAACCAATTGTTCCCCTGCTGGGGATTCTATGTCGAGACCCCCATATTGTTGAATTGCCGTGCGCAATCTATTGAGAAATGCAGAGGGGGTCTCCTCGGGACCTTGGGGAACCTCAAAGGCTTTTTTGAAGTTCTGTCCTTTGGGGACAGATTCCTTGATTCCTTTGATCAAATTAATCCTGTATTCCTCCATCAGTGTGCGGCCACCACTGGTATTTTTGTCCCAATTAGGTTTTGTGAGGGGGAATTTGACTTCTCCAGGGGTCGCCTCGTGTCCCCCTTGGTGTTCCTTATCCCATACTCTAATGCCTGCATGTCGGATCATTCCCCGCTCATCTAAGGTAAACAAAGTCTTAAAGATGGATGTTAATTCCTCCCAAGTATACAGATTTGGTCCCAAAAATTGGTCTAACTGTTCGGCACATCCCTGGGGATCTTCTATCAGGGAGATTAATTCTTTCTTGAAATTACGTACTTCAGTGCTGGTCAGGGGCACATTTACAAACCCCAGACCTTCTCCCACGGGAACCTCCCGCAGGGGTCGCATCCAGCTAATTTCTGGTTTCTTAGATTTGTGTTCCTATTCCCTGAGAAGTGAATCGCAGGGTTCTGCCACTTCTTCCTGAGGGATCTCACGCTGTTCTGAATTACAATGTTCTACCTCTACTGTCAACGGAGGTGGTAATCGAGCGCTTTGTGAGCGAGTCACCATACCACTCCGGTTCTCCTCTTTCTTCTCTAGTGGTGGGGGAGGAGGGGGAGGTGCAGAAGGGTAGGTCATAGGAGGGGAAGGAAAGATAGGAGCCGGCATAGGAGGAACATAAGGTGGAGGGAGGGAATGTAACACATCCCAACCCTGTGATTCAGGGACAAAAGGTTCCTCCTCTCTCTTATCCCTGAATTCTTTCTCATTCAAAACCAGTTGTTCAATGGGTCCCTTGAGCCAGCAGGCTGCATATTCCCTGCTCTCAACATTGTCTTTCTGGTTTTGATAGAGCCAGATGTTCAAAGCTTGACACATCCATTCATCCTCGGATCCGAACTTTGGCCAGTACACGGAGCTCCCTTTAACCGGGTATTTAACCCATTCAATACAACAATACCTGACCATTGTCAGTTTGTCTTTCCCACGGGTCTTTCCCGTGCCCCACTCAGATAACATCAACCCAAGCGGGCTGTACGTAGCTATCTGGTGTTCACATCCTGAACCAGGACTCTCTTCCTTGCTACTCATTATTCCCATACTTATAAACAAGTAAAATTACTCTTACCGAGTTCCAGTAGCAATGCTCTAGCGCGCTTCCTTCCGTCATTTGTTCTCAATGCCTCTTCTCGGATATCACTCGCTTCTTCCACTGACCAGCCACCCGTCGCCCGTGAGTCCAGCTGAATCAGCCGGGGTGCACCTACTCTCGTCGTCGGGGCACTCTGTCAGTGGAGGGAGTGTGATCCCGGACGATCCCCCATTTGTTAGAAATTAAAGTACCTTTAAAGAAATTGCTCGAGACAAAAATTGAGAACAAAGAACATTTATTACTACAACAATGCAAAGTTGGGTGCTTCCCCTTACCCTGGGAATACACACCTATACTGGGGCTCACCCAACTTTTATACAGTCAATTTCAGTATCAGAGTGCCCTCCCCCTTACATTCTTCTGCCCCCTGGATGGGTTTGGCATAGGTAATCCTTCCTGCCTACGTGCAGTTTCAGTACACTTGGAGGACCAGGGGGTATCCTGTGGGTGCCCCATCATGTCATTGTCCTTATTCACACCTTCCTGATTCTCGGGGCTACAATCTCTTGGTATGCGGAGTTGACTCATTCTATCTAGGGTTGGCTAATTTCATATGTATAAATCTGTGTATGGTTAGCTAATTAGATATGTAGGACTTGGTACTTCTGTCCAGGGCTAGGAGACCTTTATCTGATCCAGACTACCTCAACTTCCTACATTCTATTGTACCTTACCATTCCTTTTCTTAGTCTTATGGTGGCTCTTGTCACACAGAAGATTCTTATGTTAATTTTAGATCAGTTTTCCCATCTCTCACACTCTGGTACATCATAACAAGAAATTAAATGGTTTAGTCCTTGGATAGTGCTAGCTTAGTCAGCTGTCTTGGTGGGAAAAGCAAAAACCAGGCCTGAAAAGGTGTCAACCATTACTAGGATGTAACGTTTACCCATACAGTCTGGCATAGCGAGCTCCCCGTCTTGTTCGGCCATGCGGACCAGGAGGAACAGTGCGGGACTTCACAAACTGGCATGCTGGGCATGTCCGCACGACCATGAGGACATCGTCCTGATGTATGGGTAAGGCATGTGTACGGGCCCACATAGCTGATCCTTTCTCCCCCAGATGGCCACTCTGTTCATGTGCCCATCAAGCCAGGGGGACGGTATCGGCGTGGCTAATAGTGGCAAGCTGATCTGCTACTGCATTATGTTGTGCCATGTTTGTCGTCGCACTGGTATGGGCGTCAACGTGATATATGGTTATCTCACGATGATGGGAAGCATCCCACAACAGCTGCCACAACTGTTTGCCCCATACTGGGCGGTCATGTATCAGCCAGTCATTCTTTTGCCAATCAGGGATCATTACCACTTGTCCATTAGCCACAGCCCAGGAATCAGTAAACAAGCGAAGAGGGTGATCATGGGGTTCTAGTGGTAAAGTGACCGCCTTCAACTGAGCATACTGACTGGAACCACCATCCCCCTCCTCCAATAAGTGAGTTCCTGACCTGGGATGGTAAGCCACCGCCTTCCACTTCTGCTTTCCTTGCACCCACCGGCTGCTACCATCAGTAAACCAGGCGTCCTCTTCTGCTTTCTGTACCATCTCTTCCATGGCCCCTTGGATTATCACATCATCAATATAATGGTGAATTGAGAGGGAAGGCGATACTGGCACCATCTCAAAATCATGGGCAATTAGGTTGTGGCAAATAGTGGGAGAGTGTACCTAGCCCTGAGGGAGGCAGGTGAAGGTATACTGACGCCCCTTCCAGGTAAAGGCGAACTGATCCTCTGAGACCTCAGCTATAAGAATACTGAAGAAGGCATTAGCGAGATCAATGACAGCATACCATATTCCTGAGTTCCCAGTAGCAATGTTTTCAATAAGGGTAACAATGTCCGGAACTGCCGAAGCAAGTGGTGGGGCATGTTTCTTCAAGAAACAATAATCAACTGTCATTCTCCAGGAGCCATCCGGCTTCTGGACTGGCCAAACAGGGCTATTAAAGGGCGATGTTGCGGGCCTCACTACCTCTTCTTCTTGCAAAGCATTGATGGTGGCAGTAATCTCTTCCTGCCCTCCAGGGAGACGATATTGTGAATAACTAGGCCTCATCCCGTCCACTGCGCAAAGGACCCTGTGGGCCAAAGTGGGAGCAGGGGTCAAGAGCAGTCAATGATCCGTGACTTCTCTATAAAAGAGCTGGCTGCCAATGGGGTAGGCCATAGAGCATAAGCAGGGTTTTGGGTATTTTCCCCTGGGTCTGCTTGGGAGATCAGGATATCTATCCCTTCAATCTCTACCCTTACATCACCCCCCCCTTCCGTCTGTTTGGGAAGTCTGCTGCCTTATGGGGCGGGCTTGAACAGCAGGTGGAGAGGGCAGTATGTTAGGCACATGCTGATGAGTATCTGCGTTATTACCATGGTCATCATTCCAGATATTCCCGTCCCATTCATCAATTACATCAGGATCATTGCCATTCCTTATCATGGCACGAATACGATGTGGATCGGGTTCTACTCCATGCCTTTCTTTATCTGCACAGAGCTACTGCCGGAGTTTAATATTTCGGCAGATCGTTTGGACATGCTTATCCTCCCATTCTTTGGCTCGGTCCTGACTGGTGCAAACAATCTCATTCATCATGGAACAGCATTGTCGCAGGGCTTCTAGCTCCTCCTCTAGTTGCTCTCTCTTATGCTGAGATTCTACTTCTCTTTGAACTAATTCTGCTTCACGCTGAATGGAGTGGCGTAAGGCTGTGGCCAGCAGCCAAAAACAGTCCATCAGCATCCCCTTTTTACCAGGAAATTTACTTTCTCGAAGGAGAGTGGCAACCCATTCTCCCAGAGGTGCACTTGATGGGTCTAACTTCTCATCCCAACTAATGGGTGGTCCCAACAAAGACAGGGTATTGGCCAACATGCCAAACTCATTGTCTTTGGAAGTCCATCCCGGAATCAAGAACTGCTCAGGGCTCACCTCTTTCTTTCAGTGAAACATCTTGAGACCAACCCTGCTCGCAGCGCCAATTGTCTTTGGGTAAACTTATACTCTCATTTTGTTCGTTTTAGATTGGTCACAGTGTTTGAGCTACCGAAAGAAAATAGACACACACACACCGAGAGCAGTTCGGTTTATACAAGTCTTTATTACCAAATCTAAAGCTGAATTCACACTACAATATGCAAGCCCTTCCCAATTATACTTATCAACCCCTGGACTGGTCCCAACTGCCGAAGCGAGGCAACGACTGCACACTTGTAGTAGGTTGTCGGGGCGCCGGTAGCAGCTTCTCCACCTCCCTTGACCGGGACGTTAGCTGGACTCTTGAAGTTCTTCTTCATGCTGAGAGATGTTGCCACCTCTTGGAGATTCTCAAACTTCAGCAGTGCGACCATGGCTTATATTACCCAAAAGTTGTTTACTTCAGATCTTATCTCTTTGAACAAATGATTTAATTATCTTCAAGATCTCCTGACAGTCTGCGACCAACAAAAGAAAACTGCATCTCTGGGCCTCATGGTGGAAGTTGGATAATGTCTACTGATTCAACTGCATCCTGGGCCCCATGGTGGAATTTAGGTGTGTCTACTAAATATGCATCCTGGGCCTCATGGTGTAAATTAGATTATGTCTGCTGATTCTAAAAAAACAAGCAGATTCACAGCCTTGCAGCTGCAGAAGTAAAAAACACAGTTTAAATCTTCCATTACAATGTCTTAACATTACTTTGACTCTAAATCCTTTTATCGCTCTCTTTGGAATAAATGGACTGATTCACAATCCCATGAAGTTTCCCTCGCCTCCCTTATCGCGAGAGGGGCCAATTTAATGAGATGGAAGGATGTTATCCCTCCCACTTTCACCAGTTGTCTGATATGATGGCGCATCTGACTTTAGACAAAAATTAAATGTTTCACGACTGAAATAAATCTTAACTTTGCTTCTTTATGGGGTTCCTTTCTTAATTACTTCCAAAATTTCTAAGATGAACTAGTTTCTGGTTCCCTTCCCTTTTTCTTATTATTAGTAGTGGACTGTTTGTAATACCCTCCCTTTGTTGCCTCCAAAGGGAGGGTATTGATATTTAGATAATTAGTTTAGTGTTTTTCTTTTTATTTCTTTTTTAATGTAACATTGTATTGTAATGTATTACCAAATTAATGTAAATTTGTCTTGCTATGTAACATTTGTTAATATTTTATTGTCATGTACCTATGGAACATTTATTTGATAAAGCCAATGAAATATTGAAAAAGGAGGTAAAGCTATTTTTAAATGTAACTTTTTAAAATTAGATAAATAATATTAAGAGTGCTTGGGAGAGAAACTTACAAACTATTCTTTCAATGGATAGATGGACCAAGTGTTTAAAATTTGTCCACTCTTCTTCCATTTGTGCATGTCATTCACTTAATCAATTCAAGATGGTACACAGAGCAGCCTTTACAGCGCCAGCGATTGGGACCGGTTTCGAATCCCACGTTGTCAGTAAGGAGTTTGTACGTTCTCCCCATGTCTACATGGGTTTTCCCCGGGGACTCCTGTTTCCTCCCACCGTTTGTTGTACCTTGGTTGTTGGGAGGGCACAGACTTGTAGGCCAAAATGGCCTGTTACCATTACTGTATGTCTAAATTAAATTAAAAAATGAAAATAGAACACATTTATCTAAAGATAAATTAGCGAAGATTTTTCCTACGATCAATCCTATATGTGACAGATGTTGTAATGGGGTTTCTTCCTTGATTCATGTGTTCAGCGTTAGATCACTATTGGAAGGAAAATTTTAATGTTTTTTCCCTTATTTTCTCGGATACTATTCAACCTCATCCCATGACAGCTTTACTTGGTGTGATGCTTGATGATCAGGGCCAGATTGCCATGTAATAGCTTTTGCCACTTTAATGGCTAGAAGATCTATTTAACTAAGATGTAAGGACTCAATCCCTCCTAGTTATACACAATGGATGACCCAAACCTTATCATGCTTGGACCTCGAGAAGATTAGATGTAATGTTTTGAAAACTGAAGTTAAGTTTAATAAAATGTGGTACATTTTTATGGAATATTTTAATGTTTAATGTATAATACAATGGTTAACTATTTTGTATATAACATACAAAATGATTAGAATCTCTTCCTGAACTGAGTTATTTACATATCAGGCAATTCACCAACGTCCCATTATTGTTACCCTTTTGGTGGTTTAAGGCATCCCAGAGGCTTTTTCTCTTTTTCTTTTGTTTAAGGGCTATAGATTTAGGATTAGTTAGTTACAGTCTTTTTTCTTTGTTTTTTTCATGCAGGAGCAAGAGATATAATATTGAATTCTAGCTGTTTGTTTATTTTTAGTTGTGATGTTCATTTTTATTCTAGGATACGTTGTAATTGCTCTCTACCTGTAAGTGTGGCAACTTGCCAACGCGGCAAGTGAACTGGGTCCAGCAGTCGCTGCTGAGTCTGCAGCCAGTGGCGCCTGGCAGGGCTCCAAGTGCGGGGCAGACCTTGGCCTGGAAGCCGAGATCACTTCTGCCCTAAAAGGCACAGGGGTTGCTGTGAGTGCATGCTGATTCAAACAGAAAGCAGTTCAACTGGACCCTGCTTGACTCACTTTCACTTGCTGCGACTACAATAGCGTATTTTTCTTGTTCTTATACTTTTTGTTGTGTATATAACATTCAATAAAAATGATTAAATATACATTTTTAAAATTAGACACCTAGTACGGTAACAGGAATTTTAGCCCTACGAGTCCATTCTAGCTGCTCATTTTACACCCCATCAATTTACACCCCTGGTATGTTTCGAACAGTGGGAGGAAACTGCAGCCCCTGGAGAAAACCCACATAGATACGGGGAGAGCGTGGGATTCGAATCCTGTTCTCAATCGCTGGCGCTGTAAAGGCTTTGTGCTAACTGCTGCACCAACCGTGTTGTCAAATATATTACCAACATTGGGCCTCAGCACTTCTTCAAGGTGTGAGAAGAAAGCAGTTAGATCAACAGGCAAAAGCTGTTCATTAGACATGGATAGGAGAAAGGAAAGGTGAGAATTGATTGGGGTCGAGGGTGTGGGGAGGTTCAGCTTTGTGAATGCAGAGCTGGGGATAAGGAGATAGAGGGAAAGAGAGAGACACACATAGTGGAAAGGAGACATAGAGATTTATGGGGACTAATGGAAGCCACTGAAGTCGATGTTAATACCATCTGGTTGGAGGGTGCCCAGAAGGAATATGAGGTATTATTCCTCCAATTTGTGGGCAGTGCATGAGACCGTGGACAGACATGTCGGCAAAGAAATGGGACAGGGGGATTGAAATGGGTGGCCACTGGAAGATCCTTGCTATTGCGGCAGACAGAGCCGAGGTCCTCCAGAAACCATTGGTATAACATCTGTTCTAGTGAAGAGCGACCCAAACTTAGGCTCAGAATATCAGAGGGTCGGCCATGATGGATCAGCTTACAGAGAGGAGTGAAAACATAATGCTGGAGAAACTTAGCAGGTCAGTGTTCTTTATGTAGCAAAGATAAAGATACCACACATAACCAATGTTTCGGCCTTGAGCCCTTCATGCCTTGATGAAAGGCTCCCACCCTGAAATGTTGGTTAGCTATCTTTATCTTGTCTATATCAAGTACGCTCTTTGACTTGCTGAGTTTCTCCAGCATTGTGTTTTTACTTCACCCACCGTGTCTACAGACTTTCGTGTTTTACTTACAGAGAGGAGGTCAGGAGGCTTGTAAAATGGTACAGGAACAACAACCTAAGTCTCAAAGTGGACAAGATAAAGGAGATAATTATAGAGTATGCCCAGGTGCTATTCTTATGCCATCCACAATGGATGGAGGAGAAGACCAGTAAACTGCTTGCTCTTTTTATTGTTGAAGGGTGAGGAATGCCATTGACGTCAGCAATGAAGAAAACGCGAGGTGTTCAGACCCAGCAAGTCAGAAGAAGTGGAAGGTAAGAAAGAGCTTCACTAGTCATAGGGTCACACAGCATAGAAATGCCCTTCACCTTAACTTCCCCACACCAACCAAAAATGTCCACACTAGTCCCACCTGACTGCGTTCGGCCCACATTGTTCTAAACCCATCCTGCCCATGGATCTGTCCAAAAGTGCCACCCACACTAGTCCCACCTGACTGCATTCGACCCACATCGTTCTAAACCCATCCTATCCATGGATCCGTCCAAAAATGCCACCCACACTAGTCTCACTTGACTGTGTTCAACCCACATTGTTCTAAACCCATCCTATCCATGGATCCGTCCAAAAATGCCACCCACACTAGTCCCACCTGACTGCGTTTGGCCCACATCATTCTAAATCCATCCCATCCAAGGATCCAAATATTTCTTAAATGCTGCAATTGTACCTGCCTCCTCTGGCAGCCTTTTCCAAACACCCACCATTCTCTGTATATAAAAAAAAGTTGTCTCTTGGGTTCCTGTTCAATCTCTCCCCCTTCCACCCCCTTACCTTAAACCTGTGTCTTTTGGTAACTGATTTCCCCAATTCCTTTCCATTTGATTATACTCCAATCTCTGGTCTTGCCAATTGTTTGTTATCTATGTTGAAAAATTGGTGGTGTAATGGGCAGTGAGGAAGGAAATCGAAGTTTACAATAAGATCTTGATCATTTGGGAGGGTGGGCCAAGGAGTGACAAATGGAATTTAACTCTTAGCAAGTGTGAGGTGTTGCACTTTGGTAAGTGAAACCTGGGCAGACTTGCACAGTAAATGTCAGGGCCCTATAGAGTGTTGTTAAATAGGGAGACTGAGCAGTATGGGTATATAGTTTCATGAAAGTGGTGACTCAGGTGAATGGGGTGTTGAAAAAGGGGGGTTGGAATACTCATCTTCATTGGTTGATATATTGAATATAAATGTTCGGACCTCATGACCTAGAGATGTTGATGAGACCACTGTGTGCAGACTGGTTACACAGAGGAAAGACATCTATAAGTTGGAAGGGGTAAAGAGGAGATTCACTTAGAGGGCTTGTGTTATATGGGGAGGTTACTCAGGCTGGGTCTTTATTCACTTGAGTGTAGGAGGTGGTAGGGTGATCTTACAGAGGTTTATAATATCATGTGGAGCATGGATAGAATGAATACTCACAGTATTTTTTCCCCCAAGGGTGGACTATTTTAAATTTTTGTCTTCATTTAGACATACAGGCATTCTGGCCCACGAACCTTTGCTGCCCATCATCATTATTGTCAGCCCATATCGAATGACAATGATCTTAT
This sequence comes from Narcine bancroftii, assembly GCF_036971445.1. Classification (NCBI taxonomy): domain Eukaryota; kingdom Metazoa; phylum Chordata; class Chondrichthyes; order Torpediniformes; family Narcinidae; genus Narcine; species Narcine bancroftii. The sequence continues at coordinate 61,269,053 of NC_091476.1, read as the reverse complement.
TGTTACGAACTAACAACCCTTTTAATTATGTTTAGGACTAAATGGTTTTTGTTAGCACTAACGCAGGAACAGCAATGGAAAATTCACCAGACACTGGTAAATTCAAAATAATAGTTTTTATTAAATATTAACAACATAACATTTCTTACTTAGCTCTAAACTTACTTAACTCTAAACTTAACCCCAGTATGAGCAAATGTAATTACATATGTAATTAAAGCCCCACACGGAAAAGTCAATCTTTAAGAATTCAGTATCATTTTGCTCTTTTTTTTGAATATTTTATTTTTGATTTTTCAAAGACTCGTGCAAATCCAATAAACAGAATTTTACATTATCTTTCCATGTAATACGATTTAGAGTCCTAATTTTCCTCTCCTTCCACCCTCCCCTCCCTACCCTTAAATTATATGAATACCAAAATACAAAAACCACCTAAATACCCACAAAGACTCGAATCCTCCTCAAGGCTAGAGGACCCCAGATGTTAAACAATAACAGGCGGAGGCAAAAACACTCGTCGTCTGTGCCACATCCCCATTTCATACTCTTATTTCTCTACCTGTTGAGACGGATTGTATCTTCTCTCTCTTATCTGAGGGGAGAGTGGTGTGAATTATATCTGTGCACCGATGTGTCTCAGATACAGTTGCCACACTTCAACTAATGTGTCGTATCTCTTTTTTGAATATTTTATTTATGATTTTCCAAAATTAAACTCAAACAGTTATCAACATTATCATTGTCAATGTTAACAATATTAGCATTGACTACAATTTACAATTATCAATTCTATACACATTTTCTGCAGAGTTCAAGCTCTTTCCATCCCCCTCCCCCCACATTTAACACTTGACTAACCAGTTACACACAACATTGAAGACACTCACAACAAAGGTGTGAAACATATGTCAGGGTTTTCTGGGTTTGTCATGGCACGATGGCCAGAGCTCAGCCTGCTTTCTTTTCTTGACTTTACCTGTTTGGGATGGGATGGACACCCCCCCCCCCCACTGAATGAGGAATAGACAGGGAAGGTAGGACAGCGAGGCATGACGGTCAACACTATAGCCATGCTCCTATGGAATTTAAGTACGGCTGCCAATTTTTAAAAAAGTATCATACTTTTTTCTTAAGTTGTAAGTAATTTTCTCCAAGGGAGCACAACTTTGCATTTCTGTGTTCCAGTGCACAATGCTCAGGCAGGAGTCTGATTTCCCGGTAACTGCTGTGCACTTCCTGGCCACTGCCAATGCAATCATTATGAATAGGATTTGAAATTTGGACAGGTTCATTGTAAGTCTTATATCCATTATGTTTCCCAACAGGAACATCTCAGGGTCCTGTGATAATTCTTTGCCTATAATTTTTCTTAGCACTTGACCTAGTTCCACCCAAAAGGGCCTCACCTTGGTACGTGTCTAGGTTGCGTGCACAAAGGTCCTTGTTACAATGCTGCATCTGAAGCATTGGTGTGATAATTTTAGTTTAGATCTGTTCAAATTTTTGCAGTGTCAGATAGATCTGGTGCAGAAAATTGCATTGCACCAGCCTGTACCTCACATTAATGATTGCAGTCATGCTGGTCTGACACAGGTCGGACCAGCACCGCTCATCAATCGCTATTCCTCAGTCTGACTGCCACCTATGCCTTGATTTGTGAAGGCCTGGTTTGGGTCCTTCCACTCAGACCAAGATGAACTTCCGTGTGCTCCCCCTTTGTATTGTGGCCTCAATGTCACTACATACTGGTAGGAGGTAGCAGGGGAACATCTTATTTGATAAATCCTATTTATCTCTGAGTTGTTTGAATGACATTAGTTGCCCCGCCCGTAAAAGTCCTCTACACCCTTGACGCCATTACGACACCAGGTGACCAGCATCTTGTTACCTACCGTCAATGGTATTAATCTATTTGGAGTCAGGGCTGTTTTTGGGGACTGCCCCACTATGATTCCTAGATATTGGTTAACTGTTTTCCCAGATAACAATTTAGCATCCTATTTATAAATAAAGTCCTCTGCCATCTTCTCCCCCCTCCCCCCACGTGCAGGTAAATTTATGCTCAAGATGGTACACTTCCCCCTTCAAAGAGTAAGGTGATGTATCTCGACTGGGCTTCCCAATTGTATTTTTTTTAGTCTGGCATTTGTAATCCGCCCAGTAATCCCAGGTTAATTTTTCCATAGAAACCCTGTCTACCTTTCCATTCCATAGAAATGTTCTTACTCGTGAGAGCAAATTTTGGATGAATCCCCTGGGAAATGCCACAGGCAGTGTCTGAAAGAGGTACTGAAGTCTCGGGAACACATTCATTTTAATGCAGTTGCCCCTGCCTACTAAGTTTGTTGGCAGGGACATCCTCCTATTTAAGTGCTCCTCAATTCTCTCAAGCAAGAGGGTATAATTTAGTTTCTATAACTTATTCTCGTCTAATCAGACTCCTAGATATTTGATCCCATTTTGTGGCCACTTTAAATAACTCTTTTCTTGACATTGACCGTAATTCCCCCTTAGTAAGTGGCATGATTTTGCTCTTGTTCCAATTAACCTTGTAGCCGGAGATCTTCCCTAGTCATCCAGAGACAATGAGTTTGCTGGATCTGTCAGATATATCAATACATCATCAGCAAATAAGTTGATTTTATGTTCTTCCTGGCCTGCTTTAAAACCCTTGATGTCTGGATCCTGGTGAATGGCTTTGGCTAGTAGCTCTATGGCTAGTACGAATAGGGCTGGATATAGTGGGCACCGTTGTCTACTCGATTTTGTCAGTGGGACAGGTGGAGAAATTTATCTTTCTACAAGTTGTCTGGTCACAACTTTAGCCTTGGGCATTTGGTACACCACCTGATCCAATTTATAAAAGTTGGCCCTAACTCCAACTTTTTCAGCACTTTGAATAGAAAATCCCACTCCAATCTGTCAAATGCCTTTTCTGCTTCCAGGGCCACAGTGAGAACTCTCTCATTTCTGGTTTGTGCCAGATGCATTATACTCTACAGTATGCAAAGATAATCCACTGCCTGTCTTTTTTTGTTCTTTATTTATTAGTTTTGGCAAATGTTTCATCAATCTATTTTCCAGGGCTTTGGCAAGTATCTTATAATCTGTGTTTAGCAATGAAATAGGTCTACAGGAAGACGACGTTAGCGGATCTTTGTCTTTTTTAAGTATCGTCGTTATGATTGCTATCGATAAAAATTCTGGGAGGGTATGGGTCTCCATTGCTTGGTTTACCACCTCCATATAGAGAGACATCAGTAAATCTTTAAATTCTCTATAAAACTCAGGTGGAAAACCATCCTCCCTGTAGGCTTGTTAGTCTGCAGCGAATTCAATGCTTTCCCTATTTCTTCCTCCATAAAGGGAAGATCTAGGTTCTCAACCTTTTTTGTCGTAGGCCCAACTTTAATTATTTTAAAAAATGTACGCCCCACCATTAGTGAAAAAAGTTATATCTTCAAAAGAAATTTTAATTAAATCATTTACTACCAAATGCAGTCAAATGGACTGGACTGGCATGGAAGGGTTGTGCCAAAGGGCATGATTCTGAATAAAAAAATGTTTCAAAGTCCAACTGGTCTGACAAGTTTACACTGCTATTTTGTTTTGTGTGGTCACATAGCACAGAAAAAGATTTCAGATTTATTGCTAGAGTACATACATGACATCACATACAACTCTGAGATTCCTTTTTCCTGAGGGCGTGGCAGAATTGCCACTAATTGATAATGCAAAAAATAAATTGTACTCAGCATTACATGAAAGAACTGTAAACAGATAACAAATGTAAACAAACTGACTGTGCAATACAGAGAAGAAATCATTAAAATGCACAAATAAGAGACCTTAAATGAGCCTCTGATTGAGTTTGTCATTGAGTCTGATGGTGGAAGGGTAGCAACTGTTCCTGAATCTGGTGTTGAGAGTCTTGTGGCACTTACACCTCTTTCCTGACGGCAGCAGTGAGAACAAAGTGTGTGCTGGGTGGTGTGGGTCTTGAATGATTCCTGCTGCTCTCTGACGGCAATGTTCCCTGTAGGTGTACTCAATAGTGGGAGGGTTTTGCCTGTGATGTCCTGGGCTGTGTCCACTACCTTTCAGAGGTTTATGCTCAGGGGTATTTGTGTTCTCATAGGAGACCATGATGCAGCCATTCAGCACACTTTCCACCACACCTCTGTAGAACTTTACCAGGGTTTCTGGTGTCATGCCAAACCTCCACAAACTCCTGAGGAAGTAGCTCTGATGTGCTTTTTTCATGATGCCATTGGTGCCAAATAACCTGACTTATCTAAGGCCCTCAGCTCTGTTAGCACTGTGGGAAAGGGGGAAGAGGTAGGAGGGGGCAATCATTAAAGATTTACCCCGATATACCTGAGATATGAATTCTATATTTTTGAAAATACATTCATACATGTTTCTGAGGTTATAGGTGATCTTTGGGGAGCACAATTATGCATTTCTATGTTCCAGCAGGCTAAACGTAGTTGGGAATCAGATTTCCAAGTAACTGCTATGCATTTCCTGGCCACTGCCAAAGCGAGCTTAACAAATTTTAATTGATATTTTGACAGCCTCATTTTAGACCTTGCATCTTCTAAATTCCCCTATACAAATAATTCAGGTGCCTGAGGGCATCAAATTCCAGTAATTGTTTTCCCAGGAGATTACCCAAATCTTCCCAGAAAGCACTTTAGAGCATGACCAGATTGAATGCAAGAAAGTACCTATTTCTTGACCATGTTGAAAACATTGGTCTGATATTTTTGATTTGAATTTATGTCACTTTTGTGGAGTGAGGTATAGCTGATGCAAGAAGTCATATTGCATCAGCTGATAGCTTACATTAATCGTGTTAATCACGCTGTCCTGGCATAAGTCTGACCAGCAAAATGCTACACCCAAATCTGATTCCCTCCTTTGTCTTGGTATATCAAGCACTTGTTTAGGGGTTCCTGCATGAAGTAAGGAATACACTTTTGAAATAATTTTTTTCTGTGCTCCCCTTTTGACCCAGAGTCTTTATTTTGCTACACTGTGGTAAGGTTAGTGCTGGGCCTAATTTGACCCCTAAATCAGATCTTAACTGAAGACAGCAGAGAAAAAATGTATTTAAAGCTCCATATTGATTCCTAATTTGCTCAAATGTCATAAATTGTCCCTGCTCTTAACAATCCTCAAAACACTTACCCCTCTCTGGGACCAAGTATCTAGGATTTTATTATCAATCATTAATGGAATTAACATACTTTGAGCAGGAAATGTGGCGTGATGGGTGTGGTTATAAGTAATTACACCACTAGGTTACCAGGGGGCATCCCGGTGACCTTGTATATAAAGCAGTCCAGGCCTACAGTGTAATTACATATCACCACAATGGTGTGAGCTTTGTTGGGACCAAGGAAAACTGCCTCAGGACCTTCGTGATGCCATCATCATCACCCTGTACAAAAACAAAGGCGAGAAATCAGACTGCTCAAACTAGAGGGGAATCACGCTGCTCTCCATTGCAGGCAAAATCTTCGCTAGGATTCTCCTAAATAGAATAATACCTAGTTTTGCCGAGAATATTCTCCCAGAATCACAGTGCGGCTTTCGCGCAAACAGAGGAACTACTGACATGGTCTTTGCCCTCAGACAGCTCCAAGAAAAGTGCAGAGAACAAAACAAAGGACTCTACATCACCTTTGTTGACCTCACCAAAGCCTTCGACACTGTGAGCAGGAAAGGGCTTTGGCAATTACTAGAGCGCATCGGATGCCCGCCAAAGTTCCTCAACATGGTTATCCAACTGCACGAAAACCAACCAGGTCGGGTCAGATACAGCAATGAGCTCTCTGAACCCTTCTCCATTAACAATGGCGTGAAGCAAGACTGTTTTCTCGCACCAACCCTCTTTTCAATCTTCTTCAGCATGATGCTGAACCAAGCCATGAAAGACCTCAACAATGAAGATGCTGTTTACATCCGGTAGCGCACGGATGGCAGTCTCTTCAATCTGAGGTGCCTGCAAGCTCACACCAAGACACAAGAGAAGCTTGTCCGTGAACTACTCTTTGCAGATGATGCCGCTTTAGTTGCCCATTCAGAGCCAGCTCTTCAGCGCTTGATGTCCTGTTTTACGGAAACTGCCAAAATGTTTGGCCTGGAAGTCAGCCTGAAGAAAACGGAGGTCCTCCATCAGCCAGCTCCCCACCATGACTACCAGCCCCCAACATCTCCATCGGGCACACAAAACTCAAAACAGTCAACCAGTTTACCTATCTCGGCTGCACCATTTCATCGGATGCAAGGATCGACAACGAGATAGACAACAGACTCGCCAAGGCAAATAGCGCCTTTGGAAGATTACACAAAAGAGTCTGGAAAAACAACTAACTGAAAAACCTCACAAAGATAAGCATATACAGAGCCGTTGTCATACCCACACTCCTGTTCGGCTCTGAATCATGGGTCCTCTATCGGCATCACCTACGGCTCCTAGAACGCTTCCACCAGCGTTGTCTCCGCTCCATCCTCAACATTCATTGGAGCAACTTCATCCCTAACATCGAAGTACTCGAGATGGCAGAGGCCGACAGCATCGAGTCCACGCTGCTGAAGATCCAGCTGCGCTGGGTGGGTCACGTCTCCAGAATGGAGGACCATCACCTTCCCAAGATCGTGTTATATGGTGAGTTCTCCACTGGCCACCATGACAGAGGTGCACCAAAGAAGAGGTACCAGGACTGACTAAAGAAATCTCTTGGTGCCTGCCACATTGACCACCGCCAGTGGGCTGATATCGCCTCAAACCGTGCATCTTGGCGCCTCACAGTTCGGCGGGCAGCAACTTCCTTTGAAGAAGACCGCAGAGCCCACCTCACTGACAAAAGACAAAGGAGGAAAAACCCAACACCCAACCCCAACCAACCAATTTTCCCCTGCAACCGCTGCAACCGTGTCTGCCTGTCCCGCATCGGACTTGTCAGCCACAATCGAGCCTGCAACTGACGTGGACATTTACCCCCTCCATAAATCTTCGTCCGCGAAGCCAAGCCAAAGAAAAAGAATGGTGTGAGCAAAGGACATGGGAAAGTGTCTTCCCTGAGAGACTTAATTAATAACTGAACAAAAAAAAATTTTGTTAGTTAAAAGTTACTCTAAGTCCTGCCTGCACATCTATGGCTGCAAGAAAGGGAAAGCCTCCAACAACTAGAAAACTGGTTTTAAAAGAAGTTGCAAGATTTGAAAAAATTTGGGCCTTCCTTGACATCGGAGCCTCGGGCTGGATTTCCTACTCCTCCATGGGTGACGAGATTAAGTGACCCCGGCGCTATCTCTGAGGGGAGCCAAAGAAGATGGCGCTGGCATCCCGAAAAAGACTGCAGAACGACAAAATTTGCAAGACCAAAAGCGCATGCGCAGAATGGATCGATCGGACTTGCAGTGGGAGACTGATAAATCCACTCTCATTAAGGTTGAATTTCAAGACCTGCTTCCTTTGTATTCGGAGGCAGAGCAAGAAACACTTTTTCATCTATTAGTGAAGTGGAGCAGGAAGAGGAAGATCAAAGAAAGCAACTGGAGGAGGAGACAGAAGAACAATATCAACAAGCTTGATTGCAGGAAGCTGTGCAGGTAAAGTTACCTGAGGTTAAAGGGCAAGGTATGGGCAGGCAACCCAGCTCAGCGTGGACATTGACGACTTCAGGGGTTTTTATGAGGCTCTAAAGGCTGTGTACGGCCCCTCACCCCAAGTCCAAAGCCCGCTGCGCAGCTCAGACGGCAAAGTCCACCTCAGCGACAAGATCTCCATCCTCAACCAATGGTTAGAACTCTTCCAATCTCTTTTCAGTGCCAACCGCTCAGTCCTGCTCCAGCTCCCTCAACAGCCGTTAAGGCTAGAGCTGGATGAGGTCCTCACCCGGGAAGAGACATATAAGGCAATTGAACAACTGAAAAGTGGCAAAGCAGCAGGTATGGATGGAATCCCCCCCAGAGGTCTGGAAGGCTGGTGGCAAAATTCTGCATGCCATACTGCATGAGTTTTTCAAGCTCTGTTGGGACCAAGGAAAGCTGCCTCAGGACCTTCGTGATGCCATCATCATCACCCTGTACAAAAACAAAGGCGAGAAATCAGACTGCTCAAACTAGAGGGGAATCACGCTGCTCTCCATTGCAGGCAAAATCTTCGCTAGGATTCTCCTAAATAGAATAATACCTAGTGTCACCAAAAATGTTCTCCCAGAATCACAATGCGGCTTTTGCGCAAACAGAGGAACTACTGACATGGTCTTTGCCCTCAGACAGCTCCAAGAAAAGTGCAGAGAACAAAACAAAGGACTCTACATCACCTTTGTGAACCTCACCAAAGCCTTCAACACCGTGAGCAGGAAAGGGCTTTGGCAAATACTAGAGTGCCTCGGATGACCCCCAAAGTTCCTCAACATGGTTATCCAACTGCACGAAAACCAACAAGGTCGGGTCAGACACAGCAATGATCTCTCTGAACCCTTCTCCATTAACAATGGCGTGAAGCAAGGCTGCATTCTCGCACCAACCCTCTTTTCAATTTTCTTCAGCATGATGATGAAACAAGCCATGAAAGACCTCAACAATGAAGATGCTATTTACATCCGGTAGCGCACGGATGGCAGTCTCTTCAATCTGAGGTGCCTGCAAGCTCACACCAAGACACAAGAGCTACTTGTCCGTGAACTACTCTTTGCAGACGATGCCGCTTTAGTTGCCCATTCAGAGCCAGCTCTTCAGCGCTTGACGTCCTGTTTTGCGGAAACTGCCAAAATGTTTGGCCTGGAAGTCAGCCTGAAGAAAACGGAGGTCCTCCATCAGCCAGCTCCCCACCATGACTACCAGCCCCCCCACATCTCCATCGGGCACACAAAACTCAAAACGGTCCACCAGTTTACCTATCTCGGCTGCACCATTTCATCGGATGCAAGGATCGACAACGAGATAGACAATAGACTCGCCAAGGCAAATAGCGCCTTTGGAAGACTACACAAAAGAGTCTGGAAAAACAACTAACTGAAAAACCTCACAAAGATTCGCGTATACAGAGCCGTTGTCATACCCACACTCCTGTTCGGCTCCGAATCATGGGTCCTCTACCGGCATCACCTACAGCTCCTAGAACGCTTCCATCAGCGCTGTCTCTGCTCCATCCTCAACATTCATTGGAGCGACTTCATCTCCAACATCGAAGTACTCGAGATGGCAGAGGCCGACAGCATCGAATCCACGCTGCTGAAGATCCAACTGCACTGGGTAGGTCACGTCTCCAGAATGGAGGACCATTGCCTTCCCAAGATCGTGTTATATGGCGAACTCTCCACTGGCCACCGTGACAGAGGAGCACCAAAGAGGAGGTACAAGGACTGCCTAAAGAAATTTCTTGCTGCCTGCCACATTGCCTGCCAGTGAGCTGATATCACCTCAAACCGTGCATCTTGGCGCCTCACAGTTCGGCGGGCAGCAACCTCCTTTGAAGAAGACCGCAGAGCCCACCTCACTGACAAAAGACAAAGGAAGAAAAACCCAACACCCAACCCCAACCAACCAATTTTCCCTTGCAACCGCTGCAACCGTGTCTGCCTGTCCCGCATCGGACTTGTCAGCCACAAAGGAGCCTGCAGCTGACGTGGACATTACCCCTCTATAAATCTTCGTCCGCGAAGCCAAGCCAAAGAAGAAGATGGGCAGGCAACTCATGAACCAGCTGCAAGCAAAGAGTCAGAAAATGGATTTACAAAATGGGTCTATTAAGCGTAATGTGAATACTCAATTTGAATTTGTTAAAGGAGAAATGAAGATAATTAAGGAGGAAATGAAGAGATATGTTAAAATGGTTGATAAAGTTAAACCGCAAGTTCAAAAAGTTGAAGAAAATTTACAAGAATATCACGATGAAGTGGATCCATATAAAGATGTGTTTAATAAATTGGAAGATTCATTTATGGTGTGGAATGTTGAGAAGAAAGAAGTTTTACAAAAAATTTATACATTAGAGAATCATAGTTGAAGAAATAATGTGAAGTTTGTTAAATTGCCAGAAGGTTTTAAAGGTCCCAATTCAGCACAATTTTTTTCAAAAATGGATCCTGGAGACTTTGGAACCTGAAATATTTCCAAATGGTCTTGAATTGGATAGAGCACATAGAGTGCTTAGAAAGAAACCATTGCTGGGTCAATTGCCGCACTCAGTTTTAATTACATGTCTTTGTTATCAAGATAAGGAGACTATTTTGAGAGTAGCTCATCAGTTTCAAGGTCCTCTGAATGTGGCCTGATAAAAAAGTATTCTTTTATGCAGATCTCAGTGTGAATGTAGTGAAAAGGAGAAAGGAATTTAATCCTGAAATGTCCATGCTCTGGAAGAAGGGCTATAAGTTTTCTTTTCACCTGAAATTCTTAATTTGTGGGGTGGGGGGAGGGGGGAATAATCAGGTGAAGTTCTTCTAAAATGAAATGGAAGCTTTATAATTTGCGAATTCTCTTCCAAATAATAAAACAGATTAATGTTGATTTATTAACCCCAGATATACCACAAATTGAGAAGATGCAAATGTCAGATAAGGAGATGTTACAGCAGGAAATTACTTGCCTTGATGACAGTGATCAAGTTAATAGAGATCTCGAAGGCACTGTTACCTGAAGATGATTAAAAAAAATTTCTTTCTGGGGGAGGCGGAGTTTTTTCCTTCTCCTTCCCTAGCTGTGGGCCACCTAGCGGTGAGAGTTGCTCCCCGCATGATTGAGGGTGGTAGTACTGACTTTTTTTTGACAGTACTTTTTTGGGGAGGGGGTTTGTATAATTTTTTTCTTTTTTTTTTCTTGATGGAGATGCCAGGTGAAGATAATGATTTTGTGATGTGGGAGGCCCAAGAGGAGAGGCAGAGGGGAGTTATGAATTTTCTGAATTTAATATAATGGCAAATAGTAAAACTCTGAATTTTTAAAGTTATAATTTTAATGGTCTTAATAGTACGATAAAAAGAAAGAGGGTGTTAGGTTATTTGAAGAAATTTAGAGTTGATATTTATTTTTTTACAGAAAACCCATCTATCTGATAAGGAACATCAAAAATTGAAAAGAGATTGGGTTAGACAAGTGGTAGCTTCAACTTTTAAAAGTTACCTGTTAAAATTCATAAAGTGATTATCGATCCTGTGGGAAGATTTGTATTAGTAAATTGTCAAATTTATTCTGAGAATTGGACTTTGATAGATATTTATGCTCTAAATATAGATGATGAAGGATCTATTAGGGATACTTTTATGTATTTAGCTGAGACATATGGAAAAAAATATTGGTAGGAGGGGATTTTAACTGTTGTCTCGATTTGGTTTTGGATAAAACAATTAAATCAGTTATTTGAGCTAAAGCAGCAAAGGCCATTTTTAATGTTATGAAAGATTTGAATTTAATAGATATTTGGAGACTAAATCCTAAAGAAAGGGACTATTCCTTTTATTCTTATTTACATAATTCTTATTCTAGGATAGATTTATTTTTAATCTCGGTGCAATTGCAAGGAAATATTATGAATGTGAATCACGAGACTAGAATTTTATCTAATTGTTCGCCACTTTTAATGATTTACTTGTTTTTGGAAATGGTTGAAAGGTTAATGGTTTAACATTGTTAAAAAGGACAGATTTTTGTGATTTTATAAGAAAGCATATTCAGGAGTTTTTAAAATTAAATTCTAATTCTGTTCTCAATAAATTTATTGTTTGGGATGCCTTAAAGTCATATTGAGACATATAATAAGTTCTACATCAACATTTAAGAAAGATTAAACAAAAGAGGTTAATCAGTTAGAAAGAGAAATACAGGATTTGGAAAATGTATTACTGAAAAAACCATACAGATGAGAAAAGATAGGAATTAATAAAGTAAAAGTTTCATTTTCTTGTGATCCAAACATATAGGACTGAAAAATTGATTGATAGAAAACTAAACAAAGATGTTATGAATTAGGAGAAAGAGCTCATAAAGTTTTAGCCTGGCAGTTAAAAACTGAGCAATTGTCTTGAATAATTAATGCTGTCAGGAACAGTTCAAAGATGATTATTTATAATCGGAGAGAAATTAATGATGTATTAAGTTTTTTTTACTCTGATTTGTATAGATCAGAATTCACTGGAGTTGAAGTTAAGATTTTTATCTCAGATAAATTTGTCTAGTTTGACATATCGAGATCAGAAAATTTTTGATGCTCCTTTTAAAATAAGAGAAATTAATGAAGTGCTTATTTCATTAGCAAATGGCAAATCTCCAGGAAAAAAATGGTTTTCCATCTGAATTTTATAAGAAATTTAAGGATCTTTTAATACCTCAGTTTATGGAGGTGCTAAAGCAGGCAACGGAATCAACGGAATTATTTTTCAACAGTGACAATTACAGTTATACCAAAGAAATATAAAGATTTGTTGAATCCTGCATCTTATCATCTGATATCTTTATTTAATGTGGATTATAAAATTGTTGCAAAAATTTTAGCAAATAGATTATTTAAATGTTTACCTAATTTAATTCATATGGATCAAATGTAAATTATCAAAAACCGGTATTCTACAGACAATATTCCAAGATTAATTAGTTTAATTAATTTAATTCAAAAATGAGAGGAATCATAGTGTAGCAGTAACTTTGGATCCTGAAAAAGCTTTTGATAGATTGGAATGGAATTTTTTGTTGAAAGTACTGGAGAAGTTTGGTATTGGTTCTACGTTTATAAATTGGGTTAAAGCTTTATATAAAAATTGTTTGACAAAAGTTATTACTGATGGACAAATATCTGCCTCTTTTCCATTAACTAGATCAAGTCGACAAGTTTGTCCTTTGTCCCTGGCTTTATTTATTTTAGCAATTGAATCTTTAGCTGAATTTATTAGACAAGATTAAGGGTATCAGTAAAAATATAAAATTAATCTGTTTACTGATGATGTTTTAGTTTATTTAACTGATCCTATAAATTCTTTGGCCCAGTTACAGATTAAATTGAATGAATATGGGGAAGTTTATGGATATAAAGTTAGTTGGAAAAAAAGTGAGATTATGCCCTTAGCTGATTATACAGATTGTAAAATGGTTACAAAATTTAGGTGGCCAGACGTAAGTATTAAATATTTAAGTATTAGAATTGATAATGATTTGAAAAAATATATATAAATTTAATTATTTATCTTTGCTTAATAGAATTGTTGCAGATTTTTAAAAAATGGAATAATTTTCCCATTACTTTAGTTGGTTGAATAAATCGTGTCAAAATTATTGTTTTTCCTAGAATTTAATATCTTTTTCAATCAATCCCTATTCCAAATCATTAAACTTTTTTAAAGGATTTAAACAATGGCGGTTAAGAAATTTTTATGGAAAGATAAAATGCCAAGGGTCTTTTTGGGAAAATTGACTTTGAATTATGAATTAGGGGGTTTACGTCTTTCTCATCTTAAGAGTTATTATAAAGCAGCTCAATTGAAATTTATAAATGTATTGTTTAGTTTAGATAATATTCCAGCTTTTATGGAATTTAATTCATTGGGATTTGAATCCCCAGGATTTTGTTTATAAATGGAACTCTAATTTGATATTTAGAAGTAGGGAATCACCCATTTTGAAATATTTGATTAAGTTGTGGAATTATATTGATAATGAAATTGCCATGAAAGGTTTAATATCTAGGAAAATGCCTCTGTCAAAACAGGCTTATTCCTTTTTCAATGGATAACCAATTTTTGAGGATTTGGAAATGGAAGGGTATTTAGAAGATTAAAGATTGTTTTGAAGATGGAAGATTTATAACATTTGAAAGAAAGAAAAAAATTTAATGTACTTAACAATATTTTATTTTGCTACTGTCAAGTTAAAGCTTTTTTATCTGACAAAATAGGTTCTATTTTGATGTTACCTTATCAAAGTGAATTAGAATTACTGATTTGTAATAGAACTGCAAATAATTTTATTTCAGAAATATATAATTTACTTCAAACTAAGGCCTCAAAAATTGGGGTGCATAAATCAAGATTAAGATGGAAAATAGATTTAAATACACAAATAAGTGAAAAGGATTAGATTGTAGTGGCCTGTGCATGGAGACACGGATCGGCCTGCAAAATGGCTGACGAACATAGTGACTGCGTGGACCTGGGGTGATACCAGCCTTCAACCCAGGTGACCTCCGCACAGCGGGAAGACGAGGAATTGTGGTGGAAGCCTCGGCCAACCCGAGGACGCAGGGCCCTGATGTTTCCCAAGGCTTTGGTGTGTGTGTGGTTTTCCCTTCGCTCCTGTAATGCAAACATGACATTGGTGACCCCGACAGGAGCAACAGGTAGTTGGACCCAAAGGTGCTGGATCAAGTGGAGCCAGTGACCATCCACGCAGCCTCTCTCAGGCTTGCAACATTCTGGGTGTGGCAGCCACATGTGTGGCTCGAGCAAGCCAAGGCTCAGTTCCAGCTTCGCCACGTCACCACAGATGACACCCATACTTCTAAGTTGTGAGCGTCTGTGATCAGGACACAGTGGCAAGGGTCGTAGATTTCCAACAGCAGCCTCTGGAGCAAGGTAAATACACAGCCCTCGAGCTACTAACCCACCCTTTCGGGCGTTCCCGGAGCGAGCGCACCCACCCGATTGATACAAATGGATGGATTGGGAGACAGGGCCCCGTCCGCCCTAATGAGCAAGATGCTCACGCTAACCAAGGGCCACAAGCCTTGTATCTCTTTGAGCAGATCTTTCTGGAGCAACTGCCCGAGGATATATGGCTCTTGCTCACAGAGAAGGACTTCAGCGACACTCGGTTGGTTGCTGCCCGGGCGGATGTGCTCTGGAGAGCAAAGAAGGACACCAGCGCGATTGTAGTCCACATCAGCAAGCCCCAAGGACAACCCTCGGCGAGATCAAGGGAAGTGAACACTCCAGGACAGCTATGCTACTATCATCAGCGATGAGATGCGGAGGCCCGTCGATGTCGCCCACACCACAGGTTTCCGGGAAACACCCTGGCCAACCATTATTAATGACAGTGGGGATTGGCTCACGTGATAGTCTCCTCCATGTCTGGTACTCATTGTCAGGCAGGCGTTTCCTGGTCGACACAGGTGCCAAAATATGTGTCCTACCTCCTGCAGGCCTTGTCACCCATAGCGGCAAGCAGGGCCCAGCACTGAGGGCAGCCAACAGCTCCTGCATTTGAACTTTTGGGACCTGCACCATCCCCCTTTGGTTCGGCAAAATCCACTTTACATGAAAATTTACCCTCACGGCAGTGGTGCAACCGCTCCTGGGGGCTGACTTCCTTCGGGCCCACTACTTGTTGGTCGACCTCAAAGGATGGCGCTTGGTGCTCTGCCTCTGGGGAAAGCCAATCTACCCCCACCTCCACAACCTGGATTCAATAACACTCTCGGACAATGAATTCGCCCGCATCTTGGCGGAGTTCCCCTTGATAGTGGTGTCACAGTTCTCTGCTGCTGAACCAAAGCATGGGGTAATGCACCACATACTGATCGAGGGGCTCCATGGTAGGGTATGCCAACACCCTCCTGAAAAGCTCAGCCTGGCAAAGGAGTTGTTTAAAAAAAATGGAGGAGCTCGGAATTGTGCAGCGCTTTGAGTCCCTGGGCCTCTTCCCTTCACATAGTGCCCAAATTAGCAAGGGGTTTGAGACCATGCGGTGACTACCACCACCTCAAAAGGCCACCATGCCCGACAGATATCCCATTACCCACATCCAAGACTTTGCCAAGGTGGACCTCATCCAGGGGTACAACTAGCTTACCCAGTTCATCCCAGGACATCCCCAAAACTGCAATCATAACCCCCTTTGGTTTGTTTGAATTTCTTCACATCCAGGATAGATCTTCCGAGATGGTGACTCCCAAGAACCTAATCCACCTCTAATCCCCCGATGATCACTGAATTGTCCATCTCTGGCTTTCCTTTCCTGAAGTCAGAACATCTCCTCCACAATCTCCATCAGTATGGAGTACCACAGGGCTGTGTTCTTAGCCCCTGCTCTACTCATTTAACACCTACGAATATGTAGTTCAATATGACAATAACACCAAATTTGCCAACGATACCATGGTAGTGGGTTGTATAAAGGAAGGCCAGCTGTCACAGCCATTAACGGCGGCTGGCCGGGTCGTTTATCTGCACGCAGGCTTGGGCCCCCTAGCGTTGATGGTCAAAACACCAAGTGGGGTGGTGTTCTTCTGGTTTGTGCTTGGGGGGTGCTTGCAGCTGATTGGGCCCTGGGCAGGCGACCTGTCTGAGGGTGGATTTGTTTTCTCATTTGATTTGCCAGAAGACGTCTGCGTGGGCTGCGACTCAGCGTCGATCTGAGAAATCCTCATCTGCCAGTAGGAACTTTTATGTCCTCAGGCATTTGTTCGAGGAAAATTTGTTGGAAAAGGAAACAGGGTCTGTGGCCCTCTAGTCGCGCCAGCATTTCACCCATGAAGGCAGATGGGGTTCTGTCTCCCAGACCATCTAGGTGTAGGAGCCTGGAGGCGTGGTGCCACGAGGAGAGGCTGAAGGTGCCGAGCAGGGAGTTTTTGAGAGCGAGATCTTTACCTTCCTCTGGTGGGTTGTGGATGAGGTCGTCCACCCTGGCCTTGGTTTCTTCATCGAGCACGCTCATGACGTGGTAGAGCATCATGGTGTCTGATGTTATGTGTCAGAGGCAAAATTGCTCTTCCCCCTGCCCGAACCAAGTGCATGTCCAGAAGGGGGGATGTTTCACCACGACCGTGTTGATTGCTGCAGAATCCATATCTGGAGGCCAGAAAACTGTCTGGACTTGCTGGGGTCACCAATGTAGCGGCTGCTACACGGATTGAAACTCACCACGACCACGTTGGGGGTTTCAAGAAACTGATTTATTTAAACTTTGCATGCTTCCCTTTAAGGGCGGAGTGAGTTCCGCACCCGCGTCGGCGGTGACATCACCACATTCGCCCAAGGTGCGCACCTTGCCCAAACCCATGCGGCACAGAGGTCCCCGACTGCGCCATCTTCTCGCGGCTGCCATGCTGGCGCATCTGTACAAGCAGGGCCAGTTATCCATGAAAATGAGCGCCACTACACAGGTCATTTTAAACAAAGTGCAACAAGTAAGTTTCGGGGTATATGTACAATGTAAAGGTTCCATTTTATTGTCACATAATACTACATTTAGAATGTAACATACCTAAAATTCTTTAACCTTGTCTACTGTGAGGAAGACAGAGAGTCACCACTTTCTCAAGCATCCTTCACAGAAATGAGGACCCAGCGAGGATGGAACTCGCAACCCTTGCTTAACGAGACCAGTGAACTAACCATTAAAAGGACATAGGTTAAAGGTGAAAGATGATATGTATCGGGGCAACATTAGGGAGAACTTCATGCAGAGATTGGAGATACGAGCTGCCAGCTGAAGTGGTGAATGAAACCAAAGTTCTGACATTTAAGAAACATTTAGTCAGGTCGAGGGGTGGAGGGGTATGAGGGATTTGCTCCAAGTGCATGTACTAGACAGATTGGTGGGTGGGTGGGAGGGGTATGGAGTATTTGGTCTAGGTGCAGGTACTAGGCAGCTCGATGGGTGGGAGGGGTGTGGGGGATTAGGTCTCAGTGCAGGTATGAGGCAGATCTGTGGGTAGGAGGGGTATGGGGGCTTTGGTCCAGGTGCACGTACTAGGTAGATCGGTGGGTGTGAGGGGTATGGGGGATTTGGTCTAGGTGCAGGTAGTAGGCAGATCGATGGGTGGGAGGGGTATGGAGGATTTGGTCCAGGTGCATGTACTAGACAGATTGGTGGGTGGGTAGGGGTATGGGAGATTTGGACTAGGTGCAGGTACTAAGCAGATCGATGGGTGGGAGGGGTATGGGGGATATGGTCATTACAGGTACTAGGCAGATCGGTGGGTGGGAGGGGTATGGGGGATTTGGTATAGGTGCAGGTACAAGGTGGATTGGTGGGTGGGAGAGGTATGGGGGCTTTGTTCGAGGTGCAGAAATTTGGCAGTTCGGTGGGTGGTAGGGGTACGGGGATTTGGTCGAGGTGCAGGTACATAGCATGTCGGAGCGTGGGAGGGGTATGGGGGATTTGGTCCAGGTGTAGGCACTAGGCAGATCGATGGGTGGGAGGGGTATGGGGGATTTAGATGTTGCAGGTACTAGGCAGATCAATGGGTAGGAGGGGTATGTGGGATTTGGCCTAGGTGCAGATACTGGGCAGATCGGTAGGTGGGAGGGATATGGAGGGATATGGCGCATTTGCTCCAGATGCATGTACTAGGGTGTGAGGGGTATGGGGGATTTGGTCTAGGTGCAGGTACTAGGCAGCTTGATGGGTGGGAAGGGGATGGGGGATTTGGTCCAGGTGCACATACTAGGCAGATCGGTGGGTGGGTAGGGGTATGGGAGATTTGGACTAGGTGCAGATACTAAGCAGATTCATGGGTGGGAGGGGTATGGGGGATTTTGTCATTGCAGGTACTAGGCAGATCGGTAGGTGGGAGGGGGATGGGGGATTTGGTCAAGGTGCAGGTACTAAGCAGATCGATGGGTGGGAGGGGGATGGGGGATTTGGTCTAGGTGCAGGTACTAGGCAGATCGGTGGGTGGGTAGGGGTATGAGAGATTTGGACTAGGTACGGGTACTAAGCAGATCCATGGGTGGGAGGGGTATGGGGGATTTGGTCTAGATACACGTAGTAGGCAGGTTGTTGGGAGGGAGTGGTATGGGGGATTTGGTCAAGGTGCAGGTACTAAGCAGATCGATGGGTGGGATGGGTATGGATGATTTGGTCGTTGTAGGTACTAGGCAGATTGGTGGGTGGGAGGGGTAAGGGGTTTTGGTATAGGCGCAGGTTCTAGGTGGATTGGTGGGTGGGAAGGGTATGGGGGCTTTGTTCGAGGTGCTGCAATTCGGAAGTTCGGTGGGTGGTAGGGTTATGGGGGATTTGGTCGAGGTGCAGGTACTAGGGAGATTGTTGGGTGGAGGGGTATGGGGGATTTTGTCTAGGTGTAGGTACTAGGCAGATCGATGGGTGGGAGGGGAATGGGGGATTTGGTCTAGGTGCATGTACTAGGCAGATCGGTGGGTGGGTAAGGGTATGAGAGATTTGGACTAGGTACAGGCACTAAGCAGATCCATGGGTGGGAGGGGTATGGGGGATTTGGTCTAGATACACGTAGTAGGCAGGTTGTTGGGAGGGAGGGGTATGGGGGATTTGGTCAAGGTGCAGGTACTAAGCAGATCGATGGGTGGGATGGGTATGGATGATTTGGTCATTGTAGGTACTAGGCAGATTGGTGGGTGGGAGGGGTATGGGGTTTTGGTATAGGCGCAGGTTCTAGGTGGATTGGTGGGTGGGAAGGGTATGGGGGCTTTGTTCGAGGTGCTGCAATTCGGAGGTTTGGTGGCTGGTAGGGTTATGGGGAATTTGGTCGAGGTGCAGGTACTAGGGAGATTGTTGGGTGGAGGGGTATGGGGGATTTTTTCTAGGTGTAGGTACTAGGCAGATCGATGGGTGGGAGGGGTATGGGGGATTTGGTCGGTGCAGGTACTTGGCAGATAAATGGGTGGGTGGGGTATAGGGGATTTGGCCTAGGTGCAGATACTGGGCAGATTGGTAGGTGGGAGGGGTATGGGGGCTTTGGTCTCAGTGCAGGTACTAGGCAGGACAGTGGGTGGTAGGGGTATGGGGGATTTGGTCAAGGTGCAGGTACTAGGGAGATTGTTGGATGGAGAGTTTTCGAGGATTTGGTCTAGGTGAAGGTATTAGGCAAATCGATGGGTGGGTGGGGTGTGGGGGATTTGGCCTCGGTGCAGGTGCAAGGCAAATCGGTGGGAGGGAGCTGTATGGGGAATTTGGACTAGGTGCAGATACTAGACAGCTTGATGGGTGGGAGGGTTATGGGGAATTCTGTCTCCATGCAGGTACTAGGTAGATCGGTGGGTGTGAGGACTATGGGGGACATGGCCAAGTTGCAGTTACAAGGCAGGTGGATGGGTTGGAGGGGTATGGAAGATTTGATCTAGGTGCAGGTAATAGGCAGCTCGATGGGTGGGAGGGGTATTGGGGTTTTAGTCCAGGTGCACGTACTAGGCAAATTGGTGGGTCGGAGGGGTATGGGGAATTTTGTCGAGGTGCAGGTAGTACGGAGATCACTGGGTGGGAGGGGTATGGGGATTTGGACTAGGTGGAGGTACTAGGAAGACCAATGGGTGGGAGGGGTATGGGGTATTTGTTCTCAGTGCAGATACTGGGCAGATTGGAGAGAAAAGGAGAGAAAAGGAGAGAGGAGAAGGACAGAAAAGAAAAGAGTCCGGGGCAGGTAAGAAAACTTTTTAAAAAGTCTCTTACCAGGGTCTGCGGGGAGGAGTCGGCGTCGGATGCGGCCATTGGTCGAGCGAGCGTACAGGAGAGTGTGACGGGAAGGTAAGGTCTTTTTAAAGACTCTTACTGGGGACAGAGCCTAGCAGTAGGAAGAGGAGAGGAGAGGAGAGGAGAGGAGAGGAGAGAAGAGGAGAGAAAAGGAGAGAGGAGAAGGACAGAAAAGAAAAGATTCCGGGGCAGGTAAGAAAACTTTTTAAAAAGTCTCTTACCAGGGTCTGCGGGGAGGAGTCGGCGTCGGATGCGGCCATTGGTCGAGCGAGCGTACAGGAGAGTGTGACGGGAAGGTAAGGTCTTTTTAAAGACTCTTACTGGGGACAGAGCCTAGCAGTAGGAAGAGGAGAGGAGAGGAGAGGAGAGGAGAGGAGAGAAGAGGAGAGAAAAGGAGAGAGGAGAAGGACAGAAAAGAAAAGATTCCGGGGCAGGTAAGAAAACTTTTTAAAAAGTCTCTTACCAGGGTCTGCGGGGAGGATTCGGCTCGGAGGCGGCCATTGGTCGAGCGAGCGTACAGGAGAGTGTGTAGGGGTTAATTGGTAAAAGGCCAATAAATAAGAGGGACAGCGAGTGAGTGGCCCAGTGAAGGAGTGGAACTTCCAGGCTTTGGCTCATCAGGCTTCGGCGAAAGCAGGCAGAGAGAAAGCTAAGATAGTCTTTATTACTACTTCATTGGGGTAAGGGATGAGTGTTAAGGCTGTGTGTTGTCGGGAGTGCCGGATGTGGGAGGTCTTGGAGTCTTCCAGACTCCCGGATGTCCATATCTGCACTAGGTGTGTCGAGCTGCAGATTGTCAGGGACTGTGTTAGGGAACTAGAGCTGCAGCTCGATGACCTCAGGCTGGTTAGGGAAACAGAGGTAGTCATAGACAGGAGTTACAGCCAGGTGGTCACGCCAGGGCCACGGGAGGATGAAAGGTGGGTAACTGTTAGGAGAGGGACAAAAGAACATAAGGTGCCAGAGACGAGCCCTGTGAATGTAACCCTCAGCAATAAGTACGCCTCTTTGAGCACTGTTGAAGGGGACATCAAGGTTGGGGGGGAGTGACAGTGGCTGTGCCTCTGGCACGAGGTCGGCCCCTGTAGCTCAGAAAGGGAGGGAAAGGAAAAGGAGGGCAATTGTGGTAGGAGACTCCATAGTTAAGAGGACGGATAGGGGATTCTGCGGACGCAGCAAGGAGAACCAGATGGTGGTTTGCCTCCCTGGTGCCAGGGTCCGGGATGTTGCTGCTCGTGTCCCAGATATCCTAAAGTGGGAGGGACAGGAGCCAGAGGTCGTGGTACATGTAGGTACCAATGACATAGGGAGAATTAGAGAAGAGGTCCTAAAAAGTGAGTACAGGCAGTTAGGTAGGGAGTTAAAAAGAAGGACCACAAAGGGGGTAATCTCTGGATTACTCCCTGTGCCACGTGACAGTATGAATAGAAATAGAATGAGGTGGAGGATTAACACGTGGCTGAAGGGGTGAAGTAAGGGGCAGGGTTTTAAGTTTCTGGATAACTGGGACCTTTTTTGGGGGAGATGTGACCTGTACAGTAAGGACGGGTTACACTTAAATCCCAGGGGGACCAGAATCCTGGCAGAGGTATTTGCTAGGGCTACTCAGGATCCTTTAAACTAGAATGGTTGGGGGGAGGGAACAAAATAGTACAGAGCAGTAAGGAGAAGGTTAGAATGCAAACAAAGAAAGTTTGTAGTAAGTATTTGAATATGGATGGGCAGGTGATAGAGAAGGGAAATGCTCTGGAAGAAGATGAAGGGCAATTGGCAGGAAAAGTAAATAATGTTGTTCTTAAAGATGAGGGAAAAAAGGGATTAAAAATTGGGAAATCTCTGAAATTCATATATTTTAATGCCAGGAGTATTGCAAAAAAGGTGGATGAGCTGAAGGTGTAGATTGATACTTGGAAGTATGATGTGGTAGCGATTAGTGAGACATGGTTGCAGGAGGGATGTGATTGGCAACTGAATATCCCTGGGTTTCGTTGTTTTAGGTGTGATAGAGTCGGAGGGGCAAGAGGAGGTGGGGTTGCATTGCTTGTCAGGGAAAATATTACAGCGGTGCCTAGGAAGGATAGATTAGAGGGCACATCCACGGAGGCTATTTGGGTGGAACTGAGGAGTGGGAAAGGAGAGGTTACACTTGTCCCCGGAGGGGACCGAGACCTAGAGGAGCAAATCTGTAGGGAGATAGTAGATATTTGTGATAAGCACAGGGTTGTAATTATGGGAGATTTTAATTTTCCACATATAGATTGGGAAACACATTCTGTGAAAGGACTGGATGGGTTAGAGTTTGTGAAATGTGTGCAAGATAGTTTTTTACAACAATTTGTAGAGGTGTCGACCAGAGAAGGAGCAGTGTTAGATCTACTGTTGGCAAATGGGATGGGTCAAGTGGCGGAGGTTAGTGTTGGCGAGCACTTCGGGTCCAGTGATCATAATGCCATCAGCTTCAATGTCATTATGGAAAGAGAGAAATCAGGGCCAACGATTGAGGTTTTTGATTGGGGAAAAGCTAGATTTGAGGAGATGAGAAAGGACTTGCAGGGTGTGCATTGGGACAATTTGTTTTATGGGCAGGATGTAGTAGAGAGATGGAAGTCTTTTAAAGATCAGATTTTGAGAGTGCAAAAGCTTTATGTTCCTGTTAGGTTAAAAGGAGGGGCAAAAGGTTTGAGAGAGCCGTGGTTTTCAAGGAATATTGGAAACTTGGTTCGAAGAAAAAGGGAGGCGTACATTAGATATAAGAAGCATGGAGTTAAGGAGATGTTTGAAAGATACATTGAATGTAAGAGGAATCTTAAGAGAGGAATTAGGAAAGCTAAAAGAAGGTACGAGAAAACTATGGCAAGCAGGGTGAAAATTAATCCAAAAGGGTTCTACAAATATGTTAATGGTAAGAGGAAAGCTAGAGACAAAATTGGTCCCTTAGAAAATCAGAGCGGAAAACTGTGTGTGGAGCCTAGAGAAATGGGGGAGATATTGAACAGTTTCTTTTCTTCGGTATTCACTAAGGAGAAGGATATTGGTAGATGTGAGATAAAAAAAAGCAAATTGGGTAAATATGGGGAATATAGAGATTACAAAAGGTGTAGTTTTGAAGAATATAAAGGTGGATAAGTCTCCGGGACCAGACGGGATCTTCCCCAGGACATTGAGAGAAGTGAAGGAGGAAATAGCAGAGGCTCTGGCGGTAATTTTCCAAATGTCATTAGATATGGGGATAGTGCCGGAGGATTGGCGCATTGCGCATGTGGTTCCGTTATTTAAAAAGGGTTCAAGGAGGAAGCCTGGCAACTATCGGCCTGTAAGTTTGACGTCTGTGGTAGGTAAATTAATGGAGAAAATTCTTAGAGATAGTACTTATAAACATCTGGATAGACAGGGTCTGATCAGGAGCACTCAACATGGATTTGTGGGAGGAAGGTCATGTTTGACCAATCTGATTGAATTTTTTGAAGAGGTGACTAGGAATGTGGATGAGGGTAGCGCAGTGGATATTGTCTATATGGACTTCAGTAAGGTCTTCGATAAGGTACCACATGGAAGGTTAGTTAGGAAGGTGCAGTCTTTAGGTATAAATTTTAAGATAGTCAAATGGATTGAACATTGGCTGAAAGGGAGAGGCCAGAGAGTGGTAGTGGATAATTGTCTGTCAGGTTGGAGGCCAGTGACCAGTGGTGTGCCTCAAGGATCTGTATTGGGCCCATTGTTGTTCGTTATATACATTAATGATCTAGATGATGGGGTGGTGAATTGGATTAGTAAATATGCAGACGATACTAAGATAGGTGGAATAGTGGATAATGAAGAAGGTTTTCAAGGATTGCAGAGGGATTTGGGCTGCTTAGAAAAGTGGGCTGAAAAATGGCAGATGGAATTTAATTCTGATAAGTGTGAGGTGCTTCATTTTGGTAAGAAGAATCAGAATAGGACATATGTGGTAAATGGGAGAGCATTGAGGAATACAGAAGAGCAGAAAGATTTAGGAGTAACGGTACATCGTTCCCTGAAGGTAGAAACTCACGTGAATAGGGTGGTGAAGAAGGCTTTTAGTATGCTGGCCTTTATCAATCATTGCATGGAATATAGGAGTTGGGAGGTGATGTTGAGATTGTATAAGACGTTGGTGCAGCCTAATTTGGAGTTCTGTGTGCAGTTCTGGTCGCCTAATTATAGGAAGGATATAAACAGAGTGGAGAGAGTGCAAAGAAGGTTTACCAGAATGTTACCTGGGTTTAAGTATCTAGAGTATAGGGAGAGATTGGACAGATTAGGTCTTTATTCTTTGGAGCGTAGAAGGTTGAGAGGGGATTTGATAGAAGTATTTAAGATTATGAAAGGGATAGACAGAGTTGATGTGGATAGACTATTTCCGTTAAGAGGAGGAAAGATTAAAACAAGAGGACATGAGTTAAGAATTAAGGGGCAGAGGTTTAGAGGTAACATGAGGGGGAATTTCTTTACTCAGAGAGTGGTAGCCATGTGGAATGATCTTCCGGGAGAAATAGTGGCGGCGGAGTCAATTGTATTATTTAAGAAAAGGTTGGACAGGTATATGGATGAAAAGAAGATGGAGGGTTATGGGCATTGTGCAGGGAGGTGGGACCAGATAGGGGTGTTTGGTTCGGTGCGGACTAGAAGGGCCTAATGGCCTGTTTCCGTGCTGTAATTTTTATATGTTATATATGTTATAGATTGGTAGGTGGTAGGGGTATGGGGGATTTTGTCTCGGTGCAGGCACTAAGCAGATCGATGGATGGGAGGGGATGGGGTATTTGGTCTAGGTGCAGGTACTAGGCAGATTGGTGGGTTGGAGGGGTATGTGGGATTTGGTCCAGGAGCACGTACCAGGCAGATCAGTGGGTGGGATGGCTATGGGGGATTGGCTCTCGGTGCAGGTACTCGGCAGCTTGATGGGAGGGAGGGGTATGGGGGATTTCGTCTAGGTGCAGGCACTAAGCAGATCGATGGGTGGGAGGGGGATGGGGGATTTGGTCTAGGTGCAGGCACTAAGCAGATCGATGGGAGGGAGGGGTATGGGGGATTTGGTCTAGGTGCAGGCACTAAGCAGATCGATGGGTGGGAGGGGGATGGGGGATTTGGTCTAGGTGCAGATACTGGGAAAATCGGTAGGTGGGAGGGGTATGGGGGCTTTGGTCTCGGTGCAGGTACTAGGCAGTACAGTGGGTGGTAGGGGTATGGGGGATTTGGTCGAGGTGCAAGTACTAGGGAGATTGTTGGGTGGAGGGATATTTGGAATTTGGTCGAGGTGCAGGTGCTAGGCAGGTCTGAGCATGGGAGTGATATGCGGTATTTGGTTTAGGTGAAGGTACTAGGCAGATCGATGGGTGGGTGGGGTATGGGGGATTTGGCCTTGGTGCAGGTGCAAGGCAAATCGGTGGGTGGGAGCTGTATGGGGAATTTGGTCTAGGTGCAGATACTAGGCAGATTGGTGGGTGGGAGGGTTATGGGGAATTTTGTCTCCGAGCAGGTACTAGGTAGATCGGTAGGTAGGAGGGGTATGGGGGCTTTTTTCGAGGTGCAGGAAGTTAGCAGAACAGGGGGGGAGGGGTATGGGTGATTTGGTCTAGCTGCAGATAGTAGGCAGATTGGTGGGTTGGAGGGGTATGTGGGATTTGGTCCAGGAGCACGTACCAGGCAGTTCGGTGGGTGGGATGGGTATGGGGGTTTTGGACTCGGTGCAGGTACTCGACAGCTTGATGGGAAGGAGGGGAATGGGGGATTTGGTCTAGGTCCAGGAATTCAGTAGAACAGGGGGGAGGATATGGGTGATTTAGTCTAGCTGCAGATACTAGGCAGATTGGTGGGATGGAGGGGAATGGTGGATTTGGTCAAGGTGCAGGTTTTAGGCAGGTCAGTGAGCGGGTGGGGTAAGGCGATTTGGTCTTGGTGCAGGTGCTCAGCAGATAGTTGGGTTTTAGGGGTATGGGGGATTTGATCGAGGTGCTTGTACTACACTGATTGGTAGGTGGGAGAGGTATGGGGGAGTTGGCCTAGGTGCAGGTATTAGGCACATCGGTGGGTGGGAGTGGTATGAGGGATTTGGTCTAGGTGCTTGTACTGGGCAGATCATTGGGTGGTGCTCTATGGGGAATTTGGCCTAGCTCTAGGTACAAGACAGGTCGGGAGTTGGGAGAGATATGGGAGTGTTGGTCTAGGTGCAGGTATTAGGCAGATCGGTGAGTGGGAGTGGTATTTGGGATTTGGTCTAGGTGCAGGTACTAGGCAAATTGGTGCGTGGGAGGTGTATGGGGGATTTTGTCTAGATGCAGGTACTAGTCAGATCGGTGGGTGGGATTATTTGGGGGATTTGGTCTCCCTGCAGGTTCTAGGCAGATCGGTGGGTGGGAGATGTATTTGGGGTTTGGTCTTGGTGCAGGTACTAAGCAGATAGATGGGTGGGAGAGGTATGGGGGATTTTGTCTAGGTGCAGGTACTAGGCAGTTTGATGGATGGGAGAGGTATGGGGGATTTTGTCTAGGTGCAGGTACTAGGCAGATCGTTGTGTGGGATGGGTATGGTGGATTTGGTCTAGGTGAATGGATGAGTCAAATCGGTGGGTGGGAGGGTTTTGGAGTTTTTGTGTATGCGCAGGTACTTGCCAGATCGATGGGTGGGAGGGGTATGGGGATTTGTTCAAGGTTAATGTACGAGGCAGATCGGTGGGTGGGATGGGTGTGCGGGATTTCATCTAGGTGCAGGTACTAGGCAGTTTGATGGGTGGGAGGGGTATTGGGGATTTGGTCTAGGTGCAGGTACTAGGCAGATCAGTGGGTGGGACGGGTATGGGGGATTTGGTCTTGGTGCAGGTACTAGGCAGATGGTTGGGTAATAAGGGTATGGGGGATTTGGTCTAGGTGCAGGTACTAGGCAGATCGGTGGGTGCGAGGACTATGGGGGATTTGGTCAAGGTGCAGGTGTTTGGCAGGTCAGTGAGTGGGTGTGGTAAGGGGATTTGGTCGAGGTTCAGGTACTACTCAGATTGGAGGTTAGGAGGGATATGTGGGATTTCGTCTAGGTGCAGGTACTCAGCAGATCGTTGAGTGGTAGGGGTATGTGGGATTTGGTCTAGGTTCTTATACTGGGCAGATCGTTGGGTGGTGCTCTATGGGGAATTTGGTCTAGCTCTAGGTACAAGACAGGTCAGTAGTTGGGAGAGGTATGGGGGAGCTGGTCTAGCTGCAGATACTAGGGAGATCGGTGGGTGGGAGGGTTATGGGAATTTAGTCTCCGTGCAGGTACTAGATAGATCGGTGGGTGCGAGAACTATGGGGGATATGGTCAAGGTGCAGTTACTAGGCAGGTGGATGGGTTGGAGCTATATGTGGGATTTGGTCTAGGTGCCGGTACTCGGCCAATCGATGGGTGGGGGATTTAGTCTAGGTGCAGGTACTATGCAAATCGGTAGGTGGGAGGGGCATGGGGGTTTTGGTCTAGTTGCATGTACTCGGCGGGTCAGTGGGTGGGAGGGGTACAGGTGCAGGTACTCAGCAGATGGTTGGATGGTAGGGCTATGGGGGATTTGGTCAAGGTGCTTGTACTAGGAAGATCGTTAGGTGGGGCACTATGGGGTATTTGGTCTAGCTGGAGTTACTGGACAGAATGGTAGGTGGGAAAGGAATGGGGGATTTGGTCTCTGCAGGTATTAGGCAGATCCGTGGGTGGCTGGGTTATGAGAAATGTGGTCTAGGTGCAAGTACTAAGCAGATCGATGGGTGGGAGGGTTATGGGGGATTTAGTCTACGTGCATGTTCTAGGCTGATCGGTGGATGCGAGGTGTATGAGGAGTCAAGGTGCAGGTACTTGGCAAGTCCATGCGTGGGAGGGGTATTGGAGATTTGGTCAAGGCCCAGTTACTAGTCAGGTCGGTGGGCGGATGGGGTATGTGGATTTCGTCTCGGTGCAGGTACTAGGCCGTTTGGTGAGTTGGGATGGTATGGGGGATTAGGTCTACGTGCAGGTACTCTGCAGAGCAATGAGTTGGAGGGGTATGGGGATTTGGTCTCAGTGGAGGTAATAGCCAGATTGGTGGGTGGGAGGGTTGTGGGGGATTTGGTCCAGGTGCAGGTACTAGGCAGATAGGTAGATGGTAGGGGTATGGAGGATTTGGTCTAGGTGCAGGTACTAGGTAGATCGGTGGGTTGTAGAGGAATGGAGGAGTTGGTCCAGGTGCAGGTCCTAGGCAGATCGGTATGTGGGAGAGTTATGGGGGATTTGGTCCTGGTGCAGATACTCTGCAGAGCAGTGAGTTGGAGGGGTATGTGGATTTGGTCTTGGTGGTGGTACTAGCCAGATCGGTGGGTTGGAAGGTTATTGGGGATTTAGTCTACGTGCATGTACTAGGCAGATCAATGGATGGGAGGGGTATGGGGGATTTGGTCTAAGTGCAGGTACAAGGCAGATCGGTGGGTGGCAGAGGAATGGAGGATTTGGTCCAGGTGCAGGACCATGGGTGGGTGGAATATTGGGGATTTGGTGTAGGTGCTTGTACTATGCAGATTGGTGGGTGGGGCACTATGCGGGATTTGGTCTTGCTGCAGGTATTAGACAGATGGTTGGGTAGTAGGGGAATGGGGGATTTGGTCTAGGTGCAGGTACTAGGCAGTTGGGAGGGTTGGTGGGTTATGGGGAATTTAGTTTCTGTGCAAGGACTGCCTAAAGAAATCTCTTGGTGCCTGCCACATTGACCACCGCCAGTGGGCTGATAACGCCTCAAACCGTGCATCTTGGCGCCTCACAGTTTGGCGGGCAGCAGCCTCCTTTGAAGAAGACCGCAGAGCCCACCTCACTGACAAAAGGCAAAGGAGGAAAAACCCAACACCCAACCCCAACCAACCAATTTTCCCTTGCAACCGCTGCAATCGTGTCTGCCTGTCCCGCATCGGACTGGTCAGCCACAAACGAGCCTGCAGCTGACGTGGACTTTTTACCCCCTCCATAAATCTTCGTCCGCGAAGCCAAGCCAAAGAAGAAGTTTCTGTGCAGGTACTAGGCAGATCGGTGGGTGCGAGGACTATGGGGGATTTGGTCAAGGTGCAGGTGTTTGGCAGGTCAGTGAGTGGGTGTGGTAAGGGGATTTGATCGAGGTTCAGGTACTCCTCAGATAGGAGGTTAGGAGGGATATGTGGGATTTCGTCTAGGTGCACGTACTCAGCAGATCGTTGAGTGGTAGGGGTATGTGGGATTTGGTCTATGTGCTTGTATTGGGCAGATCGTTGGGATGTGCTCTATGGAGAATTTCGTCTAGCTCTAGGTACCATACAGGTCGGTAGTTGGGAGAGGTATGGGAGTGTTGGTTTAGGTGCAGGTATTAGGCAGATCAGTGGGTGGGAGTGGTATTTGGGATTTGATCTAGGTGCAGGTACTAGGCAGATTGGTGGGTGGGAGGTGTATGGGGTATTTTGTCTAGGTGCAGGTACTAGTCAGATTGGTGGTTGGGATTATTTGGGGGATTTGGTCTCCGTGCAGGTTCTTGGCAGATCGGTGGGTGGGAGATGTATTTGGGGTTTGGTCTTGGTGCAGGTACTAGGCAGATAGATGTGTGGGAGGGGTATGGGGGAATTTGGTCTAGGTGCAGGTACTAGGCAGTTTGGTGGGTGGGAGAGGTATGGGGGATTTTGTCCAGGTGTAGGTAGTAGGGAGCTTGATTGGTGGGAGGGGTATTTGGGATTTGGTATAGGTGCACGTACTAGGCAGATCGGTGGGTGGGAGGGGTATGTGGGTTTTCGTCAAGGTGCAGGTACTCGGCAGATAGGTTGGGGAGAAGGGTATGAGGGTTTAGTCCAGGTTCAGGTACTCAGCAGATCATTGAGTGGTAGGGGTATGGGGAATTTGGTCTAGGTGCTTGTACTGGTCAGATCGTTGGGTGGTACTCTATGGGGAATTTGGTCTAGCTCCAGGTACTAGACAGGTCGGTAGTTGGGAGAGGTATGGGTTTGCTGGTCTAGCTGCAGATACTAGGGAGATCGGTGGGTGGGAGGGTTATGGGGAATTTAGTCTCCGTGCAGGTACTAGAGAGATCGGTGGGTGCTTGGACTATGGGGGATATGGTCAAGGTGCAGTTACTAGGCAGGTGGATGGGTTGGAGGGATATGTGGGATTTGGTCTAGGTGCCGGTACTCGGCCGATCGATGGGTGGGTTATGGGGGATTTAGTCGAGGTGCAGGTAGTATGGAAATCGGTAGCTGGGAGGGATATGGGGATTTTGGTCTAGTTGCATGTACTCGGCGGGTCAGTGGGTGGGAGGGGTATGGGAGATTTGGTCTCGGAGGTGGTACTAGCCAGATCGGTGGGTGGGAGGGTTATGGGGGATTTAGTCTATGTGCAGGTATTATGTAGATCGGTGGGTGGTAGAGGAATGGAGGTTTTGGTGCAGGTGCAGGTACAAGGCAGATCGGTGTGTGGGAGAGTTATGGGGGATTTAGTCTAGGTGCAGGGCCATGGGTGGGTGTAATATTGGGGATTTGGTGTAGGTGCTTGTACTAGGCAGATCGTTGGGTGGGGCACTAAGGGGGATTTGGTCTTGCTGCCCGTACTTGACAGATGGTTGTGTAGTAGGGGTATGGGGGAATTTGGTCTAGGTGCAGGCACCTGACGGATCGGTTGGTGGGACGGGTATGGGGGAGTTGGTCTATGTGCAGGTATTATGTAGATCGTTGATTGGGAGGAGTGTGTGGGATGTGGTCTAGATGCAATTACTAGGGCGATTGTTGTGTGGGAAGGGTATGGGGGATTTGGTCCAGCTGCAGGTACTAGGTAGATCAGTGGGTGTGAGGACTATGGGGAATTTGGTCTAGGTGCAGATACTAGGCAGATGTTTGGGTGCTAGGGCTATGGGGGATTTGGTCAAGGTGCTTGTACTCGGAAGATCATTTGGTGGGGCACTATGGGGTATTTGATCTAGCTGAAGTTACTGGACAGAATGGTAGGTGGGAGAGGTATGGTGCAGGTATTAGGCAGATCGGTGGGTGGCTTGGTTATAGGAAATGTGGTCTAGGTGCAGGTACTAAGCAGATCGATGGGTGGTAGCGGTATGTGGGGTTTGGTCTTGGTGCTGTTACTAGGCAGATCGATGGGTGGAAGGTGTATGGGGCATTTGGTCTCGGTGCAGGTACTAGGTAGATCGATGTGTGGGAGGGGTATGGGGGATTTGGGCTTGGTACAGGATTCTGTGCAGAGCAGTGAGTTGGATGGATATGGGAATTTAGTCTAGGTGGAAGTACTAGCCAGATCGCTGGGTGGGACGGTTATGGGGGATTTAGTCCACGTGCAGGTACTAGGCTGGTCGGTGGATGTGAGATGTTTGAAGTGTGATGGTGCAGGTACTTGGCCCGTCCATGCGTGTGTGGGGTATTGGGGATTTGTTCTACGTGCAGGTACTAGGCAGATCGGTAGATGGGAGGGGTATGGGGGATTTGGTGTAGGTGCAGGTACTAGGCAGATCGGTATGTGGAGACTTTTGGGGGATTTGGTCCTGATGCAGGTACTCTGCAGAGCAGTGAGTTGGAGGGGTATGGGGATTTGGTCTCGGAGGTGGTAGTAGCCAGATCGGTGGGTGGGACGGTTATGAGGGATTTAGTCTAATGCATGTACTAGGCAGATCAGTGGTTGGGAGGGGTATGGGGGATTTGGTCTAAGTGCAGGTATTATGTAGATCGGTGGGTGGTAGAGGAATGGAGGTTTTGGTGCAGGTGCAGGTACTAGGCAGATCGGTGTGTGGGAGAGTTATGGGGGATTTAATCTAGGTGCATGAGCATGGGTGGGTGTTATATTGGGGATTTGGTGTAGGTGCTTGTACTAGGCAGATCGTTGGGTGGGGCGCTAAGGGGGGTTTGGTCTTGCTGCCCGTACTAGACAGATGGTTGTGTAGTAGGGGTATGGGGGAATTTGGTCTAGGTGCAGGCACCTGACGGATCTGTTGGTGGGACGGGTATGGGGGAGTTGGTCTATGTACAGGTATTATGTAGATCGTTGATTGGGAGGAGTGTGTGGGATGTGGTCTAGGTGCAGTTACTTGGGCGATTGTTGGGTGGGAATGGTATGGGGATTTGGTCTAGCTGCAGGTACTAGGTAGATCAGTGGGTCTGAGGACTATGGGGAATTTGGTCTAGGTGAAGATACTAGGCAAATTGGTGGGTGGGAGGGTTATGGGGAATTTTGTCTAGGTGCAGATAGAATGTAGATCGGTAGGTGAGTGTGGTATGGGGGTTTTGGTTTAGTTGCATGTACTTGGCAGGTCAGTGGGTGGGTGGGTAATGGGGGATTTTGTCTAGGTGCAGGTATTAGGCAGATTGGTGGGTGGGAGTGGTATGGGATTCGATCTAGGTGCAGGTACTGGGCAGATATGGGGTATGGGGGATTTGGTTAAGGTGCAGGTGGTAGGCAGGTCAGTGAGTGGGTGGGGTGTGGAGATTTGGTCGGTGCAGGTTCTCAGCAGATGTTTGGGTGGTAAGGGTATGGCGGATTTGGTCGAGGTGCTTGTTGTAGGCAGATCGTTGAGTGGTACACTATGGGGGATTTGGTCAAGCTGCAGGTACTAGACAGATTGGTAGGTTGGAGAGTTATAGGGAAGTTGGTCTAGGTGCAGGTATTAGGCAGATGGGAGGGTTGGATGGTTATGGGGAATTTAGTCTCCGTGCAGGTACTAGGCAGATCGGTGGGTACAAGGACTATGGGGGATTTGGTCAAGGTGCAGGTGTTTGGCAGGTCAGTGAGTGGGTGGAGTAAGGGGATTTGATCGAGGTTCAGGTACTACTCAGATAGGAGGTTAGGAGGGATATGTGGGATTTCGTCTAGGTGCAGATGCTCAGCAGATCGTTGAGTGGTAGGGGTATGTGGGATTTGGTCTAGGTGCTTGTACTGGGCAGATCGTTGGGTGGTGCTCTATGGAGAATTTGGTCTAGCTCGAGGTACCATACAGGTCGGTAGTTTGGAGAGGTATGGGAGTGTTGGTCTAGGTGCAGGTATTAGGCAGATCGGTGGGTGGGAGTGGTATTTGGGATTTGGTCAAGGTGCAGGTACCAGGCAGATTGGTGGGTGGGAGGTGTATGTGGGATTTTGTCTAGGTGCAGGTACTAGTCAGATCGGTGGGTGGGATTATTTGGGGGATTTGGTCTCTGTGCAGGTTCTAGGCAGATCGGTGGGTGGGAAATGTATTTGGGGTTTGGTCTTGGTGCAGGTACTAGGCAGATAGATGGGTGGGAGGGGTATAGGGGAATTTGGTCTAGGTGCAGGAACTAGGCAGTTTGGTGGGTGGGAGAGGTATGGGGGATTTTGTCCAGGTGTAGGTACTAGAGAGCTCGATGGGTGGGAAGGGTATTGGGGATTTGGTATAGGTGCACGTAATAGGCAGATCGGTGTGTGGGAGGGGTATGTGGGTTTTCGTCTAGGTGCAGGTACTCGGCAGATTGGTTCGGGAGAGTGGTATGAGGGTTTAGTACAGGTTCAGGTACTCAGCAGATCGTTGAGTGGTAGGGGTATGGGGAATTTGGTCTAGGTGCTTGTTCTGGTCAGATCGTTGGGTGGTGCTCTATGGGGAATTTGGTCTAGCTCTAGGTACTAGACAGGTCGGTAGTTGGGAGAGGTATGGGGGAGCTGGTCGAGCTGCAGATACTAGGGAGATCGGTGGGTGGGAGGGTTATGGGGAATTTAGTCTCCGTGCAGGTACTAGATTGATTGGTGGGTGGGAGATGTATGGGGGATATGGTCAAGGTGCAGTTACTAGGCAGGTGGATGGGTTGGAGGGATATGTGGGATTTGGTCTAGGTGCCGGTTCTCTGCCGATCGATGGGTGGGGGATTTAGTCTAGGTGCAGGTGTTACGCAGGTCAGTGAGTGGGTGGAGTAAGGCGATTTGGTCTTGGTGCAGGTACTCTGCAGATGTTTGGGTGGAAGGGCTATGGGGGATTTGGTCAAGGTGCTTGTACTAGGAAGATCATTGGGTGGGGCTCTATGGGGTATTTGGTCTAGCTGAAGTTACTAGACAGAATGGTAGGTGGGAGAGTTGTGGGGGAGTTGGTCTAGGTGCAGGTATTAGGCAGATCAGTGGGTCGGAGTGGTATTTGGGATTTGGTCAAGGTGCAGGTACCAGGCAGATTGGTGGCTGGGAGGTGTATGGGGGATTTTGTCTAGGTGCAGGTACTAGTCAGATCGGTGGGTGGGATTATTTGTGGGATTTGGTCTCTGTGCAGGTTCTAGGCAGATCGGTGGGTGGGAAATGTATTTGGGGTTTGGTCTTGGTGCAGGTACTAGGCAGATAGATTGGTGGGAGGGGTATAGGGGAATTTGGTCTAGGTGCAGGTACTAGGCAGTTTGGTGGGTGGGAGAGGTATGGGGGATTTTGTCCAGGTGTAGGTACTAGGGAGCTCGATGGGTGGGAAGGGTATTGGGGATTTGGTATAGGTGCACGTACTAGGCAGATCGGTGGGTGGTAGGGGTATGTGGGTTTTCCCCAACGTGCAGGTACTCGGCAGATAGGTTTGGGAGAGGGGTATGAGGGTTTAGTCCAGGTTCAGGTGCTCAGCAGATCATTGAGTGGTAGGGGTATGGGGAATATGGTCTAGGTGCTTGTACTGGTCAGATCGTTGGGGAATTTGGTCTAGCTCTAGCTAGGTACTAGGTCTAGCTCTAGGTACTAGACAGGTCGGTAGTTGGGAGAGGTATGGGGGAGCTGGTCTAGCTGCAGATATTAGGGAGATCAGTGGGTGGGAGGGTTATGTGGAATTTAGTCTCCGTGCAGGTACTAGATAGATCGGTGGGTGCGAGGACTATGTGGGATATGGTCAAGGTGCAGTTACTAGGCAGGTGGATGGGTTGGATGGATATGTGGGATTTAGTCGAGGTGCCGGTACTCGGCCGATCGATGGGTTGGGGATTTAGTCTAGGTGCAGGTAGTATGCAAATCAGTGGGTGGGAGGGGCATGGGGTTTTTGGTCCAGTTGCATGTACTCGGCAGGTCAGTGGGTGGGAGGGGTATGGGGGATTTGGTACAGGTGCAGGTACTAGACAGATCGATGGGTGGGTGGGATATGGGGGATTTGGTCTATGTGCAGGGACTAGGCAGGTCAGTGGGTGGGAGGGGAATGGGGGATTATGTCAAGTTGCAGGTGTTAGGCAGGTCAGTGAGTGGGTGGGGTAAGACGATTTGGTCTTGGTGCAGGTACTAGGTAGGTCGATGGGTGGTAGGTGTATGGGGCATTTGGTCTCGGTGCAGGTACTAGGTAGATCGATGTGTGGGAGGGGTATGGGGGATTTGGTCTTGGTACAGGATTCTGTGCAGAGCAGTGAGTTGGATGGGTATGGGAATTTGGTCTAGGTGGAGGTACTAGCCAGATTGCTGGGTGGGAGGGTTATGGGGGATTTAGTCCACGTGCAGGTACTAGGCTGGTCGGTGGATGTGAGATGTATGAGGTGTCAAGGTGCAGGTACTTGGCCGGTCCATGCGTGTGAGGGGTATTGGGGATTTGTTCTACGTGCAGGTACTAGGCAGATTGGTAGATGGGAGGGGTATGGGGGATTTGGTCTAGGTGCAGGTACTAGGTAGATCGATGGGTGGTAGAGGAATGGAGGATTTGGTCCAGGTGCAGGTGCTAGGCAGATCGGTATATGGGAGACTTATGGGGGATTTGGTCCTGATGCAGGTACTCTGCAGAGCAGTGAGTTGGAGGGGTATGGGGATTTGGTCTTGGAGGTGGTACTAGCCAGATCGGTGGGTGGGAGGGTTATGGGGGATTTAGTCTAGGTGCAGGATCATGGGTGGGTGTAATATTGGGGATTTGGTGTAGGTGCTTGTACTAGGCAGATCGTTGGGTGGGGCACTAAGGGGGATTTGGTCTTGCAGCCCGTACTAGACAGATGGTTGTGTAGTAGGGGTTTGGGGGAATTTGGTCTAGGTGCAGGCACCTGACGGATCTGTTGGTGGGACGGGTATGGGGGAGTTGGTCTATGTGCAGGTATTATGTAGATCATTGATTGGGAGGAGTGTGTGGGATGTGGTCTAGGTGCAATTACTAGGGCAATTGTTGGGTGGGAAGGGTATGGAGGATTTTGTCTAGCTGCAGGTACTAGGTAGATCAGTGGGTGTGAGGACTATGGGGAATTTGGTCTAGGTGCAGATACGAGGCAGATTGGTGGGTGGGAGGGTTATGGGGAATTTTGTCTAGGTGCAGGTAGAATGCAGATCGGTAGGTGAGAGGGGTATGGGGGTTTTGGTCTAGTTGCATGTACTTGGCAGGTCAGTGGGTGGGAGGGGTATGGTGGATTTTGTCTAGGTGCAGGTATTAGGCAGATTTGTGTGTGGGGATAATATGGGGTATTCGGTCTACGTGCAGGTACTCTGAAGAGCAATGAGTTGGAGGGGCATGGGGATTTGGTCTCAGTGGAGGTAATAGCCAGATTGGTGGGTGGGAGGGTTATGGGGGATTTGGTCTAGGTGCAGGTACTAGGCAGATCGGTAGATGGTAGTGGTATGGGAGATTTGGTCTAGGTGCAGGTACTAGGTAGATCGGTGGGTGGTAGAGGAATGGAGGATTTGGTCCAGGTGCAGGTACTAGGCAGATCGGTATGTGGGGTTAGTTATGGGGGATTTGGTCCTGGTGCAGGTACTCTGCAGAGCAGTGAGTTGGTGGCGTATGTGGATTTGGTCTCGGTGGCGGTACTAGCTAGATCGGTGGGTGGGAGGGTTATGGGGGATTTAGTCTACATGCATGTACTAGGCAGATCAATGAATGAGAAGGGTATGGGGGATTTAGTCTAAGTGCAGGTACAAGGCAGATCGGTGGGTAGCAGAGGAATGGAGGATTTGGTCCAGGTGCAGGACCATGGATGGGTGGAATATTGGGGATTTGGTGTAGGTGCTTGTACTAGGCAGATCGTTGGGTGGGGCACTATGTGGGATTTGGTCTTGCTGCAGGTACTAGACA
This sequence comes from Narcine bancroftii, assembly GCF_036971445.1. Taxonomy (NCBI): domain Eukaryota; kingdom Metazoa; phylum Chordata; class Chondrichthyes; order Torpediniformes; family Narcinidae; genus Narcine; species Narcine bancroftii. The sequence goes on along the minus strand of NC_091476.1, from coordinate 61,231,705 downwards.
GATGGTTGGGTAGTAGGGGTATGGGGGATTTGGTTTAGGTGCAGGTACTAGGCAGATCGGTGGGTCGAGGACTATGGTGGATTTGGTCAAGGTGCAGGTGTTTGGCAGGTCAGTGAGTGGGTGTAGTAAGGGGATTTGATCGAGGTTCAGGTACTACTCAGATAGGAGGTTAGGAGGGATATGTGGGATTTCGTCTAGGTGCAGGTACTCAGCAGATCGTTGAGTGGTAGGGGTATGTGGGATTTGGTCTAGGTGCCTGTACTGGGCAGATCGTTGGGTGGTGGTCTATGGAGAATTTGGTCTAGCTCTAGGTACCAGACAGGTCGGTAGTTGACAGAGGTATGGGGGAGTTGGTCTAGGTGCAGCTATTAGGCAGATCGGTGGGTAGGAGTGGTATTTGGGATTTGATCTAGGTGCAGGTACCAGGCAGATTGGTGGGTGGGAGGTGTATGGGGGATTTTGTCTAGGTGCAGGTACTAGTCAGATCGGTGGGTGGGATTATTTGGGGGATTTGGTCTCCGTGCAGATTCTATGCAGACCGGTGGGTGGGAGGTGTATTTGGGGTTTGGTCTTGGTGCAGGTACTAGGCAGATAGATGGGTGGGAGGGGTATGGGGGAATTTGGTCTAGGTGAAGGTACTAGGCAGTTTGGTGGGTGGGAGAGGTATGGGGGATTTTGTCCAGGTGTAGGTACTAGGCAGATCGGTGGGTGGGAGGGGTATGTTGGTTTTCGTCTAGGTTCAGGTACTCGGCAGATCGGTCGGGGAGAGGGGTATGAGGGTTTGGTCCAGGTTCAGGTACTCAGCAGATCGTTGAGTGGTAGGGGTATGGGTAATTTGGTCTAGGTGCTTGTACTGGGCAGATCGTTGGGTGGTGCTCTATGGGGAATTTGGTCTAGCTCTAGGTACTAGTCAGGTCGGTAGTTGGGAGAAGTATTGGGGAGATGGTCTAGCTGCTGATACTAGGGAGATCGTTGGGTGGGAGGGTTATGGGGAATTTAGTCTCCGTGCAGGTACTAGACAGAACGATGGGTGGGTGGGGTATGGGGGATTTGGTCTATGTGCAGGTACTAGGCAGGTCGGTGGGTGTGAGGTGAATGGGGAATTTGGTCAAGGTGCAGGTGTTAGGCAGGTCAGTGAGTGGGTGGGGTAAGGCGATTTGGTCTTGGTGCAGGTACTCAGCAGATGGTTGGGTGATAGGGCTATGGGGGATTTGGTCAAGGTGCTTGTACTAGGAAGATCGTTTGGTGGGGCACTGTGGGGTATTTGATCTAGCTGAAGTTATGAGACAGAATGGTAGGTGGGAGAGGTATGGGGGAGTTGGTCTAGGTGCAGGTATTAGGCAGATCGGTGGGTGGCTTGGTTATGGGAAATGTGGTCTAGGTGCAGGTACTAAGCAGATCGATGGGTGGTAGCGGTGTGTGGGGTTTGGTCTTGGTGCTGTTACTAGGCAGATCGATGGGTGGAAGGTGTATGGGGCATTTTGTCTCGGTGCAGGTACTAGGTAGATCGATGTGTGGGAGGGGTATGGGGGATTTAGTCCACGTGCAGGTACTAGGCTGGTCGGTGGATGCGAGATGTATGAGGTGTGAAGGTGCAGGTACTTGGCCGGTCTATGCGTGTGAGGGGTATTGGGGATTTGTTCTACGTGCAGGTACTAGGCAGATCGGTAGATGGGAGGGGTATGGGGGATTTGGTCTAGGTGCAGGTACTAGGTAGATCGATGGGTGGTAGAGGAATGGAAGATTTGGTCCAGGTGCATGTGCTAGGCAGATCGGTATGTGGGAGATTTATGGGGGATTTGGTCCTGATGCAGGCTCTCTGCAGAGCAGTGAGTTGGAGTGGTATGGGGATTTGGTCTCGGAGGTGGTACGAGCCAGATCGGTGGGTGGCAGGGTTATGAGGGATTTAGTCTATGTGCATGTACTAGGCAGATCAGTGTTTGGGAGGGGTATGGGGGATTTGGTCTAAGTGCAGCTACTAGGTAGATCGGTGGGTGGTCGAGGAATGTCGGTTTTGGTGCAGGTGCAGGTACTAGGCAGATCGGTGTGTGGGAGAGTTATGGGGGATTTAGTCTAGGTGCAGGCACCTGACGGATCTGTTGGTGGGACGGGTATGGGGGAGTTGGTCTATGTGCAGGTACTAGGCAAATCGGTATGTGGGAGACTTATGGGGGATTTGGTCTTGATGCAGGTACTCTGCAGAGCAGTGAGTTGGAGGGGTATGGGGATTTGGTCTCGGAGGTGGTACTAGCCAGATCGGTGGGGGGGAGGGTTATGGGGGATTTAGTCTATGTGCAGGTATTATGTAGATCGGTGGGTGGTAGAGGAATGGAGGTTTTGGTACAGGTGCAGGTACTAGGCAGGTCGGAGTGTGGGAGAGTTATGGGGGATTTAATCTAGGTGCATGACCATGGGTGGGTGTTATATTGGTGATTTGGTGTAGGTGCTTGTACTAGGCAGATCGTTGGGTGGGGCACTAAGGGTGATTTGGTCTTGCTGCCCGTACTAGACAGATGGTTGTGTAGTAGGGGTATGGGGGAATTTGGTCTAGGTGCAGGCACCTGACAGATCTGTTGGTGGGACGGGTACGGGGGAGTTGGTCTATGTGCAGGGAGTTTGTCTATATTGGGAGGAGTGTGTGGGATATGGTCTAGGTGCAGTTACTCGGGCGATTGTTGGGTGGGAATGGTATGGGGGATATGGTCTAGCTGCAGGTACTAGGTAGATCAGTGGGTGTGAGGACTATGGGGAATTTGGTCTAGGTGCAGATACTAGGCAGATTGGTGGGTGGGAGGGTTATGGGGAATTTTGTCTAGGTGCAGATAGAATGCAGATCGGTAGGTGAGTGTGGTATGGGGGTTTTGGTCTAGTTGCATGTACTTGGCAGGTCAGTGGGTGGGAGGGTAATGGGGGATTTTGTCTAGTTGCCGGTATTAGGCAGATTTGTGTGTGGTAGTGGTATTTGGGATTTGGTCAAGGTGCAGGTACTAGGCAGATTGGTGGGTGGGAGCGGTATTGGGGATTTGGTCTAGGTGCAGGTACTGGGCAGATATGGGGTATGGGGGATTTGGTTAAGGTGCAGGTGGTTGGCAGGTCAGTGAGTGGGTGGGGTATGGAGATTTGGTCGGTGCAGGTTCTCAGCAGATGTTTGGGTGGTAAGGGTATGGCGGATTTGGTCTAGGTGCTTGTTGTAGGCAGATCGTTGAGTGGGACACTATGGGGGATTTGGTCAAGCTACAGGTACTTAGACAGATTGGTAGGTTGGAGAGTTATAGGGAAGTTGGTCTAGGTGCAGGTATTAGGCAGATGGGAGGGTTGGAGGGTTATGGGGAATTTAGTCTCCGTGCAGGTACTAGGCAGATCGGTGGGTGCGAGGACTATGGGGAATTTGGTCAAGGTGCAGATGTTTGGCAGGTCAGTGAGTGGGTGTGGTAAGGGGATTTGATCGAGGTTCAGGTACTACTCAGATAGGGGGTTAGGAGGGATATGTGGGATTTCGTCTAGATGCAGGTGCTCAGCAGATCATTGAGTGGTAGGGGTATGTGGGATTTGGTCTAGGTGCTTGTACTGGGCAGATCGTTGGGTGGTGCTCTATGGAGAATTTGGTCTAGCTCGAGGAACCATACAGGTCGGTAGTTTGGAGAGGTATGGGAGCGTTGGTCTAGGTGCAGGTATTAGGCAGATCTGTGGGTGGGAGTGGTATTTGGGATTTGATCAAGGTGCAGGTACCAGGCAGATTGGTGCGTGGGAGGTGTATGGGGGATTTTGTCTAGGTGCAGGTACTAGTCAGATTGGTGGGTGGGATTATTTGGGGGATTTGGTCTCTGTGCAGGTTCTAGGCAGATCGGTGGGTGGGAAATGTATTTGGGGTTTTGTCTTGGTGCAGGTACTAGGCAGATAGATGGGTGGGAGGGGTATAGGGGAATTTGGTCTAGGTGCAGGAACTAGGCAGTTTGGTGGGTGGGAGAGGTATGGGGGATTTTGTCCAGGTGTAGGTACTTAGGGAGCTCGATGGGTGGGAAGGGTATTGGGGATTTGGTATAGGTGCACGTACTAGGCAGATCGGTGGGTGGGAGGGGTATGTGGGTTTTTGTCTAGGTGCAGGTACTCGGCAGATAGGTTGGGGAGAGTGGTATGAGGGTTAAGTCCAGGTTCAGGTACTCAGCAGATCGTTGAGTGGTAGGGGTATGGGGAATTTGGTCTAGGTGCTTGTTCTGGTCAGATCGTTGGGTGGTACTCTATGGGGAATTTGGTCTAGCTCTAGGTACTAGACAGGTCGGTAGTTGGGAGAGGTATGGGGGAGCTGGTCTAGCTGCAGATACTAGGGAGATCGGTGGGTGGGAGGGTTATGGGGAATTTAGTCTCTGTGCAGGTACTAGATTGATTGGTGGGTGGGAGGTGTATGGGGGATATGGTCAAGGTGCAGTTACTAGGCAGGTGGATGGGTTGGAGGGATATGTGGGATTTGGTCTAGGTGCCGGTTCTCTGCCGATCGATGGGTGGGGGATTTAGTCTAGGTGCAGGTGTTAGGCAGGTCAGTGAGTGGGTGGGGTAAGGTGATTTGATCTTGGTGCAGGTACTCAGCAGATCGTTGAGTGGTAGGGGTATGGGGAATTTGGTCTAGGTGCTTGTACTGGGCAGATCGTTGGGTGGTGCTCTATGGGGAATTTGGTCTAGCTCTAGGTACTAGTCAGGTCGGTAGTTGGGAGAGGTATGGGGGAGATGGTCTAGCTGCAGATACTAGGGAGATCGGTGGGTGGGAGGGTTATGGGGAATTTAGTCTCTGTGCAGGTACTAGATTGATTGGTGGGTGCGAGGACTATGGGGGATATGGTCAAGGTGCAGTTACTAGGCAGGTAGATGGGTTGGAGGGATATGTGGGATTTGGTCTAGTTGCCGGTACTCGGCCGATCGATGGGTCGGGGATTTAGTCGAGGTGCAGGTACTAGACAGATCGATGGGTGGGTGGGGTATGGGGGATTTGGTCTATGTGCAGGTACTAGGCAGGTCGGTGGGTGTGAGGTGAATGGGGAATTTGGTCAAGGTGCAGGTGTTAGGCAGGTCAGTGAGTGGGTAGGATAAGGCGATTTGGTCTTGGTGCAGGTACTCAGCAGATGTTTGGATGGTAGGGCTATGGGGGATTTGGTCAAGGTGCTTGTACTCGGAAGATCATTTGGTGGGGCACTATAGGGTATTTGATCTAGCTGAAGTTACTGGACAGAATGGTAGGTGGGACAGGTATGGTGCAGGTATTAGGCAGATTGGTGGGTGGCTTGGTTATAGGAATTGTGGTCTAGGTGCAGGTACTAAGCAGATCGATGGGTGGTAGCGGTATGTGGGGTTTGGTCTTGGTGCTGTTACTAGGCAGATCGATGGGTGGAAGGTGTATGGGGCATTTGGTCTCGGTGCAGATACTAGGTAGATAGATGGGTGGGAGGGGTATAGGGGAATTTGGTCTAGGTGCGGGTACTAGGGAGTTTGGTGGGTGGGAGAGGTATGGGGGATTTTGTCCAGGTGTAGGTAATAGGGAGCTCGATGGGTGGGAAGGGTATTGGGGATTTGGTATAGGTGCACGTACTAGGCAGATCGGTGGGTGGGAGGGGTATGTGGGTTTTCGTCTAGGTGCAGGTACTCGGAAGATAGGTTGGAGAGAGGGGTTTAGTCCAGGCTCAGGTACTCAGCAGATCGTTGAGTGGTAGGGGTATGGGGAATTTGGTCTAGGTGGTTGTTCTGGTCAGATCGTTGGGTGGTGCTCTATTGGGAATTTGGTCTAGCTCTAGGTACTAGACAGGTCGGTAGTTGGGAGAGGTATTGGGGAGATGGTCTGGGTGCAGATATTAGGCAGATCGGTTGGTGGTAGTGGTATTTGCGATTTGGTCTAGGTGCAGGTATGAGGCAGTTTTGTGGGTGGGTGGGTTATGGGGGATTTGGTCTCTGCAGGTATTAGGCAGATCGGTGGGTGCCTGGGTTATGGGAATTGTGGTCTAGGTGCAGGTACTAAGCAGATCGATGGGTGGCAGGGTTATGGGCGCTTTAGTCTACGTGCATGTACTAGGCTGATCGGTGGATGCAAGGTGTATGAGGTGTCAAGGTGCAGCTACTTGGCAAGTCCATGCGTGGGAGGTGTATTGGAGATTTTGTCAAGGCCCAGGTACTAGTCAGGTCGGTGGGCGGGCGGGATATGTGGATTTCGTCTCGGTGCAAGTACTCGGCAGTTTGGTGAGTGGGGATTGTATGTGGGATTCGGTCTACGTGCAGGTACTCTGCAGAGCAATGAGTTGGAGGGGTATGGGGATTTGGTCTCAGTGGAGGTAATAGCCAGATTGGTGGGTGGGAGGGTTGTGGGGGATTTGGTCCAGGTGCAGTTACTAGGCAGATCGGTAGATGGTAGGGGTATGGGAGATTTGGTCTAGGTGCAGGTACTAGGTAGATTGGTGGGTGGTAGAGGAATGGAAGATTTGGTCCAGGTGCAGGTAGTAGGCAGATCGGTATGTGGGGTTAGTTATGGGGGATTTGGTCCTGGTGCAGGTACTCTGCAGAGCAGTGAGTTGGAGGGGTATGTGGATTTGCTCTCGGTGGCGGTGCTAGCCAGATCAGTGGGTGGGAGGTTTATGGGGGATTTAGTCTACATGCATGTACTAGGCAGATCAATGGATGAGAAGGGTATGGGGGATTTAGTCTAAGTGCAGGTACAAGGCAGATCGGTGAGTGGCAGAGGAATGGAGGATTTGGTCCAGGTGCAGGACCATGGGTGGGTGGAATATTGGGGATTTGGTGTAGGTGCTTGTACTAGGCAGATCGTTGGGTGGGGCACTATGGGGGATTTGGTCTTGCTGCAGGTACTAGACAGATGGTTGGGTAGTAGGGGTATGGGGGATTTGGTTTAGGTGCAGGTACTAGGCAGATCGGTTGGTGCGAGGACTATGGGGGCTTTGGTCAAGGTGCAGGTGTTTGTCAGGTCAGTGAGTGGGTGTAGTAAGGGGATTTGATCGAGGTTCAGGTACTACTCAGATAGGAGGTTAGGAGGGATATGTGGGATTTCATCTAGGTGCAGGAACTCAGCAAATCGTTGAGTGGTAGGGGTATGTGGGATTTGGTCTAGGTGCTTGTGCTGGGCAGATCGTTGTGTGGTGCTCTTTGGGGAATTTGGTCTAGCTCTAGGTACCAGACAGGTTGGTAGTTGACAGAGGTATGGGGGAGTTGGTCTAGGTGCAGCTATTAGGCGGATCGGTGGGTGGGAGTGGTATTTGGGATTTGGTCTAGGTGTAGGTACCAGGCAGATTGGTGGGTGGGAGGTGTATGGGGGATTTTGTCTAGGTGCAGGTACTAGTCAGATCGGTGGGTGGGATTATTTGGGGGATTTGGTGTCCATGCAGGTTCTATGCAGATCGGTGGGTGGAAGGTGTATTTGGGGTTTGGTGTTGGTGCAGGTACTTGTTGATCGATGCATGGGAGGGGTATGGGAGATTTGGTCTAGGTGCAGGTACTGTGCGGAGCAGTGAGTTGGATGGGTATGGGAATTTGGTCAAGGTGAAGGTACTATCCAGATCGGTGGGTGGGAGGGTTATGGGGGATTTAATCTATGTGCAGGTACTAGGCTGATCGGTGGGTGCAAGGTGTTTGTGGTGTCAAGGTGCAGGTACTTGGCAGGTCCATGCGTGGGAGGGGTATTGGAGATTTGTTCTACGGGCAGGTCTAGGCAGATCGGTGGATGGGAGGGGTATGGGAGATTTGGTCTAGGTGCAGGTACTAGGTAGATTGGTGGGTGGTGGATGAATGGAAGATTTGGTCCAGGTGCAGGTACATGGTAGATCGATGTGTGGGTGGGTTATGGGGAATTTGGTCTAGGTGCAGGTACTGTGCAGAGCGGTGAGTTGGATGGGTATGGGAATTTAGTCTAGGTGGAGGTGCTAGCCAGATCGATGGGTGGGAGAGTTATGGGGGATTTAGTCTACGTGCAGGTACTAGGAAGATCGGTGGGTGCGAGGTGTAGAGGTGTCAAGGTCCAGGTACAAGGCAGATTGATGGGCGAGTGGGATATGTGGATTTCATCTCGGTGCAGGTACTAGGCAGATTTGTGGGTGAGAGCGGTATGGGGCATTTGGTCTTGGGCGCAGGTACTTGGCAGATCGGTGGGTGGCAGGGGTTTGGGGTTTTGGTCTAGGTGCTTGTACTAGGCAGATCGTTGTGTGGGGCACTATGGGGAATTTGGTCTAGCTGCAGGTACTAGGCAGATTAATGGGTTGGTGGGGTATGGGGGAATTTGGTCTATGTGTAGGTTCTAGGCAGGTCTGTGGGTGTGAGGGGAATGGGGGATTTGGTCAAGGTGCAGGAGTTAGGCAGGTCAGTGAGTGGGTGGGCTAAGGCGATTTGGTCTTGATGCAGGTACTCAGCAGATGGTTGGGTGGTAGGGGTATGGGGGATTTGGTCTCGGTGCTTGTACTAGGCAGATCGTTGGGTGGGCACTATGGGCTGTTTGGTCTAGCTGCAGGTACTAGACAGATTTGTAGGTGGGAGAGGTATGGGGGAGTTGGTCTTGGTGCAGGTACTGGGCATATTGGTGGGTGAGAGGGGTATGGGGGAATTTGATCTACGTGCAGGTACTAATCAGATTGGTGGGTGGGAGGGTTTAGGGGATTTGGTCTCAGTGCAGGTAGTAGGCCGATCGGTGGGTGGCTGGGGTATGGGAAATATGGTCTCGGTGCAGGTACTAAGCAGATCAATGGGTGGTAGGGGTATGTGGGGTTTGGTCTTGGTGCTGTTACCAGGCAGATTGATGGATGGGAGTGGTATGGGGCATTTGGTCTCAGTGCAGGTACTATGTAGATCACTGTGTGGGAGGGGTATGGGGGATTTGGTCTAGGTGAGGTACTGTGCAGAGCAGTGAATTGGATGGGTATGGGAATTTGTCTAGGTGGAGGAACTAGGAAGATCGGTGGGTGCGAGGTGTATGAGGTGTCAAGGTGCAGGTAATTGCCAGGTCCATGCGTGGGAGGGTTATGACGGATTGGGTCAAGATCCAGGTACTAGGCAGGTCGGTGGGCGGGTGGGGTTTGTGGATTTCTTCTAGGTGCAGGTGAGTTGGAGGGCCATTGGGATTTGGCCTCGGTGGAGGTACCTGCCAGATCGGTGTGTGGGAGGGTTATGGGGGATTTGGTCTAGGTGCAGGTACTAGGCAGATCGGTGTGTTGGAGAGTTATGGGCGATTTAGTCTCGGTGCAGGTCCATGGGTGGGTAGAATGTTGGGGATTTGGTGTAGGTGCTTGTACTAGGCAGATCGTTGGGTGGGGAATGGGGGATTTGGTCATGGTGCAGGTGTTAGGCAGGTCAGTGAGTGGGTGGGGTAAGGCAATTTGGTCTTGGTGCAGGTAATCAGCAGTTGGTTGGGTTGTAGGGGTATGGGGGATTTGGTTTAGGTGCTTGTACTAGACAGATTGGTGGGTGAGAGAGGTATGGGAGAGTTGGTCCAGGTGCAGCTATTAGGCACATCGGTGGGTGGGAGTGGTATTTGTTTTTTTTTAAACTTTATTTAAAGATTTTATCACATGAACAAAAAAAAATTACATTTAAAGAAAAATAAAAATAAGGTAATTACTACAACACAGCATTAATGACCTAACCCCCCATTCAGTCTAACCCCCCCCATATATACTGCCACTAAAAAAAAAATCTATATATATATATAAAAAAACCCCACCCTTCCCCCCAAAATAAAGAGTGAAGAATTAATAAAGTTAATAATATTATATATAAAAAAACACTCACAAACAAAAAAAACAAGTAAAAATACTAATAAAAAAATTATCAAATCTAAAATATCACACATAAAACATATTTAAGTCAAACTTAATTGCATGTATTTAACAAATGGAGTCCACTTCCATTTATAAAAAGACATCTTATCTTGAATTGAAAAAGATATATTTTCCATAATTAAACAAGACTTCATCTCTAAATACCACCTACCTCAGGTTAGTATATTTCTATCTTTCCAAGTGAGCACTGTACATTTCTTGGCTACCGCTTAGGCTAAATAGATAAAAGAAATCTGATAATCATTTAAGCCTAAGTCAATTAATGATTGCATATTCCCTAATAAAAATATATCAGGATCTAATACGATATAGATATTATATAAACGAGCCTGCAGCTGACGTGGACTTTTTACCCCCTCCATAAATCTTCGTCCGCGAAGCCAAGCCAAAGAAATATAGATTGAATACCTTTCCAAAACTGTTGCAATCGATCACAAAACCAAACTGTATGTAAAAAAGTATTGGCCGTCTGATCACAATGAAAACAACAATTTGACTTACTAAGACCAAACTTTTTTAATTTCTCTGGTGTTAAATATAATTGATGTATTTCTTTCTTTTCTTTCTTTGGCTTGGCTTCGCGTACGAAGATTTATGGAGGGGGTAAATGTCCACGTCAGCTGCAAGCTCATTTGTGGCTGACAAGTCCGATGCGCAACAGGCAGACACGGTTGCAGCGGTTGCAGGGGAAAATTTGTTGGTTGGGGTTGGGTGTTGGGTTTTTCCTCCTTTGTCTTTTGTCAGTGAGGTGGGCTCTGCGGTCTTCTTCAAAGGAGGTTGCTGCCCTCCGAACTGTGAGGCGCCAAGATGCACGGTTTGAGGCGATATCAGCCCATTGGCGGTGGTCAATGTGGCAGGTACCAATAGATTTCTTTAGGCAGTCCTTGTACCTCTTCTTTGGTGCACCTCTGACACGATGGCCAGTGGAGAGCTCGCCATATAACACGATCTTGGGAAGGCGATGGTCCTCCATTCTGGAGACGTGACCTACCCAGCACTGTTGGATCTTCAACAGCGTGGATTCGATGCTGTCAGCCTCTGCCATTTCGAGTACATCGATGTTAGGGATGAAGTCGCTCCAATGAATGTTGAGGATGGAGCGGAGACAATGCTGGTGGAAGTGTTCTAGGAGCCGTAGGTGATGCTGGTAGAGGACCCATGATTCGGAGCCGAACAGGAGTGTAGGTATGACAACAGCTCTGTATATGCTTACCTTTGTGAGGTTTTTCAGTTGGTTGTTTTTCCAGACTCTTTTGTGTAGTCTTCCAAAGGCGCTATTTGCCTTGGCGAGTCTGTTGTCTATCTCGTTGTCGATCCTTGCATCCGATGAAATGGTGCAGCCGAGATAGGTAAACTGGTTGACCGTTTTGAGTTCTGTGTGCCCGATGGAGATGTGGAGGGGCTGGTAGTCATGGTGGGGAGCTGGCTGATGGAGGACCTCAGTTTTCTTCAGGCTGATTTCCAGGCCAAACATTTTGGCAGTTTCCACAAAACAGGACGTCAAGCGCTGAAGAGCTGGCTCTGAATGGGCAACTAAAGCGGCATCGTCTGCAAAGAGTAGTTCTCGGACAAGTTGCTCTTGTGTCTTGGTGTGAGCTTGCAGGCGCCTCAGATTGAAGATATTGATGTACAAAATTATAATTAATCATCGCTAATCTAGCATTAATCAATTTCCGAATACTATTCTGACAAATTTCCATCCAGGCTTCTTCAGCTATTATAGAACCTAAATCTTTTTCCCATTTCAACTTATCTTTATCCCAATCTGTCTTGTTTTCATTTTCTTGTAAAATACAATACAAATCAGATATATACCCCTTTTTTGGTATGCAAAGTACATATTTCTCAAAACTAGTTTCAGGCAATAAAATCATATGTCGGCCACATATTTGTTTTATAAATGATCTTAACTGATAATATACAAATACAGAATTTCCACTAATACCAAATTTCCTTTGTAATTCCTCAAAAGAACAAAAACATCCTTAAAAAAAACAATCTGATAAATTTTTTATTCCTTTCCTTTCCCATTGTTTCAAAGTAATATTGGAGACTGTAAAAGGAACAAGTTGATTATTATATAATGGCAATCGCCCAGACCATTTATTTTTAAGCCCCAATTTATTAAGTTTACTTGTCCATAAATTCAATAAATGTTTTAATATTGGTACATCATAAGTTCATAATAAATTTTTATTCCATCGAAACAAAAACTCATGTGGAAATTTTTCTAAAATAACTGCCATTTCTATCTTTGCCCAACTAGGTGGATCCTCCATATTCATTAATGCACTAAGAAATTTAAATTGAGCTGCCTCATAATAATGTTGAAAATTCGGTAGTCTCAAACCTCCAAATTGAAAATCCCACATCAATTTTCTCATTGCTACCCTTGGAAATTTTCCCTTCCATAAGAAGTCTCTAACTGCTTTATATAAATCCTTAAAAAAACTTTTTTAAAAAAAATAAGGAGTTGATTGAAACAAATACTGTATCCGAGGAAAAATATTCATTTTTATAGTGTTAATCCTCCCCAATAAACCTAAAGGTAAATCCTTCCACCTAATCAAGTTTAATTTAATCTTTTTTATTAAAGGAAGATAATTGATTGAATATAAATCTTGATATTCTGTATTAACATTAATTCCTAAATATTTAATTTGTTTAGTCCACTTCAAATTTATAATATTTTTATATATTGAATAATCATCTTTACAAATTGACAAAATTTCACTTTTAGCCCAGTTTACCTTATAACCAGATAATTGACCATAATTTTCTAAAGATTCTTGAATTGCTGGTAAAGAGATATCAGGATCCACCAAATATAATAAGACATCATCAGAAAATAAATTAATCTTATATTCCTCATTCAAAACTCTCATACCCTTAACATTTTCATTTTGACGTATTGCAAATAAAGCAGGTGACAATGGACATCCTTGTCTAGTAGACCTTGTTAAATCAAAAGATTCTGAAATCTGTCCATTGGTAGCAACTCTAGCCTTCGGACTATTATATAAAGCCTTTATCAATCCAATAAACGAAGAACCAAAACAGAATTTCTCAAGTACTTTAAATAAAAACTTCCATTCCACTCTATCAAAAGCCTTTTCTGCATCCAACGAAACCACTATTGGATAATTCATTTGAGATTTAGATTTGTTTATCAAAGTTATTAAATGCAAAATATTATCAGACACATATCTATTTTTTATAAATCCTGTTTGGTCTTTATGTATTATTTTAGGTAAATATTGAGTTAATCTATTAGCCATAACTTTAGCTACAATTTTATAATCCACATTTAACAACGATATTGGTCGATAAGAAGAAACCTGTAAAGGATATTTATCTTTTTTTGGTATAACTGTAATTATAGCATTAGAACAAGATTCAGGTAACTGAAAAGTTTTATAAATTTGCTGTATTACATCCTTATAAATAAGAGATATATCAACATAAAAAGTTTTATAAAACTCTATAGAAAACCCATCTTCACCAGGTGCCTTTCCGTTTGGCATATCTCTTATTGCCATTTCAATTTCATTTTCTGTAAAAGATTTATCCAACTCTTGTCTATCTTCTTGATTCAGTTGTGGCAATTTAATGTTTTTCAAAAAAGAATCTATTGCATCTTCAGTTACATCTTTACATTCTGAAGTATATAATTTTTGATAAAAATTACAAAATTCCTCATTAATTTCTTTTTGTCTAAAAGTAATGCCCGATTTCTTTCTAATTGCTGTATAATCCTAGATAATTGTTCTTTTTTTAACTGCCATGAGAGGTCTTTATGAGCTTTCTCACCCCATTCATAAAACTTGTGTTTAGTTCGATTCATTAAACATTCAAACCGATATGTTTGTAATTCATTATACTTAAATTTTAAATTAGTTAACTGATTCTTTTGCATTTCGGTAGCATTTTTTTGAAATTCTTTTTCAGTAACAGTTATCATTTTCTCTAAATCTTCAATCTCTCTGATTCTCTCTTTCTTTACTTTAGAATTATAACTAATAATTTGACCTCGTAAAAAAGCTTTCATTGCATCCCATAAAACAAAATGACTAGAAACAGAATTAATATTATTACTAATAAAAACCTCAATTTGTTTTTTTAAATAACTAATAAATTCTGGTTTTTGTAATAACATAGTATTAAATTTCCATCTTTGAGTTCTCTGAACATCTTGCGAACTCTGATATTCTAATAATAGTACTGAATGATCTGAAACCAACCTTGCCTTATAATCCACAGATATAACCCTATCCTGCAAATGTGTTGAAATTAAAAAATAATCAATTCTTGAAAAAGAATTATGGCGTGAAGAATAAAAAGAAAAAATCTTTCTCTGTAGGATTAAATCTTTGCCAAATATCAACTAAATTCAAATCTGTCATCATGTTAGTCACTTGCACTGCCATCTTAGACTTCTTAATTGCTCTTGGATACTTGTCCAATAAAGGCTCCAATACCACATTTAAATCTCCCCCAATCATCACATTAGAATTTGCTTGTCCAAGTAATAAAGACATATCCACAACAAAAGCTGTATCCTCAACATTTGGAGCATAAACATCAAGCAAAGTCCAAGCCTCGTTAAAGATTGTACAATTCAGTTTTAATAATCTTCCACCATTTTTCTCTTCATTCTGTAACTGAAATGGTAGATTCTTGTGCACCAAAATTGCCACTCCTTTTGCCTTTGAATTAAATGAAGAATAAAAAACTTGTCCAACCCATTCAAGTTTAAGTTTCAAATGTTCCTTATCCGTTAAATGAGTTTCCTGCAAAAAAGCCACATCAACTTTTAATTTTTTTTAAGTAAGCAAGTACTTTCGTACACTTAATAGGATTATTTAAACCCTGGACATTAAGAGAAGCAAACTTTAATTTAGACATTTCTTACAACCACACAACAAGAGAAAAAAAAAGAGAAAAAAAACAAGAAAAAAACCCCCTCCCCTTATCCCCTCTTAAAACTACAACAAAAAAAAGGAAATTATTTAAAAAAAATAATAATAAAAAGAAACTTCACTCCTTAATCCAAAAATTAATGAAAAAAAAACAGGTAAGAGGTTACAATTACCTCCTCCTGTCTGAACCGCACAATGCGGTAACTCCCACAAAATATTGGGTGTGAGATAACTCAAACGTAGCTGACGACTTCTGGAAAATAATGCCCACCCAGTTCCCTCTCCTAACTCCCATTTCACATTAAACTATCATCATTATCTAAATCTTCTCGAAAAAAAAAATGTTTTAAATCAGCTTTGTCACTCCGACCACCATTGCTTCCATTTCTTCTTGAAATTCGATTCCCATCTTGCGTCTCCACTCTCTTCAGAGACCGTGGAGGACTATGTCATTCCTGGAATTGCGTAATTGGTAACAGTTGAGCAAAGTCCATAGCTCCTTTAGGGTTATCAAAAAATTTTGGTTGATATCTATCCTGAAAAATCTTCAATACTGCAGGGTATCTAAATGTTGCTTTATATCCTTTTTTCCATAGCACTTCTTTCACAGGATTAAATTCACGTCGTTGAGACATAATTTCTTGACTCAAATCTGGATAAAAAAAAAACACGATTGTTCTGGACCATCAAAGGAGATCTGCTTTGTTGAGCATTTCTAATAGCCACATGCAAAATTGTCTCTCTATCATAATAGTTTAGACAACGGACCAGAACAGGTCTTGGATTCTGTCCTGGAAAAGGCTTTCTTCTCAAAGCTCGGTGAGCACGTTCCAGTATTAAACCATCCGGGAACTTATCTTGTCCTAAAACTTGAGGAATCCAATCAGTAAAGAATTTTCTTGGATCTGGTCCTTCTATATCTTCTGGCAAACCAATAATTTTTACATTGTTCCGTCTAGACTGATTCTCCAAATAATCAACCTTTTTCACCTTAATTTTTATTCTGAATTTGTAAAGTTTCAATTGTTTTATTTACGTCTTGTATTTGATCTTGTACCTCAACTATACCTTGGTTACAAACATCAAGTCTTTCATTCGTTTCAAGCTTAAAAGCTCCATAATCAACCATCTGTTGAGTCCACCAAGGTATTAAGCTTAGTGTTAACTTGAACCAAAGATTTACCTATCTCTTTGATTGAAGAAGACAACTTAAATTCAAGATTCTTAATAAGCATATCAACTGGAATAGTTTCAGGCAAAATAGGATCCTGCTGTTTCTGAGTAACCAAAGCATCTTCTATTCCTTCCCTTAGTTTAACTGCTTTTCTTGCAGTCTGACTCCGTGTAGAAACCCCTGCCACAACCTCCTCAGCAGTATCAGAAGACTGATATTCAGGGTTATCCTTAACCCATATTACATCAAGAGCCATCAAGATCTATTGAAGTCTTCATAACTGGTGGTGCATTTCGCAGCGCCACCGCTACATCAATCGGTGAACGTCTCTTTAAAGTCGGGTCTTCAGCTGGCAGCGTCCCAGCTGTTTCAACTGTCAAAAGTTCAGTGACAGCACTCATAGCGGGCGTTGATTGAAATACACGCGCCTGGCTAGTCCTTTGTTCCAAAGGCTGCCTGGCGCCATCTTTAAAGAGCCCTACCGGTACAGAGCGGAGCTCCATTGCCGAATCCTGCACTTCTCCTCTTGGATCCATTCCACGCTGAGTCCTGGCTTCTTGAAAACAGGTAGGCTCAGATAACTTCGGGAAATGTAATTTCTTAGCGATCTGTTGCTGTTTTCTTTTACTTTTTTTCAGCAATTGTACCATTAGAAGCTAGTTCAACACCTCTAACTATTTATAAACTTTTTAGAAGGTTTCAACGGGCACTTATAGACAAAACAATAACAAAGAGTCAGGAGAGGACTGGAAGGCACGTCTATTCCTTACGCCATCTTGCCACGCCCGGGGAGTGGTATTTCTGATTTGGTCTAGGTGCAGGTACTAGGCAGATTGGTGGGTGTGAGGGGTATGGGGGATTTGGTCAAGGTGCAGGTGTTAGGCAGGTCAGTGAGTGGGTGGGGTAAGGAGATTTGGTCTTGGTGCAGGTACTCAGCAGATGTTTGGGTGCTAAGGGTATGGGGGATTTGGTCTAGGTGCTTGTTCTCGGCAGATTGTTTAGTGGGGCACTATGGGCTATTTGGTCTAGCTGCAGGTACTAGACAGATTGGTAGGTGGGAAAGGTATGGGGGAGTTGGTCTAGGTGCAGGTATTAGGCAGATCGGTGGGTGGGAGTGGTATTTGGGATTTGGTCTAGGTGCAGGTACTAGGCAGATTGGTGGGTGGGAGGGGTATGGGGGATTTGGTCTCAGTGCTGGTACTAAGCAGATCGGTGGGTGGCTGGGGTATGGGAGATGTGGTCTAGGTGCAGGTACTAAGCAAATCGATGGGTGGTAGGAGTATGTGGGGTTTGGTCTTGGTGCTGTTATTAGGCAGATCGATGGGTGGAAGGGTTATGGGGGATTTAGTCTACGTGCAGGTACTAGGCTGATTGGTGGGTGCGAGGTGTATGAGGTGTTAAGGTGCAGGTACTTTTCAGGTCCATACATAGGAGGGGTATGGGGGATTGGTTCAAGGTCCAGGTACTAGGCACGTTGGTGGGCGGGTGGGATTTGTGGATTTCATATATGTGCAGGTACTCGGCAGTTTGGTGAGTGGGACGGGGTATTGGGGATTTGGTCTTGGGTGCAGCTACTTGGCAGATCCGTGGGTGGGAGTGGTATGGGGTTTTGGTCTAGGTGCAGGTACTAGGCAGATGGTTGGGAGAGGTATGGGGTTTTGGTCTAGGTGCAGGTACTCGGCAGATCGGTGGGTGGTAGGGGTATGGTGGATTTGGTCTAGGTGCTTGTACTCGGCATATCATTGTGTAGGGCACTATGGGGGATTTAGTCTAGCTGCAGGTAATAGACAGATTGGTGGGTGGGAATGGTTGGGGATTTAGTCTCGGTGCAGGTACTAGGCAGATCGATGGGTGTGTAGTGTATGAGGGTTTTGGTCAAGTTGCAGGTGTTAGGCAGGTCAGTGAGGGGGTGGAGTAAGGCGATTTGGTCTTGGTTCAGGTACTCAGCAGATGGTTGGGTCGTAGGAGTATGGGGGATTTGGTTTAGGTGCTTGTACTAGGCAGATCGTTGGGTGGGGCACTATGGGGGATTTATTCTAGCTGCAGGTACTAGACAGATTGGTAGGTGGGAGAGGTCTGGGGGAGTTGGTCTAGGTGCAGGTATTAGGCAGATTGGTGGGTGGGAGTGCTATTTGGGATTTGGTCTAGATGCAGGTACTAGGCTGATTGGTGGGTGGGAGGTTTATGGGGGATTTGGTCTTGGTGCAGGTACTAGTCAGATCGGTGAGTGGGAGGGTTTAGGGGATTTGGTCTCAGCGCAGGTACTAGGCAGATCGGTGGGTGGCTGGGGTATGGGAGATGTGGTCTAAGTGCAGGTACTAAGCAAATCGATGGGGAAGGGGTATGTGAGGTTTGGTCTTGGTGTTGTTACTTGGCAGATCGATGGGTGGGAGGGGTATGGGGCATTTGGTCTCGGTGCAGGTACGAGGTAGATCGATGTGTGGGAGGGGTATTTGGAATTTGGTGTAGGTGCAGGTACTGTGCAGAGCAGTGAGTTGGATGGGCATGGGAATTTTGTCTAGGTGGAGGTGTTAGCCAGATTGGTGGGTGGGAGGGTTATGGGGGATTTAGTCTACATGCAGGTACGAGGGATTTAGTCTATGTGCAGGTACTAGGCTGATTGGTGGGTGTGAGGTGTATGAGGTGTCATGGTGCAGGTACTTGGCAGGTCCATGCGTGGCAGGGGTATGGGGGTTAAGGTCCAGGTACTAGGCAGGTCGGTGGGCGGGTGAGGTATGTGGATTTTGTCTATGCAGGTACTAGGCAGATCTATGGGTGAGAGGAGTATGGGGCACTTGGTCTTGGGTGCAGGTACTTAGCAGATCGGTGGGTGGGAGGTGTATTTGGGATTTGGGCTTGGTGCAGATACTAGGCAGTTAGATGGGTGGGAGGGGTATAGAGGAATTTGGTCTAGGTGCAGGTACTAGGCAGTTTGATGGGTGGGTGAGGTATGGGGGATTTGGTCAAGGTGCAGGTACAAGGCAGATTCATGTGTGTGAGGGGAATGGGGGATTTGGTCAAGGTGTAGGTGTTAGGCATGTCATTGAGTGGGTGTGGTAAGGGGATTTGGTCGAGGTGCAGGTACTACTCAGATAGGAGGTTAGGAGGGGTATGTGGGATTTTGTCCATGTGCAGGTACTTGGCAGATCGGTCAGGGAGAGGGGTATGAGGGTTTGGTCTAGGTGCAGGTACTCGGCAGATCGTTGAGTGGTAGGGGTATGGGGGATTTAGTCTAGGTGCTTGTACTAGGCAGATCGTTGGGTGGTGCTCTATGGGGAATTTGGTCTAGCTCTAGGTACTAGACAGATCGGTAGTTGGGAGATGTATGGGGGAGTTGGTCTCGGTGCAGGTATTATGCAGATCGTAGGGTGGGACGGTTTGGGGGATTTGGTTTCGGTGCAGGTTCTAGGCAGATTGGTGAGTGAGAGGGGTATTTGGGGTTTGGTCTTGGTGCAGATACTAGGCAGATAGATTGGTGGGAGGGGTATGGGGGAATTTGGTCTAGGTGCAGGTACTAGGCAGTTTGATGGGTGGATTTATGGGGGATTTTGTCTAGGTGTAGGTACTAGGCAGGTCGGTGGGTGGGTGGGGTATGGGGATTTGGTCTAGGTGAAAGTACTAGACAGTTCAGTCGGTGGGATGGGTATGGGGATTTGGTTGAGGTGCAGGTACTAGGCAGATTGTTGGGTGGGAGGGGTATGGGGATTTGGTCTAGGTGCAGGTTCTTGGTAGATCGGTGTGTGGGAGGTGTATAGGGGATTTGGTCTAGGTGTAGGTAGCTGACAGATCGGTGGTTGGGAGTGGTATGGGAGATTTGGTCTAGATGAAGGTACTAGGCAGGTCATTGGGTGGATGTTCATGGGGGGGAGGTTTGGTCTAGGTGCAGGCAACTGACGGATTGGTGGGTGGGAGGGGTATGGGGTGTTGGTCTCGGTGCATGTATTATGTAGATTGGTGGGTTGGATGGGTGTGTGGGATTTGGTCTAGGTGCTAGGGAAATTGTTGGGTGGGAGGAATATGGGGGATTTGGTCTAGGTGCAGGTACTATGCAGGTCGGTGGATGGGTGGAGCATGGGGGTTTTAGTCTCGGTGCAGGTAAGAGGCAGATCAATGGTCTAAAGAGCCTGTTTCTGTACTGTTGTGCTGTATGGTTCTCCCTCAAACACTCCATCCCAGCCCCATTCTTGTTATTCTCCCCACTCTCTCCAATGCAATTGCAGCCTTCCTATAGCAAGGTTACCAGGAATATACTCGGTGTTCCAGCTGTAATTTATTAAGTTTTATCGTAAACATCTGGTATTCTACTCAAATATGCTGGAAAATGTCTGCAATGCCTTGCAGCATTCTTTTTTTTAGCAAAGATAAATATTTCAGGCTTGAGACCCAAGTTTCTCTAGCATTTCTGTGAAAACTATAATCGGATTGTCTGCAGACTTTCTCGTTAGCTTAGTTTTTGTTTTCTATTGTCCAGTCAATGAAATCGGCCAACCCAAGTGTCTCTTCATGATCTTTTTCCCCCGTGTTGCCGTGTACATATACAATGAAACCTCGTTAGAATGCGATTCGTTAATCTGGAATCGCTTATAGTACGGGTGTCTGTGGACCCCAAACATTGATTTTAGGATCCCAAGCTAACTCTGGCTTACAGCCACAAACTCGAAAATGGAACCTTATGACTCATTTACAAGATGTGTATGTTAATATGTGGAGTTTAAAGGTCTTAAATGTCTTATTATAGGGTTTGAGACACAGTATTCTGATTTCCTGCTTCCTGAATTATGACATAATTATGACCTGTTCCACGACTCAGCTGTAACGCGGTATGAAATCCTGGACCCCAACTACCGTGTTCTAATGAGGTTTTACTGTACTTGGAACTATGTCCCCTCTGATCCTCTGCAGGAAGTGACCCCAGCATTACTGGAATGGGTAGGAGAGAATTTACGTTCCAAGGTCCTTATCATGATTATTCATTAAGCAAATCTGGTTCACCTACTTTGTGTCAACAAGCACAAGTTGTCAAGAAAAAGATTGTGATTATTTATTTATTTTTTAATGAGGTTTATTGTCATACAGATAAGTACAATATAGATTCGAGTAAGAATTTGCAGGTGTTGTGGATATTGTAGAAGGTTGTCATAGGTTACAACAGGATTATAGGGAGGATGCAGAGTTGGGTGGAAAAGGGGCAGATGGAGTTCAATTGGGATAAGTGTGAAGTGATGCACTTTGGAAGGACAAACCTGGGGGCATGGTTAATGGTGTGGAAAAGCAGAGGGGCCTTGGGGGTCCAAACCCATAGATCTCTCAAGTTTGCCGCGCAGGTTGATAGAGTAGTTAAGAAGGCCTTTCCTAAGTCAGGGGATTGAGTTCAAGAGTCAAGACATAATGTTTCAGTTCTATAAAACTGTTGAGACCACACTTGGAGGATTGTGTTCAGTTCTGGTCGCCTCTACAGGAAGGATGTGGAAACTACGGAGAGGATGCAGAGGAGATTTACCAGGAAGTCGTCTGGATTGGAGAGCATGTCTTGAGGAAAATTTAGCAGAGCTCGGGCTTTTATCTTTGGAGCAAAGAGGGATTAGAGGTGACCTAACAGAAGTCTACAAGCCTACATAGATAGGGTGGACAGCCAGCAACTTTTTCCTGGGGCGGGAGCAGCAAACACCAGGGGACATCTGTACAAAATGAGGGGAGGAAAGTTCAGGGGAGATGTCAGGGGCATGGTTTTCACACATTGGTGCCTGGAATGTATTTCTGGGGATGGTGGAGGAGGCCAGAATATAGGAACATTTAAAAGACTCAGACAGGCACATAGATGCAAGAAAATAGAAGGTTATGGGAGTGATGTAGGGAAGGGTTGGATTATTGAGTAGGTTTATAGAGGTTGACACAACATCGTGGGCTGAAGGGCCTGAACTGTTCTGTAGTGTTCTATGACAAACTCATTAATTACCAGTATTGAATGAGACTTTATTGCCATATAAGTACAATGTACAGATGCAAGAAATTAAGGTTCAAAGGTTCCTTTTAGTGTCAATGTGGCAGCGCACATAGTCGTGGCAAACCAGCCCCGCTTGCACCTCTGCGCTGGCAGAGCAGCCGCAAGGAGATGGCACCATCGGGGGACCTCCATGCCGTGTGGGTTTGAAGAAAGCGTGCACCCTCAGGTGAGCGTGGAGACGTCACACGTGGGGCAGAGCTCGCACTGCCCTTAAAGGGATGCTCGCGGTTTGAAATAAACAGTTCGTTGAAACCCCCAACGTGGTGGTAGTGAGTTTCAATTCATGTAGCAGCCGCTACATTGGTGACCCCGACGAGTCCAGACAGTTTTCTGGCCTCTCGATATGGATTCCACTGAAATCAACGCGGTCACAGTGAAACTGCTCCCCGTCTGGACACATCACCCATGCACTTGGTTCGGGCAGGCGGAAGCATGATGTTGTACCATGTCGTGAGCATGCTCAATGAAGAGACCGTGGCCAGGGTGGGCGACCTCATCCACAACCCACTGGAGGAAGGTAAATACCTCACCCTCAGAAACCTCCTCCTCGGCACCTTTGGCTTCTCCCTGCAGCAGCGCGCCTCCAGGCTCCTACACCTGGATGGTCTGGGTGAAAGAACCCCATCTGCCCTCATGGATGAAATGCTGGCACTAGCAGAGGACCACAGACCCTGTTTCCTTTTCCAGCAAATTTTCCTCGAACAAATACCTGAGGACATACAACTCCTGCTGGCAGATGAGGACTTTTCAGATCCACGACGAGTCGTGGCCCACACAGATGCCCTCTGGCGGACCAAGTGAGAAAATGAGGCCGCCCTCAGCCAGGTCGCCTGCCTAGGTCCCAGTTGGCTGCAAGTGCTCCCCAAGCACAAACCGGAAGAACACCACCCCATCTGGTGTTTCTACCATCAATGCTGGGGGGCTCAAGCCCGCAAGTGCAGGCAGCCCTGTATGTTCCAGGGAAATGACCTGGCCAGCCGCCGTTAATGGCTGTAGCGGCTGGCCATGTGAACAGCCTCCTGCATGAGACTGATAAGTTCAGTGGCCAAAGGTTCCTGGTAGACACTGGAGCTAAACTGAGCGTGCTACCCCCGACTGCCCTCGAGACCCGCACCTTATGGGCGGCCAATGGATCCTCCATCAGGACTTTCGGCACACGTAGTGCACAAATCCAGATCGGCAAGGACAAGTTCCGCTGGAAGTTCATGCTGGCCTTGGTGGGCACCAATTTCCTCCAGGCGCACAGCCTGTTGGTGGACATCAAAGGCAAGCAGTCGGTAAACGCCTGCACCTTCCAATCCATCCGCCTTGACGTCACAGACACATGCAGCCCAGGGATAGCTTCCATCAGTGCCCCCAGGGAGAGTATTCCCACATTCTCAACAAGTTCCCCTCTATCTTGCAGCCACAGTTCACTTCCTCCATGCCCCAGTATGGAGTTTTCCACCATATCTCGAACCAGAGTCCACGCCAAGCCAGGCGGTTTCCCCCCGAGAAGCTGCAACTGGCTAAGGAGGAGTTCTCCTGACTGCAGGCATCCTGGTATGGGGTTACCACCAAATTCTGGTCCACCCCAACAACATCGGCAAGACCGTGTTCATCACCCCGTTTGGCCTCTTTGAGTTCCTGCGGATGCCTTTTGGCCTCAAAAACATCGGGGGCAAGGGAGAATTGTTCACGGTCAACCATCTCAAGGCGGCCCAGCCAAATGAATGAGGCTGGCTGCCCAGGCGGTGAGACACGTAGGCCAGTTCTTGGGGGGGGTGGGTTTGTGTGGTGGCGCACATACTCGTGGTGAACCGGCACTGCTTCTACCGCTGCACCGGCAGGGCAGCCGCGAGAAGATGGCACTGTCGGGGACCTCCATGCCGTGTGGATTTGAATAAAGCACATGCCTCGGGTGAGCATGGTGACGTCACCGACGATGTGGGGCAGAGCTCACACTGCCCTTAAAGGGGCATGAGCGAAGTTTGAAGTAAACAGTTGTGGAAACCCCAACGTGGTGGTAGTGAGTTTCAATTTGTGTAGCATCACGTAATAATGCATTAAAATGTAATTTCCATGATATACTTATGTTGGCCGAAATGCAAAAAAAGAATCACCGTGAGCATTGCCTGGCCCCTCCCCCCCTCCCCCCCCCCCACCAACAGGAGAAAGGGAACCAAAAGAGAATCCCTTCGGAGTCACTGAATGCCTGTGGATTCAACTCCAGCGCCTGCTCCTGCAACCTCTACAACCAACAGACTCCAGTTCAAATCATTAACAGCCCGAGTTCCAGGTCCAAGCGTCTGACATGATTAGGAAGCCTTCAGTGCTCGAGGACCTTCAGGAGCCCTTCTTGCTCCTGGCACCCTCTTGAACCCTAGTTTTGGTAACAGTTCTGTGTGGGTCCTTCATCTACGTCTCCAGCAGCCCGCAGTCTGTGTGGGTCCGTCTACATTTCCACCAGCCCGCAGTCTGTGTAGGTCCTTCGTCTACATTTCCACCAGCCCGCAGTCTGTGTGGGTCCTTCGTCTACATTTCCACCAGCCCGCAGTCTGTGTGGGTCCTTCGTCTACATTTCCACCAGCCCTCAGTCTGTGTGGGTCCTTCGTCTACATTTCCACCAGCCCGCAGTCTGTGTGGGTCCTTCGTCTACATTTCCACCAGCCCGCAGTCTGTGTGGGTCCTTCGTCTACATTTCCACCAGCCCGCAGTCTGTGTGGGTCCTTCGTCTACATTTCCACCAGCCCGCAGTCTGTGTGGGTCCTTCGTCTACATTTCCACCAGCCCTCAGTCTGTGTGGGTCCTTCGTCTACATTTCCACCAGCCCTCAGTCTGTGTGGGTCCTTCGTCTACATTTCCACCAGCCCGCAGTCTGTGTGGGTCCTTCGTCTACATTTCCACCAGCCCGCAGTCTGTGTGGGTCCTTCGTCTACATTTCCACCAGCCCGCAGTCTGTGTGGGTCCTTCGTCTACATTTCCACCAGCCCGCAGTCTGTGTGGGTCCTTCGTCCACATTTCCACCAGCCCGCAGTCTGTGTGGGTCCTTCGTCTACATTTCCACCAGCCCTCAGTCTGTGTGGGTCCTTCGTCTACATTTCCACCAGCCCGCAGTCTGTGTGGGTCCTTCGTCTACATTTCCACCAGCCCGCAGTCTGTGTGGGTCCTTCGTCTACATTTCCACCAGCCCGCAGTCTGTGTGGGTCCTTCGTCTACATTTCCACCAGCCCTCAGTCTGTGTGGGTCCTTCGTCTACATTTCCACCAGCCCGCAGTCTGTGTGGGTCCTTCGTCTACATTTCCACCAGCCCGCAGTCTGTGTGGGTCCTTCGTCTACATTTCCACCAGCCCGCAGTCTGTGTGGGTCCTTCGTCTACATTTCCACCAGCCCGCAGTTTGTGTGGGTCCTTCGTCTACATTTCCACCAGCCCGCAGTCTGTGTGGGTCCTTCGTCTACATTTCCACCAGCCCGCAGTCTGTGTGGGTCCTTCGTTTACATTTCCACCAGCCCTTAGTCTGTGTAGGTCTTTCGACCACAAGTCTCCATCAGCTCCGAGACTGTGTGGATCCTACCACAAATCATCAGCAGCCTGCAGCCTGTGTGGGTCCTTTAGCCATTGAGCCCCTCGATGCTCCACTGCCATGGTTACAATGCTGTAGAGTCGTCTCTTATGCTTCTTCTCAATGTGGATGCCTGCGCTGGTCCCCTGCATCCTTAAAGTCTGCAACCCCTCGTGGTATGCTGTCCAGCACAGGCGCCACTATCCTGGGCACAGATCCCGTGGTTGCAGGATTTAAAATAAAACACCGTTGGCTCCTCCATCAAGCCTTTTAAAACCAAAATTTGTGACATATTCATGACAATAAATTCTGATTTTACTTGACTTGTTGCTCCCCACACTGTTGTTTATTTATTACTTTTCCCCCTTTTTTAAAAAAAGTTAACTGAAACCCAACCACACTACAAAACTAGACAGACTATGCATAGAACTACATCTCAACATACCAATTCCAATGTCAGGAAATTGCAGTAAGCGGTAATCAGTGCCCCCCCTTTGTTACACACAAAGTTCTGACACAGATACACTAACCTACATTTTCTTTTGAATATTTTATTTAAATTTCCATAGATGTATAATTAAATATGCAATAATTAATACATGATATTTTATATCCCTCAAAGAAAACCCCATCAACCCATTTCCCCCCCTGCCCCGAACAACAAAGAAAAAAAAGGAAAGAAATAGAAAGAAAGGATCCGGAGCTGCATCTATTGAGAAACTTAGAGAACGTGGGCAGAACATTAGCTAAATTCCAAATTAAATTTTTAGATATTGCCCTGTCAGTAGCAAAAAGAAAACTGCACCAGGAGGCCCGACTCCCCTCTGCTCATCACTTGATGGACCATGGATATGCACAACTGCGTGCCCATGGAGAAAATAGTATATAATTTAAGAAATGAGTATGATACTTTTGCCAAAATATGGCAACCTTATCTAGAGCAATTTGGTGTGCAGCTACAACAGCAGCCCACAGTTCACAAAAGCTACCAAAAGACAACAGCAGTGAAGCACCTCAAAGATTGGAAGTTGATTAGAAAGACTGGCGGGAAGCTGAATTTCTCTTTGCCTTTTCTTCTTACCATTTTTAGTCACTTCAATTGTTTTAGTTGTTTAATTCAGGGGGAAGGGAAGGAAAGCTGTCATTGTAGCTGCCCGCTAACCAGGACGCAACCCAGTATGCAAGATAGCTGCAACTGCGCAGGCCCCACAGGGGCCAACGACCTTCGTCCCAAGTGACCATCTGCTTGGCGGGAAACAACGAGTGGCAGCGGGAACGCTGACCAATCCAAGGCCAGCGCTGCCGTGGCATCACTCCTGTCGTCAGCAGCAGGGAGAGATTTAAGCAGAGCTGCCAGCGCAATAAACCAGTCTTTGACTTCAACTCCTCGTGTGTGTGTCGTTCTTCCCACACTTTGTGGTGGCACGCAAGCTGCAGTGTAATAGAGAAGTGAATTAAACTAAAAGAAAGTGTAAATACTTTAAAAAAGGATTTTTTTTCAGATGGTTGTTTTGGGAAATTTGAAAAATAATTAAAAAAAAAACAAATGGGAAGAAAAAGAACAAATGATTACCAAAGTGTCAATGCCATTCAGTCAATTTTAGCCTTTTCAATATTATATAAATATACCAAGGAATTAATGAGGTTTCACAAGGTTAAAGGAAAATCTCATAAATTTATACCTACCATATGTAAATATGGCTCCAAATTTTTAAAAATGTATTTATTTCTTAAATTGTATATTATCTTCTCAAGAGGTATACAACTGTATTTCCACGTCCCATCTTTCCGTACCTAAATGCGGATCTGATTTCCATGTCAATGCTTTGCATTTTCCAGCAACTGTTAATGCACCTTCTGCAAACTCCTTTTGATAAAGATTCAATTTCAATTTTGGTCTTATCGCCAAAATATTGCCCTATAAAAAGAACATTGGACCTTGTTGAAATTTAACGTGCAATTTGTTCCAAAATCATTCATAAGCTACTTACATTTTCAAATTAAAATCCCATTTCAGATGCTCCTCTACTTACGATGGCTCATTTTACGACATTTCCAATTTACAGTGGTACAATAGTGATATATATTCTAATGAAAATACAATCATTTGGTTCTGTAGTTTCACAATTCGGCGCATGGTGGTGTTGGTGTGACTATCGCTATTGGTTATCGCACCACAGCTGCTGATGCCTGGCGCTATATAGTATTTTTCAGTGTGGAATAAAAGGTATTCAACATTTAAATATAAAATAGGCTTTGTGTTAGGTAAATTTGCCCAGCTGTAGGTCTGAGCACATTAAAGGAGGGCTAGCCTTTCATATTCTGAAGGTGCAGTATTCTTATTTGACATGATTTTTTCACTTACAATAGGCTTGTCAGAACGCAATCCCCCCCATCATAAGTCAAGAAGCATCTGTATATCTATGATGGATTCAATCCCCGGGTGGTGGGGAGGGGGGGCACCATTCCCAGAACTCGGCCACTCATTCACCTTGTGTCCCACTCTTGATGGCGCACAGAACTGGACTTAACCTTGAAAGGGAGACAAGCAGTTGGCTCATCCAAAATCTTTGCCTGCCTGCTGCCTCGACCCATGAATGGCTGGCTTGGCTGTTTATTTATTGCCATCTGCTGCAAGAGCTGACTTGCCTGGATAGCAGGAAAAACAAAGCTTTTTTAAACTATAAAACAATTAAATTTAAAACCAAATCAAACTTGGAGGCAAATCATTGGATGTACTTAAGTCAGAGATTGATGTTCTTGATTAGCCAAGGGATTAAAGGTTATGGGGAGAACAGCTCCATATAGACCCTTTGGCCTATGATGTGCTGATGTATAAATACTTACCCAAACAAAACTAAACCCACCTTACCTCATAACCCCTCTACTTTTCCTTTGTCCATGTGCCTGACTAAAAGTCTCTTAAATGCCTCTATTGTTCCAGCCCCCACTACCACGCCTGGCAATACATTCCAGGGACCAACTACTCTCTCTGTGAAAAATCCTACACCTGACATCTCCCCAAAACTTTTTTCCCTTGCCTTTGTACAGATGTCCACTGGCGTTTGCTCCCCCTCCCCACCCCGCAGGAAAAAAATGCTGACCTCTTACAATCTTGCAGACCTCCATGAAGCCACCTCTAAGCTGGGGAGTGGAGCTGAGTGGGAGAATGGATCAGGTCATGATTAAATAGTGGGGAGGACTCAATGGGATGAAGGGCCTATTTCTGCTCCTATGTCTCGTGGTCTTCAAAAAGTCCATGGGAAGGAGGACCCTGACTGACGGTGCAGGAAATGCATGACTTGGAGTGGGTGCCACTCACTCTGGTCAGCTCCAAGGGGTGGAATATAGAAGCTAGATGACTTTTAAGGTGACCAGGAATCCTAAAGAGTCGATGGCCCAGATTTATTTTTAAACATTTTGAAAATTTTATTTGTTGAATCATGATGCATATGTTAAACATACAATTAATGAATAAAAATTAAAAAGGCACAAAATTCATACATGATTTTTTTTTATAAAACTAATTTCTACAACCCCCCAACCCCCTTCCCTACCCAACCCAGCCCCCTCTAATCTACCCCCAAGAGAGAAAAAAAGAAAGAGGAGATCACATATATAACATAAAAATTCTTCCGTTCTTTGGCTTGGCTTCGCGGACGAAGATTTATGGAGGGGGTAAATGTCCACGTCAGCTGCAGGCTCGTTTGTGGCTGACAAGTCCGATGCGGGACAGGCAGACACGGTTGCAGCGGTTGCAGGGGAAAATTGGTTGGTTGGGGTTGAGTGTTGGGTTTTTCCTCCTTTGCCTTTTGTCAGTGAGGTGGGCTCTGCGGTCTTCTTCAAAGGAGGTTGCTGCCCGCCAAACTGTGAGGCGCCAAGATGCACGGTTTGAGGTGATATCAGCCCACTGGCGGTGGTCAATGTGGCAGGCACCAAGAGATTTCTTTAGGCAGTCCTTGTACCTTTTCTTTGGTGCACCTCTGTCACGGTGGCCAGTGGAGAGCTCGCCATATAACAAGATCATGGGAAGGCGATGGTCCTCCATTCTGGAGACGTGACCCACCCAGCGCAGTGGTTTGGAGCAACACCACTAACGTGCGGAAAGGGAATTTAATGATTCAACCCCATATAATCCAAATACGGGCTTCAAGTTTTACAAAAAAAGAAATAATTATTGCGTAAATTATGTTATCTTTTCCAATGAAATACAAGACCTCATCTCCATATGCCATCTCTGAATACTCAAATCAATCTAATTTTTCCAAGTAATTGCCAAACATTTTCTAGCCACAGTTAAAGCCAATCTCAAAAAGGCGATTTGAAATCTATTTAATTTCAATTCTAAACTAATGCTCTTAATATTATCCAACAAGAACTCCACAGGATTGAATAAAAATTTCACTTTCAAAATAACTTATGGAAATTCCTTGATTTTATTCCAAAAAGGTTTCACCATCTCACATGACCAAGTAGAATGTAGAAAAAAACCTACCTCCTTATGACATCAAAAACATAAATCCGAAGAAATAAAATTATATTTTCTTAATTTTTCTGGAGTTAAATGTAATTGATGAATAAAATTATAATTAATCAATTGATACCTTGCATTTACAATTTTAATCCTCGCTTATCCAATCATCCTGAGAGATGCGTATAGCTAAATCTTTCTCCCATTTCAATCTAGATTTATGAATATCCAGCTTAAGCATTTTATTCTGTAATAAAGCATACATCTCAGATATAAATCCATTCTTACCACCATCAGAGAGTAAAATTTCAAACTTAGATCATCTAGGTAACCATAGAGTATGTCCAAAATTATCGAACAGTAAGGCTTTAATTTGATAGAAAGATAATATTTGAAGGTATATCATATTTCTCTTTCATTCTTTGAAAAGAAATAAAATATCCTGTTTCATAACAATCATACCAATTTAATATCCTTTTGATCCCATAACTCCAAAAGTTGATTATTAAGTGTAAAGAGGAAAGTGTATTTTGATACAAAGGAATTTTACCTGAAATCATACCTTGAGTACCTATGACTTGTATACCATAAATCCATTAAGTGTTTCAAAACATGTAAATTATAATTACTCAACAATTTAGAATTCCATCTATTAAAGAAACTGATCCATCTTCTTCTCGCCAATCTGAGATAATTCAATATTAGCCCATACCAAAGGTTTATCTACTTCAAACACCCTATTAATAAATTTCAATTGTGCTGATTCATAATAATTTCAAAAATTAGTATGTTACAAGCCTCCTAATTCATATTTCCAAGTTAATTTCTGTAATGATACCTTTACCATTTTATCTTTCCTTAAAAAATTTCTTTTCAATCTTCTTCAGCATGATGCTGAACCAAGCCATGAAAGACCCCAACAATGAAGACGCTGTTTACATCCGGTACCGCACGGATGGCAGTCTCTTCAATCTGAGGGGCCTGCAAGCTCACACCAAGACACAAGAGAAACTTGTCCGTGAACTACTCTTTGCAGACGATGCCGCTTTAGTTGCCCATTCAGAGCCAGCTCTTCAGCGTTTGACGTCCTGCTTTGCGAAAGCTGCCAAAATGTTTGGCCTGGAAGTCAGCCTGAAGAAAACTGAGGTCCTCCATCAGCCAGCTCTCCACCATGACTACCAGCCCCCCCACATCTCCATCGGGCACACAAAACTCAAAACGGTCAACCAGTTTACCTATCTCGGCTGCACCATTTCATCAGATGCAAGGATCGACAATGAGATAGACAACAGACTCGCCAAGGCAAATAGCACCTTTGGAAGACTACACAAAAGAGTCTGGAAAAACAACCAACTGAAAAACCTCACAAAGATAAGCATATACAGAGCCGTTGTCATACCCACACTCCTGTTCGGCTCCGAATCATGGGTCCTCTACCGGCATCACCTACGGCTCCTAGAACGCTTCCACCAGCGTTGTCTCTGCTCCATCCTCAACATCCATTGGAGCGCTTTCATCCCTAACGTCGAAGTACTCGAGATGGCAGAGGTCGACAGCATCGAGTCCACGCTGCTGAAGATCCAGCTGCGCTGGGTGGGTCACGTCTCCAGAATGGAGGACCATCGCCTTCCCAAGATCATGTTATATGGCGAGCTCTCCACTGGCCACCGTGACAGAGGTGCACCAAAGAAAAGGTACAAGGACTGCCTAAAGAAATCTCTTGGTGCCTGCCACATTGACACCGCCAGTGGGCTGATATCGCCTCAAACCGTGCATCTTGGCGCCTCACAATTTGGCGGGCAGCAACCTCCTTTGAAGAAGACCGCAGAGCCCACCTCACTGACAAAAGGCAAAGGAGGAAAAACCCAACACCCAACCCCAACCAACCAATTTTCCCCTGCAGCCGCTGCAACCGTGTCTGCCTGTCCCGCATCGGACTGGTCAGCCACAAACGAGCCTGCAGCTGACGTGGACTTTTACCCCCTCCATAAATCTTCGTCCGCGAAGCCAAGCCAAAGAAAAAATTTCTCACCAAAGCATTTAAATATTCATTTTAATACAATTAACCTGTCCTTTTAATGTAATCGGTGAATCTTTCCATCGATTCAAATCATATTTAATTTTAGACAATAATGGCAATTAATTAAATTAACATAAAAGACTATAATTATAATCTACCTTAACACCAAAATACTTAATCTGATCTGACCATTTAAATTTCACAAAATGCTTACACGAAGAATAATCTATTTCAGCTAAAGGCATAATCTCACACTTTTCCAAATTAATTTTATAACCTGATACCTCATCGTACTGCTCCAATCTATCATGTAAGTTTCTCAAAGAATTCCGAGGTTCTGTTAAATATATCAAAACATCATCTGCAAACAAATTGATTTGAATTTCATCAGATTTCACCTTAATATCTTTAATATTATTATCTTGTCTAATCATCTGAGCCAAAGGTTCAATAACTAATGCAAATAGAGCTGGTGACAAAGGGCAGCCTTGCCTAGTTGAGATGGCCCAGCTTGAGATGTTTTTCCCCCCTCCCTCCCTCTGTGTGCCAAAGTGAACGCCAGAGGATCAAGGTTTTTTACTCTCTCCATTGCCCATGTCACAACACATTAACACGAGAATGTTTAATTTTTGCCTAGGACCAATTAAAGGGATCTTCCCAAGTGGGTGGCGCACAGCGAAAACGACCTTGCTCAGGTGAGTCCTGTGGGTGAACTCTCACAAGCTGACCAACTCCAGGGCACAGCACGGTTTCACTTATTGAAGGATACAATCCAACCCACCCCCACCCACAGTTAGTTCTCTTATTAAAAGACAGCATTGACAAATCACTCAAGACTTTATTCCCTGAAGCATCAGATTTGATAGATATATACAAAATTACCATATGTGAGGGATATAGATAGAGTAAATGAAGGCTTTACCCACTGAGGTTGTGAAAAATTAATGAGAGGACAGGGGTTAAGGGTGAAAGGTGAGATGTTTAAAGGGAACATTCAAGGGAAATTGTGCAGAGAACAGTGAGAGTGTGGATCAGGTTGCCAGCTGAAGTGGTGAATGCAGGGCTGATTTTGAAAAGTTTGGACAGGTAACTGGATGCACGGAGAGCATGGTGCAGGCCAGAGGGATTAAGCCAGTGGTTCTCAATCTTTGTCTTTCCACTCACATCCCACTTTAAAAGTATTCCCTATGCCATCAGGATTGCTTAAGGTGGTCTGTGAGTGGGAAGGGAAGGTTGAGAATTACTGCTCTAGAGCCAATTGTTACTGAAATATTTTGCTTGAGAAAAATTGTCATTGTCCCATTTCCTTTGGAGATCTGAAACTGTGCACATGAGTCCATGAGGCACAATTAAAACAGTGGTTTTCAACCTTTTTCTTTTCACCCACAGACCACTGTGCTCTTACTAACACAGAGCACCGATGGCCTAGGGAATACTTAAAGTGGGATGTGAGTGGAATAAAAGGTTGAGAACCATTGGTCTAGGCAGATCAGAGGGGCTGAAGGGCCTGCTTCTGGGCTGTAGTGTTATATTAAGCATTACTACATTGCACAGAAATAATTTCTAGATTGATGTGTCTCCGCTGGGAAGAACAAATCACTCTTTCAAGGCACAGGAAGAGGAATTTTTTTAAAGAAAGGTAATGACACAGCATGGGAGAAGGCCCTTTGACCGGTGCTACCCGATAACACCCAATTAACCAATCAACTGGAGCAACCGGAGAACGTACAAACTCCTTGCAGCAGTGGATTCGAACCCGGCTCACTGGCGCTCTGCTAACTGCCTGTGTAGTGGGTGGGTTTTCTTTACACAGTATCACTTTCCTACACTGTCATCTGTTAGAAAACATATTATACCTTCTAGACCAACCATTCTCAACCTTTTTTTGGCCATAGCTTCCCCCCCACCCCCCAAGACTCTGCTCAGTTTATGAGCCTCCTTCCCTGTGAAGCAGTCAAGGTTTGGTTTCTTCCGTACTTCTCTCCTACCCATTTCATTTAAAAAAATTAAAATATTTATGTGAGGTGAAAGGGCTTTTACTTAAATATGCTGTGGCTGCCAGGGGGGATATAGGGCTCTGCTGAGACCAGTGGTTTTCAAACTTTTTCTTTCCTCTCACATACCACCTTAAGTAATCCCTGTGCCATCGGTGCTCTGTGATTGGTAAGGGGTTGCTTTAAGTCATATGTGAGTGTGGTATAAAGGTTGAGAACCACTGCTCCAGACTCAATTATTACTGAAATATTTTGCTTGAGAAAAATTGTCACTGGTCCATTTCCTTTAGAGTTCTGAAACTGTGCACATAATGAGTCAATTGGGTATGATTAAAACAACCAATCCTCATCGAGGGCTCAGTAGTGGAGAGGGTCAAGAATTTCAAATTCCTGGGTGTCAACATTTTCAAGGATCTGTCCTGAAGTCTCCATGTTGATGCAATCACAAAGAAGATTCACCAGCGCCTATACTTTGTCTGAGGAGATTTGTTATGTCATGTATGTATGTATTCTGACAATAAATCGGAATCTAAATAACAACACATCAACAAGACAATGCAGGGAGCTTTATAGAATCATAGTTATATATACAACACGGAAACAGACTCCTTGGCCCAACTCATCCATCCACACTTCACCTGTGAAATCTGCAGGGGTTATCTGCATCCAGTGGTTCTCTTGCAGCCTCTTCTACATTGGAGGCAGGACTGAGAGATCGCTTCGTTCAGCAGCTTTGCTCTGTCCATGGCACGGGCCTCCCAGTGACCAACCCATTTCAATTCCCAACCCCATCTCATGCCTTCATGTCTATCCATGGTCACACGCACTGCCCAACCGAGGCCACCCACGATCTGGAGGAGCAACAGCTTGTATTTCTATCTGGACACCTTCCAGCCACGCGGCTTTTCCAGTTGCCGTGAGGGGGCTCCCTCATCTTTCCCTTTCCCCCCCCTTTCCTCCCCAATCAATTCTTAGCATTTCTCTCCTGCCCTCCTATTCAAGTCCACCTCTGGCCTGTTGGCCCGAGTTCCTCCCCCTGCCCTTTTGTTATTCAAGCACCTGCCTGTTTTTTCCTCATACCTTGAAACGTTGGTTATATATCTTCACCTCCTATAGACGCTGCAGGACCTGCTGAGCGATTTTGTGTATTAAGCAGTTTAGCACCTTTCTCTTTCTTGTCAGATAGCTCTGCTGAGGCTGCAGCATCTTCCAGTGGCACCAGCATGAAGGAGCAGACCAACTCCCATCAACAGGCAAACGCTGGCTCATCAGAGACTGCAGGAGGAATCCTCTGGCTTTTAACCAGGTATCTGCTCTTTCTGTTCAGTTAGTCATTACATGTGAAACTTTTTTAAAAATAGAAGCTTAATTCCCCCTCTCCCCCAGGATTTGGCTACGCACAGCAAGGCCCAGAATCCAGAGGCCTTGCACTGAAATTTCCCTGAGTGTGATGGCTCCCTGTAACCCAACTTCAAGATTCCGTTTATGCGCAAAAGGTTTCTCCTTTGTCCTGTGAAGACGCACAAGAGGTGCGATTAATGTGGCACATTAACAAGAAGGAGAAAGTTCTTTCGGAGAATTAAACGAGAATGTCTGCAAATGTCGGGATCGAGTGCAGTGTAGAAACTTGGCAGGTCATGTGGTGCCCACAGGAAGTAAAGGGCAATCAATGCTTCGGCCTCCGACCTCAACCTGTTTTACCTCACTCCCAATAAAAGATTTGGCCCGAAACGTTGGCTGTCTTTTACTTTCCATGAACGCTGTTGGACCTGGTGAAGTTCACAAGTTTTTGTTGAAATATGCTTCGTTATGACAGGCTCCTTTAACAGAGTTTATGGAAACAGACCCATCGATCATCCTGTTTGCCTGTGTTCAACTCGTATCCCACTAAACCAAGGGTGGCCAAACTGTTTTGGTTAAGGGGTCACAGGCCAAACAGTATTAAAGCCCAGCAGTTTTCAACTGGTTACACTGCAAGAAAAGGTGTTTTTAGACCAGAAAATTCCTGCACCATCGAAAATTCATTTTCAATCAAATTTGATGTGCTTGCATATTACAGTAGACATTTCTGAATCTGCTGCTCTTTAATTAAATCTAAATGAATACCATAAAACTTTAAGACTCTCATTAAAAGCAGTGCAAAATAAAAAGCTGGGGATCAAAATAAGATCAAGAAAGGGACACTCCTCCCCAATTCTCAGTGAATACAGTTCAATGATTCTGATGCAATGTGTCAATCTGTAGATGGACTATTAAAGATCGGCTGCTAAAGTTAACAGATTCTTTGCAAATCGAACAAACACACTTCTCCTTCAAACCTGTGAAAAAGTATTCATTTTCCCTATGTCAGAAAATTTTGGAACTCGCTTGTGATTTTCTGTCTTTTTGGTTCCGTCATGTTTAATGTTTTTTTTAAAACAGTTCAACGGTTTTTTAAACTGAGGTAAATGTTGTTTTAAATTGAGGTCAGCGTTTTTAAATTGAGGAAAACTTTTTTTTAACACAGGTAATGTTTTTTAACTGAGGGAAACGTTTTTTAACTGTTAATTTTTTTGAGACTCTGGTAAACTTTTTTTAACTGGTTAATTTTTAAACTGAGGTAAATATTTTTAAACTGCGATAAATTAATTTTTTTAACTGAGGTAAACGTTTTTTAAAACTGAGATAAAAGTTTTCTTAACTATTTTTAAAAACTGAGGTAAACTTTTTTTAACTGAGGGAAATGTTTTTTTAAACTGAGTAACATATTTTAACTGAGATAAATGTTTTTTTTAAACTGAGGAAACGTTTTTTAACAGGTAAACAATTTTTTAACAGGTTAACATTTTTTTTAACTGAGTAAGTTTTTAAACTGAAGTAAATGTTTTTTTAACAGAGATAAACTTTTTTTTAAACTGAAGAAACTTTTTTTAACTGAGGTAAACGATTTTTTAACTGAGGTTAACATTTTAAACTGAGGTTAACTTTTTTTAAAACTGAGGAAACATTTTCATCAATGAGGAATATTTTCATGGTCGGTCTGGTAGTTGTTCAAAATGTCAGCGACATCTAGTGTTGAAACCAAGCGGTGCAATATACATACAATGCAATTTATTGCTTGAGACTACGTTCTAACATGCCAAATTCTATATTATTTTTAAAATTCACCCTGTGCCAATTAAAAACTAGCAATGGTCCGCAGTTGGGCTGGGGGCTGTAGTTGAAACATTTCCTATCCATGTGCTTGTCTGTATGTCTTCTAGGTATTATAATTGAATCTGCCTTTTACCACTTCCTTTGGCAGCCTGTTCCATGTACCCACCACTTTTTGTGTGAAAATGTTTTGCCCCTCAGGTCCCTTTAGAATCTACACCCCTCCCCCCACCAAACTTAATTCAATGCTTCGAGTTTTAGGTGCCCCTACTCTAGAAAATAGACTGACCGTTCTATTCTCCTCATGAAGCTGTATACCTCATCTTAACCATGGTGGGGATGTTCAGCAGGTGAGAGGAAGTAGAATGGGACTTGTACAGTATGCAAACATGCTGGAGAAACTCAGCAGGTCACACAGAGTCCACGTCACCAACGTTTTGGGCCTGTGCCCTTCGTCAAGGTATGAGCAAAAATCAGGCCTTAACAAAAAGTTGGAGGGAGAGGGGAGAGGAGAGAAGGGAGGAAGGTGGAAGGGGAGGAGCTCAGGCTGACAGGTAGACACCGTTGGATGGGAGAAGAGAAAGGAGTTGAGAAGTGATGGGGGACAGGGCAACACTCTGATAGGAGAGGGGGGTGGGTGGGGATCTGGAGGAAAGGAGACAGAGGGTTAAGGTGGAGACTCGGGGAAGGGAGTTAAGGGAAACGAGAGAAGACTCTGATAATGCCATCTAATTGGAGAGCACCCAGATAGAATATAAGGTGTTCCTCCAAGTTGAGGGTGGTTTCGGTTTGGCAGTGCATGGGCCCATGGATATGGCTCTCCCAACTGTATCCATCCTGTTTCTCCCCCTTCCTCCCGACTCTCCTCCCCACCTCACCCCCCACTTTTTCATTCATGTACCTGCCTGCTTTTCCCTCACACCTTGGTGAAGGCCCAGGCCAGAAACGCTGGTTATGCTGTACTTCCCATGGACACTGCGTCACCTGCTGACTTTCCCCAGCATGTTGGTGTGTAGCACTGGATGCCTGGACCCCGGCATCGGCAAACTTTCCTGTTTAACTCCAGAACAGGGCTTGTGGTGGGACTGGAGGTGTGGGAATAGGCTGATTGAAATCATAGTTGAGTATTCTGCTCTCCGAAGCTAATTTCACAATGCTGCTGCCAACTTAATGAGGCGAAACAACAAAGTCTGCAGTCGTGAGGGTTGCGTGCAAGACACAAACGTGCTGGAGAAACTCAGCAGGACCTCGGCAGTGCATTTGCGGGTGGCTAACATCACATTTTGAGACACGTCAGGTGAATGTTGCTGGAGTTCTTTACCATGATATCATTCTCCAGCTGCCTGGCCAAGCACAGCTCCTGGTGTTCAAGAGGAACTGCACTCTGGGTGTTACAGGTAGTGTTGGTTTGTCAGTGGCCAGGATAAAAGGCACAAGCTGCCTGCCCCTGACCAGCCGATCTCTGATCCCCTTCAACCCACCAACACCAACACATCCCCTCCCCACCCCAACTCTCTCCGTAGTCAGGAGAGGGAAAACCAATGAGAAAATCCTTCCTCTCCTTTCCAGCATTGGGGGCAGTTAGAAGTGGAGCTCCAGCCAGCCAGGCATAGACATGAACGCGTTAAGAAGGCATGCAACGTGCTAGCCTTCAAAGTCAGGGCATTGAGTTCCAGAGCCGTTAGATGATGTTGTAACTCTATTAAAAATCTGGTTCGACTGCACTTGGAATATTGTGTTCAGTTCTGGTCACCTCATTACAGGAAGGATGTGGAGAGAGGGCAGAGTAGATTTTCCAGGATGTTGCCTGGATTGGGAACAAGTCTTATGAGGCAAGGCTGGCAGAGCTGGGAGTTTTCTCTTTGGAGCGTAGAAGGATGAAAGGAGACTTAATAGAGGTAGATGATAAATTATGTGAGGCATAGATAGGGTGGACAACTATCACCTGTTTCCCAGGGTGACAGTAGCAAATACCAGAGGGCATCTGTTTAAGATGAGGGAAGGAAAGTTCAGGGGAGACGTCAGGGGCAAGTTTTAACAGAGAGTGTTGGGTGTGTGGAATGCATTGCCAGGGGTGGTGGTGGAGGCTGGTACAATAGGGACACTTAAAAAACTCAGACAGGCGCATGGATGTAAGAAAAATAGAGGGGTGAGGGGTGTGAGATGGGGAAGGGTTTGATTATTTACTAGGCTGATAGAGGTCAGAACTACATTGTGGGCCGAAGGGCTTGTACTGTGCAGGGATGTTCGATGTTCTATGACCATTCTATTCGCTATTCCTTCCTTTGCAGTATCTTCCATCCGTTCAACCTGCTCTTTGGCACAAAGAAAACAGAATAATAACTACTGCCTCTGAACTGCCAGGAGAAAGGTGCTTAAACTGTTGAATGTTTGTGTGGTTTTGAAGCAGCTTTTCATTCAAAATCCATTTGGATCTAGAGCAAATAGGATTTAGTCACTCAGTTGGAACGATAGGGGGCTGAGGTGACACGATCAAACTGTTAAATGTTGTGATGTTGAAATGGTGAGTGAATTCTGTTTAAAAGCCTTAATGTGTCTGTTACAGAGCCCTCCATACCCAGCGCTGGGGAACAGTCCCATCCTTGACACTGGGACAGGAATCCCCGCTGAAGCCTTCCTCTACACCCAGTACTGGGGGACAGGTCCATCTCTAACCCCTGGCCTGATCCCTCCCCCAACATCCAGTGGTGGGGGACAGTCCCATCTCTGACCCCAGGGCTGATTCCTCCGTCTACACCCAGGACTGGGGGACAGGCCCATCCCATCCCCTGGGCTGATTCCTCCCTCTACACTCAGTATTGGGGGACAGACTCATCACTGACCCCTGTGCCGATCCCTCCCCCTGTACACAGTAGATAGGACAGGCCCATCTCTGAACCCTAAGAAGATCCCTCCCACTGCACCCAATGCTGGGGAACAGGCCCATTTCTGACCCCTGGGCTGATCCCTCCCTCTGCACCCTGTTCTGGGGGACAAGCCTATCTCTGACCCCCATACTGATCCCTCCCTCTGTACCCAATTCTGGGGGACAGGCTCATCTCTGACCCCTGGGCTGGTCCCTCTGTCTGCACCCAGTACTGGTGGGGGGGGGGGGGGTTCTCTGCTGTTCCCTCCCCTTTCTCCCCAGGGACACAGGTGATGATGGGTAGTGATGGGAGACTACATAAATACATCATTTTCATGAGCCAGTGGGATGCTGAGGTCCAAACAGCGATGGCCAACCACCCCCTTGAGGACCATCGTGGAGTGAGCATCCCATTTAATTCACCCCAGCAAAGAAATCCTGTTCTGCTGAGTACACCTGTTCTTTGAAATCCATTTCCTGCTTCAAGTTGCTGTTGGTGATTAGAAAAGTTGTGAATTAAATAAAACTGTTGGGAGAACTCGGCCTCTCTGCACTATCGCTTTGTTCTCTTCAGTAGAAGCCTTCCAACCTACACAAATACATACAAGGATGGCTCAAAGCAATGGTGGCCATTCACCTTACGGAGAGGGATCTAGGAATAAGGCACACAGGACCCTGAAAGTGGCAGATCGGGTGGTCAAAAAGGCTTCTATCAGTCAGAGTTTTGAGTACAGGAGATGGCAGGTCATGTTACAGTTGTACAAAACCTTGGCGAGGCCCTGTTCGGAGAATGGTGTTCAGTTTTGGTCACCACACCACAGGAAATACGTCGTTAACCTGGAGAGGCTGCAGAGAAGATTGCCAAGGATGTTGCCAGGACTCAGGGGCCTGAGCTACAGGGAGAGGTTGAGCAGGCGAGGACTTTCTTCCTTTGAGCGAAGTAGGGGTGATCTCACAAAATCACGGGTGGCACAGTTGGCACAGCTGTTACAGCGACAGCAATCGGGACCTGTGCCTTCTCTAAGGAGTTCCCCGTGTCTGTGTGGGTTTTCCCCAGGGGCTCCAGTTTCCTCCCACCATTTGCAACGTACCAGGGGGTTGTAGGTTAATTGAGTGTAATTGGGCGGTGCAGAATCGTGGGCTGAAATGGCCTGTTACCGCACTGTACGTCTATATTACATTTTGTTAAAATTAAAATAGACTGGGTGAAGTTTTTTTTGCCCAGGGTAAGGTTAATTTTGGGATGTATAATCAAAATAGGACATATGCAGTGAAGGGGAGGGCATTGAGGAATGCAGAGGGATCTTGGAGCATTCTTTGAAGGTGGATTCCCATGTAGATAGGTGGTGAAGAAGGCTTTTGGTATGCTGGCCATTATAAATCATAGCATAGAATATAGGAGTTCGGAGGTGATGTTGAGACTGTTTAAGCATTGTTTGGAATATTGTGTGCATTTCTGGTCTCCAAATTATAGGAAGGATATCAATAAGTTTGTGGGTGCAGAGAAGATTTACTAAAATGTTGCCTGGATTGCAGTATCTTGAATACAGAGAAAAATTGAGTGGACTGGGACTTTATTCATTGGAGCGTAGAAGGTTGAGGGGGGGATTTGATAGAGGTATTTAAAATTATGAGAGGGATAGAGGAGATGTGAATAGGCTCTTTCCCCTGAGGGTAGGGGAGATTGGAACAAGGGGTCATAAGTTAAGGGTTAGGGGGCAAAACCGTAGAAGTGACATAAGAGGAAGCTTCTTCACTCAGAGAGTGGTGGCTGAGTGGAATGACCTTCCGGAAGTGGTAGTTGCAGCAGGGCCAATTCTGTAATTTAAGAGGAGGTTGGATGAGTACATGGATGTGAGGGGGTTGGAGGGTTTATGAGCAGGGAGCAGGTAGGTGGAACTAGTGGACTTTTGCGCAAATCGGTGGGACTAGAAGGGCTGATGTGGCCTGTTTCCACACTGTAATTGTTATATATGGTTATATAGAAGCAGTAACCAGAGGACAGAGGTTAAGGATGGGTGGTGGGAGATATTTAACAGGAACCTGTTGGGTGATTTCT
This sequence comes from Narcine bancroftii, assembly GCF_036971445.1. Lineage (NCBI taxonomy): Eukaryota > Metazoa > Chordata > Chondrichthyes > Torpediniformes > Narcinidae > Narcine > Narcine bancroftii. The sequence goes on along the minus strand of NC_091476.1, from coordinate 61,189,709 downwards.
GATAGACACGGGGAGGTGGGTATGTGGAACAGGCTGCCGCAGGAAGAGAATGAGGTCGGGACGATTTTGTAACATTTAAGAAACATTTGCATGGATACGTATATGGTTTGTGAGGTATAGAGCCAAATACAGGCAGGTGGGATGTTTTGGGTTGACATGGGTAAGTTGGGTCAAGGGGCCTGTTCCTAACCCTGGAGAATAGACCTTCCACCTCATTCTCTGCTCGTCACCCTCCAGGGCTGGCCAGAGCCTCTTGTGCTCAAGAGAAAAAGAGTCCTGGGCTCGACTGAGACCCAAGGTGTGGAGAAGTTCCCTCTTGTGAAAGAATCCAGAACCTGGGCATCACAGGTTCAAAATCAAGGGTTGCCCAATTCAAGGGACAAGATGAAAATCTTTCCCTCAAGGGCACAGTCTTTGAAATTCGGAGACGAGTTAAGAGAGATTAATGTTAACCAAGTGGGAGGAAGGTTTCTGGGGGAGGGGATAAGGAGGAGAAGCTACGATTTCCTTTCATGGTGGAATAAGCACAAAGGGAATGGCTTCAATCTGGTTGTACACTGTTTCAACCTGCCCAAAATGGCAGAGGTTCATCATGCAGTTGCTGACCCTTCCCTCAATACTCATCATCAGTGAGACAGAAGGGACTGATCAGCCCACTCCCTCTCCATGTCTGTGGGGCTGAAGAGGGGACTTATCTCGGGAGTGAACACTTCCTGATGGCCAAGGAATCGCACTGACGCCTCTCTCAGAAGACTGAGCATGTTCCAACATTTCCCCTCCCCCCTTGTCCCTCCACCCCTTCTAACAGAGGCACCATCATCATCAGACTCGCTGGGCGCATCCCAGTGCGGGGCAGGAGCGGCTCTGCTCAGTGTCAGTTGCCGCAGCAGGAAGCAATGGTCGCAGCTCGGAACATCATGCAAACCTGCCCTCTCCCTCTGCGGACTCCATCCCCACCTCCCACTGTCCGGGAAAGGCAGCCGATGTACTGAAGGACCCATCCTACCACCAGAGAGAAGGTTCAGAAATGTGAAAGTGTGCTTAAAGACAGTTTCTTCCCCACAGTTATCGGGCTCGTGAATGAGCCTGACTTTGGACTGATTGATCCTTTTCTCATGGTAACAAAACACTCTGGAACTGTGCCCTTAACATGTGGCCGCAGGCGCACTGACTGATCGCAGGAGTGAATCAGACGCAAGTTGACAAATAAGCAAAGTTAACTTTTTTGACATTTTATTGCACTCAGGAGGAGTGTGACACATTGGATGGAGCCCTCACCCTCTGCTGCTACCGATGAGTGGGCAGATCCTGGCAAACATCAGGGGTCAGGAAGGAAGCAGCTCATCAGAACTGTAGAGTGTGACTGACTCTTCTATTAACTGAGATAACACACATCTACACACTGCACGGATGTGTGAGGGAGAGTGGAGAAGGGAGAGGGGTGGTGGGACGGGGAGGGAAGACGGGGGGAGCTGTGCGTGAGAGGAGAGAGGGAGAGAAGGACAGAAAGAGAGGGGCTAGAGAGGGAAGAGGCAGAGCAGGAAGAGAGGGGGGGCTTAGAGGGAGAGAGAGAGGAAAAGGGAGGATGGTGAGAGGGCAGAGAGAGAGAGAGACAGACAGAGAGAGAGAGAGAGAGACAGAGACTGAGGAACGTTTCAAGATGGGGCTGCAGAGAGGGAATGGACAGACTGACTGGGGTAGAGGTTGGGATAGAGATTTCAGGAAGGTAGAGGGTGGCTGGAGAGACAGAGATGATGTCACAGTCCCGGGCCCAGGGAGTTTCACTGCATCAGGCACCCGGGAGACCGCCCCTCAGTCCATCCCCACCCCCACTGACCACCAACCTGCTGCCTGGTTTGGATCTGGAGGTACCAGGAGGGTGTGACCCTGCGAGGAGCTGGTTTGTTGCCTGGCAACATTCCTGGGATTTTGGAGGCGGCGTGGGGGCGGGGAAATCAACCTCATAGAGTCCTGACATTAAGAGGCCAAGGTTGCCCTAATGGTGACCTCTCGACCTCTGACTTCAGGCATGTCCACTCCAGCAGATCTTGTGGGGTTGGGGGGGGTGGGGGGAGTCAACTCTCTCCCTTCCTCTCCCAGTCCTTGCCTTGTGCCACCTCAGGGGGTAAATGCCCCAAACTCCAAACCATTCCTCCAGTCAGGCTTGCAATGGAGGTCAGAGGTCGGTGAGAGGTCGGGGGCTTGACCAAACCAATGTCAAGTGAGATGAAACCCCGGTTCCCTGAGATTCTCCTCCCCACCCCAATCTCGGGCTCAGATGCCCTGCCCCCACCCTCCGGCCAATCCCTGATCTTCTTTTCCCCCACCCTCTCTGCCAATCATCCAGTCCCTCCACAAATGGAGAGGGAAGAGTCTTGAATCATTGCTGCTACCTGTTGGGGAGAGGGGGGAGAACAAGCATCTCCATATCCTGCACCCCACCCCCACCTGGTTCAACCCAGGGAGGAGGGTTGGGATTAATTCTTCCACCCTTTCCCCCAAGGAGTATACAAAGTGTCTGGGGTGGGGGTCGGGGAGGATATCTCCATCCCACCAAGGTTGGAGGAGGCTGGAGAACCCCGCGGTGAGGGTGGGCGGGTGTCTAGATCACGAAAGGGTTAAATCTGCATCCCAACCAGGAGAATAGGGGATAGTGGAGGGGTATGGGATGGGGTGAGGAAGGGGGAGGTGTTGGGGATGAGGGAGGGGGTTGGTGTGAGGGAAAGGGAGAGGATGGGGATGGGGAAGAGATGGAGGTAGGGGAGGGAGGTGGTCTTGGGATGGAGGAATGACCATAACATGGGTTAACATTCTACAGGAGGCATTCGATAAATGTTTCAAATTACAGCTTTAAAGAAGTTTCAAAATACATCTCATCCCCCGCGAGCACATCCTGATGCTTGCAGGGGCCTTGACTGGACGTCCACAGAGGCCTCATCCAGATGTCTATATGGGCCTCGTATGTCCGCAGGTGCCTTGTCCTTACGTCTGCAGGGGCCTTGACCAGATGTCCACAGGGACCTCATCCAGATGTCCACAGGGGCCTCGTTTGTCCGCGGAGACCACGTCCTGTTGTCCACGGGGGCCTCGACTGGACGTCCACGGGGCCTCGACCGGACGTCTGCGGGGGCCTCGACCGGACGTCCGCGGGGGCCTCGATCGGACGTCCGCGGGGGCCTCGACCGGACGTCCGCGGGGGCCTTGACCAGATGTCCGCTGACTACCTTGTCCGGATGTCTGCAAGGACCTTGTCTGGACGTCCGCAGGGGCCTTGACCAGACTTCCGCAGGACACCTCATATGGCTGTCCACAGGGCGCCTCGTCCTGATGTCTGCAGGGACCTCGTCCACATGTCTGCATTGCACACAGGACGGAGTCTCGGTGGCCCCCACCTGGTTGGAGTCACTGGACGGGATTAGGAGGGAGTGTTGGAGGGATGGGGGAGGAGTGAGAAGGGCAGGGGAGATGGTGGAGGGGTGGGGAATTGGGGAAGGGTGGGGAAAGTGAGTAGGTAGTGGAGGGGTGGGGGAAAGTGGGGAGGTGGTGGAGGAGTTGGGGAAGTTGGGGAGCAAGAGAGGTGGGGAGTGGTAGGGGAAGTGAGGGGGTGGGGGTGAGGATAGGGGAAGGAAGGGTGTGGGATGTGGGTAAGTGGGGGTGTGAGGGGAGGAGTGGGGATCTGGAGGAGGTGGGGAAAGGGTGGGGGAGGATGGGGGAGCAGGAGGGATTGGGGAGCGGAGGATGGAGTGAGTGGGAGGAGGGGGTGGGGGAGATAGTGGAAGGGTAGGGGAAGCAGGAGTAATCGCGGGTGGGGGAGGGAGGTGGGGGTAAATAGGAGGGAGGGGTGGGGGGAGCTTGGCCTGCGGGCTCCTGTTGCCATTTGGCATCTAGTCAGGGCAGTGGAGGCTCTGCCCGTTGGAGAGGTTCTGCAGGTCCCCCAGGTTCTTCATTTTCCTCAGCTGCAGATCGTCCAGCTTTCTCCACAGTTCCTCCCTCTCTCGCTCCTTCTTCATTTCTCTGCAGGCACAGAAAAGAGTCTGAGCACCCTCATTCCACCTGTCTACGTTTGCCCCATGTCCCTCACCCCATCTATCCATGGATTCGTCCCAATATTTCTTAAACACTGCAATTCAGGAGATTTGGTAGGACACTGAAGGCAAACAAATTTTTTACAGTTGTACCTGGAGAACATTCTGCCCGGTGGCATCACTGTCTGACAGGAAAAGGCCATAGAGAGCTGTGAACTCAGCCAGCACCATCATGGGCACCAGTCTCCACTCCACCGAGGACACCTACAATAGGCGGTGTCTCAAGAAAGCAGGTTCAATATTCAAGACCCTCCCCCAGGCCATACCCTCTTCACTCTGCTACCATCAGGAAGGAGCCTGAAGATGAGCCCCCAGCGGTGCAAGGACAGCTTCTTCCTGCCTGCCATCGGATTCCTGAATGGGCAATGAACCTCGCTTTCTCCTATTTCCACTCATAGCTATCGATGCCCTGTGCTGCTGTCGTGCAACAGATTTTGTGACATGCTCATGATAATAAATTCTGATTCACCAACCTCCTCCAGCAGCCTGTTTCATACACCCACCACCCTCTGTGTAACTTTAGTCCTCAGGTTCTCGCTAAATCTCCCCCTCCCTCACCTTCAGCCTGTAGTTAGTGATTACTTGATTCAGCTGATCTATTTCTTATCATTTTGTCCACCTCAAAAGATTGCTCCTCCTCCTGCACACCAAAGGAATAAAGCCCTGGCCTGGTCCACCTCACGCGCCCCCCCCCCCACCAAAAGTCTCTGCACCCTATCCGACTTTATGGCATCTTTCCTGCATCACGGTGACCAAAACTGGACACAATACGAGGAAGTGGAGGGATGGGTTAGTAAAGTTGGGGGTGGTGGGTGTTGTGGATGGTGTGGAAGGTCATCAGCAGGACATTGATAGGATGCAAAACTGGGCTGAGAAGTGGCAGATGGCGTTCAACCCAGATAAGTGGTGAAGGGGTTCATTTGGGTCAAATATGATGGCAGTGTGGAGGGTTAGAGGGATCTTGGGGTCAGAGTCCTGGGGGACGCTCAAAGCAGCTGCGCAGGTTGATTCTTGGTAAAGAAGCCATATGGGGATTTGGCCTTCATTAACCGTGGAATTCAATTTAGGAGCCAGGAGGTAATGGTACAGTTCTACAGGACCCTGGTCAGACCGTACTTGGAGAACTGTGCTCAGTTCTGGTCGCCTCACTACTGGAAGGACGTGGAAGCCATAGAAAGGGAGCAGAGGAGATCAACAAGGATGTTGCCTGGTTTGGGGAGCAGGCCTGGCAAACAGGTTGAGTGAACTCGGCCTGTTCTCCTTGGAGTGCCGGGAGATGAGAGGTGACCTGAGAGAGATGTTTAAGCTGATAAGAGGCATGGATCTTGTGGATAGTCAGAGGCTTTTCCCCAGGGCTGAAATGGTCACCACAAGAGGACACGGGTTTAAGGTGCTGGGGAGTGGGTACAGAGGATATGTCAGGGGTGGGTTTTTTTATATATGCAGAGAGTTGTGGGTGCGTGGAATGGGCTGTCGGCAACGGTCGTGGAGGCAGTTACGATAGAGTCCTTTAAAAGACATTTGGAAAAATAGAGGGCTGTGGGTAATTTCTATGGTAGGGACTTGGTCGGCACAACTTTGTAGGCCAAAGGGCCTGTATTGTGCTGTAAGTTTTCTGTTTTTAATACTCCAAATGGGATTTTACCAACATATTGTATAACTACTACATAACCTTAATATATTCCTCCTCACCCCTGTCACCTTAAATGTATGCCCTTTGGTTACCAGCTCCCCTGCTAACTTTTCCATTAAAAAAATCTCTTTAATTCATTTCAAACAATGAGGGAAAGGCTACCGGCCCCCATCTTGACAATCTTTTACAGGAGCACAGTTGAGAGTCTGGCTGCATCACTGTGTGGGACAGTAGCCGCAAAGCATCAGACAGGAAGGCACTGCAGAGGATCATCAAAACAACCGAAAGGATTACTGGGGTCTCCCTTTCCTCTACTGATGACATCCACTGGGGCTATTGCTTAACTGAGGCTCAAAAAATTATTGAGGACCCTTTCCATCCAGCGCTCATATCTTTGACCTTCAGTAAGAGGTGCAGGAGCATCCACATCAGGACTGCAGGCTGGGAAATGTTTAAAAAATTTTAAATTTAGCCATACAGCACAGTAACAGGCCATTTTGGCCCACGTATCCGTGTCACCCAATTAACCTACATCCCGGTACATTTCGAATGGTGGGAGGAACCCAGAGCCCCTGAGGAAAACCCAGACATGGGGAGAACGTATAAGCTCCTTTCAGACAGCGCAGGATTCAAACCCCGGTCCCTAACTGAAACACCAACGGTGGTGCCCCTGGGAAATCTCACTGGGAACTGCGAGTGCGGGACTGAAGGTGAAGAGGAGCATTTAAAAAGCACCAGGAAAGGTAGGCGCTTGTTTTAAATTTCTCCATTGCCTAATTAATTATAAGGACAGGAAGCTCAAGTGGAGCGGTCCAGTGTGGGAGTGGAAATTTAAGGCTTTGATAAGTAGAGGCTGAGGCAGGAGTTGGGGCAAGGTAAGGACAGGTTTATCTAACCTCTAATAGACAGTGGGAATGGCAGTCAGGACGGGGACACACTCCTCTTGCGGGATGTGGGTAATCGGGGAAGACAGTAGCATCTCAGATGACTTCATCTGCGAGACGTGCATCCTGCTGCAGCTTCTTACAGACCGTGTTCAGAAATTGGAGCTGGAGTTGGATGATCTGCAGATCATTCACAAGGCTGAGAGGGGGGGGGGTGTGGCCATTCCCCTACCCTTTGAATACTACTTAGGGGGTTGACCTATCTGGGGTAGGCAGCATCAGCTAGACTAATAGTACCAAGGGCGGCTGTGAGCCTCAGAAGGGTGTTCAGGCTCTCGATAGTCAGAGGAACAGATAGGAGATTCTGCAGCCGCTAGGAGAATCCAAGATAGTGTGTGACCTCCCCGGTGCTCGGGACCAGAACGTCTCTGAGTGGATGCAGAATATTCTTCATGGGGAGGGGGTGAGCAGCCAGAGGTCGTATGTATTGGCACCAACGACATAGGCAGTAGTGGGTAGAGGTTGTTCAAAGTACGTTTAAGGAGTTAGGAAAGAGGCTGCAGGCCAGGACCTCCAAGGTGGTCATCTCCGGATTACCCCGGGTGCGACGAGCTGGGAAGGGTCAGAACAGGAAGATGGTGTAAACAAGTGTGTGACTGAAGAAGGGTTTCAAATTCTTGGATCATTAGAACCTTTTTCTGGGGAAGGGGTGACCTGGACAAGTGGGAGAGGATGCACCTGAACTCAAGGGAAACTGATATCATGGCAGGGAGGCTTGCTAATGCTGTGGGGGGGGGGGGGGTTTGAAGTGGATTTACAGGATGTAGTTCCACCAGCCCTCACCCTCCCTCCCCCTCTAGCCCCCACCCTCCCTCGTCCCCCACCCCATCCATAGCTGCCTGTACCTCTGTCTGTCCACCTTGTAGGAAGCAGTCAGCTCGTCAAATAGAGCGTTGTTCATCTCCATGAAGGTCTTGAGCACGTTGTAGATGAGGGAAACGATGGTCCTGGGGGGAGGTGGGAGCTCAGTCCTGCAGCCAAGGGTCCCGTCGGCAACAGACACACAGCACAGAGGTGCGGGGGAGAGAGGTCCGGCATCCCTCACCATAGGGGAGGGGTTTGGCACTACCTCCATCACCACAGGGAAGGGGTCTAGCACCATCTCCCTCACCACGGGGGAAGCACCATCTCCCTCACCACAGGTGAGAGGACTGGCACCCCCTCATCATGGAGGAGGAGTCTGGCACCACCCCCTCCCCCAACCAACCACCCACCACGGAGTCCAACTTCCCCTCACAACATGGAAGATATCTGATAATCCCTCACCACTGGGGAAGGGTATGGCCCCCCCCTCACTATGGAAGAGGGGTCCAGCTCCCCACTCGCCATGGGGGAGAGGTCCGGAGCCCCCCTTCACTAAGGGGGGGAGGGAGATTTGATGGGAGGCGAAGGTTGGCGCGGACCACCCATGTTGGCGTGCACCCCCCCATGTAGGCAGGGACCCACTGTGTTGGCATGAACCCCCCGTATTGGCAGGGACCCCCCCATGTTGGCAGGGAGCCCCCGTGTTGGCAGAGACCCCCCGTGTTGGCAGAGACCCCCGTGTTGGCAGAGACCCCCGTGTTGGCAGAGAACCCCCGTGTTGGCATGGACCCCCCGTGTTGGCAGGGACCCCCCCGTGTTGGCAGGGACCCCCCCCCCCCCCGTGTTAGCAGGGACCCACCCATGTTGGCAGGGAACCCCCGTGTTGGCAGAGACCCCCCCGGGGTTGGCAGGGACCCCCCGGGGTTGGCAGAGACCCCCCGGGGTTGGCAGAGACCCACTGTGTTGGCATGGACCCCCCCATGTTGGCTGGGACTCCCGGACTTGCCGCAGACCCCCAGACGGTGGGCGCCAACACTCACTGGTTCCAATGTTCCTTGGACACCTGGTACAAGGTGCCAAACATGATGGGCAGGATCCCCTGGCAGTTCTCCTCAATCAGGCTCAAGATGTATTCATTGTTCCAGAAGTACAGGGCCCGCTCGGCCACCTGGGTGGGGAGGGGGAATCATCAGACCCGGTGGTCCCCACCTCCTCCTTCCTGTCCTCCCTCCTCCACCCCCTCCGTCCACGGCTTTCAGCCCCACCCCCTCCATCCGCTGGGTCCCCTCCACCCTCCTTGTCCCTCTCCATTTTCACGCTTCTATCCTCCAACCCCTCCATCCCCTCCCACCCCGCCCCCCTCCAGCCCTTGGCTGACCTGGAAGTGTGGGCTGGAGATGCACTTGGCTAACCGTTTGAACAGCGTCTCCTGAACCTTGACAAACTGGGAGGGCTCGATCACGTCCAAGATCTCCTCCAGCTCCCCCAGGAACATCACCTAAGGGAGAAGCACAGGGGAACAGGTTCACCCCAATAGTGCCCCTTGTGACACATCAACCACATCAACCTAGAGAGCTCCCCACCCAGTTCAGAACACCTCCCCTATCACGCTGATCCTTACACTTCTGTCTTCTAATTTACCCCAGCCCTGTGTTCCACACCCACCTTAAACTGATGTCCTCTGGTATTTGCCCCAAGAAACACCTGTAGAAATAGGGAACTGTCCATCCCTCCTCGTTTGTCGGGTGGCAGCAGAGACATGTGGATAAGGATAAGAACATAACAGGAGCGGGAGTTGGCCATTCAGCCTGTCAAACCTGCTCCCCATTCAATGAGATCGTGCCTGATCTGATGATGGGCTCATCTCCACCCACCTGCCTCCCCCCACCCCCATGTCCCTTAATTTCCCGACTATGTAAAAATCCATTCAACCTTGTCATGAATATATTTACTGAGGTCGCCCTCTACGCTTCAATGGGTAGCGAACTCCACAGATTCACCACCCTCTGGGAAAAGCAGTTCCTCCTCATCTCTGTCCCCTGGATCTTGAGGCTATGCCCCCTAGTTCTAGTCTCAACCACCAGTGGAAAAAAAAAACTTTCTACCTCAATGCTTTTCATAATTTTACACGTTTCTATATGATCCCCTCTCTTCCTTCTAAATTCCAGCGAGTGCAGGGTGAGAGAGTTCCTTCACTTCAGGGCACGAGAACTCAGGATGGGGCTTTACAGTGGTCGGTGTTGCCTGCCCTTTCGTTACTACCCCTCTGGTTACTGATTCGACCTCAACTTTTCCACTGCTGTTCTCTCTCTCTCACACACACACACACACACACACACAACCTGGTTCTGCTCACCCCATTCCAGCAATGCTTTGGAGAGGGTGTAGAGGAGATTGACTAGGATGCTGCTGGGATAGGAGAACTTGTCTTCTGAGGTAAGGTTGACAGAGCTCAGGCTTTTGTCTTGGGAGTGAAGAAGGATGAGAGGGTGACTAAATAGAAGAGAGTAAGATTTTGAGGGAATTCGATGGGATGGACAGCTGGCAGCTTTATTCCAGGTCGCCAATAGCAAATACCAGAGGACGTCTGTTTAAGGTGAGTGGAGAACAGATTAGGGATACTTGAGGGGCACGTTTTTTTTTAAACAGAGTGGTGGGTGCTTGGAATGCATTGCTGAGGGTGATGGTGGAGGCTGGTACAATAGGGACATTTAAAAGACTCTTAGAAAGACATGTAGATACAGGGAAAATGTGTGTGTGTGTGTGTGTATAATGTGCTGTGTATTTTGTCTGTGTGACTGTATTTGTGTCCACTCATGTGCATCTGTGAGAATGTGATTGTGCATGAATCTGTGTGTGAGAATGACTATGTGTGTGTCTGTGCAGGCCGTGTGTGTGCGTGCGAGAGTGTGCGTATATGTGTCTGTGTATATGAGTGTGTGTATATGAGTGTATGTGTGTGTGAGTATGGGTATATAAGTGTATGTGTGTGTGTGTATACGAGTGTGTGAGTGTGTGTATATAAGTGTATTTGTGTCTGTATACAAGTGTGTGTGTTTGTGTGTGGGTGTGTGTTGTGTGTGTAATAATCATGAACTTGATGAATGGGGAGTGGGGAAGTAGTGGGAGGGGAGGAGTGAAGGAGGGGTTGTGGAGAGGGGTAAAGTTTACCTCTTTCTGTGTACACGTCTTTGGCCAGAATTTCAGTAGCCCCCGGAGAACCTGTGGAATCAAAGGGACATGGTGGGTCAGGATGGGCACCTCCAGCTGTACTGGGCAGGCATGGAGAGAGGAGGACAGGTCCACTGCCCTAACCCTCTCTCCTCCACGACCCTCTTGATCATAGAACCATCATCCCTCCACCTCCCCCACAAACTCCCTCCATTGACCACAGGCACTCCCAGCCCCGGGGAGGGGGGGGTGGGGCTCTAGTCCATGTACACACTAGGAGAATGAGGGGTGGCTGCAAGCCATGGGGAGTGGGGAATCAATGAAAGAGGAGTGGAGGGGAGGGACAGGGAGGAGGTGAGAGCATGGGAGAGGGAAGAGGAGAAGGGGAAGGAGGAGAGAGAAAGGGGGTGAGATAGGGAGGGGAGACTAGAAGAGAGGGGGGGAAGGTGGAAAGGGAATGGGAAGGGGAGAGGAAAGGAGGGTAGAAGGGGAGAGAGAAAGGGTGGTGGGGGAAGGGAAAAGGGTGAAGGGGTGAGGGAGGGGGAGAGAGGTGAGAAGTGGAAGGGAAAAGGGAGAGGGGTTAAGGGGAAGGGGAGGCTGAAGGGGAGAGGACAGGAGGGTAGAAGAAGGGGAGAGAGAAAGGGTGGTGGGGAAAGGTAAAAGGGTGAAGGGGAGAGGGAGGGGGAGAGAGGTGAGAAGAGGAAGGGAAAGGGGAGAGGGGTTAAGGGGAAGGGGAGGCTGAAGGGGAGTGGGAGGGGGTGGAGTTAGAGGGGCGATAGAGGACAAATGGGAGAGGGTGAAGGGGAGGAGAAAGGCAGAGAACGAGGGGTGAGAGCTGGAGGGGTAAGGGTAAGAGGGAAGGGTAGAAGGGGAGGGGAGAGGAAGCAGTAAGGAGAGGGGTAATGGGAGAGGGGGAGTATTGTAAGGGAGAAGAGAAGGGAAGAGGGAGAGGATTGTGCCACTAGGTGGAGGGTGAAGTTTCAACCTCACCTCTACACAACCGGAGTGACTGAGAGGGAGGGTTTGGATTGTGGACAGGTTTGACAGAGTCCTGCATGCTGACAGGAAGTGACGCCACTCACCGGTTCGGTCAGCGTTGCGTCCTTCTCCAGGAACTGCACGATGCAATAGGCCAACTGTGGAGAAAAGGGATGTGGTGGTGAGCAGAGTGGAGGAACTTCCCAGCACCTGGGGTTCTCACTGGATTCCACACACAGTGACTGAAGCAGTGTGTACCATACACAGACCGTCCCAGTGTGTACCGTACACAGTGACTCACTGTAACCATGACCTTGGTTTGTCTGCCTTGGTTACGCCTGGCGTATTGCGGTAACGCAGTGGAGAAGGTGCGGATGCAGGCAAGAATTTTGGCACATATCTGCCTCATACTCATTTCTGGCTTTCAGCATCAAATACCTGTGCATGGAAGAGGGAGAGGGTTCGCGATGTGTGGAGCGGCAGCAGAACTCGCAGCAGGAACTGTTTGTGTTCGGCTTTGAGCGGCAGAGCAAATCCATTGATGATGCTGAAGGGGGAAGAAAGGTGGAAACGTATTAGGAGCTGCTTCCGATCTGGATTCCCCCACTCACCCAGACACAGATACACAGAGATTGTCAGCTTTTGCCTGCCGCCAAGGCACGCAAAGAGGTGCCACCATCCACTGAGTGGAGAGGTGAAGGAGAGCCCCTTCAGAGACCCCGAGCTTCCACGATTCGCCTCCTGTGCTCATGCATGGTCTCTCCCGTCCGTTCCAGCGGCGCTCCCAGACCTGGAAACAATGGCTGGTCGATCATGATCATCTCGGGTGGGGTGGGAGGGGAACGAACCAATCGTAGCACCCGAACCATCGCCGAGGTGGACTCTCACCTTCCCAGAATCTCCAGAAGTTCCGCGACTCCGTTGAAGTGTTCTGACTCGTATATAAACCTGGGGAAAGACGAGGGAGCAGTGAAGCCAGGTCCCTTCAGCAGAAGCCAGTGTTTTCTCTCACGCAAACTTTTGACCATACAACACTGCATCAAAGGCGGAATGGCCTCACACAAATGCAAGGTGCATTAAATACTGCTGTGAGCTGCGGGTACAGTGTAATGGGATTGTAATATGGCAACAACACAGGACTGCCTTCCAAACGCAGAATGGCGCTGCCATCACCCAGCAGGTCAGGCAAGCGCGTTTGAAAGAACGACAGCCTGAAGTGAACGAAGATGCTCCCACTCCACAGATGCCGCCGATCATCAGGAAGAGGAGCAGGAGTCGGCCATTCGGCCCGTCGAGCCTGCTCCCCATCCAATGAGGTCACGGCTGATCTGATGATCGGCTCAGCTCCACTCACCTTGCCTTCTCCCCACATCCCTCAATTCCCAACTACGTCCAACCTTGCCTTAAATATATTGACCGAGGTCACCTCCGCTGCTTCAACAGGCAGCGAATTCCACGGATTCAACCCCCCCACCTCACCGCCCAAGGAAAAGCAATTCCTCCTCATCCCCGTCCTAAATCTACGGCCCTGAGGCGGTGTCCCCATGTTCTAGTCTCCCCCACCAATGGGAATAACTTGCTCTATTTCTGCCTTCCATAATTCTTCTAAATTCCAGTGAGTATGGACCCAGACCCCTCAGAGTCTAATCCCTCATCCCTGGAATCAACTTGGTGACCCACCTCTTCACCCCGTGTGCCATCTGCTGAGTGTTCATAGCATTTCCTGTTCTTTTCCCAGGTTCCCGCAACGATTCCCCCCCACCAGCCTACAAACACCAGGAATGGGCTGTATGGCGGAAGCGCTGGTGCAGTCCTGGGACAGCCAGAGACATGGAGCTTCTCCAGAGAGATCAACTGCCCAGTCCTCATGCCAGCAGCATTTGCCAGGGAAATCCTGCAGCCGCGGGGGTCTGCGCCCAACACGGCAGCGCCCAACGTGGCAGCTGGCCATGAGGGGCTGCAGGCTCCAGGGAAAGCAGCGGACCGGCGCAGGGCACCAGAAAATGGGGAGAACACCCTCCACCCCCGCTGAGAAGGAGAAGCAGCGGAGACGACCCTACAGGGGCGGGCCAGCAAGGGGGCTCAGCGGCTGAGGGGCCCCTCACAGGCTGCGAGTGAAGTGCAGTCGGGGATCTGGGCTGTTCATGGGAACCAGGTATTGGATTCAAGAGGGAGCTTGAGGGCAAGAAGGGCCCCTGAAGGCTTCCTGATCGAATGGGGTCCTGTGCGGCCGCAGAGGCTGCGGGAGCGCTGGAGGCAAACCCACGGACACTCGGCATCCCTAAAAGGGCTTTCTTTTGCTTCTCTTTCTCTTGTACTGTTAGGGGTGACACTAACAGTGATTCTGACTACCTTATGGAGGCAGACAGCAATTTTGTGTAATATTACATATTCTGGGACAGAATATGCAGAAGGCAGAGGATCAAAAGAACAGCCTCGATCAGGGGTACTGACCATTCCACCCTGTGGAGGCTGCCTGACCTGCAGAGATCCCCAGCATTTCTTGGCTCAAGATTCCAGGATCTAAGCGAGGCGCTGCCTCAAGATCATCATGGACCTCCCATCACCCGGGCCACAACCTCTTCTCACGTCCCCTTTGGGCAGAAGGTACAGAAGCCTGAAGACCAGCACCTCTCGGTTCTTTCCCCACACCTATCAGGCTCTTGAACCTCCCCCATTACATTCACCAGGGACTGCTCCACTCCAAACTATTGATTTTTTAAAAATGTAAACCCATTTGGGCCCCTGCATCCGCCCCAGCCAATTAACCTACAACCCCCGGTAGGTTTCAAACGGTGGGAGGAAACCGCCACGCCCACCATGCAGTATATTTATTATATTTCTAATTCAATTCAGTATTTTGACAGTAGATGTTTTTTTTTGCGAAATTCTTGTTCAACTGCAGCCAGTAAGAATTTTAGTATCTCGTAATCGACCAGAACATATTTGGCCTGAGTTTAAAAGAACAAAAGCAGATGCTGCAACAATAAGGGGCGAGGTCCCTGGGCTGCAGACAAAAGTGACTGACCCCATTCTGGAGGGGAAGGGGCAACACTGCAGTCAGTGACCATGGGAGCTGGCTGTCCGCTCTGATGTCATTCCCTGGCCAGCCAGCAGGTGGGGGCACTGAGCAATATTCCCCAGTGCTGATGGATCCAGGCCTGGGTGGGAAGATGGGGGGTGAGAGCGGGAAGGGAGGAGGTAAGAGGGAAGGGCAAGAGACGGGGAAGTAGGGGGCGAGAGGGGGGGGAAGAGGGAGGGGGAAAGAGGGGGAAGGGGAGGGGGAAAGAGAGGGGCTGAGGGAGGATAGATAGGGGCTGAGGGAAGATAGGGGCTGAGGGAAGATAGGGGCTGAGGGATGATAGATAGGGGCTGAGGGAAGATAGATAGGGACTGAGGAAAAATAGATAGGGGCTGAGGGAAGATAGAGGCTGAGGGAGAAAGGGTGAGGTCACTGATGTTTTGTGTGCATATTAATTTCTTTTGTGCACTGGTTGCAAACATCTGTGTGGGCACAGCTTAGGGGGAACAGTAGTGAGAGGACAGAGGGAGGGGGTGACAGGGAGAGAGAAGGTGACATCCGGAGGGGGGGGGGAGGCTGAGAGTAGAGGAAGGGTGAGAGGGGCAGGGAAGAGAAGGGTGTTGGAGGGAGGGAGGGTGGTGTGAGGGGAACTGAAGGGAGAGAGGGAAGGGGTTACAGTGGAAAGAGAGCAGGAGGGAAAGAAGCGAGGGGGTCAGAGGGGGAGGTCGCAAGCACCTGGATGAGAACTGGTGAGGAACATATGTGAAAGGTCAGGGATTGTCTGGGAGAGGGGAGAGGAGGTGGGAGGGAGGGAGGATAGGGAAGAAAGATGGAGTGCTGGTGAGGTGGGAGGGAGGGGAAGGGAGAAGATGGGAGGGAGTTGATGGGGGAGGAGTGGAGGGAGAGATTGGGAGGGGAAGTGCAGTGAGGCCCAAGGACCCACAGACTTACCATAAAAATATATTATTGATGTGTTTGCGGATGAAGGCGCGCAGACCCAGAAACTTGCCGTAAATACGATGCAGCACGGTTTTAAGGAAGTCTCGCTCCCGAGGGTCCTCGCTGTCAAACAGTTCCAGCAGCTGCAAGAGGGAGGAATGGCCACATGTCACTGAGGCAGCGAGGGTCTGTGGACAGAGGGGAAGGGGAGGTTAGAGGGAGCATGGAGGAGGAGGGGAGAGAGAGGAAGGGATGGGGGAGCGGAGGTGAAAAGGTGGCAGGGAGGGGACAATTACCTGCAGCACAAACTTCTGGTCAATGTAGCGCTTGGCAATGGTCGGCTGGAAGTCTGGACTCTCGAGGAACCGCAGGAAGAACTCGTAAACCAGCTGGAAGCAACAGAACCCGGGTTACACAAACCCCACACCCCTACCAGACCCAGGCTACACAAACCCCACACCTAGACTGGACACGGGTTACACAAACCCCACTCCCCGACTGAACTTGGGTTACACAAACCCCACACCCCAACTGACAGGCACATGCACAGGAGGGAAGGGGAGTGGGATGGGAGAGGGGAAGAGGAGAGTGGGAGTGGGAGAGAGATGAAGGGGTGAGTGAAGGGAGAGGGATGAAGTAGAGAAAAGGAGTAAGGGGAGATTGAGGGGTCTAGGGGTGAGGGAGAGGAGAGAGAGAAGGGGGAGTGGGGGTGAGGGTGACGGAAAGGCAAGGGGTGAAGGTCGATGTAGGGGGATGGGAGAGGAGGTTTGGGGAGAGGAGCGAGAGGGGGAATAGGAGGGGAGAGGGTGGTGGAGAGGGAAGTGGTGATGGGAGAGGAGGGATGGAGAGGGTGTTTGGGGAGAGGTGAGCTAAAGGGAGGGGTAGTGGAGGAGGGAGGGGGTGGAAGGGAAGAGGACAGGGTGATTGAGAGGGAAGGGGAAAGGGAAGATGAGGGCATGGCGAGGAGGTTTGGTAGTGATGAGAGGAGCGACTGGGAGGAGTGGGAGGGAGTATGGGTATGGGAGGGGACAGGAGGGTGATGGAGGGGGAAGGGGTGAGGGGAGAGGGGCCTGAGGAGAGGAGAGGGTGGGGTAGGGGGAAAGGAGATGTGGGAGGAGTGAGTGGGAGCGGAGAGGTGACAGTGAGGACTAGAAGGGAGGGAGAGAGGAATGAGGAGGGAGGGGAGGAGAGATGTGGGAAGAGGATGGGCAAGAGTGACAGGGAGGGACCGGGAGGGATAGAGGGTATGTTGGAGGAGGTCGGGTGAGACTGAGGGGATAGATTGGAAGGGTCCAAAATCCAGAGCGGGCAGAGTCTTGATGAAGGTCCTGGTGGTGAGAGGTCAGAACTCAGCGAGACATTGGTCTCACTGAACTGAACCTGTTTATTGTTTACATGCAGTGAGAAGCTTTGCAGGGCGTGCTAGCCAGGCAAGCTACCCCACGTGCAGGGAGTGGAGGATCAAAAAGACTGGTGTTGCAATGAGGCCACATTGTGGTGAACTTCAGGAACCAAGTGACCCCGTTCTTCCCAAAATCCAACCAAGGGCTGACCTGTAAGTGTGGCCAGGAAGCTTCAAGATTGGGTTCGTCTTCCTCAGGGTCAAACTCTGGATTGTCGCTTGGTGGAAGGGTCCGGAAAATGTTTACTGATATCTGAAAAGAAGAAGTGGAGGGGTTGAGCTGTAACATCCAAATGAAAGTGCTGTACCTCATCTCACATCCTCCCCCATGAAACACTGCGGACCCAGAACTATCAGTGGACCCGTCCGAATTTTTCCTCGTTCTTCCTGAGATCCTCTCTCATTCTTCTTAACGCCAACAGTGCAACCCTTAATATATACCTTTAATTTTCCATCCTGTTTGGAAAACCTCACTGACCAAGGGACACCAAGGCAACTATATATCGAGGCTAGAACAGTCTCCCCTTGAAATCTCAGAGGAAGAATCATTGCAGTCAAACGAGCGGAGGGTATGGGAAATGCTTCGTTGGAGAGAGAGCCTCGACCAATGGATGAGACAGGAAAGTCTGCATATTGTTGAAAATACAGAGAAACTCAGTTACAGAGAAATTCAGCAGGTTCCATAGCGTCCATGGGAGGCAAAGATACAGGTACTCAACTTACAACAGGGCTACGTTCAGACAAACCCATCTTAAGTTGAAAAAATTGTGTCAAAAAAAAGTCTAAAAAGTTATACCTCGTATCACACCACACTTATCCCACTGCCCCGGTCTCTCCCCCAGCCCTGTATCAGTCCCCACACTGATCCTACTGCCCATTCTCTCCCGACAGCCCTGTATCAGTCCCCACACTGATCCCACTGCCCTGCTCTCTCCCCACAGCCCCATGTCAGTCCCCACACTGATCCCAATGCCCCACTATCTACCTGTATTAGTGCCCACACTGATCCCACAGCCCTGTTCTCTTCCCAGCCCTGTATCAGCCCCACACTGATCCCACTGCCCCGTTCTCTCCCCCAGTCCTGTATCAGTCCCCACACTGATCCCACTGCCCATTCTCTCCCCACACCCGTTTCAGTCCCCACACTGATCCCACTGCCCCGTTCTCTCCCCCAGCCCTGTATCAGTCCCCACACTGATCCCACTGCCCCGTTCTCTTCCCCCAGTCCTATATCAGTCCCCACACTGATCACACTGCCCATTCTCTCCCCACATCCCTGTATCAGTCCCCACACTGATCCCACTGCCCTGCTCTCTCCCCACAGCCCCATGTCAGTCCCCACACTGATCCCAATGCCTCACTCTCTACCTGTATTAGTCCCCACACTGATCCCACTGCCCCGCTCTCTCCCCACAGCCCCATGTCAGTCCCCACACTGATCCCAATGCCCCACTCTCTACCTGTATCAGTCCCCAAACTGATCCCACTGCCCTGTTCTCTCCCCCAGCCCTGAATCAGTCTCCACACTGATCCCACTGCCCCGTTCTCTTCCCCCAGTCCTGTATCAGTCCTCACACTGATCCCACTGCCCATTCTCTCCCCACAGCCCTGTATCAGTCCCCACACTTATTCCACTGCCCCACTCTCTCCATACAGTTCTGTTTCAGACCCTGCAAGCTTTCTGACTGAACTAAAAGTGTTTGATCAAAGAATTCACCTTAGATGAATTATCGACATTGATTGGAAAAAACACTGACGTTTGCGATGGCCTTATTTTAACGTATTACATGAACATAAATAATGAGTCACGCTATTGTACCACTCAACCTCGAAACATCGTACGTCAGACCAGCGTCTGTAGGGGAACAGCTGCCTACATATCCCCTCGTCAAGGTATGAGCAAAAGGCAGGCAGGAGTCTGAATAAAAAGGAAGGAGCAGGGGAGGAGCTCAGGCCAATAGGCAAGGGGACACAGCTGGACACCAATAGAGGGCAGGAGAGGACTGGTGAGGATTGATCTGGGGAAGAGGGTTAACACTATGAATCTTGAGGAAACGAGACAGAGGGGCAGGGAACGAGAGAGTCGGGGAGAAGGTGGGGCTGGGGGCTGCTGAAACCAGAGGTCTGGTTGGAGGGTGCCCAGATGGAATAAGAGGAGTCGTTCCTCCAGTTCGTGGGCGGGTGCCTGAGACCATAGACAGACTCACGTCAGCGTGGGACTGGGGGCAGGGAACCAGCTGAAGCTACAATTCACGTGGATCTGACATCTACTGCTCCTGTTATGGGTCCCCTGGAGAGACTGGATGCAGTCTGGGCCCAGCGATAGTGGCGATCTCCCAGTGGCCACCAATTTCATTCCCCGCCCTTTCCACAACGACACATCTGTCCATAGAACAACCCGACGTGGAAATGGGCCCCCTTCGCCTCAACTTTCCCAAAATGTCCCTTCCACCTCCGGTTCCCTCCCAGGCCGATCAGTCACGCAAGGGTGTTTGGGCGGCATGGGCTGGAAGATCCAGTGACTGGCCTGTGTGTGAATCACTGGCCACCTTCACGTTAACCTTCTACAGGAGCTCTATTGAGAGCATCCTGGCCAGCTACATCACAGTGTGGGTACGGTCACTACAGATAAATGGATCGGAGGTCAGTCCACAGGCCCATAAGGGTGGCAGAGAGGATCGCTGGAGTCTCTATCCCACCCCCATCGATGTGATCATTGTCTGAAGAGGGGGCGCAAAATCATTGAGGACCCCCTTTCTCCTCCTGCACACAGTGTTTTTCAGCTGTTCCTGTTGGGGAAGAGATCCAGGAGTATCCGAGCCAGCACCAACAGACTGAGCAACAGCTTCTTCCCACAGGCAGTGAGAATGACCAAAGGAACTGCTCCAAGACTCTCGCATTCACAAAACAACATTTATTTGTCTCGATGAACACTTGACTTGCATGTATAGCGTGCGTCTGTTGTGTCTGGGTGTGCGCCCGCATGTTTTTGCACCGAGGATCGGAGAACGCTGTTTCGTCGGGTTGCAGATGACTTGACGAAATCCGAGTGCGTTTCATGTGGTTCCTCTCTGCACACTCTGCAGCTGAATGCTGTAATTCCTCAACGTCTTTGCTCATGGGGGCCAGAGGTGAGGTAAGCAGCGACTATGATGGGTGGAACGGTCAGTGCGTTGCTGCTATGGCGCCAGTGACCCTGGTTCTAATCTGGCAGTGTCCGCAAAGAGTCTGTAAGCTCTCCCCGTGTCTGTGTGGGCTTCCTCCAGTTTAACCCCACCCTTCAGACACGCACAGGGTTTGGGAGGGAAATAGGGTTACACTGGGGTGGCAAGGGTTTCGGGGGCCCAAAAGGGTCTGTCACCATGCTGCCCCATTAAAAAAATAAAATTTTAAAATTAAATTCCGTTTCCTGGAGTGGGGCAGGGGGGGAGCAGATCGAAGACAAGAAGGTGTAATGAGGAGTGTGGGGGGGGTGGTGGGATTTAGAAGGGAGGGAGAGGACGATTCTACACACACAGTGTGGTGGAAGCAGGCACATCAAACGCTCCAGAACGAGATAGGCCCTTTGGCCCACGATGTTGTGCTGACCTTCCTCACACCCATAATCCTTTCATTCATGTGCCTGCCTCCTATCTTAGAGTCTCTTAAATGCCCTTAATGTTCCAGCCTCCTCCACCACCACCCCTGGCAATGCGTTCCAGGCACTCGCCACTCTGATGAGTGAAAATCTGGCGTCTTGCCTGAAATTTCCTTTGCTTCATCTGAAACCAACGGATTTGGCTACCACCACCCAGATCGCCTCTGGATCACCGCGGGGAGCATCCTGGCCAGTTCCATCACTGTCTGGAGCAGAGGCGCCAACTCTCAGGACAAGAATAAACTCCAGAGGATCATTAACTCGGCCTGCAACGTCACAGACACCAGACTCCACTCTGTCAAAGATATCGACATGAGGCAGAGTCTTCAACGAGCAGCCTCTATCCTCAAAAACCCCCCACCACCCAGGCCAGGCCCTCTTCACTCTGCTACCATCGGGGAAAAGGTACAGGAGTCTAAAGATGAGCATAAGGGCAGCTTCTTCCCCACTGCCATCAGATTCCTCAATAATCAATGAACCAAAGACACTGCCTGAATTTTCGTGCACTATTGTTTAAATTTTTTTATAGTCATGTTGTAAGATGGTTATAATTTGAAAGTTTGCTCTATGACACCGCTGCAAAACAGTGAACTTTGTGACTTGTTCATGACAATAAATCCTGATTCTGATCCTTCTGATCCTTCACCATTCTTGACTTCAGCATCCTTTAGAATCCCGGTTCCAATACCTGGTTCCCATGAGTCCATCTCCAGCAGCTGTCAGCCTGTGTGTGAGTCCTTTAGCCGCTGGTCGCCAATAGCCCACATTCTATGTGGGTCCTTCCTCCCCTGAGCCCCTCACTGGTCCGTTGCCTTAGACATCTTTCTGTAGGGTTTCTCCTCCTTCTTAACGGAAGCATGGTCTCCCCGATTCTGTTGTCCGACACAGTTCAGCTGCTTCCCCAGAGTTTGCAACTCCTCGTCCCTGCCAAAACTCTTCTTTGCGACCCTCTCTACCTGTAATGCCACTTTCAGAGAATTATATATTTGTATTTCCAGATCCCTCTGTTCTACCGCTCTCAGTGCCCGACCATTCACAGTACTGTTTGCTTCTACAGATGAGTAGTGGAAGTCTGCTGTCCGGCTGCATCATGGTCTGGTACAGGGGGCATAAATACCCCCAAGTCTAAAGCCCAGCAAAAGGTATTGGACACGGCCCAGGACATCAAGGGCAAAACCCTCCCCACCATCGAGAACATCTACTTGCTCGTACGATATGTTCTCCAATTGAGGTCAATCTCAGCTGCATGCTCTCCAAAGATTCCACACTCTTCTTGTAATGAGGTGACCAGCACCGAACATTTTAACTATTTTTAAAATCAGATGTACAGCAATGGCCTGTGCTGCACAAATACTGACATCCCACTGATCCACCTGCTGGTCCAAGTCCGTCAGGAGGAAAGCAGACAACCAGGGAAATGCCCACACAGGTCACAGGGAGAACGGACAAATGCCTCACAGACAAGTGCTGGATTCAAACCCGGGATGCTGGTGCTAACCGCTACGGTAACTGGACTGCCCGAGTTGTTGGGAGCATCGGGACATGTCAGTGGGGTCAGGGGAACATGGTGGGGGGGTGGGGAGGAAATCAGGGGGACACGGGGGGGGGGTGAGGGTGGACGGGAGGGTGGGTCAGGGTACACGGGGGTCGGCGACATGGTGAGAGGGGGTCAGGGGGCACAGTGGGAGGGGGTCAGGGGGACACGGTGGGAGAGGGGTCAGGGGACAGTGGGAGAGGGGTCAGGTGGACACGGTAGGAGAGGGGTCAGGGGGACGGTGGGAGAGGGGTCGGGGACAGTGGGAGAGGGGTCGGGGGACATGGTGGGAGAGGAGTCAGGGGGATGCAGTGGGAGAGGAGTCAGGGGGACCGTGGGAGATGAGTCAGGGGGACATATGGGAGAGGGGTCAGGGGGACACATGGGAGAGGGGTCAGGGGGACACATGGGAGAGGGGTCAGGGGGACACGGTGGGAGAGGGGTCAGGGGGACAGTGGGAGAGGGGTCATGGGGACATATGGGAGAGGGGTCAGGGGGACAATGGGAGAGGGGTCAGGGGGACAATGGGAGAGGGGTCAGGGGGACACGGAAGAGGGGTCAGGGGGACACGGTGGGAGAGGGGTCAGGGGGACACTGCTAGAGGGACAGACACGGTGAGGAGGGATCAGGGGGTCACAGGGGTACACGGGGGGTCAGGGGGGTACAGAGTGTCGGGGGAGCACAGGGGGTCAGGGGGAAACAGACATGGTGGGGAGGGATCAGGAGGAGCAGAGAAGCCGTACTTGTTTCCCTGCAGTGAGACTATTCCTCAGTTTCCTTCTTCCTGGCCTTTGCCCAGGGAGCAGTGGCAGGTTTCAACTGCACACCTCTCAGTGCACACTTCCAATGTGGGTGAGGCAGCCTTGCTGCAAGCTCCAGCATGCATGCCCCTTTCCTTCCACTCAACCACAAAGGACAGGCCTGGCCTTCCCCAGCTGGAACCAATCATTCAGTGGGCCTGGACATCTCCCTTCCCTCAGTCACAGGGAGTTACCCAGCATGGAACCTTGTCCTGCAGCTTAACGTACCCACACCAACCAACACATCCTACCCACACCCCTCACAACAGGGGTATTCCAGATTACCAGGGGCTTAGATGGGGTGGGGAACTAGCTTCTTTCTCCAGGAGCTGCTGCATCTAATCCTGGGGGACATCTGTTTCACCTGAGCACAACTGAGTAACAGAGCCAGTGACCTGAGTTCTAACCCCGCGCTGTCTGCGAGGAGTTTGTACGTTCTCCACCATACCCTACAATCGTATGGGGGATGTTGGTCAATTGGGGGATTTAGGCAGCATGGCCTCATTGGCTGGAAGGACACGTTGCCGTGTTGAGTGAAACAGGACAGGCTACAGAGTCTGTGAAATGCTGCAGGAACTCAGTTGGTCTTTTCGGCGTCTCTAGGAGACAAAGACAATTGGCCGACGTTTCGGGCCTGAGCCCTTCTTCAAGGAAAAAAAAATCAGAAAAGGCAGAAGCAGATTAGAAAGTCTCCAACTTCAAACAATAGGGGAGGAATCCAGACCAACGAAAGGTCTGTGATAAGAGAGGATTTCTCATGTCTGTACGAAAGGAGACGGGATGGAGAGACGATGACGACGTGGGGGTGGGGGGGTGGAAGGGGAGGGGATTTTAATGAAAGCCAGAGAAGTCGAGATTAATGTTGGAGGGTGCCCCAGTCAGAAGATGAGGTGTTGTTCCTCCAATCTACGGGTAGTCTCTGCCTGGCAGTACATGAGGGCCATGGACAGACACATCGGCAAGGGAATGAGCTGGAGAATGGAAATGGATGGCCACCAGGAGATCCCTGCACTGCATATCTCAATCTAAAATCTGCTCCAGGGGAGTCAGAGGTATTGAGTAAGGTAACATTGCAGCTCTGTGAAACTCAGGCCAGACCACACTTGGACAATTGCATTCAGTTCTGGTCACCTCGTGACAGGAAGGATAAACGGATGCTTCGGAGAGAGTGCAGAGATTTACAGGTGGTTGCCTGGTTTCGAGTAACATGACACTGTTTGCCTGGAGGTCGGCGCCATGCTGTTTCAGCGCCAGCGACTGGGACCGGGGATTTCGAGTCTGGCGCTGCCTGCGAGGAGTTTGTACGTTCTCCCTGTGCCGGCGGGGGGGGGGGGTTTTCCTCTGAGCGTTCCCGGATACCGGGGACTCGAGGTTAATTGGTACATTTCGGTGGGTCGAAAGGGTTTGTTACCTCGGTGTCTTAAATAAGGAGCGAGGTAACAGAACTAGGGCTTTTCTTGTTGGACTGGTGAACGATGAGAGGAGACTTAATAGAGGTGGATAAGATTTTGAGGAGGTGACAGTCAGAACTTCGTTTCCTGGAGCACCAGTCAAAACACTGGAGGACCATAAGGTGAACCATAGAACATTCCAGCACAGAAAGAAGCCTATTTAGTTCTTCTAGTCCATGCCAAACCATTTTTTTTGTTTAGTCCCACTGACCTGCACCCAGCCCATCACCCTCTGTACCTCTCCCATCCATGCACCTGTCTAAACTTTTCTTAAATGTTAAATGTTTCATCACCCACTGGAGAAGTTCCCCCCCCACCCCAACCTCTTGTTCCCTCTAAACTTTTCCCCTTTCACCCTTAACCCATGTGCACTGGTTTGTATCTCACCCATCCTCAGTGGAAAAAGCTGATCTACATTTACTCTGTCTATCCCCTTCATCATTTTAAATACCTCTATCAAATCTCCCCTCGTTTTTCTACACTGCAGGGATTAAAGTCCTAACCTGTTTAATCTTTCCCTGTCACTCAGTTCCTGAAGTCCGGGCAACATCTTAGTAAATTTTTCTGCACTCTTTCTATTTCACTAATATCTTTCCTGTAGTTTGGTGACCAAAATTGCATACAATGCTTCAAATTTGGCCCCACCAATATCTTATACAACTTTAACACAATATCATGCACTCAATACTTTGATTTATGAAGGCCAATGAGCCAAAAGCTCTCTTTACAACCCGTGACAACACTTTCAGGGAATTGTGTATCTGTATTCCCAGATCTCTCTGTTCTACCATTCCTCCCAGTGCCCGACTTTTCCCAGATCCATGTATTCTACTGCTCCCCTCAGTGCCCAACCATTCCCAGATCCCAATGTTCTACTGTTCTCCTCAGTGCCCGACCGTTCCCAGATCCCTCCATTCTACCGCTCTCCCCAGTGCCCGACCATTCCCAGATCCCTCTGTCCTACCATTCTCCTCAGTGCCCGACCAATCCCAGATCCCTTTGTTCTACCGCACTCCTCAGTGCCCGACCGCTCCCACATCCTCTGTTCTGCCGCTCTCGTCAGTGGCCTGCTATTTACCATGCATGTCCTGCCTTGGTTTGTCCTTCCAAAATGCAACACCTCACACTCGTCTGCATTAAATTTCATCTGCCATTTTTCAGCCCATTTTTCTATCTGGTCCAGATCCTTCCGCAAGCTTTGAAAACCTTTTCTGTCCACAACATCTCCAGATTCATCCTATCCATGTATCCTTCCAATTCTTTCTTAAACATTCCAATATAATTCCTGTCTCAACCTTCTTAAGGTCACGTTGATCATCGGCAGTGGTCTGCTCCAGCCTCTGATTGCGTGGCCAGGCAATTCGCCAGTCCATCTCCTCCTTCGGGAACGCGCGCAGGGCCGGCCTTGAGGAAAAAAGGAGATGGAGGAAGGACCATGGACGCAGCAGTGCCAAGCCCAGAACAGAATTGCTCTTGCAGCTGCTGTGGCCGGGCATGTCTGTCCCGCCTCAGCCTCGCTGGTCACCAGCGAGCCTGCGACAGACGTGGTCAGCCCCGTTCCGAAATCTTCGCTCGCGAAGCCAAGCCATGGGTCCCTGCCTCAACCCTTTCCTCCAGCCATCCACTGTATTAAAGAGTTACCTTTCACCTATGCAGCTATGCAGCCTATGTCCTCTGGTTCCTGTTATGCCAGCTCTGGCCAAAGACGCTGTATTCACCCAATCTATTCCCCTATGATCTCTTCCCTCCTCCCCACCTCCTTTATTCGAGCTCATTCCTGCTTCTTTGGTCGCCCTCTCCTTCTTCCAGAAGCTGCGTGACCTGCTGAGTTTCTCCACCACATTTGTGTGTCAGGTTCTTCCCCGGATGGCTCTGTGATCAGCCCTCATCCGTCTACGCTCCAAGGAATAAAGACCCTGACCTTGGACTCTCACCACCCATCCATTCCTCTCACACCCTGGAGAGACTCGGCTGGTCAGCAGATAAAGATATGTAACCCGTTTCAGGCTTCAGTCCTTCATCAAGGGTTGGGCAAAATGTCAGCGGGCACCCGAACAGAATGGTTGGGGGGGGGGGAGGGGCACGGTCCCACAGGCAGGAGGTCATAGGTGGATGAGGGAGGGAGGGCACACCAGCAAACAGTGGGAGGGGGGATGGCTGTGTGAATGGACAGGGAAGGGATGGAGAGCTGAAGAGAGAGAGAATGGGGAGAGGGCCAGAGGAAACCGGAGAAGTCGACGTCCATGCCGTCTGGTTGGAGAGGGCCCGGACGGAAAATCAGGAGTTGCTCCTCCAATTTACGGGTGGCCTTGGCCTGGCAGTGCATGAGGCCGAGGACAAATCAGGCCAGCATGGGAGCGGGGCGCAGAACTGAGGGGGTCGGTCACTAGGAGATCCCCGTCACTGGTGCGGACAGAGCGAAGTGATCTCCCAGTCTGTGCCCGGTTTCTCCGACGTAGAAGGGGCCACAAGGCGAGCAGTGGACGACTCCCATGGACACCCAAGGGAAGAGTTGGAAGGTCTGTTTAGGGCCCTGTGTGGTGGTGAGGGAGGAGCTGCAGCCGGGGGGGGGGATTAATAGGAAAGGATTCCACAGCCTGAACACGTTGGGTGAATGGCCAGAAATCCTTGAGGGGTGGAGGCAGGCATTCATTCACTGGGATGGGGAAACTGATCACAATGAGTCAGCTTCCAGAGAGGAAGCACGAGAACAACGACCAAAATCTCATGGTGGACACAACTGCGGACTTCAGAAGGACAAGAGTTGACCGTTCACCGCTTCTGTCGTGGAGAGCACAAAGTTCCTTGGTGAGCATCCATAAGGCGACTTATCCTGGACCCACAACACCTTGTCAGTCAGGAAGTCGCGGCAGAGCCTACACTTCTTCTGAAGTTGAGGAGGGCAAAGCTAAGGGTGCCCCTCGATCATCTTTTACAGGAGCGACCGCTGAGAGGGCCCTGTCCGTCTGCATCACTTTTAGGTCCGGTAGCTGCAAAGCATCAATACAGAGGCCGAGAAGATCACTGGGGCCTCCCTTTCCTCTATTGACAACATTCCCTGGGGGCATTGCTTAAACAGGACTCAAAGAATTATCAAGGACCCTTTCCATCCAGCGTGTGGGACACCATTCATCAATCTCGGAGCCCGTGGGAAGAACCTATCCCCCAGCCTGTATCCCGACTTTGATGCTGCTGTACCTCCTCCTTGATGGTTGTGGGTCAACGACCCTGTGTGCTGGATAGAAAAGAGCCCCATTTGAGCTAAGCTTCTGGTGAATAGAGGAAAAGGAGTGATCTTCTCAGCCGCTCTGACAATCCTTTCTATTGACTTCCGGCGTGATGCTTTGCAGCTCCTGTCCCGCCTATCAGAGAAAGGGGCTGGGAGCTAGGACAGAAGGACGCGGAGGGAGAGGGAAAAAAGAGAGAGAGAGACTCGAAGGAAGTGGGGGATTACTGCCAACTGGAGATTGATGCTCATGCTGTCTGGTTGGAGGGCGCCCAGTCGGAGCTGTTGCTCCAATTTGCGGGCGGCCTCGGTTTGGCAGCGTGTGAGGCCGCGGGCAGACACGTCAGTGTGGGAATGGCGTGCGGAATTAAAATAGGCCCAGCCACCAAACGTTCCCTCTAATTCTGAGCAGTCTGTAGATGCCAAAAATCTTACAGTGTGCACAGTTTTTTGATCCTGTGACCTCAGTCTGGGTGGACTGGATGCTAGTGCGAGTGTAAACTTGAAACCGCTTCCAGATAGTTTTGGCCCAGTCCATCTCTCATGGCTGATCGAACGGTACTGGCATGTTTTAATATAACACACGTAGGGTTGCATCCTACCAAGTGACATACTGAGTTAAGATCTGCACTTTGATCTACGTTGTTCAGTTTGTTGTTCCATTAGTAAAACATCAACGAGTATTTCTTATTTTTATGTGATGCAATGTTGAAATAAATTAATCACAATAAACACCTGTCAATTCATGGATTCTGATTATTAAAGTGACTGGAAATGGTTCAATCCAAACTCATTCAATAACAAAGCTTATAGGCAAATGATCCAGATGCTTAACATGAAAATCAATAAAGTATTATTTTAGGCCACTCACCTTTTGTGTGCATGTTAATTTCCTTTTTACACCGATTGTGAAACGTATGCTTGTGTACAGCTTAGGGGACCGTACCTGCCGCTCATTGGACCTGGCTTCACAGCCGTCTCTCCCGTGAGCCTGGTCCCCTTCTTGACCCATGAGTGAGAACATGGGCTTGCAGGGGGTTGGGGGGTGGGGTAAAGCGCAGGGGTGGGTGGGAATCAGTGCCCGCTATCAGGAAACCACCACCACCACACTGCCCTCCCCGTTGCTCACCATTTTGATCACCTCGGGGTAGATGGGCTCGATCAAAAGGCCCCGGCCCGTGGCAATGCCCTCCACCAGCTCGTTGAGGGCGGCCCGCTTCACCTCCTTGCCTTTCAGGTCCGCCACGCAGTCCATGAAGTCGAACACCACGCAGCATTGCTGGAGCTTCTTGCAGAAGAGGTCGTGCAGCTCGGACACTGGGGCGTCTGAAGGAAGGAAGAGGAGGAGGTCAAGAGTGGCAACAACCACCAATCTCCCACCCCACCTTTCCTTCTCCCAGCCCATAGGATACTGGGCCGCCTGGCCACACTCGGTCCCTCTGAGCCACCACACTCCCCGTTACGTCAAGCGAGTGGGGCACCAATTCCTCGTCAATCTTTCTCCCCACCCTTCCCAAAACCTACTTTGGTGGGAGGTGGAGCAGAAACGGTGTTCACCTACTATTGTGTGGCTCAGTACATCCACACCACCATCAAATTCGCTGGCAATACCACAGTACAGGTCTGCACCGGTTAACGTCCACCATACGTTCTGTGACATTGGGTGTTATACGACGTGGACAATGTGTGAACACCACATTATATACTTAGCAAAGCTACATGGGATACTGTAGTGTACCTGTAAACTTTTTATTTGTAAGTGGGGACCAACTAGGGGCTGTGAGGAAAGAGCAGGGCAGTGAGATCAGTGTGGGGATCGACACAGAGCTGTGGGGAGAGAGTAGGGAAGTGGGATCAGTGTGGGGACTAACGTGGGGCCCTGGGGAGAGAGCGGGGCAGTGGGATCAGTGTGGGGACCGACACGGGGCTGTGAGGAAAGAGCAGGGCAGTGAGATCAGTGTGGGGACAGACATGGAGCTGTGGGGAGAGAGTAGGACAGTGGGATCAGTGTGGGGACTGACATGGGACAGTGGGATCAGTGTGGGGATCTTCACGGGGCTGTGAGGAGAGAGCAGGGAAGCGGGATCATTGTGGGGACCGACACAGGGCTCTGGTGAGAGAGCGAGGCAGTGGGATCAGTACCCCTGATACCTCTCAGGGGTAATGTTTCTCCTGCCCAAATGACCTTCACCAGCAATGTGCCCCTCCCTTAAAATGATCCTCACCTTGCAAATTATGGGCATGGAATCTCCACATGTCAACTGGCACAAATACAGTGCCACCTGCTTCGGCAGGAAGAGCGAGAGTCAGAGAGCGGGAGCACACCAATGAAACAGGGATGGTGAGAGTTTACCGACAAGCCCAGTGGAGATGGGGAAGGTTGGGCTGGATATGATTCTGGGTAGTGAAGCTGGTCAGATGGGAGAGCCTGGCGACAATACAACTCCCCAACCTTTAGCACAGCTTGAGCGCAGCAGGTTAGCGCCAAGCTGTCACAGTGCCAGAGAATTCAGTTTGAATCCCGTGCTGTCTGTAAGTTCTCCCTGTGTCTGAGTGGGTTTTCTCCAGGGGCTCTGGGTTCCTCCCACCCTCCAAGACATACCGGGCATTGTAGGTCAATTGGGTGGCAAAGGCTCGTGGGCTGGAAAGGCCTGTTACTAAATTTCACAATAAATAAATAGATATCTTTGTTACTAAATTTACTAAATCTCACAATAAATAAATAGATATCTTTGTTCGAGGACTGGAGCAGACAGTGTGGGAAACTGTTTAATTTGGAAAAGGCTCATGATGATGTCCAGATTCACCGAAATTCAGCCACACACGTACGCATGATACACCAACCGCTGTAATTACCCATGGTATGCCAGACAGAAAAAGAGAGGTATTAAACATTGGCCTGGTTGGCGTAGCAGTTAGTGCCACACCTTTTCAGCGCCAGCGGTCGAGACCGGGGTTCGAATCCCACGCTGTCTGTGTCTGTAAGGAGTTTTTTCGTTCTCCCTATGTCTATATGGGTTTTCTCCGGGGGCTCCGTTTTCCTCCCCACCCCCTTCAAAAACGTTCCAGGGGTGTATTGGGTGGCACGGACTCGTGGGCCAAAATGGCCTGTACGTCCAAATCTTTAAAAATTAAAATATAAATGTTCAACAGTCAGTGCCACGAAAAGGGCCAGTGCAAGCAAGAGAATGCGCGTATGTGTGCAACGTAAACAGGGAGATGACGAAAGATGCGCTGATGTTGGAGAGGGTTCGGAGGGGTGTCACTGGGATGATTCTGGGAACGAAAGGGTTATCATATGAGGAGCACTTGACAGCTCCTGGCCGGTATTCATTGGAATTTAGGAGAATCTCGTTGAATCGTTTCGGATGTCGAATGGACAGAGTACATGTCGGAAGGTTGTTTCCCACAGTGGGAAAGTCTGGGACAAGAGGGCACAACTTCAAGATTAAAGCCAGCCAGTTACAACAGAGAGGAATTACTTCAGCCAGGGGTCGGTGAATCAGTGGAACTTGTTGCCACAGGTGGTTGTGGAGGCTGGGCTCATTGGAGGCCGAGATTGATAGGGTTGTTAATTAACCAGGGTGTCACAGGAAGGCCAGGCAGATGGGGGCTGAGTGGGGAAATTATTAAATGGCGTGGCAGACTCGATGGGTTGAATTGCCGACTTCTGCTCCTAGGTAATTATGGATGCTGCACGGGTTGTTTCCAGCACATTCGTGTACTGCACTCAACCCCAGCATCTGCAAAACCACTCTGTCCCCTTTCTTCCAGCTCCCCACCCTCGTGAACCTCCTCTGGACCCTCTCCAACATCAGCACATCCTTTCCTAAATGAGGAACCCAGAACTACTCCCAACGCTCCATGTGAGGTCTCCCCAGTGCCTCATAGACCCTCGACATCAAATCCCTGCTCTTAAGTTCTATTCCCCTTGAAATGAACGGCAGTGTTTCTTCACCACCGACTCAACCTGCCAGTTTACCTTCAGGCCGTCCTGCACAAGGTCTCCCAGGTCCCTTTGCATCTGGGTCTTTTATATTTGCTCCCTATGAAAAACAAGTCTATCCGTTTATCTCTTTCTCTACCAAAGTGCATGACCGAACACTTTCCGACATTTGCCACTTCTCTGCCCGGTCTCCCAAGTCCTTCTGCAGCCTCCCCTGTTCCCTCTACTCCACCTACCTTCATATCATCTGCAAACTTAGCCATAAACCCATTCATTCCAGAATCCAAATTATTATTAATATGCAACATAAAAGAGGCGGCCCCGACCCAGACCCCTGTGGAACACCACACGGCCGACCACAACACGATCCCTGGATCCCAACACTCTGTGTCCTGCCGATCAGCCAATGCTTTCCTCATCCTGGTACTTCTCCTGTTATACCATGAGCTCCTATCCCGTTAAGTAGCCTCATGTGTGGCACCCTGTCAAATGCCTTCTAAAAATCCACATACACATCTGCTGCATCTCCCTTATTGAGCCGGCTTGTCTCTTCCTCAATTAACCCCTAAAGGTCTGTCAAGTAAGATTTTCCCTGAAGGTTTCCTTGGGCCTGTCAAAAGGTAGCCAATGTTTTGTGCCCACGCCCTTCGTCAAGGGAGAAGCCAAAAGCAGGCAGGTGCCTGAATAAACGAGCCAGGAAGGGGTTGGGTGTGGGGAAGGGGGAGGAGCACAGGACCACAGGTTAAAAGATCACAGCTGCTTGGTTGCGGCATCACTAACCCAAGGTCTTGTTGGCGAGTGGGATGCCTGCAACTGTTCCCGGTACACATTGGTGATCTGGTAGAGGGGACGGTATGTTTGCCGACGGTATTAAATTTAATGGAAAAGCAAATTGTGCAGAGGATGTGGGAGAGGCTGCAGGGAGACATCGATAGGTTGTGAGTGCGCAGGTGTCTGGCAGATGGAGTACGATGTGGGTCAAGGTGAGGTTATCCACTTTGGAAGGAAAAATGGAAGATGAGATTATTTAAATGGCAAGTGATTGCAGTGTGCTGAGTGGGACTTGGGAGTGCTTGTGCATGAATTGCAAAAGGTTGGTTTACATGTGCAGCAGGCTGTCAAGAAGACAAATTCAGGAGCAGAGAGATTCTGCTGCAATTGTGCACGGTCCCAGTGAGGCCGCATCTGGAGCACGGCGTGCAGCTCTGGCCTCCTGACGAAGAAGGATGTACTGGCTTTGGAGGCGGGACAAAGGAGGGTCATCAGAGATGAAGGGGTTGGCCTATGTGCAATCTGGGTCTCTACTCACTGGAATTTAGAAGAATGAGAGGAGATCTTATAGAAACATTTAAAGTTATGATAAGACAGAGGTAGCTAAGTTGTTCCCATTGGTGGGGAGACCAGAACACGGGGACATGGCCTCAAAATCTAGGGTAGTAGATTGAGGATAGAGATGCTTTTCCTTGGGGGGGAGGGGTGGGGGGTGAACCTGTGGAATTCGCTGCCCATTTGAAGCAGTGGAGACGACCTCAGTAAATAAATTTAAGACCAGGTTGGATAGATTTTTATATAATTGGGAAATTATGGGATATGGGTAAAATGCAGGTGGGTGGAAATGAGCCGATCGTGAGATCGGCCAGAATGGCAGAACTGGCTCGATGGACCGGATGGCCAACTCCTGCTCCTATCTCTACGTTCCAGTTCTGGGTCCACCTACTCCTGAAGCCTGGTGGATGGGACTGAGGAGCTACCGATCTGTGCGACACACGACCAAAGGGTGTGGAGTTCCTTACTGGGATTGGGTCTATTCCTGCTTCCACTGTCTGTCATCGGAACATCAGCCGTCGCTGTCGCCCTACCGTCGGCCAGGCAGAGAAAGGCTTTTAAATCACTTGCTCAGCCCTCTGTGATCGCTCCACCACCCACCGCACCCCCCCCACCCACTCTCTGTTTGTCCAAGGGCGCTGCATTTGCAAGCCTCCCTTCCCGAATCTTTCTGCGGAACGGCAATAAAAGTGGGAGGCACTGGTGTGCGTTTGGTCAGTGACAATGAGATGCAGGAGCGGAATCAGGCCGTTCAGCTCATCAAATTTCTCATGCCTTCCCATCTTGGCCGATTTAGGTCCCAAGCTCCTGCCTTTTCCCTCTGATCCTGATCAAGAACCCACTGACCTCCGCCTTAAATCTCCCAAATGACTTGGCCTCCACAGGCAGTATGAATTCCACAGGTTCAACCCCCACACCCCCCTAAACCGGGCTCTGGGTAAAGAACTCCCTCCTCATCTCTGTTCTAAAGGGAGGTTTGTGTATTCTGAGGTCGTGCCCTCTGGTCACAGAGCTCCCACCCAATCCCCAACCAGAGGAAACGTCTTTGCCATGTCCACTCTTCTGAGGCCTTTTCGGTATTCGATTGGTTTCGATGACATTTCCACTCTTCCTCCTCCTCATCATCCTTATTAACTCCAGCAAGTACAGACCTTCAAATAACCCTTTCACTCTGAGGATCGTTCTCCTCTTTGCCTGCTCCAATCCCTCTGTCGATAAGGAGTCCAAAACTGCTCACGCAGGGGCAGAACGATTGGCACAACGGTCAGCTCAATGCTGTCAGAATTTTGCATGTTCAACTTGAGTCTATGTGAGTTTTCTCCCAGGGGGCTCTGGTTTCCTCCCACCGTTTGAAATGTACCAGGGGCTGGGTCAATTGGGTGGCACGGACTCGTGGACCAGAAGGGCCCGTGACTGTGCAACATATCTCCATTTTTAAAAATTTAAATGATCCAAGGGTAGGCAGCTTTATAAAGGCTCAACATCATATTCCTGCGGATTATATTTTACGCCCTCTCTGGTGTGGGGGGCAGTGGGGGAGATGCTTTATCTGTGGGACTGCAAAAGGCCTAGGTAGAATGGGTGTGGAGAGGATGGTGGGTGAAAAGTCTGTGACCACAGGGCACGGCCTCCCTTGGAATAGCGACGAAGAGGAATTTCTTTACCCAGAGTGGGGATGAGTTTGTGGCTGAGGACAAGACATTTAGGAAATTTAAGATGGAGGTCGATGGGTTCTTGATCAGGATCAAGGGTCACAGGGAGAAGGAAGGAGAATGGGAGTTGAAAGGGGCAGTAAATCAGCCAAGATAGAAAGGCAGGTCAGACTTGATGGGCTGAATGACCTGATTCCACTCCTGTGTTTTACGGTCACCTACCAAACACACTGCAAAGCGCCTCCCGTTTTATTCCCATTCTGCAGAGAGTAATCCATTACCTCCCCCGCCTTAGCCCCTCACTACTCAAGCCGAATGTCCCCTTCCCCCATCTTCCACCCCATCCCCTCTTTCTGGGCACCCCTCCCTCCTGCACCAATTTGGGTCTCCCTCCATTGTTGCACATTCCCCACCATTTCCTACCCCTGTCTGCAGTCTCCCCCGCCCCACCAAGATCTTGTGACAACTTCCCCCACTCACCGCTCCTCGAGGATGCCCCCTAAACTCAGATGATATCCCCTCTCTCCTAGAGGCCTCACCCACCCCTCCCCTCTCTCTTGAGACCTGGGCCCTGCTTTTATGAGGTCACAATGCCAAGGGCTGTCAATCACCCCAGCTCACTGTGGGGGAGGGGTGGGGCGAGGGGGGGCGGTCAACATGAATCCCCAACCCCCCACACTGGCAGTTGCTGAGCTGAGCAGCGTCGAGAGTTGTGGGAGTCCCTCCATCCCTCAGCTAGCGGACACTCATCACTGGCAGAGCCCGATCGCCACTTCCTCCTCGCTGACATCACTTCAAGAGCCCTCTCCTCCGCACTTGTACACCCTCAGCGGAGTTGACAGGTTCGGCCCCGACCCAGTCTATGGGTTCGTCCACGACACCACCGCTGCTGGCCGAGAAACTGGGAGCGGCATCTCCTTTACAGTCAGGAAGGGGCATCTGGCCTACGCTTCCTCAGGAGGGTGGGGGGGGGGGTGCATGGCTACCGGCCCCCAACTTGAGCACTACTGAGAGCATCCCATCCAGATGCACCATCGTGTGGGTCGGTAGCTCCAAAGCATCGGACCGGCTCAATACTGAGGGTCGTCAAAACGGAGCAGAAGATCACTGGGGTCTCCCTTTCCTCGACAGACACTTTGAATAGGGCTCAAAACGTCTCCTTATCCCTGCCTGGTGAGAGTCATTATCTTTATTTGTATTTATTAACAAGGCTTTATTTGTTACCATGGCAGCACTGTTAATGCAACGCTGTTACACGCCAGTGACCGGGGTTTGAATTTAAGTCGAAAATTCATTTCTTGCCCTTGGACGTCGTCCCTGCTGATCTTGGTGCCGTCAGTGATGAACATGGTGAAAGGTTTCACCGGGACGTTGTGACCATGGAAAAGCAGTATCAGGGCAACTGGAATCCACCAATGCTGCCCAACAATTGTTGGATGCTGACGCAAGAGGCATCAGATGCTGAGTACAAACGAAAATCAGCGGCAAAACATTTTTAGGTCAGATGAACTAACGCTATGTGTTTAATCATTATGTGATTAAACACGCTAAACTCAATAAAAGTTAATTTAATATTTCTCCAACTTCCTATATCAGTGGTTCTCAACCTTTTTCTTTCCACTCACATACCACTAGGTAATGCCTTGGCCATCGGTGCTCTGTGATTAGTAAGGGATTGCTTAAGGTGGTGTGTGGTGGAAAGAAAAAGTTTGAAACCCACGGTTTTAATCATCCCTCGTTGTCTTGTTATGTGCATGGTTTCAGAACTCCAAAGAAAATGGGCCAATGACAATTTTTCTCAAGCACAATATTTCAGTAACAATTCAATCCAGAGCAGTGGTTCTCAACCTTTCTTTCCCACCCACATCCCCACCTGAAGCAATCCCTTACTAATCACACACGACCGATGGCAGAGGAATTACTTCAGGTGGAATGTGAGTGGATTGAAAAAGGTTGAGAACCACTGGCCTACATGATACAGCAAATCTGAAATTATCTTTAGTGCATAGAAACGCCCTTCAACCCATCTCGACGAGCTGGACCCATTGCCTGCAATCGACACACATTCCTCTGCAACTTTCTCTCCACATCCCTGTCTTAGTGCCTTTTAAACATTATAACCAGTACTCTCCCCCATCCAAGCTTCCTCTGACAGCTCATTCCATATTACCCACTGCGCCGTGAAGAAGGTGCCCCTCTCACCTTAAAAAGTGCACCCTCCCGTGTTAAATTTTTTAATTCAGACAGAGGTGCCCTATAGACCCACGAGCCCGTGCCTACTGCCCATGGTACGTTTTTGGAAGGTGGGAGGAAACCCACACAGACACAGGGAGAACATACAAACTCCACATGAGCAGCACAGGGTTTGAACTCAGTCGCTGGCGCTGTAACAGTGTTGCCGCCTCTTGCTTTAGAATCCCTTGCCTCGGAGTGGGGGGGGGGTGGGTTATATAAAAAGACATGACTATCCGACTATCCACCTTGTCCATGCCCCTCCTTTAACAAAAGCTCCCCACCACCACACTCCAGGGGGAAAAATCCCAGCCTCTCCTCATAATTCAAGCCCTCAGCTCCCAAATCATCAAATGGAGTTTAAACGTAGCCGGATGGCTGCGTCATTCACAAATTCAGAGCCAAGGTCAAGGCACGCATGTGGGGAAACGGTCGACGTGCTCAGTAGGCCTATGGGAATGGTAACAGCGAAGGTCTCAGGTCAGAATGCATGATGCATTATTGATGTGTGAATCAAATGGGTTAATGGCAGTATTAAATGCCTGGTCTATTATCACATGGCACATCAAACATCATGGGAACAGGACATGCAAATCCAACTAAATTAGTCAGCTGAAAGGCATGGAAACCTGCAGGCTATTGTTCCTTGGCACTACGCAAAAGTATACAAAAGCCTGGGAGGCAACCCTGCAGGGAAGGTGACCACGGCAGTGGGCCAGCGCGGGGGTCAGCGGTGAAAGGGCTCGCGCAGGCTGCGGGTGGCTTGCGGTCCAAGGACCAACGCAGGCTACAGGCTAGCCAGGTGCTGAGGGCAAAAAGGTCTCCCAAAGGGCTTTAGCCACCTGATGGCTGCTGAATGCATTGGTGGATTGGATCTGGAGCTCAGGTTGCAGAAGTGCTGGAGGTGGATCCAAGGACACCCAGGGACTATCTTTTGCTTCTCTTTCTCCTATGGTTAGGGACAGCGAGCAATGCTCAAGGCAATGCTTTCTGTGCTTTACAGCAGGCAAAAAGGTGAAGTGTGTCACGTATATGCCATTTGGTCCATTAGTACAGGACGCCTGGTGTGGAGGGTGGGCGAGACACCCTGCAGGATAAAAAAAATCCGTCAAAGGTCGAATGAACCCTCTCGTGGGGGTCAATGGCCATCTAGCAAACGTGTGCCGTGAAAGGGCTTGGATTGGCCATTCACTGCCACAGAACTCCCCCTGGGACCTCACCATACTGCTGGACGTGGGGAGGAGAACAGAGAGGGTGGGTCTGGACCTGTGCAATTCCCCCCTCCCCTCCCCAACTCACCTAAAATTCATTCATGCACATGTTGGTCCTTTCTGAGGAGCAGGGCATCCTCATCTCAAACCCGGCCAACCAACTGATAGGAACCATCAGGGGGATAGAGTGGAAGAACCCACAACAAGAAAGGATTCTTGAATCTTAATTAGTGGGATTCCCAATTTAAAATTGGAACCTAATCTTTTAATTGCTCTCGTTGGAACAGTTGGAGAAGATGATGTGCTATGGACTTCAATTCAACGTTTAAAAATCTTTTACTTCGTTGGTTGCCAGACGTACAATTTTGATTAAGTGGAAAGCTAATACTCCATCTACACATACACAATGGCTAAAGGATATTATGTCTTGTTTAAAATTTGGATAAAATTAGATATGCAATCAATGATTCAAATATTAAATTCCAGATGACATGTTCATGGGCGACCAGCAGAACCTTAAGATTTAACGTGGATTTGTGGCATTGTCTTGTCCCTCTCTATGATTGTGCCACTTTGATTTATGAATGCTAATCTTCAACCTTGCTTAGGGGGAAAGGGTTTTGAAATTTATTTCCTTCATGATTGTGCTTTGGAGCTTTTACTTGTGATCATTGTTGTAATCTTTAAAGAGAATCTTCAGGCTTCAAGGGCTGGAGGGGCTCAGAGCAGGTCAGGGAGGGTGGGGGGCAACCGTGGGGAGAGGTGGTCAACGTTATGGGCCTGAGCCCAGTATCGGGCAGGCATCCAAAATGTGAAGGTGTTGGGGAAGGGAGGAGCATAAGCTGACAGGCAGGAGGGGGAGAATGGAGCTGTGGGGGTGGGAGGGGGGAGGAGAAAAGGGCTGAGTATTTCTTTGATGCTTCTATTTATGAGAAGGAATCAGGTTGCCTGCTAGAATTCAGATGAGTGGGGATCTTGTACATGACGTGAAAGGTATACAGGGTGGGAGCAGGGAGATGGTTTCCACTGGGAGGTGAGACAAGAACCAGGGGGCGGGGGAACACGCAGCCTCAAGATTCGGAGGGAGTAGATTAGGTTGGTCTGTGGGCAGATGGAACATTGGCCGTCGCTGCTGGAGGGAGTGAATTTGGGAACAGAGAGATTCTGCTGCAAATGGACACAGTCCTGGTAAGGCCGTATCTGGAGCACGGTGTGCAGTTCTGGCTTCCTGACTTGAGAAAGGATGTACTGGCTTTGGAGGCAGTGCAGAGGAGGGTCACTAAGATGAGGGGGTTACCAATGAGGAGATATTGAGTCGTCTGGGTCTGTATTCCCTGGAATTTAGAAGAATGAGAGGAGATCTTATAGAAATGTAAAAAATTATGAAAGGCATAGATAAGATAGAGATAGATAAGTTGTTCCCATTGGTAGGGGAGACCAGAACTCGGGGATAATAGCCTCAAGATTCAGAGTAGGACAGAGATGAGGAGGAACTACTTTTTCCGGGGGGGGGGGGTGAAACTGTGGAATTTGCTACCTGTTGAAGCAGTGGAGGTAACCTCAGTAATCATATTTAAGACAAGGTCAGATAGATTTTTACATCTTCGGGGAATTAAGGGACACAGGGGAAAAGGCAGGTGGGTGGAGTCGGTCATCAGATCAGCCTCAATCTCACTGAACGGTGCAGCAGCCACGCGAGCCTTGTGCCCCTAGACGGCAGCAGCGAGAACAGAGGATCTGCTGGGTGGTGTGGGCCCTTGATGATCGCTGCTGTTCTCCCGCGTCAGTTAGATTGATTTAGTTTTTGCAGAGTAGGGGAATTAAAGGGTGATGGGGAACAGCTGGGTAGGTGGAGCTGAGTCCACGGCCAGATCAGCCATCACCCTTACTGAATGGTGGGGCAGGATCGATAGGGAAGGGAGGTTCCTGCTCCCATCCCTATGAACCACACCACCATCTCAATCGCCAGGAAGGCTCAGCAGCACCTACACTTCCTCAGGAGGGCAAGGAGAGCAAGGCTACAGGCCCCATCTTGACAACATTTTATGGAAGCAGCCATTGCGTGTGTCCTGGTCTGGCTGCAAAGCATCGGACCGGAAGTCGATACAGAGGCCCGTCAAAATGGCCGAGATCACTAGGGTCTCCATTTTCTTTACTGATGACATTCACTGGATGCGTGGTTTAAACAAGACTCAAAGAATTATTCAGGACCTTTTCCATCCCAGCGCCCTGTATCGCTGACCCATCACCGTCAGGAAGGAGGTACAGGAGCATCAAAATCAGGGCCACCAGGCTGGGGAATAGCTGTTCCCCACAAACTGTGAGATTGATCAACATAATCTTGTAACCAAGTAAATCATCCCAAGATATTTATCTATATATATTTTCAACGATATCTTGATCCATATATGTGTCGTGGTCCAGAAAAACATTTTTTTTGTCGTTTTATTTTGTACAGTCAAGTGATAATAAACTTGATGAGTCTCAGGTTAAATAATCCATTGCTTGAGTCAATTCAGAACCGAGTCCAGCAAAGCGGGACTGTGTCTGGTGATGGATCTGAAGAAAGGACAACTTGTCAGTGGAAGGTTGTGAATCATTAGGCAGTGGGAAACAGTCTGCAGACACTGTGGTCGAGGTAAATACACAATGCTAGACAAACTCCTGTAGGACATACACACAGAAAATGGGTGGGCACTGAGGAGAGCGGGGGAACAGAGATCTGTGTAATGCAGATACATTGTTCCCTTAAAGTGACATCACAGGAAGAAAAGGTTGAAAAATAAAAGCCTTTGGCATCTTGGTCTTTGTAAATCACAGTATTGAGTACAGAAGTTGGGTTGTATTGGTGAGCATGTGTGCAGTTCTGGTCGCCAAACTACAGGAAGGATATCAGTAAGATTGAGAGTGTGCAATTACAGGGAAAAACTAAACAGGTTAGGACTTTATTCCTTAGAGTGTGGAAGAATGAGGGAAGATTTGATAGAGGTTTACAAAATTATGAGGGGTGCAGACAGAGTAAATGCAAGTAGGCTCTTTCCACTTAGATTTGGAGAGATAAATACGAGAGGACATGGGTTTAGTGTGAAAGGTTTATGGCAGTGGTTCTCAACCTTTTTCTTTCCACTCACATCTCACTGTAAGTAATCTCTCTGCCATTGGTGCTCTGTGATGAGTAAGGGATTGCTTAAGGTGAGATGTGAGTGGGAAAGGATTGAAAATCACTACCCTGGACCCAATTGTTACTCAAATATTTGGCTTGAGAAAAATTGTCATTGGTCCATTTCCTTTGGATTTATGAAATCATGCATATAACAATTAAAATAGTGGTTTTCAACCTTTTTCTTTCCACCCACACACCACCTTAAGCAC
Organism: Narcine bancroftii; assembly: GCF_036971445.1. Lineage (NCBI taxonomy): Eukaryota > Metazoa > Chordata > Chondrichthyes > Torpediniformes > Narcinidae > Narcine > Narcine bancroftii. Next base: position 61,148,344 of record NC_091476.1, on the reverse strand, counting down.
CTGTGGCACAGGGAATACTTAAAGTGGTATGTGAGTGGAAAGAAAAAAGGTTGAGAAGCACTGGGTTTGGGGGAACATTGGGTGAACCTTCACTCAGAGAGTGGTGCGAGTGTGGAACAAGCTGCCACCTGATGTGGTAAATGCGGGCTCGCTCTTAAGTGTTGAGAATAAATTGGATAGATACACAGATGGGAGAGATCTGGAGGATTATGGAATTAGTGCAAATCAGTAGGATTAATGATATTTCGGCACAGACTAGAAAGGCAGAATGGCCCATTTTCTGTGCTCTAGTGTTCCATAGTTAAATAATGTACTTCATATAGTAAAGATACATAACTAATGTTTCAGGCTTGAGCCCTTCTTCAAGGTATGGAAAAGTGCCACATTTGCCCACAACTTGATGAAGGGGCTCAAGCGTGAAACGTTGATAATGCTTTGCTACGTAGAGGACCCCGAGTTTCTCCTGCATTGTGTTTTTACTGCAGTGGGGAACAAGAACCCACAGAGGCTGGAATCTTGAGAGAAACTGGAGGGATTCAGCTGGCCATGGAGAGAGAGATGGTCTGTCAACATAGAAACCTAGAGCACCGTACAGGCCCTTCGGCCCACACTGCTGTGCTGACCTACTCCACAACAATCTAAGCCTTCCCTCCCTCACACACCACAACCCTGTTTGTTTTTTCATGTGCCTGGAACCGTTGAACACCCCAGCACAGAAACAAGCACTTTGGCCCATCCAGTCTGTGCTGGAATGTTAATTCTGTGGGACTCCTGTCCTTAGCGATGTTCTTGGTCAAGCAGGCCGATAGAATCCTCGGCAGAGATGGCAACAACCGATGTTCAAACATAAGCCCCCAGTGTGCAGAGCCACCAAGAGTAGTCAACTTTCCGGTATTCCCCAGCGGGAGTTTGGACTAATGCAGAAGCTGGTAGAGCAGGAAAGGACAAGCAACTCCCGGGTGGGATCTGAATCTCTGGGACGAGGTCACCTGATTCCAACAGGTACTGCGCATGGTTCCTTATCAATTGTTTCCAAAAATAAGTATTACCGCGAGAAGGTGGAAACAAATTGCCAAAGGGGCCTTCCTCCTGCAGAATTAAAACAGAATGTCCGACAAAAGCTGCCCGTCTGCAGGGGTCCGAGATCAGGCCACGTGGAAAACAGGCAGAAGGGCAGCACGATCGGCGGAGATGTTAGCGCACAACCTTTACCTTGATGGCAATCGGGGTTCGAATCCCGTGCCGTCTGTAAAAAGTTTGTACGCTCTCCCCGGGTCTGTGTGGGTTTTCCCCGGGGGCTCCGGTTTTCTCCCACCATTCAAAACGTACCCGGGGGGGGGGTTGTAGGTCAATTAGATGGCATGGACTAGTGAACCAAAAGGGCCTGTCACCGTGTTGTATGTCGACATTTAAAATTTAGAACAGACAGCGGGTTCGAACTCTGCTGCCCTCATGTGATTCATATTTCAGACCACACTGGGATCACTGTGTTTAGTTCTGGTCGCCTCATTACAGAAAGGATGTGGAAGCTTAGGAGAGGAGGCAGAGGAGATCGATCAGGACGTTGCTTGGATTGGAGAACATGTCACATGAGGCAAGGTTAACAGAGCTGGGGTTTGTCTCTTTGGAGTGAAGAAGAATGAGAGATAACTTAATAGAGGTCCAGAAGATTATGTAGAGCTGTACAAGACAGCAAGCACCTTTTTGCCTGGGGTGACTATAGCAAATTAAGTTCTTGGGAGTAACTATCTCCGGGGATCTTTCCTGGACGTAACACGCCAATGGCATCGTGAAGTCAACTCGTCAGTGCCTCGACTTCCTCAGTAGTTTGCAGAAGTTTGGTACAACACCAGAAACCCCATCAAATTTCGACAGATGTAAAACTCAAGCATCTGCATGTGCTGTAATTGCAGCACAAACACAAACTGTTGTCCGCAATAGCTTGAATCCCCCAGTGGCCATCATTTCAGTTCCCCGCCCCATTCCCTTTGCCGACGTGTCTTGTGCACTGCCGGACAGAGATACCTTCCATCTGGGACCCTTCCGACTGGACGGCATTAACACTGACCGCTCTGCTTTCCATTAATACATCCCCTCCCCCAGTCTCTGTCGTTCCCACCCTCCAGTCCCCCCTCTATGTCCTTTCCTCCAGCTCACCACCACCCCACCTCCCCGATCAACTCTCATCTCCTCTCCTGCCCATCTGTCCACGCCAACCTCCGGCCACTTGCACTCCGCTCCCGTCTGGCACCTGCCTACTTTCCAACATTCCTGACGAGGGGGCCCCAGCCCGAAAGGTTGCTTCCTGAGGATGCCGAGTTCCTCCAGCGTTTTTCGAGTCCTGCCTAACCAGAGTTTCAAACCACCTCTTGCAGCAAGACTTCCTCACCATCCTGCCGGGAGGCGTCAGCCCCAGGATCCCAGTTTCTGTTGCTGGTGGGTTGCTGCAGGATTCACACAAGATCCCACGAGGAGAAGTGAAGCCGCTTTATCACCGGAGCAGTATACAAATGCGCTGGAGAAACTCAGCAGGTCACGCAGCATCGACAGGAAGCCAAGGTTGACCAACGTTGACCACTACATCACCGTAAAGGTTGACCAATGTAGACACAATGTAGACACAGTCAAGGGTGACCAACGTAGACCACTCCAGCACGGTCAAGGGTGACTAACATGGACCACTACAACACAGCTAAGGGTGACCAACGTAGACCACTCCAGCATGTTCAAAAATGACCAACATAGACCACTATAGCACAGTCATGAGTGTCCAACGTAGACCACTCCAGCATGGTCATGGGTGACCAATGTAGACCACTACAGCACAGTCAAGGGCGACCAACGTAGACCACTCCAGCACGGTCATGGGTGACCAACGTAGACTACTCCAGCACGGTCATGGGTGACCAACGTAGACCACTCCAGCACGGTCATAGATGACCAATGTAGACCTCTACAGCACAGTCAAGGGTGACCAACATAGACCACTACAGCACAGCCAAGGTTGACCAACGTAGACCACTCCAGTGCAGCCAAGGGTGACCAACATAGACCATTCCAGCATAGCCAAGAATGACCAATGAAAACCACTACAGCACAGAAAAGGGTGATCAACGCAGACCACTCCAGCACGGTCATGGATGACCAACGTAGACCTCTATAGCACAGCCAAGGGTGAGCAATGTAGACTCTGCAGCACAGCCAAGGGTGACCAACATAGACCACTACATCACCATCAAGGTTGACCAACGTAGACCTCCACAGCACAGCCAAGGGTGACCAACATAGACCACTACATCACCATCAAGGTTGACCAACGTAGACCTCCACAGCACAGCCAAGGGTGACCAACATAGACCATTCCAGCATAGTCAAGGGTGACCAACGTAGACCTCTAGAGCACTGTCAACGATGACCAACGTAGACCACTCCAGTACAGTCAAGGGTGACCAACATAGACCACTCCAGCACAGCCAAGGATGACCAACGTAGACCACTCCAGTACAGTCAAGGGTGACCAACGTAGACTAATACAGCACTGTCAAGGGTGACCAACGTAGACCACTACAGTACAGTCAAGGATGACCAACATTGACCACTTCAGCACAGTAAAGGATGACCAATGTAAACCACTCTAGCATATTAAAGGGTGACCAATGTAGTCTACTCCAGCACAGCCAAGGGTGACCAACGTAGATCATTCCAGCATGGTCAAGGGTGATCAACATAGACCACTCCAGCACAGTCAAGGGTGACAAACGTTGACCACTCCAGCACAGTCATTGCCCTTCGGTCCTTGATGATGTGCTGACCCGCATATTCCTTCCTCAAAAAGTACTAAATCTACCCTACCCTGCAACCCTCGATTTTACTTTCATCTATGTCTGTCTGAGAGGCTCTTAAATGCCTCCATTGTTTCAGCCTCCACTGGTAAGGCATTCCAGGCACACACAGCTCTAGGTTTAAAACAAATTCACCCCTGACATCTCCCTAAACTTACCTCCTCAGGCGTTTGCTGTTCCTGCCCTGGCTGAACAACCAATCGATAGCCCCTTTTCCACTGCCAGTTAATTGGCCATGCATGGTCCTGGGATAGGAAGCCCTTGTGCCGTTTCCACTGGCCCACCCTGAACTGGGACACAAATTGCCTTTCCACTGAACACAACTCATCCCTGGGGATCAGAGTGTCCGACCACCAAAGGGAAACAGGTGACTTTCTGCTATCCCTTTTCCACTGGTTTTATCAGCGCGCCGGCAAACACTGGGGATAGGAGTATGGGTCGAGGTCGTGAAATGACGACATTTGACGCCAGCGTTCGGATAGTATTTCTTTACCACTGGATCATGTCCCAGTAAATTCCCAGTTAATTTCTGGGATAGACTGCCAGTGGAAAAGGGGCTTAAGCCTCTCATGATCTTATAGACCTCTATCAAGTCTCCTCTCGTCCTTCCACGATCCAAAGAGAAAAGTCCCAGCTCTACTAAGACTTGTTTCCCAATCCAGGCCACATCCTGGTGAATCTCCTCTGCGCCCTCTCCATGGCTTCCACATCCTTCCTATAATGAGGTGACCGGAACGGAACACAATTCTCAAAGTGAGGTCTCTGCAGAGATTTGTAGTTACATCATGACTGCTCTACTCTTGAACTCAGTCCCCCATTAATGAAGTCCAACGTTCCATAGGCACCTCACCGAGGTGTAAGCAAAGAGCAGGCAGGTGCCAGAATTAAAAGGGTTGGGGTGGGGGAGAAGGAGAGTAGGAAAAGGGGAGAACAGGCTACAAAGTGTATGCAGGTGGGAGGGTAGAAGAGGTGGTGAGGGGGTAGCTCTCTGAACGGAGAGGGAAGGGAAGGGGGTGTGGTTGATGTTATTGGAACATGTCCAGATGGAATACAAAGTGTTTCTCCAATCCACAGGAAGCCTCAGTTTGCCTGTGCAGGAGGCCACAGGCAGTCGTGACAATGAGGCGGAGGGGAACGAGGGGAGGTTAGATAGAGGTACTTAAAATTATGAGGGGTGTGAATAGAGTAAATGTAGGCAGGCTTTTTCCACTGAGGGCAGGCGAGATACAAACCATGAGTGAAAGGGGAAAGATTTAGAGGGGACATGAGGGGGAAACTTCTTCACACAGAGAGTGGTGGGGTGTGGAACGAGCTGCTGGCTGAAGTGGTGAATAAGGGCTCGATTTAAACATTTAAGATAAGGTACATGCATGGGAGGGGTAGAGGCCTATGGTCAGGGTGCAGGCCAATGGTAGAATAATTGTTTAGCACAGACTTGGAGGGCCAAATGGCCTGTTTCTTCACTGCTTTGTTCTACATGGGAATGGGTTGTCCTTGTCATTGCAGCAGACAGAGCAAAGGTGCTTGATGAAACGATCTCCCAATCTGCACCCCGTCTCCCCAAGGTAGAGGTGACTACAACGGGATCGCGGGAGGAAGATTTTTAATTTAGACAGACAGCCATATTTTTAATTTAAACAGACAACAAGGTAGCAGTCCATTTCGGCCCACAGGCCCATGCCGCCCCCCCCTCCCCCGGGTGCGTTTTGAATGGTGAGAGGAAACCGGAGCCTCTGGGGAAAACCCATGCAGACATGGGGAGAACATAAACTCCTCACAGACAGCGTGGGCTTCGAACCCCAGTCCCAGTCACCGGCATGGTAGAGGCGTTGCAATAACCGTGCTACCCCCCACAGATTCGCGGGCGAAGTATCGCTTCATTTGGGAGGGCCTCGTCTGGTTTACTCCCAGAGCGACCAGCAATGCGCAAATCGCCGACGTGGCTGCCAACTGTACAGAGATCCTGAACCAAATCCTGCAGGAGTCGGGCGGGTAACTGAGGGCACAGGTCTCAATGAAGGATTCCTGAAGGGAGGTGAACATCAGGCCAGTGCTTCTCGGAAGGGAGGTACCATCAAATTCCTGCACTAGGTTAGTCACACCGATGCAGAAATACTTTGCCTTAGCGTCACACTTCAAACAGGAACAGGCCTCAGGGAATAAATTATATACTGCTGGGAAAGGTTAGAAGAAAGGATTGCACAGTCGGACGAGGGGGTGAGAGGGTTAAGGCGGACTCGAGGGCCAGAGGGGCTTGTGTCCGCAAATTAAAAATTATAATTTTAAGAATTTAAATGCAAATTAAGGTACAATTTGAATTTATTTAAAAGAGGGTTGGAGAGTATAAAGGCCAACCATTTTATTCCCACCTATCTGTCCGCAGTCATGTGCATTGCCAAGTTGAGAGTGCCTGCAAATTTCCACCATAGTCAGTACAAATTGAAACAATTAGGGCTTTTAGACTGCAGGCATGGAACCGCACAATCAACGAAAATTGCTGTTACGCACGTAGTCTAAAAAGTATAGGAGGTTTTAGTCAATTCCTGCACTGCGATTTATCCTGCAGGACGAGCCCCCCCATTACTTATTGGGGGAAGCCTGCAGTCTACATTGCACCGCAAAACTCACTGCATGACTTTAATGTCCAACTGATGACCATGGCTCCACGTAAAAGCACCGGGACTAACGCGCACAGAACTTAAGGTGTGCAGTGTAAACATCCACAAGGTGAGTAATTATGTTAATTTATGTTAAATTTTTCCAACATTGGTGTCTGGGGAAAAAAAAACACTGATGTCTCCTCCTCACTGATTATCACACAGGTGAACCCCAAGGATGCATGCTTAGTCCACTGTTCTACTCGTTATATACGCATGACTGTGGCCAGACACAATTCCAATGCCATCTACAAGTTTGCCGATGACACCACAGTTGTCGGCAGAATCACAAACAGCAATGAGGAAGCATACAGGAGGGAGATCAATCAGCTCGTTGAATGGTGTCACGACAACGACCTTGCGCTCAATGTCAGCAAAACCAAGGAGATGATTGTGGACTTCAGGAGGAAGTCAGAGGAACACGACCCAGTCGTCATCAAAGGCTCAGTAGTGAAGAGGGTCAAGAATTTCAAATTCCAGGGGGAGGGGGGGTCAACATCTCCGAGGATCTGTCATGTAGCCTCCTTGTCAACGCAAACACAAAGGCGGCTAGACTCAGGAGATTCGGTATGTCACAAAAGACTCATAAACTTCTATAGGTGGACTGTAGAGAGCATTGTGGCTGGTATGGAGGTGACAAGAATCTCAGGACAAGAATAAACTCCAAAGGGTTGTTAACTCGGCCTGCGACATCACAGGCACCAGACTTCACTCCAATGAGGACATCAACATGAGACAGTGCCTTAAAAAGCAGTCTCTATCCTCAAAGACCCCAGCACCCAGGCCAGGCGCTCTTCACTCTGCTCTCATCGGGGAAAAGATACAGGAACCTAAAGATGAGCATTCAATGGCACAAGGGCAGCTTCTTCCCCACTGCCATCAGAATCCTGAATGATCAATGAACCATAAACAAGGCCTTATTTTTTGTGCATGATTAAATGTATTTATTAATTCACAGTAATGTAAGATGGTTATAATATGAAAGTTTGCACTATGACATTACCGCAAAATATTGAATTTCATGACTTGTTCATGACAATAAATCCTGATTCTTATTGGAGGAACACCCTGTATTCCGCTTGGGCACTGGACGGCACTAACGTTGACTTCTCTGGTTCCCATTAACCCCCTCCTCACCCCACCTCTGCCCACCAAGTCACTCTCTTTTTTTTCCCACTGTTGCCTTTCCTCCAGCTCCCCACCCACTGGCGTCACTAGTGGGGGGGGGGGGGGGATCCGTCCCAGGAGACGTCCTCAGAAGGGGTAACACTAAAATACTGGCTATGAAATCTCTGTGCAGTGTTTCAGCAGAAATTTATTATTTTTTGTAAAAATATCTCTATTGTTGGTTATAACAAAAGCATTTTTTGAAAGCCCAGCGTCTAAAACTCGATGCTCATTTATTTTGTGAACCTTCTGTGACAGAGTATATACATATATTTTTGGGATATAAATTGGGAAAGGTTTGTTAGTGATCTGTTAAAACAGATCTTGTTTGAAATACTGGAGCTCTGCCCCATGCTAGGCATGACAGGGACTCAGAGCTTTTGCAAGAGCTTTTGAGAGTGCTCAAGAGACTTCACTAATGGATTGTTGTTTACAAAGGACAACAGATGAAAGAGCTTGTTGGAGCCGCATATTGTCTGGAGTAGAGCTTGCTGCTGTAGGAGGATCATGTGATTTTGCAAGTCGAGAGAGTCAAACAAGCTTTCTCTCAGAGATAGAGAGAGAGATCTTGTACAGTGTTACAGCCAGCAGAAAGCAGCTGGGACTGCAACAGGACAAGCTGGCAAGCTTATGGAAAGCCTATTTGTAATACGGCCTGGTCAGATCCCTTGTGGTTCATGCAAGAGGAGAGGACTGGCTGTCTAATGTTTCACTTGGAATAAGTGAAACAAAAAGGAACTCTGTGGTGACCTGAAAGAAAAAGGTTATCATATGGAGAATCCTGAAGAGGCAAGTTTTGTCAGCAAGACACTGGAGTGGCTGATGGATGTATATCAGTTGTGGATGTCCTGGAACTCTTAATCTCTCTCTGAAAACCGACAAGAACCTTCATGAGCAGTAAACATTTACCTTTCGAGCACCAAAGTCTGGTAAACTTTATATATATGTTAAATTCTGTGCACAGTCTAAGAATTGCCTGCAACCAGTGAACTTGGAGCAGTGAGAAGTGAGATTGAACTGTGAACCAAAGAACTTTTCTGAATCTACACACACATGCACTTAGAAGGGAGCTTAAGTTAAATTAAGTAGGTCAATTGAGTTAAGTTAAAGTGTGATTCTGTTTTCATGTTTAAAGATAATTAAAAGCAACTTTTCTTTAAGTAACCATTTGTCATGGTGAATATCTATTGCTGCTGGATATTGGGGTCCTCTGGGCTCTTAACATTTCTAATGGGATCCGGGTCAGAGCTGTCATTATGACCCAACGACGACACTTCAAATCACGTGGTTTTGGCCGCCCATGAAAACAAGCAAGCGCTGTTGTTTTCATTGCTGCTGGAGTTTTTACAGTCGCTGCTTTGGTCAAATTTTCTGGTGTTTTAGCAACAATATTGCAGCTAAAACAGTAATTAGTTTTCTTATGGAATATTCACTTTAACCACATGAAATTATGTAACTGTAACTACATTTAGGTTGTGCGCATGAAGTTGTAATTTAAAGGTGTAATTTTAACTTTGCAAGTTGTTGATCTCACTACTCTTGCCGTTACATTCAGCGATCTACTGGAATTACGATTTATGAGTAACATTAGTACAAAAAACATTACTAAGGATTCTGTCTGGGAGGAGGTCCATGGGGGAAGGAGGTCAAGGGGGGGGGTTGACACCATGAGTTACTGCACTGGGTGACACCAACCCTAGTGGCACCACTGTCCTCACCCCTTTCCTCTCCATTCAGAGAGCTACCCCCCCTCTCCCTATCACCTCTTCTACCCTCCCACCTGTGCTCTGCTCATTTCCCATCCCCTCTCCTCCCTGAACCATTTTCATTCAGAACCTGCCCATTTTTTCTTATACCTGATGAAGGGCTCAGGCCTGAAACAGTGATGGCCTTTTTCTTCCGATGTCTCCCCTAAACATTCCTCTATTCACTTAAACAGTTACTGTCACCCTGGATTAATTTGCTGGCTGTCCACCCGATCTAAGCTCCTCATAATCTTATACACCTCCATTAAGTCACCTCTTATCCCTTGTCACTCCAAAAAGAAAAGCCCTAGCTCTGCCAGCCTTGCAACATTCTGGTAAATCTCCTCTGCATCCCCTCCAAAGCACCTGCATCCTTCCTGTTATGAAGTGACCAGAGCTGAACACAACATTCCAAATGTGGTCCAACCAGTTTTATAGAGCTGCAAACATTACCTCTTGAACTCAATCCCCAACCAATGAAGGCCAGCACACCATACACCTTCTTCACAACCCCACCAACATGCGCGGCATCCTGGAGGGATCTATGGACTCAGCCCCTTCTATCCCCAACACCCCCCCCCCATCCAGGCCACGCCCTCTTCTCTCTGCTGCCATCGGGGGGGAAAAAGGTACAGGAGCCAGAAGACGCTCACTCTTTCCATAGAACGCAACAGCACAGGAAACATTTGGCCCTTCTAGTCTGTGCCGACCACTATTCCACTCACTGATCTGCTCCCAGTTCCTAACACTCCAGACCTCTCCCATCCATGTATCTCTCCAATCTATTTTTAAGAGTGAGCCCGCATTCACAACAGCTCATTCCACACTCCGACTCTTCTCTGAGTGAAGAACTTCCCTGACATGTTCCCCCTAAACCTCTCCCCTTTCAGCTTAATACTATGACCCCTCATATTTATCTCCCCCAAATCTAAGTGGAAAAAGCCTATTCGCATCCACTCTGTCTGTACCAGCGGTTCTCAACCTTTTTCTTTCCACTCACATCCCACTTTAAGTAATCCCTCAGCCATCAGTGCTCTGTAATGAGTAAAGGATTGCTTAAGGTGGGAAGAAAAAGTTTGAAACCCACTGTTTTAATTGTCCCTCATGGACTTGTTATGTGCACGGTTTCAGAGTTCCAAAGGAAATGGGCCAATGACAATTTTTCTCAAGTCAAATATTTTAGTAACAATCAAGTCTGGAGCAGTGATTCTCAACCTTCCCATCCCACCCAGATCCCACCTTACTAATCACAGAGCACCGATGGAAGAGGGATTACTTAAAGTGAGATGTGAGTGGACAGAAAAAGGTTGAAAACCACTAGTCTACACCTCTCATCATCTTGTAAACCTTGATCAAATCTCCCCTCATTCTTCTTTGCTGCAAGGAATAAAGTTCAAACCTGTTTAACCTTGCCCTGTTACTCAAGTCCTGAAGACCCTCAACCTTATTGATATCCTTCCTGTAGTTAGGCAACCAGAACTGCACACAATACTCCAAATTTGGCCTCACCAATGTATTAAATAACTTCCCGGCTGCCATCAGATTCATGAATGATCAATGAACCATAGACACTGCCTCAACTTTTTCCTCTCCTTGCACTATTTTCATTTATTTTGCAAGGTGGTTTAGATCAATGCTGCCGCAATAATCACAAATTTCGTGACTATAAATGCTAATTCTGTAGCTGGGTGTCCAGAACTGCGTGCGATACTCCAAGTGTGGTCTGGCCAATGTCTCGGATGCTTGTGAAATGAAGACCCTGCGCTCAATCCCCCGATCAACGGAGGAAAGTGCCGCCAAACCGGTCCCCTTCGCCACCCTGACCACGTGGACTAGCCCATCTGCTGCTCTTCTGGGGTCTCAAAGAGCGAGAGCAAGGGCAGCATTTGAATAAACCCAGTGAGCTCGCCCACAATTCACTCTGAGCTGCAGTTCCCTCAGCACTTTTAACACCAGCAAAACATGCCGTAACTTGACAGCGAAAGTATGAAAAGGTAATCAAAAGATCAATTCCAGAGACTGGCTCATGGGAGGGAGATGAATTTTAAAATGGAAACTCCAGCTTGGAGTCTCGGCACGTGGATTGAAATACCCAAAATTAACCATGGATATGTGGAACTTAACATGATAGGGAAGGGAACATTTATTGAAAAATCTGTGGGATTCTCTGGCCAAGGAGAGAGCAGACTTGTTTGATGCACAGCTGGATAGATTTTCAAACAGATGGGGAATTATAAACACAACTGCACAGAAAACAGGCTATTCGGCCCTTCTCGTCTGTGCCAACCACTACCTCTCCTATCTATGTATCTATCCGATTTATTCTTAAAACCAAAGAGTGAACCCGCATTTACCTCAGATGGCAGCTCGTTCCACCACTCTCTGAGTGAAGAAGTTACCCCTAAACCTTTCCCCCTTCACCCTCAAACTATGTCCTCTCATATTTATCTCTCCAAATCGAAGTGGAAAGAGCCTACTCTGATTTACTCTGTCGACACCCCTCATCATCTTCTAAACCTCTAGCAAATCTCCCTTCATTCTTCTACACTCCAAGGAATAAAGTCCTAACCTGTTTAGTCTTTCCCTGTAACTCAATTCCTAAAGACCCATCAACATCCAAGTAAATCTTCTCTGCACCCTTTCTATCTTATTGATATCCTTCCTGTAGATTGGCAGCCAGAACTGCACACAATACTCAAAATTTGGCCTCATCAATGTCTTGTACAACCTCACCATAACATCCCAACTCCTATACTCAATACTTTGATTTATGAAGGCCAAGATGCCAAAATCCTTCACAACCCTATCCACCTGTGACGCCACTTTCAGGGAATTATGTATTTGCATTCCCAGATCCCTCTGTTCTACTGCACTCCTCAGTGCCCCAACCATTTATTATGCATATCCTACCTTGTTTGGCCCTTCCAAAATGCAACACCTCACACTTGTCTGCAGATTCCATCTGCCACTTTCTGGCCCAGTTTTTCAGTTGGTCCAGATGCCTCCGCAAGCTTTGAAAGCTTTCCTCACTATCTGTAACGCCCCCAATCTTAGTGTCATCAGCAAACTTGCTGATCCAATTTCCCCCATATCCAGATCATTGATATAGACAACAAACAACAATGGTCCCAACATTGATCCCTGAGGCACACCACTAGTCACAGGCCTCCAGTCTGAGAAGCATCATCCACTATCACTCTCTGTCTTCTCCCATTCAGCCAGTGATGAATCCATTTTATACGGATACCTAGTGTCAGAACTTCTGAACTCGCCTCCCATGTTGGACCTAAAGTGCAAGTAGAAAACATTCTACAGTCTTTCATTTATCTACCTTCTTGGTAACCTCCTAAAAAAAAACTCCGATATTCATTAAACACGACCTACCACGCACAAAGCCATGTTGTCTGTCCTTACTCAGCCCTTGGCCGTCCAAATACCTGTATATCTGATCTCTCAGAACACCCTCCAATAATTTACCCACTCCTGGCGTCAGGCACACCGGCCTGTAATTTCCTGGTTTTTAAACAATGGGACAACCTGAGCTACCCTCCAATCCTCCAGCACTTCGAGACATTTTAAATGTATCCACAGGGCCCCTGCAATTTCTACACCAGTCTCCCTCAAGGATCAAGGAAATATCATGTCAGGACTGGGGGATTTATCAACGTTTATTAGCTGTAAGGCAGCAAGCAGTTCCTCCTCTTTAATCTCAGTGTGTTCCATTCCCCTACTGTTTCCCTTCCTTCCTTTATGACAGTTTTCTGATAAATACTGATGCAAACAAAACTATTTAAGATCTCCCCCATCTCATGATGCTCCACACTGATCTTCTTAGGGACCAATTTTGTCCCTTATTATCCTCTTACTCTTAACATACTGTAGAAACCATTTGGGTTTACATTATCTGCCAAAGCAACCTCATGTCTTCTTTTTGCCTTCCTGATTTCCTTCTTAAGCGTTTTCTTACATTTTCTATACTCTTCTAGTACTTCATTTGCTCCTTGTTGCCCATACCTGCTGTACACCCCTCTCTCCTTCTTAAGCAAATCACCAATATCCCTCGGAAACCAAGGTTCCTTATGCCCGTTAACTTTGCCTTTAACCTGACAGGAAAATGCAAACTCTGCACTCTCAAAATTTCCCCTTTGAAGGCCTTCCTCTTACTGAGCGCATCCTTGGCGGAAAACAAATGATCCCAACCCACTCTTCCTAGATCCTTTCACATTTCCACAAAATTGGCCTTTCTCCAATTTAGAATCTCAACTCAAAGTCCAGGCCTATTCTTATCCATAATTAACTTGAAACTAATGACATTATGGTCACTGGACCCAAAATGTTCGCTGACATACTTCTGTCACTTGACCGGTTCCCTAATAGGAGATCAAGTACTGCATCCTCTATATATTGATTTAAAAAACTTTCCTGAACATATTTGACAGATTCCAAGCTATCCAGCCCTTTTACAGTATGAGAGTCCCAGTTAAAATCTCCTCTGATCACAATGTTCTGTTTCTATCGGCCTGCTCTCTCCCTACTCTAAACGGTCCTAAGTACAGATGTGACATTTTCCCTGACTAACAACGCTACTCCTACCCCATTCATCCCTCCCCCTCCATCACATCTAAAACGGAACCACTTAACATTGAGCTGCCAGTCCTGCCCCTCCTGCAACCGTCTCACTAATAGCAATAATGTCGTAATCCTACATGCCAATCCTCGCCTGCCTTTCCAACAATACTCCTCGTACTGAAATAAATATATCTGAGAACATTTCTATCATGTAGAAACCTTTGATCTCTGTCTATACATGACCCTTGCATGATCTTTATCCTTCTCCACCTCTGACACTCTAGTACCCATCCCCTCGCCCCCCCCCCCCCCACCATCTCATTTAAATCTAGTTTATGGGACAACGAATTTATTGTCATGTACCTTGTAAAATGTATATATGACCAAAATTCTTTTCAAAAAACCACAGAACAGATATGCGTCGCTGAAAGTCCATTTGGGCAACGTCCGATTGCATATACATCCATGGTCCCATAATTATTCCGTTACCACGAACAAGTCCACAGCAGTTTAGAAAAAGCAATCGCTAGCGATAGGAAATTGTAGACTGTATACCCAAACTGATCCCACTGCCCTGCTTTCTCCTCTCAGCCCCGTGTCGGTCCCCACACTGATCCCACTGCCCTGCTCTCTCCTCACAGCCCCATGTCGGTCTCCTCTCCACACTAATCCCACTGTCCCGATCTCTCCTCACAGCCCCGTGTCGGTGCCCACACTGATCCCACTACCCTGCTCTCTCCCTACTGCCCCGTGTCGGTCCCCACACTGATCCCAATGCCCCATTATCTACCTGTATTAGTGCCCACACTGATCCCACAGCCCCGCTCTCTCCCCACAGCCCCATGTCAGTCCCCACACTGATCCCAATGCCCCACTCTCTACCTGTATCAGTCCCCAAACTGATCCCACTGTCCCGCTCACTCCTTACAGCCCAGTGTCAGTCCCCACATTGATCACACTGCCCCATTCTCTCTCCTCACAGCCCTGTGTTGGTCCCCACACTGATCCCACAGCCCTGTATCAGTCCCCACACTGATCCCACAGCCCTGTATCAGTCCTCACACTTATCCCACTGGCCTGCTCTCTCCTCACAGCGCCGTGTCAGTCCCCACACTGATCCCACTGCCCCGCTATCTCCCCACACTGATCCCACTGCCCCGCTATCTCCCCACACTGATCCCACTGCCCCGCTATCTCCCCACACTGATCCCACTGCCCCGCTATCTCCCCACACTGATCCCACTGCCCCGCTATCTCCCCACACTGATCCCACTGCCCCGCTATCTCCCCACACTGATCCCACTGCCCCGCTATCTCCCCACACTGATCCCACTGCCCCGCTATCTCCCCACACTGATCCCACTGCCCCGCTATCTCCCCACACTGATCCCACTGCCCCGCTATCTCCCCACACTGATCCCACTGCCCCGCTATCTCCCCACACTGATCCCACTGCCCCGCTATCTCCCCACACTGATCCCACTGCCCCGCTATCTCCCCACACTGATCCCACTGCCCCGCTATCTCCCCACACTGATCCCACTACCCTGGTCTCTCCTCACAGCCCCGTGTCGGTCTCCTCTCCACACTTATCCCACTGCCCCGCTCTCTCCTCACAGCCCCGTGTCGGTGCCCACACTGATCCCACTGCCCTGGTCTCTCCTCACAGCCCCATGTCGTTCTCCTCTCCACACTTATCCCACTGCCCCGCTCTCTCCTCACAGCCCCATGTCGGTGCCCACACTGATCCCACTGCCCTGGTCTCTCCTCACAGCCCCATGTCGGTCTCCTCTCCACACTAATCCCACTGCCCCGCTCTCTCCTCACAGCCCCGTGTCGGTACCCATACTGATCCCACTACCCTGCTCTCTCCCTACTGCCCCGTGTTGGTCCCCACACTGATCCCACTGCCCCGTTCTCTCCCCACAGCCCCATGTCGGTCCCCACACTGATCCCACTCACTCCTCACAGCCCTGTGTCAGTCCACACACTGATCCCAATGCCCCACTCTCTACCTGTATTAGTGCCCACACTGATCCCACAGCCCCGCTCTCTCCCCACAACCCCATGTCAGTCCCCACACTGATCCCAATGCCCCACTCTCTACCTGTATCAGTCCCCAAACTGATCCCACTACCCTGTTCTCTCCCCACAGCCCCGTGTCGGTCCCCACAACGATCCCACTGTCCCCCTCGCTCCCTACAGCCCTGTGTCAGTCCCCACACTGATCACACTGCCCCATTCTCTCTCCTCACAGCCCTGTGTTGGTCCCCACACTGATTCCTCAGCCCTGTATCAGTCCCCACACTGATCCCACAGCCCTGTATCAGTCCCCACACTGATCCCACAGCCCTGTATCAGTCCCCACACTGATCCCACAGCCCTGTATCAGTCCCCACACTGATCCCACAGCCCTGTATCAGTCCCCACACTTATCCCACTGGCCTGCTCTCTCCTCACAGCGCCGTCGGTCCCCACACTGATCCCACTGCCTCGTTATCTCCCCACACTGATCCCACTGCCCCGCTATCTCCCCACACTGATCCCACTGCCCCGCTATCTCCCCACACTGATCCCACTGCCCCGCTATCTCCCCACACTGATCCCACTGCCCCGCTATCTCCCCACACTGATCCCACTACCCTGGTCTCTCCTCACAGCCCCGTGTCGGTCTCCTCTCCACACTTATCCCACTGCCCGCTCTCTCCTCACAGCCCCGTGTCGGTGCCCACATGAATCCCACTGCCCTGGTCTCTCCTCACAGCCCCATGTCGTTCTCCTCTCCACACTTATCCCACTGCCCCGCTCTCTCCTCACAGCCCCGTGTCGGTGCCCACACTGATCCCACTGCCCTGGTCTCTCCTCACAGCCCCATGTCGGTCTCCTCTCCACACTAATCCCACTGCCCCGCTCTCTCCTCACAGCCCCGTGTCGGTGCCCATACTGATCCCACTACCCTGCTCTCTCCCTACTGCCCCGTGTTGGTCCCCACACTGATCCCACTGCCCCGTTCTCTCCCCACAGCCCCATGTCGGTCCCCACACTGATCCCACTCACTCCTCACAGCCCTGTTCAGTCCACACACTGATCCCAATGCCCCACTATCTACCTGTATTAGTGCCCACACTGATCCCACAGCCCCGCTCTCTCCCCACAACCCCATGTCAGTCCCCACACTAATCCCAATGCCCCTCTCTACCTGTATCAGTCCCCAAACTGATCCCACTACCCCGTTCTCTCCCCACAGCCCCGTGTCGGTCCCCACACCGATCCCACTGTCTCCCTTGCTCCCTACAGCCCTGTGTCAGTCCCCACACTGATCACACTGCCCATTCTCTCTCCTCACAGCCCTGCGTTGGTCCCCACACTGATCCCACAGCCCTGTATCAGTCCCCACGCTGATCCCACAGCCCTGTATCAGTCCCCACGCTGATCCCACAGCCCTGTATCAGTCCCCACACTGATCCCACTGCCCCGCTATCTCCCCACACTGATCCCACTGCCCCGCTATCTCCCCACACTGATCCCACTGCCCCGCTATCTCCCCACACTGATCCCACTGCCCTGGTCTCTCCTCACAGCCCCGTGTCGATCGCCACACTGATCCCACTGCCCCGTTTCGGTTGCCACACTGATCCCACTGCCCCGTTTCGGTCGCCACACTGATCCCACTGCCCCGTTTCGGTCGCCACACTGATCCCACTGTCCCGTTTCGGTCCCCACACTGATCCCACTGCCCCGCCCGCTCCTCACAGCCCTGTGTCGGTCCCCACACTGATCCCACCACCAGTCTCTCCCCTCACAGCCCCGTGTTAGTCCTCACACTGATCCCACTGCCCTCCTCTCTCCCCATAGCCCCCATATTAATCCCTACTAACAAATAAAAAGATTATAGGTACAATACAATATCCCATAAAGCTTTGCTAAGTATATAATATGGTGTTTGCATGACGTCCACATAGCATAACGCCCAATTTCACAGAACGTATTGTGGATGTGAAGCACTGCATACCCTGTATACATAATTTGAAATGAATGAAATGGTTGAAGAGAAGCAAATGAACAGCATGTTGTTAAAAAAAATTGAAAAACAACTGCATACTAAAGAATTGAATTAAAAAGATAATCACTAAACACAAAAGATCATATTCAGTTAAAACATTTGTTCGATAAACTCAGCAGGTAAAACAGCGTTTATGTTGCAAAGGTATAGATACATAACCAACATTTCAGGCTTGAGGCCTTCATCGAAATGTAGTCAGGTGCCTGATCAAAATGGTGAGGGAGGGGTGAGGGGGAGGGTGTCAGAGCAGACCCAGATCAGTGTAATAAGGGGAGGTTCAACAGCCTGATCGCTGTTGGAAACAAACTGTTCTTGAACCTGGGGCCTGAAGGCAGTGGTGAGCCGAGGTTGTGACCAGGGCGACGGGGGGCCCTTGAGGACGACAGCTGCCTTCTTAAGGCGGCTCGTCGCATGGACATCTGCGGATGGGCCCGCGCTGGGCCTGGCTATGGGGAAAGGCGGCGGGGTAAGTGGTGCTGAGTCCACAGCCAGATCTGCTGCGACCTTGTTGAACTGCTTGGCCAGGCTTCGGAGTTGCACTTTCTCGCTTTGGAATTGCAAAAATTCACTGCAGAGGTGGCGGGTCCGTCCTGACAACTGCTGCCCCAAGTAATCTCGTCTGCAGGTCCACAGCATGCATCTTTCTCCAATCCAGGGAGGGTCAAACTGAGGAGAGGGCCCCTGCGGAGAGGGCCCCTGCAGGCAGTTCAGCCGCCTCTTGTCCAACCCATTAGCACAAGCCATTTGCCCAAGAAAAAGCAGATCTCCCCAAGGCAATGGGGCCCTTCCCTGAGTTCTGATCAACCCAGAAGAGGACTGCTTTCTTTTCCACAGATGCTGCCCGACCGACAGAATCTTCTTTCCCTGATGGCCAGCAGCCCCAGAGTTCCACCTTGTCTGAGGCTACATGCGCTTGGTTTATGGAAGAAATAACTGCAGCCTGCACAACCCCTTGAATTTTGCACTAGGATTACTGGGAATACTTTTTAATCTGCCTTCTCTTTTAATTTCATTCAATTAGCTATTATAGTTCAACTCGACAAGGATGTGGTTGGCTGCATCAAGGAAGAATCTTGATATAGAAGTACACTCCATTAGCAGCTTTTGTCTACCCAGAAGCAGTGTGCGCCATTTCCAAGGTCCCGGTATAATAGAACAGAACATTATCGAACCAGCGAACATGGCCTGAAGATCCAGGGATTCACTGCCTGATGAAGCAGTGGAGGCGGCCTTGGTGAATATATTTAAGACAAGGTTGGATAGATTTTTACACAGTCGGGGAATCTTGAAGACGAAAGAGTTCATAATAGATTTCGGGAGGAACAGCACAGCCCCAGCCCCACTATTTATTACTGGGGACTGTGTGGAAAGGGTCATGACTTTTAAGTTCCTGGCAACGTACTTGTCTTGGACTACTATAATCAAAAAGGCACATCAATGTCTCCATTTCCTGACAATCGTTAGGAGAATCAATCTACAGGAAAACTTATTGGTGTCCTTCTATTGCTGCTCTGTTGAAAGTGCGCTGGCTTCCTGCATTCCCGCATGGTTTGCCAGCAGTGCAGCGGCAGACAAGAGGGATCTTCAGAGGGTTATCAAAGCGGCCCAGAAGATCATGGGTGATTCTTGTCCCCTTTGAAGGATTTGTTTCGATCTCACTGTATCAGGAAGGCAGCCATCATCTGTTTGACCTATTGCCCTCGGGGAGATGATACAGGCCCATTAAGTTGCAGACGAACAGACTCAAGGACAGTTTCTATCCCAGAGCCATTTGAGGATTAAACTCCGCTATTTAGTGTACTTGTGCTGTTTTTAATGCTGCTCGATGGGTCGGATGGCCAACTCCTGCTCCCATGTCTTTGTGATGGCACAGCTCAGCCCCTTCGGTCCACAGCGTTCTGCCGACCAGTGTAAACCTACTTCACAACAATCTAACCCTCCCCTCCCTTACATGCATAACCCTCTTATTTTCCTTCTATCCATGTGCCCATCTAAGGGCCGTTTGTATGTCCCTATTATTCCAGCCTCCCACCGCTGCCCCTTGGCAATGAATTCCAGGCACCCACTAACTTACCCGACACCTCCCCTAAACGTTCTTCCTCTCACCTTGAACAAATGTCCTCTGCTATTTGCTACTTGCACCGGGAAAATGGTGCTGGCTGTCCACCCTCTCTCACCCCCTCATAATCTTGCAGACCTCGATTAAGTTATCTCTCATCCTCTGTCGTTCCAAAGAGAAAAGCCCTACCTCTGTCAAACCTGCTTCTCCAATCCAGGCAACATCCTGGTCAACCTGCTCTGCACCATCTCCACAGCTTCCACATCCTTCCTATAAAGAGGTGACCAGTATTGAACACAATATTCCAGGTTATGGAAGGTTTTAGTACCTTCCTATATTTCTGATGTTGGATTATTTAAAATGTTTCGACATACAGCACAGAAACAGGCCCTTCCAGCCCACGAGCCTGTGCCACCCAATTACACCAATTAATAGGTTTTGAAGGGTGGGAGGAAACCCATGCAGGCACATGGTGAGCGTACAAACTCCTTATGGACAGCATCGGATTTCAACCTGGGGCGCTGTGCTAACTGTGCCGCCCGACCCACTTGAGCACTCCTTCGAACCCGGCCCTGTGCTGGCGGCCGGCGGGTCAGGGAAAGGTCCCGAGCCCCTCCTTGGCCCACTGTGACCAAACCAAGGACACGATAGGGGGCCCGCGGTGAGGCCCGTGATTTTGGCAGCCAGGCGGTTGGACATGGAATCGAGCACTGGCCAGGGAACCATTGCTGGAGAGGAGGTCTGTGCTGGCGGAAACAACGAGGCAGAAGGTGGGCGTGAATGAGTGTCCTTCAGCCTGGGAGTACCTAACCTACCAGTGAGAAGCCCGTAAATGGCCTGTAGTGCATCCGCCCAACGGAAACCCCCCCCCCCCAAGGAGTCTTTCAAAGCTTGCACCAGCTGGGAAAACGGGCTACAAATTGGCAGGTGGGATTTAATGTGGAGAAGTGTGAGGAATTGCACTTTTGGAGGAAATGCCACGGAGAGACAAACACGGTAAATGATATGGAAATGAGGAGTGCAGTAGAACAGAGAGATCAGGGAATACAGATCTCTGAAAGTGCCGTTACAGGTCGATTAGGTAGTAAAGAGAGCTTTTGGCATATTGACCTTCATAACATAAAATACTACAGCACAGTACAGGCCCTTAAGCCTACAATGTTATGCTAACCCATATATACCTAACAAAAAAAACAAAACCCTTCCTAGTTTATAACCCTCATTTTTTCTTCTGTCCATGTATCTTAAATATTGTTCCAGCCTCCACCACCACCCCTAGCAAGGCATTCCAGGCAGCCACAACTCTGTGCAAAAAAAACTTACCCCTGATCTCTCCCCTAAACTTTCTTCCCTTCAGTCTGTCCAGACGTCCTCTGGTGTTTGATGCCCTGGGAAACAGGTGCTGGCCATCCACCTTATGGCTCTCATAATCTTGCAGATGTTTATTAACCAACCTCTCATCGTTCTTTGCTCCAAAGAGAAAAGCCCTGAAGACTCACAAGCCTCTGACTAAAGAAATCTTTCAACCAGCACAGTTAGTGTAGCGGGCTGTTACTGTGCCAGCGATCGAGTCCAGAGTTCAAATGCGGCGCTATCTGTAAGGAGTTTGTACGTTCTCCTCATGTCTGTGTGGTTTCCTTCCACCCACCAAAACGTACCGGGGGTTGTAGGTTAATTGGGCGGCTTGGGATTGTGGACTGAAATTGCCAGTTACCATTCTGTATGTCTACATTTAAAATTTTAAAAAATTGATGCCTTTTTATCTCGAAGTTGTACCCTCTTGGTCCTTGACTCCCCCTACCATGGGAAATATCCTTGCCACATTTACTCTGTCCAGGCCTTTCAGGATTCAAAATACCTTGACAAGGTTCCCCTCCCCTCAGTACTCTAACGAGTTCAGTCCAAGATCTGGCAATTGTTCCTCATACCCTAACCCAGCTGATTTCAAACTGCCCCACTAAACTCACATTAAGCAATCCCTGTGTCATAGGTGCTCTGTGATTAGTAAGGGGTTGCTTAAGGTGGTCTGTGAGTGGAAAGGAAAAGGTTTGAAAACCACCATTTTAATTGTCCCTTATTGACTCGTTATATGCACGGTTTCAGAACTCCAAAGGAAATGGGCCAATGACAATTTTTCCTCGACCAAAATATTTCATTAACAATTGGGTCTGGAGCAGTGATTCTCAACCTTCCCTTCCCACCCATAAACCACCTTAAGCAATCCCTTACTAATCACAGAGCACTTAAGGCATAGGGATTACTGAAGGTGGAATGTGAGTTCAGGGAGCAGTTTGAAAAAAAAGCACCACTGGGTTAACCCTTTCATTTATGGTATCATTCTTGTAAATCCTCTCCAACACCAGCACTTCTATTCTCAAATGCAGCACCCAAAACTGTGCACAGTGAGGTCTCAGCAGTGCTTTACAGAGTGCTCTTGTATGATGTCTCATTAGAAATGAATGCTAACATTGCATTCACCTGCTTCACCACCAACTCAACCTGGAGGTTAACCTTTAGGGTATCCTGCACGAGGACACCCAAGTCCCTTTCCACCACCCGTCTAATTCTTCTACCAAAGTGCATAACCGTGCACTTTCCACACTGCATTTCACCTCTTTGCCTGTTCTCTTAATCTATCTCTCTATAGCTAGGCTGGGCCTTTAACACCTGGAGTGCAGGAGGCAGAGTTTTATAAAAGCAGGAAGGACATGGGTAAAGCTCAGTGTCTTTTTTTCCACCCCCAAGAGTAGACAATTTGAGAGCTCAAGAGGCAACAGATTTAAGGAGAGAAGGGAGAGATTTAAGAGGGAGCACCTTTTCACTCGGGGTGGCCTGACTCTGGAATGAGCCGTCATTGGAAGTGGTTACAATTATGTCCAGAAAGCATTTGAACAGATATTTGGAGAGGAAGGGTGAGAGGGGAGATACGGAGGGGGGGAGTACACTGAGGGGTGGGGGGGAGGACTCTGAGGGGGGGGGAGGACTCCGAGGAGGGGGGGGAGGACTCCGAGGAGGGGGGGGAGGACTCCGAGGGGGGGGGGGGGAGGACTCCGAGGAGGGGGGGGAGGACTCCGAGGGGGGGGGAGGACTCCGAGGGGGGGGGGAGGACTCCGAGGGGGGGGGGGGAGGGACTCCGAGGGGGGGGGGAAGGACTCCGAGGAGGGGAGAACTCCGAGGGGGGGGGGGAGAACTCCGAGGGGGGGGGAGAACTCCGAGGGGGGGAGAACTCCGAGGGGGGGGGAGAACTCCGAGGGGGGGGGAGAACTCCGAGGGGGGGGAGAACTCCGAGGGGGGGGAGAACTCCGAGGGGGGGGGAGAACTCCGAGGGGGGGAGAACTCCGAGGGGGGGGAGAACTCCGAGGGGGGGGAGAACTCCGAGGGGGGGGGAGAACGAGGGGGGGGAGAACTCCGAGGGGGGGCAGAACTCCGAGGGGGGGGAGAACTCCGAGGGGGGGAGAACTCCGAGGGGGGGGGAGAACGAGGGGGGGGGAGAACTCCGAGGGAGAGGCTGGGGCAGAGGCTGGGGGAGAGGCTGGGGGAGAGTGGGGGAGAGACGGGGGGAGAGACGGGGGGAGAGACGGGGGGAGAGACGGGGGGAGAGACGGGGGGAGAGACGGGGGGAGAGACGGGGGGAGAGACGGGGGGAGAGACGGGGGGAGAGACTGAGGGAGAGGGGGAGAGACTGAGGGAGAGGGGGAGAGACTGAGGGAGAGGGGGAGAGACTGAGGGAGAGGGGGGAGAGACTGAGGGAGAGGGGGAGAGACTGAGGGAGAGACTGAGGGAGAGACTGAAGGAGAGACTGAGGGAGAGGGGGAGAGTGAGGGAGAGGGGGAGAGTGAGGGAGAGGGGGAGAGTGAGGGAGAGGGGGAGAGTGAGGGAGAGGGGGAGAGTGAGGGAGAGGGGGAGAGACTGAGGGAGAGGGGGAGAGACTGAGGGAGAGGGGGAGAGACTGAGGGAGGAGGGGGAGAGACTGAGGGAGAGGGGGAGAGACTGAGGGAGAGGGGGAGAGACTGAGGGAGAGGGGGAGACTGAGGGAGAGGGGGAGACTGAGGGAGAGGGGGAGACTGAGGGAGAGGGGGAGAGACTGAGGGAGAGGGGGAGAGACTGAGGGAGAGGGGGAGAGACTGAGGGAGAGGGGGAGAGACTGAGGGAGAGGGGGAGAGTCTGAGGGAGAGGGGGAGAGTCTGAGGGAGAGGGGGAGAGACTGAGGGAGAGCGGGAGAGACTGAGGGAGAGGGGGAGAGACTGAGGGAGAGGGGGAGAGACTGAGGGAGAGGGGGAGAGACTGAGGGAGAGACTGAGGGTGAGGGTGAGAGTCTGAGGGTGAGGGGGAGAGACTGAGGGTGAGGGGGAGAGACTGAGGGTGAGGGGGAGAGACTGAGGGTGAGGGGGAGAGACTGAGGGTGAGGGGGAGAGACTGAGGGAGAGGGGAGAGACTGAGGGAGAGGGGAGAGACTGAGGGAGAGGGGGAGAGACTGAGGGAGAGGGGGAGAGACTGAGGGAGAGGGGGAGAGACACTGAGGGAGAGGGGGAGAGACACTGAGGGAGAGGGGGAGAGACTGAGGGAGAGGGGGAGAGACTGAGGGAGAGGGGGAGAGACTGAGGGAGAGGGGGAGAGACTGAGGGAGAGGGGGAGAGACTGAGGGAGAGGGGGAGAGACTGAGGGAGAGGGGGAGAGACTGAGGGAGAGGGGGAGAGACTGAGGGAGAGGGGGAGAGACTGGGGGAGAGACTGAGGGAGAGGGGGAGAGACTGAGGGAGAGGGGGAGAGACTGAGGGAGAGGGGGAGAGACTGAGGGAGAGGGGGAGAGACTGAGGGAGAGGGGGAGAGACTGAGGGAGAGGGGGAGAGACTGAGGGAGAGGGGGAGAGACTGAGGGAGAGGGGGAGAGACTGAGGGAGAGGGGGAAAGATTGAGGAGGGACATTTTTTCCCTATTCAGTGTGGACCATCTCTGGAATGATCTGCCAGAGGATGCTTTAGAACTAGGAGAACATCGGAATGCAGATACTTGGACAGGAAGAGTGAGAGTAGGAAAATACTTTTTTTTTCACTCGAAGGGTGGTCACCTAACTACAGGAAAGTTATCAATAGGATTAAAAAAAAAGATTGCAGAGAAAATTTACAAGGATGATCCCTGGGCTTCAGGAAAGGTTAAACTGGTGAGGACTTTATTCCCTGGAGTGTAGAAGAACGAGGGGAGATTTGATAGAGGTATTAGGTGATAGAAAGAGTAAATGTCGATAGGCTTTTTCTACTTAGGATAGGTGAGATACAGAGGACATGGGTCAAGGGGGAAAAGTTTTGGGGAAACATAAGGAGGAACTTCTTTACACAGAGAGTGCGGAACGAGTTGCCGGCTGAGGTGGTGAATGCGGGCTTAATTTTAGCATTTAAGAAGAGTTTGGACAGGTATATGCATAGGAGGATGCAGGTAGAATAACAGTTCGGCATGGATTAGAAGGGCCAAATGGCCTGTAACTGCACTATAATATTCTATAATATTCATATCTGGAATCAGTGTAGAAGTGGGTACAATCACAAAGCTAATAATTTTAAAAAATAATTTAGACATTCAGCACGATAACACATCCTTGTGGCCCACGTGCCCATGGCGTATAATTATACCAATTAACCTACAACCTCCCCCCCCATACATTTTTGGAGAGTGGGAGGAAACCCATGCAGACAATGTACAGATGGACAGGGCTGGATTTGAACCTGTGTCGGTGGCCCTTGTAATACTATTGTGCTGTTTGAAAGGCATTTGGACAGATCTATGAATAGGATGGGTTTATCAGCATATGGCCAAGCTCAGGCAAGCAGGACCAGCCCAGAACGCCACTGTGGTCAGCATGGACGAGTTGGGCCAAAGGGCCTCCTCCTCGATGGAGGAGGCACAGAGCAAGACAACCTAGGAACCTGCTCTGTTGAGGGGGGAAAAAAGAGAGAGGGGAGGAAAGATGGCAGCAACTTCCTTACCTTTCAGGAGCGGCAGAGGGGTGAGCTCCACCTGACTGCTCTGATAGCGGAACTGGGACGAACCGTGCGATCTCCTCTGCCGGGCCCTGCGCACTGACTTGCGGCTAAACCCGTCGACCTTCTCCGCCGCCGTCACCGGCGATGTCACTTTGGGCTCCATAAGGGCAGGGAGCGAAGCAAAACCGACCCTGGCTCCAATTCAGGGCTATAGGGGCGTGGAGGGGTTGTGGAGGGAAGATGGCTGGCTGTACAATCACTCCTAGCTTGATCCCATTTCTGGGTGGAGAGGGATTGAAAACAAAAAAAAGAAAAACAAGAAGTTTTCGACTCACAGAATTTCCAAATTCTGTCTGTTCCTGTGTAGGGACACACAAAAAAAAAATCACCACTGATCTTGGGTGATTCCGATATAACAAAATTCAGGGCAACTTCCAAGGAATATCTAATGTTCAGTCCTCATCCCCAGAACATTCTTCATTGCCAGAGCTCGTTATCCTCACAGATTTATTGCAACGCTGGGAAGGTTTCTGCCAAGCTTTTCCAACCTATCCGGTTGAGTATTCCCAATTCAAGACCACCTTTCGTCGGCAACGCTACTATTCCCAGAGTCACTGCAGTCCACCTGTTTCCTAGCAATCTTTGCTGCTCCTAAATCAGCTTCCCCCTTCAATTCCTACTTTTTTGATGCAGTGGACTTCTGAGGTCACTATCTTCCCTCGCCACAGGCTACAGGATAAGGAAGACTTTGCAACTGGAGAGAGACAGACAGAGGAAACAAAAGGTTTTGTAGCTGGGAAAGGTCAAATGCTCCCAAAACTCTTGTTGGGATTAATTCCCTGTTCCCAGTTTTCGATCTGGGATTAGACCAGTATTGAGATACCTCAATACTGGGAGCACGTGCTCCCAGTCCTGCAGCTGGGATGAGTCCAGTATTCCCACTTCCCCTAACAGGATTAGCTCAGACTCCCGTGGCCGGGATTAGTCCGTTATTCCCAGCGTGGTTCTCCTTGATCCGTGGTTGGGATTAATCTAGTCTTCCCACTTCACTTACTGGGAACAGTTCAGGGTCCCGTGGCTGAGATTAGTCTAGTATTCCCAGTTCTCTTTCTGAGAAGAGCTCGATTCTCCTTGAATGGTGGCCGGGATTAGTCCAGTATTCCCAGTCACCTTACTGGGATCAGATCGGTGTCGGTTCTCGTTGATCCGTGGCTGGGATTAATCCAGTATTGCCAGTCCCTTTATTGGTGTCCTGTGGCCAGTATTCCCGGTTTCGTTCTCCTTAATCCGTGGCCGGGATGAGCTCGGTATTCCCAGTTCGGTTCTCCTTGATCCGTGGCCGGGATGAGCCCGGTATTCCCGGTTCGGTTCTTCTTGATCCGTGGCTGGGATTAATCCGGTATTGCCAGTCCCTTTACTGGTGTCCTGTGGCTGGGATGAGCCCAGGATTGCCAGTCCCCTCACTCGGATCAGCTCGGTGTCCCGTGGCCGGGATGTCTAATATTCCCGGTTTCCCTCCCCTCTCAGGTGGGATTAGCTCGGGATTGGGCTGCTCAGCAGTGAGCCTGCCATTGCAGGTCAATCAAACGGGTCTCCTCCCATACCCCCGGTCCTGCGGCTCGGATTAGCCCCGGCTGTGGCTGCGGGGAATCAGGACTGATGGCAGCGGGACTGGGACCGCCGCAAACCCGCCTCTCCGCTCCCCTCCGCCGGCCTAGATCAGTTGCCCGGGCCGCGTCTCCGCTATTGCACTGCAGCCGCGCGTTGACACAATGTAACCTCGCCCCGCCCACGTCACGTGACCCCCCAAACACTTCTGATTGGTTACCTACCTTCGTCACTTGCGCCATCACATTCGCATTACCTCACCGCCGCCGCTGCTGCGCATGCGCTGGCGCGCCGCGCCTTCTGGGAGCTGTCGTCCCACTTTTTGCCCTTGTCCAGAGACGGGTGACATCTCCTGCCCTTCCAATTCCAGCAGGGTGGCTTCAGGCTTTTAATCTCCCCTCCGCACCTCAACTCTGCGCCTATCTGGCACACTCCGCTGCCAGAGGAGTGAAGGGGTGGGGGCTCTGCGGTTGAGGGACCAGCGCGGGCGCCCGGGCAGTTGTCGTGAGGGGCTGCGGACCGCTCGAAACTGGCCTGAGGGGCGCCAGGTAACGGAGCTGGGGTGCGAGATGGTGCCGAGGGCGCCAAAGGGTCCCTGACCGCGTCGGGGGGTCCGGATCTGGAGCTCGGGTCGCCGATGGTTTGACTGGACTGGACTCTGGGTGGCGGCGGGGGCTGCGGATCCGCGGACACTCAATGACTCTGGAGGGGACTCTCTTTTGCTTCTCTCTCTCTCTGACTGTAAGACTGACTGTCAGAGCCACTGAGGTTCCTGGCGAATCTGTCTGCCTCGCAGCAGGCAGAAAGGAATTTCATGTAATACGACGCGCTATAATAAATTGAATCTTGAGTCTTGTACTCTGGTTTACCAGAGTACATGCATGGTGGTTTGCCAGAGGTTACAGAGAGACATTGACAGGATGCAGAGCTGGGCTTAAGAGTGGCAGATGGAGTTTAACCCAGGAAAAATGCAAGGAAATTCATTGTGGTCGGTCAAATTCAATGGCAGATTACAGTGTTAATGGGAGGATCCTGAGTGGTGTGGACCACCTGACAGATCTTGGGGTCAATGTTTCATCTAATATTTAGTAGCTAGTGGGAGCAAAAACTTTACATTGTGCTCATCTTTTTCTTGTGGCAAAAGTACATGCGCACTGAATGCTTATGGAAATGTAAACTTTAAGATAACTTTGGCACAGCGGATCTCTCATAGCTAATAAAACTGTATTGTCATGTTTTAATATAATGCACGTACTGCATTCTACGAAGTAATGTATTTGGTTAAGATTTTATTCTACATTATTTTAGGTCACTAACCTATTGGGCGCACATTAATTTCCTTTGTGCACTGGTTGCAAAGTGTGCATGCGCGAGCAAGCACGCACGCACAGCTTAGAGGGAACAGTGCTTGGGGTTGCATGCCCACAGGGCACTCAAAGCTGCTGCACAGGTTGACAGTTTTGTTGAGAAGGTGTACAGAGGGTTGGCCTTCATGAACCATGGGATCGAGTTCAAGAGCCCTGAGATAAGGTTGCAGCGAGACAGAACTTTGGACAGATCCCACTTGGAATATTGTGTTCAGTTCTGGTCGCCTCACTACAGGAAGGACGTGGAGGGTGTAGAGAGGGTGCAGAGGAGATTCACAAGGATGCTGCCTGGATTGGAGAGCACGCCTTGTGCGGAGAGGTTGAGTGAATTTTTCTCCTGGGAGCAACAGAGGGTGAGGGGTGACCTGATGGAGGTGTACGAGATGATGAGAGGCATTGACCGTGTGGGCTTTTTCCCCAGGACTGAAATGAATACCATGAGGGTTATGCAGGGGGGAAATTCCAGGCAGTTGTTAGAGTAGGATATTAGGTTGGCACAACACTGTGAGCTGAAGGGCTTAAGGTGGATTGTAAGTGGGAAGGGAAGGTTGATAATCATTGCTCTTGACTCAATTGTTACTGAAATATTTTGCTTGAGAAAATTACCATTGGCCCACTTCCTTTGGAGTTCTGAAACCGTGCACATAATGAGTCCTTGAGGAATAATGAAAACAGTGGTTTTCAAACTTTTTATTTCCACCCATACACCACTTTAAGCAATCCCTTAATAATCACAGAGCACTGATGGCCTAGGGATTACTTAAAGTGGGATGTGACTGGCAAGAAAAAGTTGAGAACCACTGTTCTATGACATCACATACAATCCTAAGGTTTTTTTCCTCTGGGCGTGGCAGAATATAAATGGAAAAAATAAACTGACCACAGCATGAACATGTAAACAAACAAAGAACTGTAAACAGATAACAAATGTAAACAAACTGACTGTGCAATACAGAGCGAACAAAGAAGATCAATAAAGTGCTTAAATGAGTCCCTGATTTAGTTTGTTGTTAAGGAGTCTGATGGTGGAGGGGGAGCAACTGTTCCTGAACCTGGTGGTGTGAGTCTTGTAGCATCTACACCTCTTTCCTGACGGCAACAGCGAGAGCAGAGCGTATGCTGGGCGTTGTGGATCCTTGATGATCACTGCTGCTCTCCGATGGCAGCATTCCCTGTAGATGTTCTCGATGGTGGGGAGGGTTTTGCCTGTGACATCCTGGGCTGTGTCCACTACCTTTTGCAAGGGTTGTACACTCAGGGGTATTGGTGTTCCCATACCAGGCTGTGACGCAGCTGGTCAGCACAATTTCCACCACACATATGTAGGAATTTGCTACGATTTCCAATGCCATCCAGAGCCTCCATTGATCAGATGGGATTGAGTCATAAAAAATTATGAAGGGATAAGATAAGATTGAAATAGGGCGAGGTTTTTTCAACCAGCAGGAAGAGATGAGAACTCAAGCTTTAAAACTAGGAGTGAGTTGATTTAAGACAGATGGGAGGAACCATTATTCCCTCAGCTCCAAATTCTGGACCCCTGAAACTTGACTTTCTCAGTGGGAGCCCACCGTCAATACGAATTGGAAACAATGTCTCCT
This sequence comes from Narcine bancroftii, assembly GCF_036971445.1. Lineage (NCBI taxonomy): Eukaryota > Metazoa > Chordata > Chondrichthyes > Torpediniformes > Narcinidae > Narcine > Narcine bancroftii. The sequence continues at coordinate 61,117,690 of NC_091476.1, read as the reverse complement.
CCTCAATGACATTCAACACAGGCGCACCTTACTCTACACCCGTGACTGTGTGGCCGGGCATAATTCAATGATACCCATAAATTTGCCAGTGACACCACGGTTATCAGCAGAATCACAAATGCCAATGAGGAAGCGTACAGGAGGGAGATAGGTCGGCTTGTTGAATGGTGTAAATGACAACAACCTTGCATTCAATGTCAGCAAAACCAAGGAGGTAATTGTGGAGTTCGAGGAAGCCAGGGGAACATGACCCAGTCCTTGTTGAGGGCTCAGTAGCAGAGAGGGTCAAGAACCTCAAATTCCTGGGGGTCAACATCACTGAGGATCTGTCCTGGAACCTCCATGTCAAAACAATCATGAAGAAGGCTTGCCAGCAGCAATACTTTGTGAGGTGGCTGAGGAGATTCGGGACGTCACTGACAACTTCTACAGATGGACCGTGGAGAGCATTCTGACTGGCTGCATCACTGCCTGGTATGGAGGCTCCAACTCTCAGGACAAGAATAAACTCCAGAGGGTTGTTAACTCGGCCTGCGACATCACAGGCCCCAGACTTCACTCCATCAAGGACATTGACATGAGGTGGTGTCTTAAAAATGCAGCCTCTATCCTCAAAGACCCCCACCAACCAGGCCAGGCCCTCCTCATTCTACTCCCATTGGGGAAGAGGTCCAGGAGCCTGATGACGAGCACAAGTACAGCTTCTTCCCTGCTGCCCTCAGATTCCTGAATGATCAATGAACCACAGGCACTGTCTGGCTTTGTCTTTTCTTTTTATTCTACTATTTTTATTTGCTTTTATAGAAATGTTCGCCCTGAGATGCTGCTGCAAAACCCCAAATTTCGTGACAAGTTCATGATGTTAAATTCTGATTCTGTAAGGCAGGGGTGTCAAACTCAAATTCACAGAGGGCCAAAATTAAAATCTTGGACTAAGTCGAGGGCCGAACTAAATATTTATTGAAAATTTTCAACAACATCTGCATATTTTCTCTTCTTTCAACATATGTAATGTTAAACTTTAGGATATAACTTTAGGAGGATAATGTTACAGGTCAGGAGTAGGTAGCTCAAGTTCACCCTTTGCTTGACCTGAGGGAAACATATTTGGTCCCTGTGGAGATGTAGTCAGCATTCACAGGCTGTGTCCATTTTGGCCTGCATCAGGACTCAGCATTTCCTGCTCACTCCTCAGGCTCTAGGCCTCTATTCACCCTCGACCCACCATCCCTCTATCTGACCAGTCCTTTACCCAACCTCTACTCACCCCTCACTCCACTCGCTCTGCCTCTACCCACCCCATCCTATACACGCCCCTCTACTGCCTCTCCCCTCAACCTGTTCCTCCCTCTACCCGTCTCTCACCCTCTAATCACCCCTCCCTTACTCGCCCTGCCCCTCCCCTTTTACCTCTTCCCTATCCACCCCTCCTTCTACTCATCCCTCCCTCTAACTGCCCCTCGCACCACCATAACTTCCCCTGCCCATTACTCCTCACCTACACCCTCTGCCCACCCCTGCTTACCCACCCACTCAGGTCCAGCGCGCTGCCGATCAGCCTTTGCGGACAGCCACCATCTCTCTCTTCACGTGCAGGGCCGAACCAGCCGTCCCTGGGGTCCGCGCGGGTGCAAGTGCTGAAGGCCGTGGCGACCGGGAGAAGTGCGCTCGCGCTGTGGAAGGGCCGTCCGGTGCCACTCGCATGGGGCTCACGCTGCCCGGGGGCCGTTTGCAGCCTGCCATGTCCGTCGCGCCGACAGGAAATCACAGGCGCTCGCCAATCCGCCGCACTGCTCGTCAGGTGGGAGAAGTGACTGGTTGTGCGGGGAGCCTTCCAACTGGCTTGCCGGCTGATGACATCGACAGACTTCTCGTGTTACAATTTCTCGTGTTACAATTTCTCGTGTTACAATGGGGAAGGACGTGCAATGAAATGGGAGGATGGTGGGGGTGACATTACCAAAAAACAGCATCGGCTCTCACTGCAGGGCGGGCCACGTTGGCCCGCGGGCCAGAGTTTGACATGTGTCGAACTCAGTTTGGCACTGAGGAGACTGGTAGAACAGAGGGATCTGGGAATGGTCGGACACTGAGGAGTGCGGTAGAACCAAGGAATCTGGGAATGGATGGGCACTGGGGAGTGTGGTAGAACAGAGGGATCTGGGAATGGATGGGCACTGGGAAGTGTGGTAGAACAGAGGGATCTGGGAATGGTTGGGCATTGGGGAGTGCGGTAGAACAGAGGGATCTGGGAATGGTAGAACAGAGGGATCTGGGAACGGTAGAACAGAGGGATCTGGGAACGGTAGAACAGAGGGATCTGGGAATGGTCGGACACTGAGGAATGTGGTAGAACAGAGGGATCTGGAAACGGTCGGACACTGAGGAGTGTGGTAGAACCAAGGGATCTGGGAATGGACGGGCACTGAGGAGTGCGGTAGAACAGAGGGATCTGGGAATGGTCGGGCAGTGAGGAGTGCGGTAGAACAGAGGAATCTGGAAATGGTCGGCCACTGAGGAGTGCAGTAGAACAGAGGGATCTGGGAATGGTCGGGCACTGAGGAGTGCAGTAGAACAGAGGGATCTGAGAACGGTTGGGCACTGAGGAGTGCAGTAGAACAGAGGGATCTGAGAACGGTTGAGCACTGAGGAGTGCGGTAGAACAGAGGGATCTGGGAACGGTCGGGCAGTGAGGAGTGCGGTAGAACAGAGGGATCTGGAAATGGTCGGCCACTGAGGAGTGCAGTAGAACAGAGGGATCTGGGAATGGTCGGGCACTGAGGAGTGCAGTAGAACAGAGGGATCTGGAAACAGTTGGACACTGAGGAGTGCGGTAGAACAGAGGGATCTGGGAGTGCAGATACATAATTCCCTGAAAGTGGCATCACAGGTGGACAGGGTTCTTAAGAGAGCTTTTGGCATATTGGCCTTCATAAATCAAAGTATTGAGTACAGGAGTTGGGATGTTATGGTAAAGTTGTGCAAGACATTGGTGAGGCCAAATTTGGAGCATTGTGTGTAGTTCTGGTCACCTAACTACAGGAAAGATATCAATAAGATAGAAAGAGTGTAGAGAAGATTTACTGGATGTTGCCCAGACTTCAGGGACTGAGTTACAGGGAAAGATTAAACAGGTTAGGATTTTATTCCCTGGAGCACAGAAAAATGAGGGGAGATTTGATTGAAGTATTTAAAATTATGAGGGGGATAGACAGAATAAATGTAGATCGGCTTTTCCCACTGAGGATGGGTGAGATACAAACAAGAGGACACGGGTTAAGGGTGCAAGGGGGAACATCTTCACTCAGAGGGTGGTGGGTGTGTGGAACAAGCTTCCGGTCGAAGTGGGCTCGATTTTTACATTTAAGGTAAAGTTGGAAAGGTATATGGAGGGGAGAGGTATGGAGGACTATGTGCTGGGTGCAGACAAGGAAAAGTGGTTGGGCACAGAGTAGAAGGGCCAAAGTGGCCTGTTTCTGTGCTGTAATTGTTCTAAGATTCTAATGAAGACTGGGGTGCCAGAGGTAGCCATGCCTCTGTGAGACCACCGACACATGGGAATGTTCAGCCAAAGAGCTGACCTGGCTGGGGGATCAACCACAGCTGGGCGGGTCCCTAGCCACGTGGCTGCTCCAGCTCTGGGACGAGGTCGACACGAGTGTAAGCCTGTTCCATTGGGAACCAGGCATCCTGGGTGGGCTGTCCACCAGCTGCCAGTTAACAATGCCCTCTAGATGCCATCAAGTCAAGTTTATTGTCATCTGATTGTAAAACCCAATGAAACACAATGCCCCGGTCCTCAGTGCAAAACATGCAGACACACAACCAGTCATAATACACGTACAAGACAAACAATACACATGCAGGACATGTATTCATATGTATAAGTAAATTTTGTTCAGTTAATATGAGAATCTTGGAGGGTGAGTTTTGGTCCTTTGGTTCCTTTGGTTGTTCAGCATTCTCACTGCCCATGGGAAGAAGCTGTTCCTCACCTCTGATCCTCCTGTATCTCTTTCCCCTGACGGGAGCAGCTGAAAGATGCTGTTTGCAGGGGTGGAAGGGGTCCTCAATGATCTTGCGTGCCCTTTTCAGACAACGATCCTGATAGATTAGGTTGATGGAGGAAGAGGGTCCCTCTCTGCCGCTTTCATGGTCCTGTGGATTGACCTCCAATCCATTTCTCTGCAGCGACCATACCCCGCACTGTGATGCAACCAGCTAGAACGCTCTTGATACAACTCCTGTAGAAGGTTGACATAATGGTGGCCGGTGGCCTTGCCCGCTTCAGTCTTCTTCACAAAGTGTGGTCACTGTTGCACCTTCCTGACAAGTGAGGAGATGTTGGATGTCCATGATAGGTCACTTGTTCAGTGACCTCCAAGGAACTTGGTGCTCTCCACTACAACGTGTCTTCTTCGAACCGAAGGATGACCAATATACATACATACCATCTAAGGTGGTTTAGGATGGTGCATCCTTGTTGAACCAGGTGGTAGCAGCTGTCCGAGAGAGGTAACCCTCATTGCTGGAATAGAACCTCCAGTCTCAGGCAGAATAGAGCACTGTGAAGGAGGGAAGGAGAGTCATTAGAGAGTGGGCTCTGGTAACCAGGATCTATGAGGGTGCCTGTGACTGTAACTTCCCAAAAGCTCTGGGGTTACCTCCGCGATTCTGGGACATTCGTTGACCACCACCTTGATCTGGCCTAAAAGGGGTGGTCCCGGCAGCAAGGAAGACAGTGAAGGAAGCTGGAAGAACAGGAATATGTGGAATGGGGAGCGCAGTCCAAATCAATGGGTGAGAAACTTCCCCATCAAGTCTGGGGTTGGGCAAGGCTGCCAATTGCTTCCAGTCTTATTCATGTGCTGGATAGACTCCTTTTCTGAATCCATCAGGAAGGACGAGAGCATAAGAGGAGTGATGTTGCCAGGCAGCAGGGATGCTCAGGTCAAGGCCTCCCTGTATGCGGATGACATTCCCGTCTTCAGATACATGATTGGTCTGGAGACTGACAAGCATATGTGGGCATTTTGAGTCTGCATTGGGTGCCAGAGTTAATCAAAAGAAGAGCGAGGCAATGCCTCCCTTAACACTCAAATCTGACTACCTGACAGTCCTGAGGATCTGGTTTCAAGGGGCTGAGGCACCTTCATGTGTGGCTACTTCAGGCCAAAGTCCAAGGGCACCAAGTGCTGCCATGAGCTAAGGTTCTGCCTGTCCCAGGTGTTGCTAAGGATGGGCCTGACCCCGTGGTCTTTGCAGCACTACCTACCTTCATGGGAAAAAAATTTCAGATCCACACCTTCCACCACAAGTCCATCAGGCAGTGGTCAGCACAGAATGTCCTGCAGGGAGAAGAACTTGTTCAATCTGGTGGGGCACTTCCCTGAACAGGCTGTCCAGGTCATCTGGGTGAATGCCTCATCACCAGGGCTCACCAACCAGCACCAGCACTTGGCCTGGCTGGCGGTGAATGGAGCCCTCCCAGTCAGATCCTTCCTCCACAACCCAAACATCACCCTTCACGCATATCGTCCTCGGGACGGCTGCGGTGGGGTGGAGACAGCTGCCCAGCTCTTCGCTCAAAGCAGAGTCGCAAAGAGGGTGTGTAGGGGTCTTTGTCACGGTTCATCCCCAGCGGCAGCATGACAGAGGACTCCCTGATTTACGGCCTGTTCCTGGGGACACACTCCGACATCCAGAAAAGCTGGAAGCCCATCAACTTGGTGAAAGTTGCTCTCAGGTCCACCTCAAATCTGTTGGTCTTGCAGCACACGGAGACATTGGTGCAGGAACGCTGCTGACTGGCACGTTCCAGGCTGCAGGAGTGGTTGCTGAGGGGCACATGGAGCCTCAGCGCAGCCAATGTAAGGGCACTGTGGGGAAGGACCACAGTCTAGAGTCCTCCCGTTATCAGGCACTGAGGGGCTGAGATTGAAGGGAAGTCCTTCAAACAACTGGTGGGGGGGTGGGGGGAAGGAATGAAAAGATGCCATAGTGCTAGTGATGGAGTATTGAGAGAACAAATGTTACAGTGAACATTGATGGGAATGTATAGATATGACTGATACTATGGGTGTGAAAAGACTTCGAATGGTTTTCTCTTTTGTAAATAATTTATAGTGAATAAAGTCTAATTTTGCTCGATCCCTGACAGTGGGGATGTCTCCCACAGCCCCCCGATAGTGGGGGTGTCTCCAGCTAGACCCCCAACAATGGGGTGTTCCCTGCTGGTCCCCCAACAGTGGAGTGTGTCTCCCATTGGCTCCCCAACAATGGGGGTGTTCCCAGCCGGCCCCCTGACAATGGGGTGTCTCCCCTCTGCCCCCTAACAGTGGAGGAGTTCCCTCCTGGCCTCCTGACAGTGGAGTGTGCCTCCCCTTGGCCCCCCCAACAGTGGGGGTGTTCCTTGCTGGCCCCCTGACAGTGGAGGTGTTCCCTGCTGGCCCCCTGACAATGGGGGTGCCTTCCCTTGGCCCCCTGACAGTTGGAGTGTTCCCTTCCGGCCCCCGACAGTAGAGGTGTTTCCTGCTGGCCCCCTGACAGTGGGGGTGTTTCCCCTCTGCCCCCGACAGTGGAGGTGTTCCCTACCGGCACCCTGAGAGTGGGGATGCCTCCCCTCAGCCCCCCGACTGCCAGCCCCCTGACAATGGGGATGTCTCCTCTTGGCCCCCTGACAGTGGGAGTGTTCCCTTCCAGCACCCGAAGGTGGAGGTTTTCCCTGCCGGCCTCCCGACAGTGGGGAGTGTCTCCCCTCGGCCCCTCATTAGTGGGGATGTCTCCCCTCAGCCCCCCGACAGTGGGAGTGTTCCCTTCCAGCCCCTGACAGTGGAGATATTCCCTGCCAGCCCCCTGACAGTGGGGGTGTCTCCCCTCTGCCACCCGACAGTGGGGATATTCCATGCCGGCCTCCCAACAGTGGAGGTTCCCTGCCGGCCCCCTGACAGTGGGGGTGTCTCCCCTCAGCCCCCCAACGGTGGGGGTATTCCCTGCCGGTCCCCCAACAGTGGGAGTGTTCCCTTACAGCACCTGAAAGTGGAGGTGTTCTCTGCTGGCCCCCCAACAGTGGGGGTGTCACCTCTCGGCCCCCCGACAATGGGGGTGCCTTTGAACCGGAAATCCTGCTGCCAACACTGTAGCTGAGTGGAGTCTCTGGTGGAGATCACGGAACCGTCGGCTCTGGACCAGGATTCTTCCCGAGGCAGCCTCCCGCTACAGCCCCTTCATGAGGCTGCTGCTGTCGTGCTACTGGGCACTCCTCTCCTCCAAGCGCCAGACCACCACGGAGCCAACGTAGAATGGCAGCGTTGCCAGGGCTCCAGTAATGGCAGGGCTGGCGCAGGTGCGGTCCCATGGAGAGCGGGGAGTGGAGACACAGCACTCCCGTGGGATCCAGCTGCCCAGTCCGACTGCCATCCACTCCATACAGGCTTTAAACGGCCTGTTGTTGGACCTGATTTTGGTCTTATTTAAAAATCCCACCAGCGCAGAATCTGCACCCAAGATAGCGGCACCCAAGGTCGGCAGCAGCCATGAGGAGGAAGCAGGTTCCGGGAAGCAGAGGACTGGCACAAGAAAACGTGGAGACCACCCCCGTCTGAGAAGGAGAAGCAGAGGAGATGACCCACGGGACAGTGGCAGACGAGTGAGGGGCCTCTGCAGTTGAAGGAAGCACGCAGACGGCAGGCAGGCTGTCAGTTTCTTGAAGCGAGGGACCCATGCAGGCTGGCGACTACGGTCGAGGGATCCACACTGGAGACTGGCTGAAGGGGGGAGCAGGTGTTGGAACCAGGATGTGAGAGGGTGCCGAGGGCGCTGAAGGGTTCGCAATCGGATGTGGAACTCGGGCTTCCGATGGTTTGGACTAGACTCTGTGTGGCCGAGGGGGCTGCAGAAGGGCTGGAGGCGAATCCACGGACACCCGGTTACACTGATCGGGACTCTCCTTTGCTTTTCTTTCTCTGTCTGTAAGAGGAGCTTCAGGCAATTTCTGCCGATTGTGAATGCATCTGCCTTACTGCGGGCGAAAACAAATTCCGGGTAATATTCCATTGTCTTCATTACATGACAATAAAGGAATCTTGAATCACCTCCCCATCATGCACTGGATCAAATCAGAATCAGAATCTCTTGTCATGAACAAGCCACAAATTTTGTTGTTTTGCAGTCTTTTCTTTCTTTGGCTTGGCTTCGCGGATGAAGATTTATGGAGGGGGTAAAAGTCCACGTCAGCTGCAGGCTCGTTTGTGGCTGACAAGTCCGATGCAGGACAGGCAGACACGGTTGCAGCGGCTGCAGGGGAAAATTTGTTGGTTGGGGTTGGGTGTTGGGTTTTTCCTCCTTTGCCTTTTGTCAGTGAGGTGGGCTCTACGGTCTTCTTCAAAGGAGGTTGCTGCCCGCCAAACTGTGAGGCGCCAAGATGCACGGTTTGAGGCGTTATCAGCCCACTGGCGGTGGTCAATGTGGCAGGCACCAAGAGATTTCTTTAGGCAGTCCTTGTACCTTTTCTTTGTTTTGCAGTAGCGTCACAGCATAAACCACCGTACAAAAATAGTGCATGAAAAGTGAGGCAGTGTCTTTGATCATTCAGGGATCTGATGGCAGTAGGGAAGAAGCTGTCCTTGTGCCACTGAGTGCTCGTCTTCAGGCTCCCATATTTTTTTTCCCAATGGTGGCAGAGTGAAGAGGGTGGGTGTCTTTGAGGATAGAGGCTGCTTTGTTAATGCACTGGCTCATGTCGATGTCCTTGATGGAGTGAAGTCTGGAGTCTGTGATGTGGCAGGCCAAGTTAACAACCCTCTGGAGTTTATTCTTGACCTGAGAGTTGGTGCCTCTGTCTCAGGCAGTGATGCAACCGGCCAGAATCCTCCCTGCCTGTTGACATTTCCGAGACTCTTCAGTGACATCCCAAAGCTCCTCACAAAGTCTAGCTGCTGGCAAGCCTTCTTCATGATTGCATCAACGTGGAGGCTCCGGGATGGATCCTCGGAGATGTTGACCCCCCAGGAATTTAAAGTTCTTGACCATTTCCGCTACTGAGCTCTCAACGAGGACTGGGTCATGCTCCCCTGACTTGCTCCTGAAGTCCGCGATCATCTCCTTGGTTTTGCTGAAGTTGAGCGCAATGTTGTTGTCATTATACCATTCAATGAGCTAATCTATCTCCCGCCTGTACACTTCCTCATTGCCATTTGTGATTCTGCCAAAAACTGTGGTGTCATTGCCAAACGTAGATGGCATTGGAATTGTGCCTGGGAAGTGGTATGCTGTGGACCACACTGAGGTGGGCCCCAAAAATGTGAGCTGTCTCCATGAGCAGCTCATGCCTTAATTGACAGCGATGGTCCCGAATACTAAGTTTCGCCATCAACCTCTCCCCTGTACAACGGGGCAAACCGTTCAAAGATCTGACCCCAGAGGAGAAATGGCAGGGATGGTTCACCCACGCTTCCAGCTGGTGGAAGAGAGGTAGGCAGTGCCGGCAACCCCAGGCCGTCCACCCTGCCATGGGTGAGACCCTCATACGTGGGAGGATCTGGTCCGCTGGGCAAACTGGTAGCTGTAGCTTGGAACATCAGGGAGACCACCAGACCTACACGTATCTGCACCAATTCCTAGCCCGAGACTGACGGGATGGTAGACTGGGGGCCAGTGGGGTGAAACTAGTGGGACAGCAGTGGCCAAACCTCTCTGGTTGTGGGCCAGATCCTGAAAAATATCATAGGCCAAACAATATTAAGCCTGGTAATTTTCTCAGGCGTTTGCAGAGGTTGGGTGTGACAAATTCCTACAGATGTTTGGTGGAAAGCATGGTGTATGGCTACATCATGGTCTGGTATGAGGACACCAATCCCTCTGAGTGGAAAGCCCTTCAAAATTTCAGGATATCGTAGGTAAAACCCTCCCTACTATTGAGAACATTTACGGGGAACGCTGCCGTTGGAGAGCAGCAGTGATCATCACGGATCCACACCACCCGGCACACGCTCTGTTCTCGCTGCTGCCATCAGAAAAGAGGTCTCGGTGCCACAAGACTCACACCACCAGGTTCAGGAATAGCCGCTACCTCTCCACCATCAGACTCCTCAACAACAAACCCAATCAGGGACTCATTTAAGGACATTTACTGGTGCACTTTACTGATTTTTTGATCTCTCTGTATTTGTTCACATTTCTTTATTTGTTTACATGTGTACGTCGAGTACAGTTTTTTTTGCAATACTGGTAAGTGATCATTCTGCCTTCTTGCCTCCAGGAAAAATAATCTCAGGCTTGTAGGTTCTCTCACAATAAATCTGAAATCTGAAAGATAAATTATGTTTTTAGAATGGAAACCCCCTGTGCTAGCTAAAATTCATCTATCAAAATAACCTACACAACACTGTTTGATGTTACAGTAGGTTACTGACATGCTCGCATATTACAGTAGGCATTTTGGTATCTGTTTCTCTTTACATTCCTTTAAATGAGTACCATAAAACCCTCATCAAAAAGCAGTACAAAATAAAAAGCTGAGGGCCAAATGAGAACAGAAGATCCAGAAAGAGACCAGGCCATCTCCAAGATTCCTCCACAACTCTCGGTGAATCCAGTTCACGGCCCAAGTGTCCACTGTAATGATTATGATGCCATGTGGAAATGTGTAGATAGGCTGTTAAAGTTAACAGATTTCAGATTTATCGTCTGAGTAAATGCATGACATCACAAATAACCCTGAGATCCTTTTTCCTGTGGATGAGGCAGAATTACCACTAATTGGCAGTGCAAAATAAAATCTGACTCAATGAGCATGTGTAAACAAATAAAGAAAAGTAAACAAACTGACTGTGCAGTAAAGAGATAGAAAAATAAATCAATAAAGTGCAAAAGTCAGAGTCTTTAAATGAGTCCCTGATTGAGTTTGCCATTGAGGAGTCAAATGGTGGAGGGATAGCACCTGTTCCTGAACCTGGTAGTGTGAGTCTTGCAGCACCGATACCTCTTTCCAGATGTGAAAACGGACATTTTGGTGAAAAAAAAGACTTTTGAGGCCCTTCAGACCTTTTGACAGCCACAGTTTGGCACTGGCCTGGTAAACCCCCCCCCCCCACCTCATGTTGCAGCATTTTCTGAACCCCGGCATTTCAGAAATTCCCCCCTCCCAGGAAACTGCTCCCCTGGTGGTAATAACAGTGGCAGATCTAACCGCAGTCGTCATTAATTATCTATTGCAGGATATATGCACATTTCTTGTTAATCACGCCTATCAGCGCCCTGAGGGTTGTGACTATAGACTCTGTTTGGTTAACGGTGCGTTTTACTTTCCATCATTTCACCGCAAGTTCTCATCAAAGGCTGCATGAATGACACTGCAGGGAGCAAACGACGACAGGTGGTTATAGTCACAGTGAGTAGCACCAGATGTCTGGAACAAAGATTCTATTTTATGTTTTTAATCTTTTTCATTGGTTTTTATAATAAATACAATACAATGAAGAAAAGGGAAATGAAACTGAAAATACAAGATCACAAATATATATGAAGATAAAACTTCAAACAGGATAAACTTGGTTCCCCCTCCACTGCAGTAGATGAAGACAGAAAAGACATCAAAAATTATTTAAAAAACCCCAGGTTTTAAAAAAAACTAACCAAAAAACCCCATCTGAGCAGCTTATCTACATATATTTTGTAGCTTTTGATTCATTCAGTGAATCAAAAAACCAAGGTAAGACTAGATCTCACCTGGAAGAGTGAGTACATCTAATCATATTAGATAAATTTACATAAAATGAAAATAAGGCACAAAGGGTCTCCATGTAACTTCATATTTCATCGCTCAATCCAATGCATGATATCCAAATTTTTTCCTAAGCTTAGATGAGACATAATATGAGAAAACCATTGAAACACTGTGGGAGGTCTAGAGTCTTTCCATTTGAATAGGATGGCTCTTCCAGGTCTGTAGAGAAGGCTACAACTCCTCCCCCCACAAAAAAAAAGAGCAGTTATTAGATTGGGTCATAACTCCACCTGAAATACAGTTGAAAAGATATTAAAAATTTCTTTCCAATAGATTTCTAAGGATGGACAAGACCAAAACATGTGTATCAATGTAGCAATATCTGTCACAAGATTAATATTAGAAAAGTTATAAGCCATCTTATCTTTGGACATGTGAACATAATGCACCACTGAATTGGATTAATGAATGTTGGGCACATATTGAAGATGTATTCACCAGTTTAAGAACCTTGTCCCATAGATCTTCCGATAAGGGTCTTGCAAGTTCCAATTCACAAGCCTTTTTAATCTTATCGTGAAGTACTGGACATAATTTCAATAATCTATCATATATAATTCCAATCAATCCTTTCTGAGAAGGATTTATTTGGAAACTCCAGTACAACTCCCATTATCCAAAATCAGATTCTCCGAAATCCTCAGTGAATCAAAATTTCTGATAAATGAGGATTTCGGATATCCGAAATTGCCATTTATTAAAAAAATTTTCAGAGCTAAACTGACCGGAGACCTCAGGCTCCTGGCAACAGTGGACCTCAGCTCCCAGTGGTGGCAACAGCGGACCTCAGGATCCCGGCCAGGAGTGGGACCCCTCAGGCTCCCGGCACGAGTAGGGCCTCAGTGGAGAAGTGTCAATGATGGCCAGCAATTTTTTTTGGTGAGAATTAAACATTTTTTTAATGCTTAAAAAGCCTTCCCTTGTTGTTTGTTGTTGAAAGTCTGTTATATGTGTCGCTACTGGGCTGTTATTTTTAAAAATGATCAATTCTCTGAAAAAACCATTTATCTGAAATGGACCCAGTCGCAACCTTTCCAGATAATTGGAGTTGTACTGTAAGGTTGTCAGGAGCTTGGACGCTCCCCCCCCCACCTCGTCCAGCACCTCCGCAATCTCCATGGCACCAAAACATCAGTGCCCCAACCCCCCCTCGATTAGATTTGTTCTGACGCCGACTCTGGTGGTGCAGATCCTTGATGATCGCTGCTGCCCTCCAATGGCTGCGTTCCCTGTAGATGTTCTCGATGATGGGAGGGTTTTGCCTGCAATATCCTGGGCCAGGTCCATTACCTTTTGCAGTGCTTTATGTTGAAATGCACACCACAGACACACACCAGCATTTTTCTTTTTCTTTATAACTGCTCACTTTGATAAATGAACCATGTTGCATTTGCAATGAATAAACTTTAGTTTACACACCACTGACGTAAGACTAACTGGTTTCTAATTTCCAGGATTCTCTCTATTACATATATTTTAAACAAGAAGACTACATTTGCCATTCTCCAATCCTCTGGCACCTCCCCTGCCATCAAAGAGGATTCAAAGATCATAACTACTGCCCCAGCTATCTCTTCTCTCATTTCCCATAGCAGCCTGGGGTATATCACATCCGGCCCTGAGGACTTATCAATCTGGATGTTTATAAGAAGATCCAACACTTACACCTCTTTAATCTCCACATTGTCCACCACACAGGCCTGTTCTATTTCAACCTCACCCTGATCAAGGTCGTTTTCTCTTGTGAATACTGACACCAAGTATTCCTTTAGGGCCTCCACAACATCCTCCACCTCCAGGCGCATGTTGCCCCCTTTGTCCTTTCGCAGCCCCACCTTGATTCTTGTCATCCTTCTGTTCTTCACATATGCATAGAACGGCATAGTTCTCCTTAATCCTATATGCCAAGGCCTTCTCATGCCCCCTTCAAGTTCTGTTAAGTTCCTTCCTGGCTACTAATATACTTCTTATGAGTCCTTCCTGTTTCCTGTATCTAACAGCCTCCTTCTTCCTCTTAACTAGTTGCCTCACCTGCTTCAACAGCCACGGTTCCCTTTTTCTACTATCATTTCCCTGTCCCAGAGGGACAAACCTGCTAAAGTGATCCCTAAATTTACTTCTGCGCTTTCACCCTTGAGCATCTGATTCCAATTTACTCTCACTAGTTCCTGCCTCATCCCTTCATAATTTGCCCTTCCCCAATTAAGCACTTTCCTGTTTATATATCCTTTTCCACAGCTATGTAGAAACTAAGTGAGTTGTGGTCACTCTTACAAAAAGGCTCCCCCACCGAGAGGTCCCCCACCCATAGGTGTATCTAGGGTATGACAGGTGGGGCAGAGAACAGGAACACAATTATTGGGGGTGGTGCCACTGTCCTTGCCTTATCCGAGTCAGGATAGCCCAATCCCACTAACTCTTGAGCAGCATCCTTGGCACTGGGCTGGCATTTAATCGGGGTGGCGGGCCATTCCAGTTGAATGCAGCAACACAGGACACAAGCTGCAAGGGTGCCTGCTCCTCGCAGCCGGTCCGCTGGAACCGCTCTGCCTCTGCCCGTGCCATGGAAATGGTGGCAGACTCCATAGAGTGAGTATGATCTTTGTGAGTTTTTTGTGACATTTGAATGAAAAGCGTGTTGGTGATGGCATGTGTGACTGGACTGGCGTGTGACCTGGGACATTCCGAGTGAGTTGACGGCCACTGACACTGCCCCGAAGTTATCAGCAGGAGGCCAGGGGCACAGAAGCCGCGGGCTGGACCTTCCAGCCGGGAAGGGAATGGCAAGTAGGGAACACAGACTTCTAATACATTAATGCAGCAAGTCTGTAATTTACAGGGATAGGTCAGGAGGTTTTTGGGGACTTTTTTTAACGGGGGGTACCAATGTCAGTGGCAGCCATAGGGTGCCTAGATATGCCACTGCTGTCACCTGAGCATGTTCATTCCCCAAAACCAGATCCAGTTCGGCCTCTCCTCGAGTCGGCCGGTCCACAGTCTGCATCACGAATCCTCCTTATACACGCCTGACAAATTCAGTAGGTGCCAGTCAATCTTAGGGAAGATACTGTACGGGTTCCCAGCTAGACTGTCCTCATCCTGGGGATGCAATGGTACTCAGGGCAGAGGGAGAATCCCCGGCACTGCGAGGAACCAGATTCTCCGTTTGCTGGTTCCCCACCTTGGACACAGCGGGTTGTGAGGGTGTTGGGGTACAGGGGTCCACTCACTCCACATCTCACCACAATGCTATGGCCCCTGTGCTGAGTCTACCACAAGAAGATGGAATTTCAGTGGGGTGCCCACCAGCAGGCAGAATTCGAGCATACTGCCTCTCCCTCTGGATCCCTGAGAGTGGGGTTACACCTGCCGGCCCCCCAACAGTGAGGTGATTCCTTCCAGACACCTGATCGAGTGAGAGTGTCTCCTTCTGAACCCCCAACAGCTGTCTACCGCCAGCTTCCTGACAGTGGGAGTGATTCCCACCAGCCCCCCGAACAGAGGGAGTGGTCCCTGCTGGACCCCTAACGGTAGGGAATCTCCCGCTGCCCCCCGACAGTGGATGTGTCCCCCTCCAGCCCCCTGACAGAGGGGTTGACTCCTTCCTGTCCCCTGACAGAGGGGCTGACTCCCTCCAGCCCCCAACAGAGGGGTGTCTCATCAGCCTACCAACAACAGGGATGTCCCCATCGGCCCCCCCCCCAACAGTGGGAGTGTCTCTCTCCAATCCCCCAAAAGTGGACGTCCCTCTCCAGCCTCCCAAAAGTGGGGTATCCCTTGCCAGCCCATGATAGTGGGGGTATTCTCCACTAGACCCCGACAGTGAGGGTGCCCCCTCCAACCCCTCCAATGGTGGGGTCTCCCCCCCCTCCCCCACCAGCCGGTAGAAGTGAGGCAGGCAGTGCTGGAAAGCCCAGACCCTCCTCCCTGTCACGGGCGAGACCCTCACACAGGAGTGGACGGGAGGGGGTGGATCCAGCCCACTGGCTCAACTGGTGGCCATGGCTTTGACCCTCAGGAAGACCACCGGACCCACCCGCATCTGCACCAATTCCTGGGCCGTGGCTAACAGGAAGGTGGACTGAAGGCCCCTGTGGGGCGAAACTGGTTGGGCAGTGGTTGTGGGCCAAATCCTTAGAAATATAAGGAGTCACAGGCCAAACAATATTAAAGACGGCAGTTTTCAACCAGAAAGTAGTGTTTTTAAACCCTGTTCCAGCGAAAATTCATTTTCTATTCAAATAACTGCACAACACTTCTGAACTGTTTAACTACGGCCATTAGTTTACTGATGAGCTCACATAGCACAGTATCTGCTGGTCTTTAATTTTCAAATTAAACTCTCATTCAAAAAACTGTGATCGGAATAAAAACAGAAGAGATCCAGAAATGGAATCCAGTTTATGGCCCAAGTGTCCACCTCAATGTTTCTGATGCAATGTGTAAACCTGTAGCTGGGCTATTAAAGATCGGCTGCTAAAGTTAACAGGTTCCTTGTAATTCAGATTTCAGGTTTATTTTCAGAGTACATACATAGGTGGCACGGTTAGCACAGCAACGCCTTTACAGCGCCAGTGATAGGGACCAGGGCCCGAATCCCATGTTGTTTGTAAGGAGTTTGTACCTTCTCCCTCTGTCTGCATGGGTTTTCCCCCCAGGGGCTCCGGTTTCCATTCAAAACATACCAAGGATTTTAGGGTAATTGGGTGTAAATTGGGCGGCAGGGTCTCGTGGGCCGAAATGACCTGTTACCGCGCTGTATGTCTGTGATAGTACATACCTATCACCAATGTATATAGTTACAGTATCTCGAGTGCAATGACTGTGCTTACAGCGATTGGCTGAGAGCTTAGCCATGCCTACTGTCTGGGCCTTAAAGGGTTGTGTCCCTAGCCAGGTCGGATCATTCCAGACTGGTCGGCCACCTGTGAAGAGCTCCTGTCTTTTGCTAATAAAAGCCTTGGTTTGGATCAACAAGTCTTTGTTCTTTCGACGAGCTCTACAATGTCTAAATTTAAATTTAAATTTAAAACGACATCACTTGCAAACCTGAGACACTTTTCCCTGTGGGCCAGGCAGAATTACCACTTATTGGCAGTACACACAAAAGATGGACTCAATGTTCAAGTGTAATCAAATAAAGAAAAGTAAACAAACTGATTGCAATGTAGAGATGTAAAAAAATAATCAAGGGCACCAGTCAGAATCCTTAAATGAGTCCCTGATTGAGTTTGTCATTGAGGAATGTGATGGTGGAGGGGTAGCGGCTGTTCCTGAACCTGGACATGAGAGTCTTGTGGCACCGATACCTCTTTCCTGACGGCAGCAACGAGAACAGAGAGCGTGCTGGGTGGTGTGGGTCCTTAATGATTGCTTGATGATGCCAGTGTTCCTTGTAGATGTTCTTGACGGTGGGGAGGATTTTGCCTGCAATGTCATGGGCTGGGTCCACTACCTTTTGGAGGGATTTACGCTCAGGGGTATTGGTATCCCCAGACCAGACCATGATGCAGCCGGTTAGCACACTTTCCACCAAACATCCTCTTGACATCTGTGGGAAAAGTATTCATTTTCCCACTATGTTTGCAATTTTCGGCAATCCCTTGTTCTTTCCCTCTTTTCAGTTCCGCCATATTTAATCGAATGAGGTAAGCATTTTTATAAAAACTGAGGCAGACATTTTCATCGATGAGTAATATTTCAACAGTCGGTCTAGTAGTTGTTCAAAATGGCAGCGACATCCAGTGTTGAAATGAAGAAGTGCACCTCTCCATCCATATAGAACCTCAGAATCAGAATTTGTTGTCATGAACAAATTGTTTTGCGGCAGCATCACAGTCCAAACATTTATATTATAACTGTCTGACAAAAAATAAATAAAAACAGTGCACAAAAAGTCAAAGTAAGGCAGTGTCTTTGGTTCATTGATGTTCAGGGATCTGATAGCAACAGGGAAGAAGCTGTCCTTTGCTGCTGAGTGCTCGTCTTCAGGCTCCTGTATCTTTTTTCCCTGATGGGAGCAGAGTGAAGAGGGTAGGGGTTCTTTGAGGATAGAGGCTGTTTTTTTGGACACCGCCTCGAGTGAAGTCTGGTGCCTGTGATGTCGCAGGCCAAGTTAACAATTCTCTGGAGTTTATTCTTGTCCTGAGGGTTGGCACCTATGTCCCAGGAAACCAGCCAGAAAGCTCTCCACCTGTAGAGGTTTTCAATAGCCTTCGGTGACACCCCAAATCTCCTCAAACTCCTCACAAAGTATAGGCACTGGCAAGCCTTCTTCATGATTGCATCGACATGGAGGCTCTAGGACAGATCCTCGGAGATGTTGACACCCAGGAAATTGAATGCCAGGAACATTGCTGAACAGTACTGACCCTTCGGCCCATGATGTTGTGCTGACCTATATACACCTTAAATATACTAAACCCCATGATCCTTTACAGTCATGTACCACATAACGACCACTCGGTTAACGTCCAACTGTACATACATCCGTGGTCCCATAATGTCATAATAGAGTTCAGAAATCCTGATTGGAGCACGGGACAAAGAGGATGTAACTAGATGTAGCGAATTCAATGGCTCCCCGCATGTCACATATGTATCCCAGCCTCTAGACTCACCCAGCGTTAGCCCTGCAAGCTCCAATTGTGGTAATTACGGGTAACATATTAGCCAATGTATACAGTCGTGTATATTTACAATGTATTTTTGTATTCTGTGTACAGTATTAACCTAGTTAATCCATGTATTACCTTACCAGATACATTAACTAAAATACAATACTGCATGTGTAGAGTATCCTGGCTATTTAGTCAATACAGGAACATTATAGTATCCCACATAGCTTTGCACAATGTCCATATCACATATTTCACAGAACGTATTGTGGATGTTAAACAATGCATGGCTGTATTTTCCTTCCATCCTTGTGCCTATCTAAGAGTCTCTTAAACGTCCCCTATTGTTCCAGCCTCCACTACCACCCCTGGCAATGCATTCCAGGCACCCTGTGTAAAAAATAAACTCAGAAGGTTAATGGTCGCCCATAATGGGAATTAATCTTGGGGGAGGAACGCCAGTGGCCAATCGCTGTCCACCAGGCACCCCAGGACACCGAGGAAACTGTCCACAATGTGGCAGTCGATAGAGCTGCTCAGATATGTCTGGCAGTGGGGCATCCTGAGCCGACAGGCTCTGGCAGACATGGCCATACCACAAAAGTGGGCATCTGGGGGCGGATGGGACTCGGCTGATGGGCAGAGGGCCAGGGCAGGGGGGTGGGAGGTGTTGAGGGTGGCTCCAATCCATGATGAAGCCAAGGCCATAGTCGTATGTTCCTCCTTCTGCCTCTGTTCAAGTAGGCAGGAAATTATAGACCAGTTAGCCTGGCATCTGTGGTTGGGAAGATGTTGGAGTTGATTACCTGCTTAGAAGGATGGGCTGAGAGGTGGCAGATGGAGTTTAATGTAGATAAGTGTGAGGTGCTTCATTTTGGGAAGAATAATCAAAATAGGATGTATGCAATGAAGGGGAGGGCATTGAGGAACGCAGATGAACAGAGGGATCTTGGAATAATGGTTCAGCGTTCCTTGAAAGTGGATTCCCATGTAGATAGGGTGGTGAAGAAGGCTTTTGGTATGGTGGCCTTTATAAATCATAGCATAGAATATAGGATCTAGGAGGTGATGTTGAGACTGTTCGACATTGGTGAAGCCAAGTTTGGAATATTATGTGTAGTTCTGGTCTCCAAATTATAGGAAGGATATAAATAAGGTAGAGAGGGTGCAGAGAAGATTTACTAAAATGTTGTCTGGATTGCAGTATCTTGAATATGGAGAAAGATTGAGTAGACTGGGACTTTATTCATTGGAGCGTAGAAGGTTGAGGGGGGATTTGATAGAGGTATTTAAAATTATGAGGGAAATAGATAGAGTAGATGTGAATAGGCTCTTCCCCTTGATGGTAGGAGAGATTGGAACGAGGGGTCATAAATTAAGGGTTAGGGGGCAAAACTTTAGAAGTAACATAAGAGGAAGCTTCTTCACTCAGAGAGTGGTGGCTGAGTGGAATGACCTTCCAGAAGAGGTGGTTGCAACAGGGTCAATATTTTCATTGACAAGGTGCCACACATGAGGCAATTTAACCGGATAGGAGCCCATGGTATAACAGGACGTATACCAGCAAGGGGAGAGCATTGGCTGATCGGCAGGATGCAGAGAGTCGGGATCCAGGGATCGTGTTCTGATCGGCCGTGTGGTGTTGCACAGGGGTCGGGGTCAGGGCTGCTTCTTTTATGTTGCATATTAATGATTTGGATTCTGGTTTGTGGCCAAGTTTGCGGATGATACAAAGGCAGGTGGAGGAGCAGGTAGAGGGAACAGGGAGGCTGCAGAAGGACTTAGATGAAGAGAATGGGCAAAGAAGTGGCAAATGAAATATAATATTGGAAAGTGTACAGTCAATTTGGTGGAGAAAAATAAACGGTCAGACTATTTTTTTAAATGGGGAGAAAACTGAAAATACCCAGATGCAAATGGACCTGAGAGTCCTCATGCGTGAAAGGAGGGCGGCACGGTTGGCTTAGTGGTTACCGCAATGCCTTTACAGCGCCGGCAATCAGGACTGGAGCTTGAACCCCGCACTGTCTGTAAGGGGTTTGTACGTTCTCCCTGGGTCTGCGTGGGTTTTCCTCGGAGGCTCGTTTTGGCCCCACCTTTTAAAACATACTGAGGGTGTAGGTTAATGGGGTGTAAATTGGGCGGCACAGACTTGACTCGTGGGCCTAAATGGTCTGGTTAAAAAAAATTAAATTTAAACTTACAGGTGGAGTCAGTGGTGAAGAAGGCAAAAGCAATGCTGGTGTTCATTTCAAGAGGAATAGAATATTAGAGTGGGGATGTGATGTTGAAGCTTTATAAGGGCACTGGTGAAACCTCACTTGGAGTATCATGGGCAGTTTTGGGTCCGCACTTAAGAAAGGATGTCCTGATGTTGGAGAGGGTTCAGGGGAAGTGCAGTTGGATGATTCCAGGAATGAACAGGTTAGGATTTGACAGGTTTTGGCCTGTATTCGTTGGAATTTGGGAGAACAAGGTGAGGATCTCATTGAAACATGTCGAACGTTGAAAGGTGTGGACAGAGTAGATGTAGAAAGGATGTTTCTCGTGGTAGGAGAGTTTTGGACAAGAAGGCACAACTTCAGGATTGAAGGGTGGCTGCTTAGGACAGAGATGGGGAGGAATTTCTTCAGCTAGAGGGTGGTAAATCTGTGGTTAATCATTGTGGAGGCTACATCATTGGGTGTATTTAAGGCAGAGATAGACAGGTTCTTGATTAGCCAGAGCATCAAAAGTGGCCAGAGGGGGCCGAGTGGGGAAATGGATCACCTTATGGTGAGGCAGACTCAATGGGCCAATTTCTGCTCCTATGGTCCAATAGGTCAATAGGATGGACGTGGCACTGAGACATAAGGAAGACGCACTGATTCAGGTGGCAGCAGAGCTGACAGATGTCAGGATGGCCGTGGACTATCTGCTCACAGCCGAGGGTGGTATTTGTGTTGTGGTAAGTAAAGAGTGATGCACCTACATTCCTGATGAATCGGGGAACATCGCTCACTTGGCTGAACACATTAGAGTGTCAGTGACCAAAATTAAAAGAGCTACAGACCAGAACCTTGAAAACAACATCTCATGGGGGAGCTGGTGGCTTCTTGGGGCACTGGGAAGTTTCATCTGATTTTAGCCTTCCATAGTAATAGTTATGATTCAAGATAAGTGGCATTAAAGTAAGGGTCAAGCAAATGTTGATAGGAAGGGTATAGTCCCGGTGCCTGTCGATGGGATTGGGCAGAATAATAGTTCAGCTCAGACTAAATGGGCTAGAGGGCCTGCTTCTTTTTTTAAAAATTTTTTGTATTTTTCACACTATAAACCACATTGATCAAGATACATACATTTTCCTTTTCAAATATATACAGTGTCATTTTCTCCCCCGCTCCCTCTTCCCATTCCACCCTCCCTACCTCCCCTCCCATTCATTTAAAGTTCAGAATCTAAGATACATTAAACCCGTCAAACAATGTTGTCACTCAATAAAAACAAACAAGAATTTCCACTGAGTCAATTCTTTTCATTCCCTTCTCCTTCTGTCATTTTAGGTGGTAGATGTCCCCGGTAGGTTTTCTCTATTGTGTTTTATGTATGGCTCCCATATTTGTTCAAATATTGTAATATTATTTCTTAAATTATATGTTATTTTTTCTAATGGAATACATTTATTCATTTCTATATACCATTGTTGTATTCTCAAGTTATCTTCTAATTTCCAGGCTGACATAATACATTTTTTTGCTACAGCTAGGGCTATCATAACAAATCTTATTTGTGCATCATCCAAATCAAGTCCAAATTCTTTGTTTTTTATGTTACTTAGGAGGAAGATCTCTGGGTTTTTTGGTACATTGCTTTTTGTGATTTTATTTAATATCTGGTTTAGATCTTCCCAAAATTTTTTCACTTTCTCACATGTCCAGATTGCATGAATTGTTGTTCTCATTTCCTTTTTACAGCGAAAACATCTGTCAGATACTGTTGGGTCACATTTATTTAACTTTTGAGGTGTAATGTTATATTGTATCATACGTAACCTCGCATTTATTGTATTTCTCATAGTTCCTGAGCATAACTTCTCCCATGTTTCCTTCTTTATCTTTATGTTTAGATCTTGTTCCCATTTTTGTTTAGTTTTACCATTTGTTGCCTCGTTCTCATTTTCTTGCAGTTTAATATACATGTTTGTTATAAATTTTTTGATTATCATTGTGTCTGTAATCACATATTCAAAATTACTTCCCTCTGGTAACCTCAGACTGCTTCCCAATTTGTCCTTCAAGTAGGATTTCAGATGGTAGTATGCCAACACTGTATCGTGAGTTATATTATATTTATCCTTCATTTGTCCAAAAGATAATAATTTATTTCCTGAAAAGCAATTTTCTATTCTTTTGATCCCTTTTTTCTCCCATTCTCTAAAGGAAAGGTTATCTATTGTAAAAGGGATTAGTTGATTTTGCGTCAGTATTAGTTTTGGTAGTTGGTAATTTGTTTTATTCCTTTCTACATGAATCTTCTTCCAAATATTGAGCAGATGATGTAATACTGGAGAATTCCTATGTTGTACCAATTTTTCATCCCATTTATATAATATATGTTCGGGTATCTTCTCCCCTATTTTATCTAGTTCTAATCTAGTCCAATCTGGCTTTTCCCTTGTTTGATAAAAATCTGATAGGTATCTTAATTGTGCGGCTCTATAATAATTTTTAAAGTTTGGCAGTTGTAAGCCTCCTTGTTTATACCATTCTGTTAATATATCTAGTGCTATCCTCAGTTTCCTCCCTTTCCTTAAAAATTTCCTTATTATTTTCTTTAACTCCTTGAAGAATTTCTCTGTCAAGTGTATTGTTCTCATTTCCTTTTTACAGCGAAAACATCTGTCAGATACTGTTGGGTCACATTTATTTAACTTTTGAGGTGTAATGTTATATTGTATCATACGTAACCTCGCATTTATTGTATAATATTCTTGGGAAAATGTTCATTTTAATACAGTTTATCCTTCCTATTAGTGTTAATGGTAAATCTTTCCAATGCTCTAAATCACCCTGTAATTTTTTCATTAGTGGACAATAATTGAGTTTATATAGATGGCTGAGATTTTTATTTATTTGTATACCTAGGTATCTTATTGCTTGCATTTGCCATCTGAATGGTGATTCTTTCTTAAATTTTGAGAAATCCACATTATTCATTGGCATTGCTTCACTTTTATTTACGTTAATCTTGTATCCCGACACTTCTCCATATTCCTTCAATTTCTTATGTAATTCTTTTATTGATATTTCTGGTTCTGATAAGTATACTATATCTGCAAATAAACTGATTTTATATTCCTTGTCTTTTATTTTTATCCCTTTTATTTTATTTTCTGTTCTTATCAGTTCTGCTAGTGGTTCTATGGCTAACGCGAACAATAAGGGCGATAGTGGGCATCCCTGCCTTGTTGATCTGCTTAATTTAAATTGTTTTGATATATATCCATTTACTGTCACTTTTGCCAATGGCCCCTTATATAATGCTTTAATCCAATTAATATATTTCTCTGGTAAACTGAATTTTTGTAGTACTTTGAATAAATAATTCCATTCTACTCTGTCAAAGGCCTTCTCTGCGTCTAAAGCCACCGCTACTGATGGAGCTTTATTTCCTTCTTCTTCTTTTCTTTGGCTTGGCTTCGCGGACGAAGATTTATGGAGGGGGTAAAAGTCCACGTCAGCTGCAGGCTCATTTGTGGCTGACAAGTCCGATGCGGGACAGACAGACATGGTTGCAGCGGCTGCAGGGGAAAATTGGTTGGTTGGGGTTGGGTGTTGGGTTTTTCCTCCTTTGCCTTTTGTCAGTGAATTAAGTTAATAAATTTACAAATATTGTCTGTTGTTCGTCTTTTTTTAATATATCCAGTTTGGTCTAGATTTACTATTTTTGGTACATAGTCAGCTAATCTGTTTGCTAATAGTTTAGCTATTATCTTATAATCTGTGTTAAGTAAAGATATTGGTCTATATGACGCTGGTGTGAGTGGATCTTTCCCTGTCTTTTGTATTACTGTAATTATTGCTGTTTTGCATGAATCTGGTAAGGTTTGTGTTTTATCAATCTGGTTGATTACTTCCAGGAGGGGAGGAATTAATAAATCTTTAAATGTTTTATAGAATTCTATTGGGAATCCATCCTCTCCTGGTGTGTTATTATTCGGTAGTTTTTTTATTATCTCTTGTATTTCTACTATTTCAAATGGTTCTGTTAATTTATTTTGTTCCTCTATTTGTAATTTTGGTAGTTCAATTTTAGTTAAAAATTCATCTATTTTGTCTTCTTTCCCTTCGTTTTCAGTTTGGTATAATTGTTCGTAGAATTCTCTGAAGTTTTCATTAATCTCCGTTGGATTATCTGTGATTTGTTTGTCTTTTTTCCTTGATGCCAATACCATTCTCTTAGTTTGTTCTGTCTTAAGCTGCCATGCTAGAATTTTGTGCGTTTTTTCTCCTAGTTCATAATATTTCTGTTTTGTCTTCCCTATGTTCTTCTCCACCTTATATGTTTGTAGTGTTTCATATTTTATTTTTTTATCTGCCAATTCTCTTCTTTTAGTTGTGTCTTCCTTCATTGCTAATTCTTTTTCTATATTTGCTATTTCCCTTTCCAACTGCTCTGTTTCCTGATTGTAGTCCTTCTTCATCTTGGTTACATAACTTATTATTTGCCCTCTGATGAACGCTTTCATTGCGTCCCATAGTATAAACTTATCTTTCACCAATTCCGTATTTATTTCGAAGTACATTTTAATTTGTCTTTCAATGAATTCTCTAAAATCCTGCCTTTTAAGTAGCATGGAGTTTAATCTCCATCTCTACATTCTTGGAGGGATGTCCTCTAACTCTATTGTCAATATCAGGAATGAGTGGTCCGATAATATTCTAGCTTTATATTCTGTTTTCCTAACTTTGTCTTGCATGCGAGCTGATAACAGGAATAGGTCTATTCTTGAGTATGTTTTATATCTACCCGAATAATATGAATATTCCTTTTCCTTTGGGTGTTGTTTCCTCCATATATCCAAAAGTTGCATTTCTTGCATCGATTTAATTATAAATTTGGTTACTTTGTTCTTTCTGTTAATTTTTTTCTCAGTTTTATTCATGTTTGAATCCAAATTAAGATTGAAATCCCCTTGCATGTTCCCTTGCATGTCTGCTATCTTCAAAAAAATATCTTGCATAAATTTTTGATCTTCTTCGTTAGGTGAATATACATTGAGTAAATTCCAAAACTCCGAATATATCTGACATTTTATCATTACATATCTCCCTGCTGGATCTATTATTTCCTATTCTATTTTAATTGGTACATTTTTACTGATTAATATAGCTACTCCTCTAGCTTTTGAAATATATGACGCTGCTGTTACATGTCCTATCCAATCTCTCTTTAATTTCTTGTGCTCCATTTCAGTTAAGTGTGTTTCTTGCACGAATGCTATATCAATTTTTTCTTTTTTCAGTAAATTTAGCAGTTTCTTCCTTTTGATTTGGTTATGTATTCTGTTAATATTTAAAGTCATATAGTTCAACATAGCCATTTCATACTTTGTTTATCTTTCCTTTCCGTTTCCTCATCATCACCTTTCCTTCTTATCCATTTCAGCTTTCTTGTTTTGAACACTTTATAAGACAACATTTCTAAAACATCAAACATTTCCCTTATTCTCCTATCTAAAATTTCTTTAACCCCACTATCCCCTCCCCTTCCTGAGTTGCCCTTTATCCCTTGTCGGGCAACCACATCTCCCCTCTCCTTCTGGATTTGCGAATTCACTCGCAAGCGTCAACTGATTTTGCAGTGACCGTAACTCCTCCCCACCCAGCCCCCCCAGAAAAGATTCCAATTTTCATATACAACAAAGGTCACTCTCTTAATTCCCTGCTTACTTCCTCTCTTCCCTTTCTTTCCCTTATTAATTCTTATCTATACTCTATATATTTTCCTTTAAATACGCATACACTCATGTACACACACACACATATATATATATATATATATGTATATACACCCATATACACACATACATATAGTTCGTGGTCATTTTTGCTCTCGTTACATGTCTTCATCTCTCTGTCTGTCTTGTAGTTGTTCTGCAAATTTTCGTGCTTCCTCCGGATCCGAGAATAGTCTGTTTTGCTGCCCTGGAATAACTATTTTAAGTACCGCTGGGTACTTTAGCATAAATTTATAGCCTTTTTTCCATAGGATCGCTTTTGCTGTATTAAACTCCTTTCTCTTCTTCAGGAGTTCAAAACTTATGTCTGGATAGAAAAAAAAATTTTGACCTTTGTATTCCAGTGGCTTTTTGTCTTCTCTTATTTTCTTCATTGCTTTCTCCAATATATTTTCTCTTGTTGTATATCTTAAGAATTTTATGAAAATAGATCTTGGTTTTTGCTGTGGCTGTGGTTTCGGGGCTAATGTTCTATGTGCCCTTTCTATTTCCATTTCTTCCTGTAATTCTGGTCTTCCTAGTACCCTGGGGATCAAATCTTTTATAAATTCTCTCATATTCTTGCCTTCTTCATCTTCCTTAAGGCCCACTATCTTTATATTATTTCTTCTATTATAATTTTCCATTATATCTATCTTCTGAGCTAACAGCTCTTGTGTCTCTTTAACTTTTTTATTAGTTTCTTCTAATTTCTCTTTTAAGTCCTCTACTTCCATTTCTACAGCTGTTTCTCGTTCTTCCACCTTGTCCACTCTTTTTCTTATATCTGACATGACCATCTCTAATCTATTCAGTTTTTCTTCTGTACTTTTAATGCTTCTTTTTATTTCACTAAATTCTTGTGATTGCCATTCTTTTACTGATTCCATATATTCTTTAAAAAAAATATCCATTGTCTTGCCATTCCCTTCTTCTTCCATTTCTCTGTGTTCTTCTTTTTCTTCTTCCTCCTCTGGGTTGGTCATCTGTTGTCTCCTTGATTTCTTTTTACTCTCTTCTTTCTTGTTCTCGTTGTTTTCTATGTTCTCTTCTTGCTGCTGTGCTGTGGCTGTCATTCTTAGTTGTGGAGATCGACTCCTCAGCTGGTCCCCCCACCCATCAGTGTTTTTTTTGTCTTGCTCGGTTGTGCACTTTTGCTTGGCTCCGCAAGCCATTTTTGTAGTCCCGAGCTCGAGACTTCGACTGACCTGAGGGAGTGGGCTTCTCTCTCCACATCGGGCCTCCTCGGACAGGTAAGGCCTTCACCTTCTTATTCTGATGTCTTTTCTTCTTCTCTTCTTCCCGTTGCTTTTGACTTTTCTTTCTTCGCTGCCATTTTCTTCCCACCTTTACTTTCACTTTATTTTAATTTTTGTGTTTGTGCCTTTGTGTTTTCTGTGTTTTTTTTAAAACTTCCGGAGAGGGCTGGAGTTCCCCAACCGGCCACTACTCCATCACGTGACCAAGGGCTTGCTTCTGAGCTGTAGTTTTCCATGAGAGGAAATCAAGCTGGCTATTTGGTCTCATTATGAAGACTTTCATTGTCGAAGGTTTCACACAGGTCACGGGCTTTGGGCAGCTGGAGATTGGTTCATGGGATGTTATGTTAAAGTTGTATAAGAGGCCAAATTTGGAAAATGGTGTGCAGTTTTGGTCATCGAGCTACATGAAGGATATCAATAAGATAGAAAGGTTGTAGAGAAGATTTACCAGGATGTTGCTTCGACTTCAGGGACTGAGTTACAGGGAAAGGTCAAACAGGTTAGGACTTTATTCCCTGGAGCATTGAAGAATGAGGGGAGATTTGATCAAGGTATTTAAAATTATGAGGGGGACAGTCAGAGTAAACGTAGGTCAGCTTTTTCCATTCTATCATGAGTCTGTTGTTATTTATTGGGTCACTACCATCAGACTCATGATAGAGGGAATTTTTATTGGTGTGTTGCATATGCCAGTTCATCAGAGTCAGAATCAGACTTTATTGTCACAGTGCAAACATCACCATAAAATTACATTTCAAAATATAGATGGTCAACGTCCGACTGCAAATACGTCTGTCGACCGAGGTCCCATGAGGTTATAGTAGGGTTCAGAAATCCTGATCAGGGAACGGGACGTAGCAAACGGAAGTGGATGTATGCTTCTCACTGATGGAGAGGAATGCCCATGCAGTGTTTGCTGGATATGATGAAACATATGAAGAAAAGCAAAAGCAAACTCGGCAAACAACACTGGGCATCTTCCTGAAGAAGCTAACACCTCCCCAAGAAGAGTCTTGGCCAGGTCCTTCAGGTATCACAAAGCGACAATTCATCAATGGAGGTTACTCGACCTGGAACTCATCCAGTGGGTCACTAAGAAGAAGTTGAGAACAGTGATGTGGATCCCCTTTGTTAAATTGTGCATGATATAAGCTAAGAAAGTGTTTTTGCGTAAAACTTTAAAAAGTGAAAAAAAGTTTAATTTAGAATAAGTTCAGTATCCCATGTAGCTTTGCTAAGTCCAGTGGTTTTCAACCTTTTTTCTTTCCACTTACATCCGACTAAGTAATCCCTCTGCCATCGGTGCTCTGTGATTAGCAAGGGATTGCTTAAGGTGGGAAGGGAAGGTTGAGAATCACTGCTCCAGACCCAAATTGTTCTTGAAATGTTTTGCTTGAGAAAAATTGTCATTGGCCCATCTCCTTTGGAGTTCTGAAACCATGCACATAATGAGTCAATTAGGGACGATTAAAACAGTAGTTTTCAAACTACTTCACCATGAATACCTAATGTCTGAACCTTCCTGAGTAACCTCCCATATGGGAGCTTGTCTAAGGCCTCACTAAAGTCCCTGTAGTCAACATCTACAACCTTTCCTTCATCAACTTTCCTGGTAACCTCCTTAAAAAAACTGTAAGATTGGCACAACATGACCTACCACGCACAAAGCCATGTTAACTATCCCTAATCAGTTTCTGGCTATCCAAATAATTGTACATCCAATCTGTTAGGACAACTTCCAATAATTTACCTACTACTGATGTCAGACTCACTGGCCTATAATTTCCAGGGTTACTTGTCTTTTTTAAACAATGGAACAAAGTGAGATATCCTCCAATCCTCTGGCACTACACCCGTGGCTAAGGACATTTTAAATATTTCTGCCAGAGCCCCTGCAATTTCTACACTCATGTTCCACAAGGTCAGAGGGATTATCTTATCAGACCCTGAGGATTTATCCACCCTCATTTGCTTTGAGACAGCAAGCACTTCCTCCTCTTTAATCAGTATAGGTTCCATGACCTTGTTTTCCTTCCCTGCCATGAATCTGAGCTCATTTCCTGAGTGGAAACTGACAAAAAAAATTATGATCTCCCCCATCTCTTTTGGCTCCATACAAAGCCGGCCACTCTGATCTTCAAGGGGACCAATTTTGCTCCTTACTATCCTTTTGCTCTTAATATACCTGAAGAAACCCTTAGGATTTTCTTTCCCATTGTTGCCAAAGCAATCTCCTTCTTCTTTTACCCTCCTGATTTCTTTCTTGAGGTTTTTCTTCCATTTGTTTATACTCCTGCTCCACACTTTATGAACCAGATCCCCAATATCCCTCGAAAACCAAAGTTCCCTCTGCCTGCTAATATTGACTTTAATCCTGACGGGAACATAGAAGCTCTGTACTCTCAAAATTTCACCATTACCTCGCACATCCTTGCCCGTAACAACTGATCCCAATCTACGCATTCTTGATCCTTTCTCATTTCCTGAAAATTGGCCTTTCACCAATTTAGAATCTCAGCCTGAGACCCAGTCCCATCCTTCTCCATAATTAACTTGAAACTCATGGCATTATGATTGCTGGACCTAAAATGTTCTGCAACACATACTTCTGTCACCTGTCCTGTCTTGTTCCCGAATAGGAGATCCAGTATTTGACTCTCTCTGGTTGGTACCTCTATATATTGATTTAGAAATCTTTCCTGAACACATTTGACAAATTCCAAGCTATCCAGCCCTTTTACAGTACGGGATTCCCAGTTAGTATGTTTGTCAAAGCAGCCTCATATCTTCTTTTAGCTTTCCTGATTTTTTTATTAAGATTTCTCTTGCATTTTTTATACTGTTCGAGTATCTCATTTGCTCTATGTTGCCTCTACCTGCTCTACACCTCTCTCTTCTTCCGAATCAGATCCACAATATCTCTCAAATACCAAGGTTCCCTCTGCCTGTTTACTTTGTGTTTAATCCTAATTGAAACTAAAGTCTTCCACTTACCATAACCATATAACCATATAACCATTTACGGAGCGGAAACAGGCCATGTCGGCCTTTCGAGTCCGCACCGGTTCACTAGAACAACTTTGCTTGTTGTATATCTTAGGAATTTTACTAGAATGGATCTTTGTATTTGTTGTGGCTGTGGTTTGGGGTGTTGTATGAAATATCTAACTCCTCGCACATCCTTTCCAGAAACCAACTTCTCCCAATCCACGCTTTCTGGATCCTTTCTCAAAATTGGCCTTTCTCCAATTTAGAATCTCAACCCGAGGCCTGGGCCTATCCTTCTCCACAATTAACTTGAAACCAATAGCATCATGATCACTGGACCCAAAATGTTCCCCTGCACATACCAATAGGAGATCCAGAATTGCATTCTCTTTAGCAGGTACCTGATTTAGAAAAGCTTCCTGAACACATTTGATAAACTCCAAGCCATCCAGCCCTTTTACAGTATGGGGTCGCAGTCAATATGTGAAAATTAAAATCTGCTACTATCGCAACCTTATGATTCCTGCAGCTCTCTCTTATCTCTCTACAGATTTGCTCCTCGTTGACTATTGTGCGTCTATAATACAACCTCATGAGTGTGGTCACACCTTTCCTGTTCCTCCACTTCATATACTCTCAGTGGACGAGTCCTCTGGTCTGTCCTGCCTGAGCAGGATAGCTATAATATTTTTCCTGACGAGCAATGCCACTTCTCCCTCTATCACCCACCTCCCCCACCCCGTTTTATCGCGTCTGAAACATCAGAAACCTGGAACATTGAGCTGCCAGTCCTGCCCCTCCTGCAACCAAGTTTCACTGATGGCCGCAAGGTCATAATTATTGCGCCCACACCTTCTTCCTCACCACCATTCAGTGCCCGAAACAGTCTGTCCGAGTGAAGCTGCACTTCGCCTGTGAATCTACAGGGGTTATCTACTGCATCCGATGCTCCTTGTAGTGGTCTCTACATCAGAGAGATGTGATGCAGACTGGGAGACCATTCCTTGGAGTAATTTTGCTCTGTCTGTTGCCACTCAAAGGATTTCCCAGGGGCCGATCATTCCAATTTTACACACCACTCGTCCACCTACGTGTCTGTCCACCTGCAAATTGGAGGAGCAACACCTCACTCTGTCTGGGCCCCCTCCACCTGTTTCTGTTATGCCCCCATCCCAAGAATATGGCGGCATTGCCGAAACCATGGTAGTGGCAGCCCTGCCGCTGGTGTGGACCCGCAGAGAGCGAAGGAGCGGAGATGCAGTGCTCCTGCGGGGTCCATCCGCCCAGTCGACTGCCATTAGTTCCACGTGGGTTTTGAACAGCCCATTGAGTGAGCCGACGGTGGTTTTAGTCGAAATTCCGCTGCCGTGGGTCTGCGGCACCTATTAATCGGCAGCGGCCACGAGGGGTGGCAGACTCCAGCAAAGCGGAGAAACTGCCGCAGGGCACCAGAGGATGGGAAGATCACACACCATCTGAGAGGGAGAAGTGGAGGAGATGACCCACGGGGATGGTAACCACGGCGGCAGGCCAGTGAAGGAGCTCTGCAGCTGAGGAAGCAGTGCATGCGGTGGGTGACTCGAGGCGAGAAAGCTGTGGGCTGCTGGAGACTGCCGTCGGGAGACTCCCGCCAGGCCGTGAACTGGCTCAAACTGGTTGGAAGGGTACCGGGTATCGGAATCAGGATGCGAAGGGGTGCCGAGGGCGCTGGGGAGGGGGTCCCTGACTGTATCAGAGGTTCGGATCTGGAGCTCAGGTTGCCAGTGATCAGGAGCGCTGGAGACAGAGCTACGGACATTCAGTGACTCTGGGGGGACGACTCTGTTTTGCATCTCTCTATCTGACATAAGAGGCGCTCAGGTAAGTCCTGCTAGTGGTGAATCTGTCCACCTTCCAGCAGGCAAAAAGAAATTTCATGTAATATGACCCTGTTTTATTACTATGACAATAAATTGAATCTTGTAGATCTTGAGTCTTTCTATCTCCCCATCCCTCTCTCTCCTTGCCTCCATCTGCCCAACCCCATCATCCTCAGCTTTTTTCACATCTATTCTCCCACTATATTCACCTGTTGGCCTGTGCCTCTCCCCCTCCACCCCTTTCACCCACCTATCCTGCCCTCCCCATTTTATTCAGACACCTGCCTGCTTTGTGCTTGTACCAGGCCAGAAATGTCGGTTAACCTTTACTTCCTATTGATGCCTCGTGACCTGCTGAGTTTCTCTGGATATTTTGTGTACGGCGCTACAGCCTGCAGTGAAATTGTTTTGATCTTTCCCTTCATTGCAATGCTATACTCTGTGAAGTGAGCTCCTCACACACCTGTGTGAATGTTAGCGATAACTTGATAGTTTGCTCACAGGTAATAATGAGACAAGTGAACTTCAACTACCAGTAATCCCAATTCAAGCATGGGGCATGCCGAACATGTCTGACTGAATCGGGAAACCAGACAAACAAGTATAATTGGATCAGACCTTCTGATAACCACGTAGGGGTGAAACATACCACTGTTACGAGCCCAGAGGACCCCAAAACCCAGCAGCAATAGATATTCACCAAGACAAATGGTTACTTAAAGAAAAGTTGCTTTTCATTATCTTTAAACATGAAAATAGAATCAAACATTTTAACTTATCACTATTGACTTAACTAACCTAACTTAACCCCCTTCTAATTCTAAGCGCATGTGTGTGTAATGTGTGTGTCAGTTCAGAAAAGTTCATTGGTTCACAGTCCAATCTCACTTCTCATTCCTCCAAGTTCACTGGTTGCAGGCAATTCTGATACTGTGCACAGAATTTAACATTTATAAAGTTCACCAGGCTTTGGTGCTTGAAAGATTCTTGTCAGTTTTCAGAGAGAGATTTGTAATTCCAGGACATCCACAACTGATGTACTTCCATCAGCCACTCCAGTGTCTTGCTGACGAAACTTGCCCCCTTCAGGGTTCTCCAGATGATAACCTCTTTCTTTCAGGTCACCTCAGAGTTCCTTTTTGTTTTGCTTATTCCAAGTCCTCTCCTCTTGCATGACCCACAAGGGCTTTGACCAGGCTGTCTTTCAAATGGGCTTTCCATAAGCTTGCCAGCTTGTCCTGTTCCAGTCCCTGCTACTGTAATTGGCTGTAACACTGTGCAAGTAATTTCTGTGTCTCTTTCTCTCTTCCTCTCTGAGAGAAAGCCTGTTTGACTCTCTCTGCTTACAAAACCACATGACCCCCTTTGAACAGCAAGTTTTACTCCAGACAGCAGTGGCTCAGACAAGCTCTTTCATCCGCTGCTTTTGTAAACAACAATCCATTAATGAAGTCTCTTGAGCACTCCTCAAACCTCTTGCAAAAGCTCTGAGGCCCCAATATGTCTAGCATGAGGCAGAGCTGTTTTAAAGTTTTGTATGTAACCTACTCTAACAAACATTTCCCAATTTATCTCGCAAAACATATCTATATATTGTCACACCGGCTTATCTGATCTACTGCTTCTGTACAATGTGCTTCACCTCACTTACCTTGTCCTCTTTACGGTTTCTTCAACATTTTCTCAGCCTTGGTATAAAGTTTCTGCTTAAGGACCCCACCACCCAGGCTATGCCCTCTTCACTCTTGCTACAATCAGGGAAGAAGGTCCAGGAGCCTGAAGATGAGAACTCAGCAGCAAAAGGACAGCTTCTTCTCTGCTACCATCAGAACTGCCTTAACTTGACCATTCGTGTGCTATTTTTGTTTATTTTGTAAGGCGGCTTCTATGAATGTTTACACTCTTGACACTGCCACCAAACAACTAATTTCATGACCTGTTCATGACAATAAATTCTGATTCTGACCATTGTTTCTGTCCGGCTGCTCGACCCACATTGTGATCACCAACTGACCTTGAAGGTCGCACCTGCTTTGGAGCTCACTGGTAGAGACCCCCACCCCAGACCCATTTCTACATTGTTTTTAGACACATAGCACGGTAACAGGCCATTTCGGCCCTACGAACCCATGCTGCCCTACAACCCCCCGGTATGTTTTGAACAGTGGGAAGACACTGGAGCTCCCCCCCACCCGGGGAAAACCCATGCACACACGGGGAGATGGTCCTTACAGATAGTGCCAGATTCAAACGCCAGTCAGCGACGCTGTAACAGTGTTGTGCTCACCGCTATGCTAACCGTGCTGCCCTTCTTAAGGTCAAGTTCGTTGCCATCTGGCTGTACACATACAACCCGACAAAGCAGTGCTTCTGCACACCATGGTGAATGTGCGCGCACACACATACACACATTCATACACACACATGCACACAAATACACATACAGATATCATTGAAAATAAATATATATAATTTACTCAATTACAGGATATTGCTCATCAGTCTCACAGACAATGAGGAGAAGCTATTTCCCAGCCTGGCAGTCCTAACTTTGATGCTCCTGCACCTCCTTCCTGTTGGTATTGGGTCAAAGATACTGGGTGCTGGATGGAAAGGGATATAATTCTTTGAGCCTTATTTAAGCAACATTCCCAGTAAATGTTATCAATGGGGGAAAGTGATTTTCTCAGCTGTTTTGATGATACTCTGTGTCCGATGCTTTGCATCTTTCGTCCCACACAACAGTGCAGCCAAACAGGACACTCTCAGGGGTGCTGCTGTGAAATGTCAAGATGAGGGCCAGTCGCCTTACCCTCCTCAGTCTCCTGAGGAAGTGTAGGCACAGCTGTGCATTCCTAAATTATGTTCTGTCCTGCTTTCATTTGGAAACCTCTATAAGGTCATCGATGGCCTTGAGTGCAGAGAATGAAGGCCCAGTCTTTCTGACCTCTCCTTTGTAATGCACGTCGAAAGAACCAAAGACGTTGATCCAAACCAAGGCTTTTATGAACTAAAAGACAGGAACATATCACAAGTAGGTCGACCAGTTCAGAATGATCTGGTCTGGCTAGGAGCAATCATTTAAGACCTGCCAGTAGTTGTGGCTACACGCTCAGCCAATCACAGTCATCCTACACTACTATTGGTGATAGAATCTGTACTATCACATCCTTGTATCTCAATTCCCTCCCCATGACCTGACAACATCCTGGTGAATCTCCTTGGTAGCCCTTCAAACTTGCTGATGGGAAAGGGTGAGAATTCTGATGGGCAA
The DNA here is from genome assembly GCF_036971445.1 of Narcine bancroftii. NCBI lineage: Eukaryota > Metazoa > Chordata > Chondrichthyes > Torpediniformes > Narcinidae > Narcine > Narcine bancroftii. The sequence continues at coordinate 61,081,927 of NC_091476.1, read as the reverse complement.
TGGAAGTAAAATACAAAGGTTGATGTGGAGAGTACCTTGTTGAACAGGTTGGCTGCAAGTGGGAACTCAGAGCTCAGGCAAAACTGGTCACCAGGGACCTTGAGCTCCTCCTGTTCCTCCGGCACAACATGGTGAAGGAGGAAATGAGGGAGAGAGAAAGGAAAGAGCTAAGGGGAGGAAAGACGAGAAAGTGAGGAGAATAAAGGAGGGGGAGGAAAAGGAGAGCAAGAGAGAATAAAGAAGGGGAGGAAAGAGGAGAGAGAATAAAGGAGGGGAGGAAGGAGGAAAGAGTGAGAATAAAGGGGAGGGAGGGGAACGAGAGAGTGAGAATAAAGGAGAGTGGAGGGAGGGGAGAGAAGAGAGACAGAAAAAGAGAAGCAGGTGAAAACAGAGGAGAGAAAAGGAGAGTACAATTAAAAGAGGAAGAGAAACGGGGAGCGAGGATAGAGATAAGGAGGAGAAAACGTGGAGGGAGAGAAGATGAGAGGAAAAGAGTTGAGGGAGTAAAGGGGGCATTTATTCAGGGAGCCCACACCCGACACCTCGAAAAGAAAACGGGCTCTCGCCATGACCAGGCCCCATCTGTCGACTACAATTCCCTGAATGCCCCACGCCGCGACAAAGGAGCGTCGGACGCACAGAGATCGCCAAGACCGGCCGCGGATTGGTCCAGCGCTCAATCCCGCCTTTCTGACCTTGAAGCAGATTGGTTCGCGCCACTGTCAGTTCATTGTTGTCGGCCCGGTGACGATTTCTTCAGTGAGGGGATGGTTTACTGAGATGGACGAGAGAAAAGGGATGATGGATGGATGGAGGGAGGGACGAACGAACGAACGGACGGACGGACGGACGGACGGACGAACGAACGAGAGAAAAGGGATGATGGAGGGACGGACGGACGAGGGACTGACGGAGATGGCAGGATAATGGAGATGGCGTGAGGGAGGGGAGGAGGGAAAGATGATGGAGGAAGGGAAAGGGGGAGTGATGGAGAGAGGGATGATGGTGACGGTGTGAGGGAAGGATGAGGGAGAGATGATGGAGGGAAAGGAGAGGGAGTGATGGAGGGAGGGAGAGGAATTGATGGATAGAGGAAGGAAGGGATGAGGAACAGAGAGGGAGGGATGGAAGGAGGCAGGGATGGAGGAATGAGGGAGGGTGATGAAGGGAAGGAGAGGGATGAGTGATGGATGGAAGGAGGGAGGGTGATGGAGGGAAGAGGGAGGAAGTTATGAGAGGAGGGAATTATGGGGAGGGAGAGGTATGGAGAGGAGGGAGGAAGAGCAGAGGGAAGAGAGGAGGAAAGGGAGAGGAGGGAAGGGAGAGGAGGGAGGTGAGAAAGAAAAATGTGAGGGAGGAGGAGAAAAGGGAAAAGGAGAGGAAAAGCGGGGGAAAGAGAAAAATAAGGAAAAAGAGAAGGTCGAAAAGAGGGGGAATGGGAAACGAGGTGGGAAGGAGGAAAATAGCTACATCACATACAACCCTGAGATCATTCTGCGGGCGATGCAGAATTTCTACTTATCTATCGTGCAAAAAACTGTACTCAAGAAAAAGATCCGAATGCAAAAGCAAGAAAGGTAAACAAAAAAAGAGGTAAACAAAACAGGCATGCGAATTTTCTGTGGATTTCCGCATTTTAAAATCCATTTTCCATGTTTTTGAATGATTTCTGTATTCAGGAGCTTGGATCGGGGTCCATTGGTCTTCTCACTGCTACCTTTGAGCAGAAGTGAAGCGGACCTTGGGCTCCTGGTGCTGGCAGCAGCGGATTTCAGGTTCCTGGCGGGTAGCAGTGGACCTCGGGCTCCTGGCAGGAGCGAGTCCTCGGTGGGGAGGTGTTGGTGATCGGTGGTGGCCAGCACTTTTTTGAAAGTCAAGAACAAGGTGGAATAAAGTAGTAAACACGCCATGAAGGTAACATAAAAAGGCATGAAGGGAAAGAATAAATTAACAAATGTAGGGATAAACATTTTCAAAGTTAATAGTAAAAATGTTATTAGTATTTGTAACATATTCACATTATTTTGTAATGTTCATTTTTAATTTGAAATGCAATAAAAAAGGCTTGAAACTAATAATCTTGAGTATAAATTCACAAAAATTTTCCAAATGGGGGGCACTTCCCCCAGACCCTCCTCATGGGGAACTGCACCCCCTTGACCCCCGCTGTAAGCCTCGCACAATCACTCAGCTCTTTTCTTTTTTTTAAACCTAAGTCAAACTGACTGCAGTACAGAAAAAATAAATGAGTCCTTAAATGAGTTGGTCGTTGAGGAGTCTGATGGTGCAGAGGTAGCAGCTGTTCCTGAACCTGGTGGTGCAAGTCTTGTGGCACCAATACCTCTTCCCTGATGGCAGCAGCAAGAACAGAGCATGTACTGGGTGGTGTGAATCCTTGATGATCGCTGTTGGCCTCTGATGGCAGCGTTCCATGAAGATGTTCTCAGTGATGGGGAGAGTTTGCCTGTGATGACGTCAATAATCAGCTCCTTCATTTGGTGACATTGAGGGCAAGGTTGTTGTCAGTTCACCATTCACCCGTTTTCAATCTCCCTCCTGTATGCTGATTCATTTCCCATTTTTAAACATGCCAGTACCGTGGTATTGTCAGCAAATTTGTAGATGGTGTTGTTGTCGTACTGAGCCACACAGTCGGAGGTGTAAAGTGAGTAGAACAGGACTAAGAATACAGTTGGTACTGATGGAGATTGTGGAGGAGATGTTCTTTTTTTAAAAAAATTATTTATTAGTATCTTACATACATTTCAAATTAGTTTGCAGTATCTTTACACAATAGATACTAAATAATTTTCAATTCCTCCCACCTCCCACCTTCCCTAACCCCTTGATAGAAAAGAAAAAGATTAAAGAAGAAAGAAAGAACACATTCATAGTAATACTTATAATTACATTAATAATACCATATATATATTTCTTGATGTAAGCATATTTTCAAGGGGTGGGGGGATTGGATTAGAAGATCTGGATTAATCCATATCCATAAATCTCATAAGGCTCCAAAATTTATCAGAATCATCTCAAGTAATTTTTTCTAATGGGAGACAATGTTTTATTTCATTAAACCATTCTTCTATTTTTACATTACTTGCTATTTTCCACGTAATAGCTACGCACTTTCTCACTACTGCTGTTGTTAAACTCTAAAATCTATTTATTTGTCTAACTCCAACTTGATCTCTTTATCATATATATTACCCAACAAAAAGATTATTGGATCTCATTTAACCTTTACTTTTAATATCTTACACAACACATAATTCTTTCCAAAAGTCTTTTACCTTTTCACACAACCATACTGACTGCAAGAAATTACCAACCTCTTTTTTTTACATCTAAAACAACAAGTAGAAAAATTTGGGTTAAATTTATTCAACTTATACGATGTGTAGTACATTTGATATCTAACATTAATTATATTGGTGACACTGTCTCTACATAATTTCGTCCCTATTTCTTCTTGAATTTGTATATGTAAGTCCTGTTTCCATTTCAATTTAGTTTTATACAGATCTTTTTTCTCTGTTTCTTGTAATTTATTACACATAGTGGTCCTAAACATTCGAACAATAAAGGTATCTGTTATAACATATTCAAATTGACTCTGCTCTGTAAGTCTCAAATCTGTTCCTATTTTCCTCTTCAGATACAATATTAATTGATAATATGCAGATGATATAGATCATATTTTTTCAGAGATTGGAGTATAGTGCATTTATTTTGTTATTTGTGATATCCCATATTTCTCCTTTAATTGATCAAATGTCATGAAAATTGAGCCTCTAAAACAATCTCCATTTTTTTGTGTGCCTTTTTCATATCAAATGTCAAATAAAGAATTATTCATTGTAAATGGAAGAAGTTGATTTTGTCTTAAAGTCAATTGAGCCAACTGATAATTCCGTATACCTCTTTCTACATGTATCCCATTCCATATTCGAAGCAAATGTTTTAAAATTGGTATTTCTTTTCTATCTTTAAAAATGTCATAGCTCCATTTAATACAGTATTTGCTCTGGACTTTCTTCACCTATATTCATCTCAATATATAGTTCTTACAAATCCTCACTGATTGAAGGAGAGGAGGAAAAGAGAGGAATGAGGAAAAGGAGAGAAGAGGGGAGGGGGAAAGAAGGGGAAGCTGATAAAGGGAGAGATAGGGAAAGGGAGAGGAGAAAGAGAAATAGAGGAAGACTCAGAGGAAAAGAATGGAGAGGAGGAAAGAGGAAGGAAAAAAGAGGCCGAGGAAGACACAGAGCATAACATCACAGTGTTGTGCCGAACTAAATATTCCGACCAAAACAAAGTACTAAACCCTCCTTACCCTCCAACCCTCAGCTTTTCTTCTGTCTAACAGTCTCTTAAATGCCCCTAATGTTTCATCCATTACCATCCCTGGCTAGGCATTCCAGTCTCTGTGAAAAAAAAAAAAAAAAAAAAAAAATCCCGGTTGTCTCCCCTAAATGTCCCTCCCTTCACTTTGTACATGTGTCCTCTTGGGTTTGCTATTCCTGCCCTGGGAAAAAGACACTGACTGACCACCCTATCGATGCCTCTCAGAATCTTGTCTGCTCTTCGCTCTGGAGAAAAGACCCAGTTCTGCCTCATAAGAGTTATTTTCCAATCCAGGCAACATCCTGGTAAATTTCCTTTATACCCTCTCTACAGCTTCCCATCCTTCCTAGAATGAGGTGACAAGAACTGGACACAATAGGTGTGATCTCACCAGAGAATTGTAGAGTCCTCCACAGCTATGCAAAAGCTCAGGGAGTTGTGGTCACTCTCACCAAAATGATCCCACACCAAGAGATCTGCCACCTGACCAGTACTAGATCCAGTATGTCTTCACCTCTTGTCAGCTGGCCCACATACTGTGACAGCAATCCTTCTGAACACACCTGACAAATTCAGCCCCATCAATCCCTCTTGGAGTCAAGAAGTACCAGTCAATATTAGGGAAGTTGAAGTCTCCCATAACAACAACCCTGACATTTCTGCACCATTCCAAAAAAAAAATCTGCCTGTTTATCTGTACCACAGTGACCTGAGAGTTATTTGGGTGCCTATTTGGGTTCTTTTGTATTTCTGACTTCCATTCACACTGATTCAGGAAACACTCCTTCTGCAGCGTCCTCCCTTTCTATAGTCGTGACACTACCCATGACCAGTTATGCTACTCCCCCACTTCTCTTACCTCCCATCCTATTCCTTTTAAAACACCTCAACCCCGGATTCTGTATCAGCCAATCCCGTCTTTCCGCCGACCAAGTTTCTGCCACGTACTGATCCATGCTCTAAGTTCATCTCATTTATTCCAAATACTCCCTAGTGTTAAAATAGACACATTTCAAACCCTCCTACTGACTACATTAATGCTTCCTTCACTGCCCGTTCTTCCTCACAAATTTACAGCACATTGTATCAAACTTTCCAGCATTTGCTCTATTCTCTGTTCTCAGATCTGGTTCCCATTCCCCTACCACTGTTTAAACCTGTGGTGCGCTGAGGTAGCAGCAAGTAAGCACAAAACTCAAAAGACTACAACAGGCTTTATTCCAGTAAAAATCTAAACACCAGTTCAAGCCTTGGTGACTCCCTGTGTGACTGGCTCAGGAGGGGCCGGCTCAGGTTTATATTCAGGTCGGCTGATTGACGGCCAGCCAGGTGGAGTCAGCCCCTTTATTGGTCTTCCTGCAAGTATAGAGATCGCCCCCTGCATTAGGCTGGTGGTCATATCACCACAAAACCCTTCCCAACAGCTCTAGTAAACCTGTCTGCCAGGATATTGGTCCCTTTCCAGTTTGAGTGAAGCTGGTCCTTTTTGTACAGGTCAATCCTTCCCCAGAAGAGATCCCAATGATCCACAAGTCTGAAGCCTGCCCCCTGCACCAACTCTTCAGCCACGCATTCATCTGCCACAACTTCCTGTTCCCTCACTGGTGCGTGGCACAGACAGCAATCCCGAGATGACCACCCATGACATCGGGCTTTTCAGCTTCTTTCCTAACTCCCTGTATTCCCTCTTCAGAACCTCATCCTTACTCCTATCTATGTCATTGGTCCCCACATGGACCATGACATCCAGCTGATCACCCTCCTGCCTGTGAATGCTGTGGACTCGATCAGTGATGCCCCTGACCCTGGCGACTGGGAGCCAACAAAACATGCGGGAGCCTCAGTCTCTTTCACAGAACCAATCTGTTCACCTAACCAAGAAATCCCCAATCACTATAGCTCTCTTCTCCTCCCCCCCCCCCCCCCACTTCTAAACGAAAAGGCCAGACTCCCTTTTTGAGATGTGACCGCTTGTCCCCTGGTAGATTGTTTCCCCGCACCCCCCGTCCCAACAGTATTCAAAACAGTATACGTTGTTGAAGGGAATGGCCACAGGGGTGTTCTGCACCCTTTGGCTACTCCCCTTCCCTCTCCTAACAGTTACCCAGCTACCTGCCTCCCGAGTTAAAAAAGCAATGTTGGAGAAACTCAGCTGGTCAAACAGTGTCCTTATATAGTAAAGGTCAAAATATATCCCCTTCTTCAAGGTATGGAAAAATGTCAGCAGGAGTCTGAAATAAAAAATGTTGGGGGTGGTGGACTGTCTTCTTGAAGTTACTGTCTATCACTGTTGATTCCTGCTCGCACGGAATGACTGACTTCAACTACAGTCTTGGTTGGTTCGTTCTTTAATCTGCAGATTGGGTTACTTTCATTCACCACTACTACTGAAATGCCATTCAGGAGTCAGTGACAAAAGCTCCCCCCCCTCCCCCCCCCCCCCCCCCGAACAGGGACAATACATTCTCGTTTATCCTGATCCGTAGCATACTGTATAATGTTGCACCAATCATAAAAGACCTCATCTTTAATATCCAAGATATCTTTAATAGTCCTCGCATATACAAAGTATCTCTTAAGTTAGTACGCTTAATGTATAATATTTTACCAATCATAAGATCGCGATTTATCAATACTAGTAGCTGGTTTCTCGCATATGCAAAGTCTCAGGGTGCTAATCAGTGCAGGAGCACATCAACAAAATGCTCTATTGTTCTTTTAGATGATGCTGCGAACCTTCGTTGCTTTCAGATATATTTTGTGTGTCAGCTTTTTGCTAATTTATTCCTCCTGCTGTTTTCCCATCATGTTGCAAAGCCCGACTACACTATACTAGCCCCTAGCTCTACCTTTTTCTTCTTTCTTCTTTGGCTTGGCTTCATGGATGAAGATTTATGGAGGGGTAATGTCCACGTCAGCTGCAGGCTCGTTTGTGGCTGACAAGTCCGATGCGGGACAGGCAGACACGGTTGCAGCAGGGGAAAATTGGTTGTTTGGGGTTGGGTGTTGGGTTTTTCCTCCTTTGTCTTTTGTCTGCGGTCTTCTTCAAAGGAGGTTGCTGCCCGCCGAACTGTGAAGCGCCAAGATATCAGCCCACTGGCGGTGGTCAATGTGGCAGGCACCAAGAGATTTCTTTAGGCAGTCCTTGTATCTCTTCTTTGGTGCACCTCTGTCACGGTGGCCAATGGAGAGCTCGCCATATGACACGATCTTGGGAAGGCGATGGTCCTCCATTCTGGAGACGTGACCTACCCAGCACAGTTGGATCTTCAGCAGCGTGGATTCGATGCTGTCGGCCTCTGCCATCTCAAGTACTTTGATGTTAGGGATGAAGTCGCTCCAATGAACATTGAGGATGGAGTGGAGACAATGCTGGTGGAAGTGTTCTAGGAGCTGTAGGTGATGCTGGTAGAGGACCCATGATTCGGAGCCGAACAGAAGTGTGGGTATGACAACGGCTACAGTTTAGCCAACTTCCTCATCACTACCTCTGCCTCCCAAATGATCCGGAGTCCGTCCAGCTTCAGCTCCAGCTCCTTAACTCGGTCTCCCAAAGAGCAGCACCTGGATGCCCCTCTTGTAGGTGTAATCATCAGGGACAATTCTGCTGCCCCAGATTTCCCACATTCTGCATTCGAAGCATTCTACACCATCACCTACTCTTCATAATATATAAAGGTCTTACCTGGCCTTACCTTCCCGGAAACAAGCTCATCCTCAGCCTCTGTTTACCAAAGCCTCTCAAGTCCCTCCAAAACCAGGTGCTTTCAAATTGCAGCACCCGAGTAGCCCTCCTGGGGTCCGGGTGCAATTACTGGATTGTGGGTGCAGATTCACTCACTCACTGGCTTGAGCTTCCCTGCTTTTTATTTGTTAGTGCCCCTTATCTGTAGTTCTGTTTTAACTTTTAAATTGTCCTCTCCCTTTTTAAACTTGCTTACCACAAGCCTGGTCCCGATATTCCCTTTCCTTGAGTCCTTCGATCCTCCTCTCTGCGATGTTCCCAAAACTACTCACTGTCTGAGTCCCCACTCTGCTCCACTTTTGAACTAGGGAGAAATAGGGAGAGACAAAGAAAAAGTAAGAAGACTGCTCAGCAACAAGGGTCAGTGCACATCTAAGGCTCACTTTACCTCATTTTCCTCCCTCCCTCTCAGTTGCTCTTTCCCCTATTCATCCTCCCCTTTTCCTCTTTCCCCTTCCTCTTTTCCTCTCCCCGTTTTCCTCCTGCTCCTCTTTTCCACCCTCTTCTTCATTTCCCTCTTTTCCTCCATTCTTTTTTCTTCCTTTCCCCTCCTTCCTCTTTTCCTTTTCCTTTACCTCTTTTTCTCTTTGTATTCTTCCCTTTTCTCTTTTCTTCCCCTCCTACTTCCTCTTCCTCCCTCCCCTTCTTCCTCTCTGTTCCTCCTTCCTTTCTTTCATCCCTTTTTCTCTTTAGCTCCCTCTTTTCCTCCTTCCTTTTCCTCTGCCCTCTTTTTCACTCCTCGTTCTTTTGCTCATCCCACTTTTCCTCCATCTCCCTTCCCTCTTTCCTCTTTCTCCTCTTTTCTTCCCCGTTTATCCCCTTTTCCTCCTATCCCCCCTCTTTGACTCTCCCTCTTCTTTCTCCCTTTTTTCCTGGTTCCCACTCTTTTAATCCATCCCCTCGTTTCCTCCTTCCATTTTTTCTTGTTACATATGACATGGTCAGGCCTCGTGTCCAATGTTTCAGGTTGTCGATAGCACCATGAGGTGGTCAGGTCTAGTCTCCAACATTTCTAGTTGTAGACAGACCCATTGCTCAGTGATGAAGGGGAAGTCTGGTCCCCAATGTTTCTGCTTGTAGTAGACCCATCACTCAGTGATGTGCTCATGTTTGATCCTGAAATTTGCCAGTTGTAGATAGACCCACACAATGACATGGTAAGGTCCGGTCTCCAATGTTTCTGGTTGTAGATAGACCCACCACTCAGTGACGTGGTCACGTGTGGTCTACAACATTTTTGATTGTAGATAGACTCTCTGCTCAGTGACTTGGTCAGGTCCAGTCCACAACGTTTCTGGTTGTAGATAGACCCACTGCTCAGTGATGTGGTCAGATCTTGTCCCCAACATTTCTGTTTGTAGGAGACGTCTGGTCTCTACCATTTCTGGTTGTAGATGAAGCCACTGCTCAGTAATTTGGTCAGGTTTGGTCCATTCCCTCTCCTTTCCACCAGTTCTCCACCCTCTTCCCTTCTCTCTCCTTTTAGAGAGCTACCCACTACACCTATCACTTTCTCTTCGACTATCCCACCTGTTAGCCTGTGTTCTTCCCCCTACACCTTCATCTCTATTCTCGTCCCCTAAACCTTACCTCCAAGATTCAATTTATTGTCATGTAATAAAGACAGTGCAATATTACACTGAATTTGTTTGCTATCAGCAGAAATTGCCTGTTGTGCCTCTTACAGTCAGAGAAAGAGAGCCAAGAAGAGTCCACTCCGAGTCACCAAGTGTCTGTGGATCTGTCCCCAGCACTTCCACAGCCCCACAGGGTCTAGTTCAAACCATTGGCGACCCGAGCTCCAGATCTGAACCTCCATCACAAACAGTAACCCTTCAGTGCCCTTACATCTCGTTCTGATACCTTGTACCCCTTCAGCCAGTTTTGAGCCAGTCTCCAGCAGTCTGCAGCCCAGTGTAAATCCCTCAACTGCGATCACCAATAGCTCCCTGCCTGCGATTCCTCAGCCACAGAGCTTCTCACATCCGCTGCCCCGATTGCCGTCCTGTGGGTCACTTCTCATATGGGTTGTTCTCCCGGTTTTCTGGTGCCCCATCCCAGTTCTCTGCTTCCCTGGAGTGTGCCACCATCTCGGGCGCAGACCCTGCACTCGCAGAATTCCTAAATAAAACCACCGTCGACTCCATTAACAGGACATTGAATGCCTGTATGGAGCTGATGACAAGGCGCTCTCCTGCTTTTCGCTCATATCTTTTTTTAAAAAATTTTTTATTTTTCACACTATAGATCACATTATTCAAGATATACACATTTCTCCTTTCAAATATATACAGTGTCGTTTTCTCCCCACCTCCCCCTCCATCCATTCAAAACTCTGAGTCCAAGATACATCAAACCCATCAAACAATGTTGTCACTCAACATTAACGAACAAAAACTTCCACTGAGTCAATTCTTTCCAGTCTCTTTTCCTTTTGTCATTTTAGGTGATAGATGTCCCGGTAGGTTTTCTCTATTATATTCCATGTACAGCTCCCATATTTGTTCAAATAATGTTATATTATTTCTTAAACTATATGTTATTTTTTCTAATGGAATACATTTATTCATTTCTATATACCATTGCTGTATTTTCAAATTATCTTCTAATTTCCAGTTTAACATAATACATTTTTTTGCTACAGCTAGGGCTATCTTAACAAATCTTTTTTGTACACCCTCCAAATCAAGTCCAAATTCTTTATTTTTTATGTTACTTAGGAGGAAGATCTCTGGGTTTTTTGGTATATTGCTTTCTGTAATTTTATTTAATATCTGGTTATACAAGTCCAGATTGCATGAATTGTTGTTCCTATTTCTTTTTTACAACGAAAACATCTGTCAGATACTGTTGGATCCCATTTATTTAACTTTTGAGGAGTGATATATAACCTATGTATCCAATTATATTGTATCATACGTAATCTCGTATTTATTGTATTTCTCATAGTTCCTAAACATAACCTCTCCCATGTTTCCTTTTTTATCTTTATATTTAGATCTTGTTCCCACTTTTGTTTAGTTTTATCATTTATTTCCTCATTCTCCTTTTCTTGTAATTTGATATACATGTTTGTTATAAATTTTTTAATTATCATTGTGTCTGTAATCAGATATTCAAAATTGCTTCCTTCTGGTAACTTCAGACTACTTCCCAATTTATCCTTTAAATAGGATTTCAGTTGGTAATATGCCAGCACTGTATCTTGAGTTATATTATATTTATCCTTCATTTGTTCAAAGGATAATAATTTATTCCCCAAAAAACAATTTTCTATTCTTTTAATCCCTTTTTTCTCCCATTCTCTTAAAGACAGGTTATCTACCGTAAAAGGGATTAGCTGATTTTGCGTCAGTATTAGTTTTGATAATTGGTAGTTTGTTTTATTTCTTTCTACATGAATCTTCTTCCAAATATTAAGCAAATGGTGCAATACTGGAGAATTCCTATGTTTTACCAATTTTTCCATCCCATTTATATAATATATGTTCAGGTATCTTCTCCCCTATTTTGTCTAGCTCTAATCTAGTCCAATCTGGCTTTTCTTTTGATTGGTAAAAATCTGATAGATATCTTAATTGTGCGGCTCTATAATAATTTTTAAAATTTGGCAGTTGTAAGCCTCCTTGTCTATACCATTCTGTTAATTTATCTAGTGCTATCCTCAGTTTCCTCCCTTTCCATAAAAATTTCCTTATTACTTTCTTTAACTCCTTAAAGAATTTTTCTGTCAAGTGTATTGGCAGTGCCTGAAATAGGTATTGTATCCTTGGAAAAATGTTCATTTTAATACAGTTTATCCTTCCTATTAGTGTTATTGGTAAGTCTTTCCAATGCTCTAAATCTTCCTGTATTTTTTTCATTAGTGGATAATAATTAAGTTTATATAGATGGCTGCATTTTTATTTATTTGTATACCTAGGTATCGTATTGTTTGCATTTGCCATCTAAACGGTGATTCTTTCTTGAATTTTGAGAAATCCGCATTATTCATTGGCATTGCTTCACTTTTATTTGCATTAATCTTGTATCCCGACACTTCTCCATACTCCTTCAATTTCTTATGTAATTCTTTTATTGATGTTTCTGGTTCCGTTAGGTATACTATAACATCATCTGCAAATAAACTGATTTTGTATTCCTTGCCTTTTATTTTTATCCCTTTTATTTTATTTTCTGTTCTTATCAGTTCTGCAAGTGGTTCTATGGCTAACGCAAACAATAAGGGTGATAGTGGGCATCCCTGTCTTGTTGATCTGCTTAAGTTAAAATGTTTTGATACATATCCATTTACTGTCACTCTTGCCAATGGCCCCTTATATAATGCTTTAATCCAATTAATATATTTCTCTGGTAAACTAAATTTTTGTAGTACCTTGAATAAATAATTCCATTCTACTCTGTCGAAGGCCTTCTCTGCGTCTAAAGCAACTGCTACTGTTGGAGTTTTATTTCCTTCCACTGCATTAATTAAGTTAATAAACTTACAAATATTATCTGTTGTTCGTCTTTTTTTTTATGAATCCAGTTTGGTCTAGACTTACTATTTTTGGTACATAATCAGCTAATCTGTTTGCTAATAATTTAGCTATTATCTTGTAATCTGTGTTAAGTAGAGATATTGGTCGATATAACATAACATATATATAACATAACATAACAATTACAGCACGGAAACAGGCCATTAGGCCCTTCTAGTCCGCACCGAACCAAACACCCCTTTCTAGTCCCACCTCCCTGCACAATGCCCATAACCCTCCATCTTCTTCTCATCCATATACCTGTCCAACCTTTTCTTAAATAATACAATTGACTCCGCCGCCACTATTTCTCCCGGAAGATCATTCCACACAGCTACCACTCTCTGAGTAAAGAAGTTCCCCCTCATGTTACCTCTAAACCTCTGCCCCTTAATTCTTAACTCATGTCCTCTTGTTTTAAACTTTCCTCCTCTTAACGGAAATAGTCTATCCACATCCATTCTGTCTATCCCTTTCATAATCTTAAATACTTCTATCAAATCCCCTCTCAACCTTCTACGCTCCAAAGAATAAAGACCCAATCTGTCCAATCTCTCCCCATACTCCAGATGCTTAAACCCAGGCAACATTCTGGTAAACCTTCTCTGCACTCTCTCCACTCTGTTTATATCCTTCCTATAATTAGGCGACCAGAACTGCACACAGAACTCCAAATTAGGCCGCACCAACGTCTTATACAATCTCAACATCACCTCCCAACTCCTATATTCCATGCAATGATTGATAAAGGCCAGCATACTAAAAGCCTTCTTCACCACCCTATTCACGTGAGTTTCTACCTTCAGGGAACGATGTACCGTTACTCCTAAATCTTTCTGCTCTTCTGTATTCCTCAATGCTCTCCCATTTACCACGTATGTCCTATTCTGATTCTTCTTACCAAAATGAAGCACCTCACACTTATCAGCATTAAATTCCATCTGCCATTTTTCAGCCCACTTTTCTAAGCAGCCCAAATCCCTCTGCAATCCTTGAAAACCTTCTTCATTATCCACTATTCCACCTATCTTAGTATCGTCTGCATATTTACTAATCCAATTCACCACCCCATCATCTAGATCATTAATGTATATAACGAACAACAATGGTGCAAGTGGATCTTTCCCTACCTTTGGTATTACTGTAATTATTGCTGTTTTGCACGAATCTGGTAAGCTTTGTGTTTTATCAATCTGGTTGATTACTTCCAGGAGGGGAGGAATTAATAAATCTTTAAATGTTTTATAGAATTCTATTGGGAGACCATCCTCTCCTGGTGTTTTATTATTTGGCAGATTTTTTATTGTCTCTTGTATTTCTACTATTTCAAATGGTTCTATTAATTTATTTTGTTCCTCTGTTTGTAATTTCGGTAGTTCAATTTTAGTTAAAAATTCATCTATTTTGTCTTCTTTCCCTTCGTTTTCAGTTTGGTATAGTTCGTAGAATTCTCTGAAATTTTCATTAATTTCCGTTGGATTATATGTGATCTGTTTGTCTTTTTTCCTTGATGCCAATACCATTCTTTTAGTTTGTTCTGTCTTAAGCTGCCACGCTAGAATTTTGTGCGTTTTTTCTCCTAGTTCGTAATATTTCTGCTTTGTCTTCATTATATTTTTCTCCACCTTATATGTTTGAAATGTTTCATATTTTATTTTTTTATCTACCAATTCCCTTCTTTTAGTAGTGTCTTCCTTCCTTGCTAATTCTTTCTCTATATCTGCTATTTCCTTTTCCAACTGTTCTGTTTCCTGATTGTAATCCTTCTTCATCTTAGTTACGTAACTTATTATTTGCCCTCTGATGAACTCTTTCATTGCGTCCCATAATATAAACTTATCCTTCACTGATTCCATATTTATTTCAAAATACATTTTAATTTGTCTTTCTATGAATTCTCTAAAATCCTGTCTTTTAAGTAGCATGGGGTTTAATCTCCATCTATACATTTTTGGAGGGATATCCTCTAACTCTATTGTCAATATCAAGGGTGAATGGTCCGATAATATTCTAGCTTTATATTCTGTTTTCCTAACTCTATCTTGTATACAAGCTGATAACAGGAATAAATCTATTCTTGAATATGTTTTATGTCTATCCGAATAATATGAATATTCCTTTTCCTTTGGGTGTTGTTTCCTCCATATATCCAAAAGTTGCATTTCTTGCATCGATTTAATTATAAATTTGGTTACTTTATTCTTTCTGTTAATTTTTTTCCCGGTTTTATCTATGTTTGAATCCAAATTGAGATTGAAATCCCCTCCTATTCCCTTGCGTATCTGCTATCTTCAGAAAAATATCCTGCATAAATTTTTGATCTTCTTCATTAGGCGAATATATATTAAGTAAATTCCAAAACTCCGAATATATCTGACATTTTATCATTACATATCTTCCTGCTGGATCTATTATTTCCTCTTCTATTTTAATTGGTACATTTTTACTGATTAATATAGCCACTCCTCTAGCTTTTGAGTTATATGACGCTGCCGTTACATGTCCTATCCAATCTCTCTTTAATTTCTTGTGCTCCACTTCAGTTAAGTGTGTTTCTTGCACAAATGCAATATCAATTTTTTCTTTTTTCAGTAAATTTAGCAGAGTCTTCCTTTTGATTTGGTTATGTATTCCATTAATATTTAAACATTATAGTTTAATGTAGCCATTTTATACTTTGTTTATCTTTCCCTTCCGTTTCCTCATCATCACCTTTCCTTCTCATCCATTTCTGCTTTCTTTCTTTGAACAGTTTATAAGACAACATTTTTAACACATCAAACATTCCCCTTATTCTCCTACCTAATATTTCTTTAACCCCATTGTCCCCTCCCCTTCCTGAGTTGCCCATTATCCCTTGTCGGGCAACCACATCTCCCCTCTCCAATTCACTCGCAAGCGTCAACTGATTTTGCAGTGACCATAATTTCTCCCTACCCAGCCCCCCCCAGAAAAGATTTCAATTTTTATATACAACAAAGGTCACTCTCTAAATTTCCTCTTTACTCCTCTCTTCCCCTATTTTTCCCTCATTAATTCTTCTCTATACACTATATATTTTCTTTTAAATGCACATACACTTATGTAATATATGTATTATATATGTATATAGTCCTATGCACACGTCTTTTTAGTTCACAGTCTTTTGTACTCTCGTTACACGTCTTCATCTCTCAGTCTATTTTGTAATTGTTCTGCAAATTTTCGTGCTTCCTCTGGATCCGAGAATAGTCTGTTTTGCTGTCCTGGAATAAATATTTTCAATACCGCTGGATGCTTTAGTATAAATTTATACCCTTTCTTCCATAAAATCGCCTTTGCTGTATTGAACTCCTTTCTCTTCTTCAGGAGTTCAAAACTTATATCTGGATAAATAAAAATTTTTTGCCCTTTGTACTCTAGTGGCTTGTTGTCCTCTCTTACTTTCTCCATTGTTTTCTCCAGTACCTTTTCTCTTGTAGTATATCTTAGGAATTTTACTAAAATGGATCTTGGCTTTTGTTGTGGTTGTGGTTTAAAGGCTAATGCTCTATGTGTCCTTTCTATTTCCATTTCTTGCTGTAGTTCTGGACATCCTAAGATCCTGGGGATCCAATCTTTTATAAACTCTCTCATATTCTTGCCTTCTTCATCTTCCTTAAGGCCCACTATCTTTATATTATTTCTTCTGTTATAATTTTCCATTATATCTATTTTATGAGCTAACAGCTCTTGTGTCTCTTTAACTTTTTTATTAGATTCTTCTAATTTCTTTTTTAAGTCCTCTATCTCCATTTCTACTGCTGCTTCTCATTCTTCCACCTTGTCCATTCTTTTTCCTATTTCTGATATGGTCATATCTATTTTATTCACTTTCTCTTCTGTACTGTTTATTCTTCTTCTTAAATCACTAAATTCTTGTGCTTGCCATTCTTTAAATGAATCCATGTATTCTTTAATAAGAGAAAATATATCCATTGTCTTGCCTTTCCCTTCTTCTTCCATTTCACTGTACTCTTCCTCTTCCTCTGGGTTGGCCATCTGTTGTTTATTTGTTTTCTTTTTCTTCTCTTCTTTCTTGTTTTCATTTTCTTTTATGTTCTCCTCTTACTGCTGCTGTTCTGTAGCTGTCATTGCCGGCTGTGGAGATCGACTCCCCAGCTGGTCGCCCCTCCCGTCGGTGTGTTTTTTTACTCTGCTCAGTGAGCCATTTTTGTAGTCGACTTTCTACCGACCTGAGGGAGCGGGCTTCTCTCTCCACCGCGGGCCTCTTCGAACAGATAAGGCCTTCTCCTTCTTCTTCCGTTGTCTTCTCTTCCTCTCTTCTTACCGTTGGTTTCGACTTTTCTTTTTTCGTCGCCATCTTCTTTCCACCTTTATATTCACTTTACTTTAATTTTTATTTTTGTGCCTTTGTGCTTTCCTTTATTTTTTTCAACTTTTCTGGAGAGAGCTGGAGTTCACCGTCCGGCCACTACTCCATCACGTGACTTCCCTTTTCGCTCATATCTTGATGAAGGGCCCAGGCCCGAAACATTGGTGACCTGCTGAATTTCTCTGGCATGTTTATGCATTGTACTCAACCCCAGTGTCTGCAGACTTTCTTGTTTAACACCATCTTTGCTCATCCCATTTGCCTCTTTGGACCGTATCTCTCTTCCCCTGGCAATTATAAAGGCAGATTGCCATCTGCCTCTACTACTTCCTCTGGCAGTGGGGTGGGGGTCATCCTTGGGTATTCCCCCCCCAAACAGGATCCTGTGCCCCCTCCCATATGATCATTTCTAGCTGTCAAACCTGCCCCCACTCCCTCCGCCCCTGGCCGCATCACTAGCATGCGTTAAGTGTCAGTAATGTTGCACTAAAGGAATCCCCCTCATGTCCTACGCTGGAGAGGCAGATGACAGGTAGGTCCCAGCTAGCAACCCACCCTCACTCATTGACACTAGGTCCCGGCT
This sequence comes from Narcine bancroftii, assembly GCF_036971445.1. Taxonomy (NCBI): domain Eukaryota; kingdom Metazoa; phylum Chordata; class Chondrichthyes; order Torpediniformes; family Narcinidae; genus Narcine; species Narcine bancroftii. The sequence goes on along the minus strand of NC_091476.1, from coordinate 61,064,372 downwards.
AGAACCCCCCTCCCCGGCAACAGATAGGTCCCGGCTACCCCCCCCCCCCCGAAGACAGATAGGTCCCAGTTAGAAACCCCCCATAACCCTGGCGACAGATAGGTCCCAGCTCGCACTCCTCCCTCCCCCGTTGACAGGTAAGTACCAGCTAGTACCCCACTGTCGACAGGTAGGTCTCAGCTGGCACTACCCCTTCCCACCTTGGTTGACAGGTAGGTCTGAGCTAGCACCCCCGTTCTCCCCCATTAACAGGTAGGTCCCAGCTAGCACCACCCCACACCTCGCTGAATGAGCCCCTCTCTAACATGCTAATGCCTCCCTCTAACATACGTCCTTGGTGCTGACCCAGGGCAGCTTGCTCCACACATTCACCACCCTCTCTGAGGAAAAGTTACCCCTCAGGTCCCTTTTTAAATATTTCTGCTCTCACTTTAAACCTGTGCTCTCTGGTTTTAGACTCCCTTGGGTAAAAAGATAAGATTATTTACCCTATCCCTATCACAAATCTCTACCAAGCACCCCTTGTTGGAATGGCAAGTGATTGCAGTGTGCTGCCGTGCAGAAGGATGGCTTGTGCATGAATTGCAAAGGTTTGGTTTGCAGGTGCAGCAGGCCATCAAGAAGGCAATGGCTGTCATTGCTGGAAGGATTGAATTCAGGAGCAGGGAGGTTCTGCTGCATCTGTAGAAGGCATTGATGAGGCCGAATCTGGAGCACGGCATGCAGTTCTGGTCTTTTTACTTGAGGAAGAATGTACTGGCTTTGGAGGCGGTGCAGAGGAGGTTCACCAGGTCGATTCCAGAGATGAGGAGGTTAGTGGGGTGGGGGGGGGGTGGGGGGGCAGAATCTCCCCTACTGGTGGGACATGAAGGGACAAGCAACTCCTGGGTGGGACTTGAATCTCCAGGGCCTCAGGTTGATTCCAGAGATGAGGGGGTTGGCCTATGAGGAGAGATTGAGGCATCTGGGACTGTACTTGCTGGAATTTAGAAGAATGAGGGGGGATCTTATAGAAACGTATAAAATTATGAAAGGCGTAGATAAGATAGAGGTAGGTAAGTTGTTTCCATTGGTGGGGGAAACCAGAATTTGGTGACATCACTTCAAGATCCAGGGTGAAGAGGAAGGTGAATCTGTGGAATTCACTGCCCTTTGAAGAGTGGTGGCGACCTCAATAAATATATTTAAGACAAGGTTGGATAGATAGTCAGGGATATGGGGGAATGGCAGGTAGGTGAAGATGAGCCAATCATCAGATCAGCCATCATCTTACTGAATTGGGGAGCAGGTTCAACGGGCTGAATGGCCAACTCATGCTCCTGCTTATTATGTTCTCACGTTCTCGGCCCTGCACCCCCTCCACCATCAGACTGCTCAACAACAAACTCAATCGGACTCATTTAAGTACTGTTTTGATTTTTTTATTTCTGTATTGCACAGTTTACATTTTATTATCTGTTTATTTGTTTACATGTATACAGTGTGTAGTTTTTTTTTTGCACTACTAATAAATGGTAATTCTAAACTCTGAAATCTGAGTACATAGACCAGGCCTCAGGCTTCTTGGATCCAGTCAACAAAGCATGGTTCAGGCTTATGAGGGGCCCAACCCGCAGACAAAGCTTCAAGCTTCTTGGCGCAATCCACAGACCAGGCCTCAGGCTTATTGGTTCAGTCCACAGACCGGGCCTCATTCTCTGGTCTATGCCTCAAGCTTCTTGGCCTGGTCCAGTGGCACTCACATCAACAGCGATGAAGTGTTTTTAGAGGCTGGCATTGAAGCACATCAGCTTCTGTCTAAGTGGCGACATGGATCCATTCCAATTTGTCTATCGTAGCAACAAGTCTACAGTGGATGCCATCTCACTGGTTCAACAATAAGCCCTGGAGCATCTGGGCAGCAAAAATGCATTCATCTAGATGCTCTTTATTGACAACAGTCTGGCATTCAACACCATCATCCCCTCAAAATTGATCAGCAGACTCCAAGACCTGGGACTCAACACCCCACCTTGTAATTGGATCTTGGATTTCCTCACCACCAGACTACAGTCAGTGAGGATCAGTGAGAACATCTCCATAATCCTCATCAGTCCTGGAGCATCACAGGGCTGCGTTCTTAGCTCCCTGTTCCACCTGTTTTACACCTATAACTGTATGGCTTGGCAACAACACTACAAATTTGCTGACGATACCACGGTAGTGAGTTGTATAAAGGAAGGGGATGAGTCAGCGTACAGGATGGAGATTGAAAATTTGGTTTGAATGATGCACCAACAACAACCTCACACTCAATGTCACCAAAACCAATGAGCTGATTGTTGATTTCAGGAAGCGATAAACCATATGTACGATTCAATATGGGGGATCAGAGGTGGAGAGAGTGAGCAAATTTAAGTTCTTGGGAGAGACTATCTTGGAGGATCATTCCTGGATCCAACACACCAATGGCATCATGAAGAAAGCACGTCAGCGTCTCCACTTCCTTGGGAGTTTGCACAGGGTTGGTATGATAAGGGAAACCCTTGCAAATTTCTTCTGATGTATTGTGGAAGTGGATTTAACCATGAGGACACAGATAGGAGCTACAGGTTAAGCTAAGATACTGGTCCCTACCACCCTCCTGGCCAATCTTTAAAAAACAAACTTGATGCAATCTGAGCCACGGTACATTATCAAAGAGACATCAGGGAGTGCTGTGTGATGTGCTTCACAGAAACATGGCTAAGCAAGGGCATTCTGGACACGGTGATCCAGCCTGTGGGCTTCACCCTCAACTCCACTGACCGGACATCGACATCAGGATAAACCAGGGGAGACGGCATTTGTGTCATCAACAATTCATGTCCCAGTCCTGCTGCTCTGACCTGGAACATCTGGTGATCGTGCCACCCATTCTACCTGCCAAGGGAGTTCACCACCATCATCCTGTCGCAGTGTACTTTCCGCCACAGGATAACATCAGGATGTCACTGGAGGGACCACTGTGATTAGTGGCCATGAGACAGCACACCCTGATGCCTTCCTGATCATTGTTAGGAGCTTCAACCAGACTAACTTGAAGAAGACTTTAAGGAACTACCACCAGCACATCACCTGAAAGACCACTGCTACACCACCATGAAGAATGCCTACCGAGCCATTCCACAATTACCCTTCAGCAAGGCTGTACTTCTGCTCATGTCATTCAAGCAGAGACTGAAGACTGTAGCACCAGAGAAAAGTACAGCACAGAAATCAGGCCATTCAGCCCTTCTAGTCTGTGCTGAAACATCATTCCTCTAGCCCAGTGGCTTTCAAACTGCCCCCCTAAACACATATTCCACCTTAGGTATTCCCTATGCCATGTGGTGTGTGATTAGTAAGGGATTGCTTAAGGTGGAAAGAAAAAAGTTTGAAAACCACTGTTTTAATAGTTCCTAATTGACTCGTTATGTGCACGGTTTCAGAACTCCAAAGGAAATGGACCAATGACAATTTTTCTCAAGCCAAATATCTTGGTAACAATTGGGTCTGGAGTAGTGGTTCTCGACCTTTATCCCCAGTTTGAAAATCACTGGTCTAGTCCCACTGACCTGAACCCATTCTATAATCCTCCAGAGCTCTCCCATCCATGTATCTATCCAATTTATTCTTAAAACTTAAGAGTAAGTCTGCATTTACCATGTCAGATGGCAGCTCATTCCTAACTCCCACCTGTCTCTGAGTAAAGAGGTTCCCTCTAATGTTCCCCCTAAACCTTTTACCCTTCACCCTAAGACGGCAAAAGTATGGTCGAGGGAGGCAGAGGAGCTCTTGAATCAGTGGACTAGACCATATTCGAGGGCTCATCATCAGACATGAATGAATGAATATGCTTTACCAACTTCATGAAGTCCTGCATGGATGAGTGTGTGCCCATACACACAGACGGGAGAAGCCCAACCAGAAGCCTTGGATGAATCAGATTCGCAACTGCTGAGAGCATTGAAGGCTCGTGATCCAGGCCTCTACAAGAAGCCCAGGTATAACCCGCAGAGGCTACTTCTGCAATAAAGAGGTATTCTGGAGGAAGCTATAGTCAGAGGCAGCTACACACAGCTGTGGCAGGGAGTGCACAGCTAACAAAGCAAAGTCAAACACCATAAATGGCTGTGATGCTTCATTACCCGATGAGCTAAACACTTTCTACACCCATTTTGAGAAGGAGAATACAACGGTGCCTACAAGAATCCCTGCTGAAATCAGAACATCATTCAAGAGGGTGAACCCTCGCAAGGCATCAGGCCCTGATAACGTACCTGGCAAAGTACTGAAAATCTGTGCCAACCAACTAGCCGGAGTGTTCCGGGGCATTTTCAATCTCCACCTGCTTTAAAAGGGCATCAATCATCCTGGAGCCAAAGAAGAGCAGAATGAGTGTATCAAAATTAACAAGTACCTAAGTAAAATTCTGGTCCCAATGCAATTCGCTTACCTTCACAATCGCTCTACAGCAGACACAATATCACTGGCTCTCCACTCAGCTCCAAATGACCTGGACAACACTCATACATATGGCTGCTCTGCTTTCACTACTGCTCAGCCTTCAACACCATTATTCCCTCAGTGCTGGTCAATATGCTCCAAACCCTGGGCCTCTGCACCCCACTCTGCAACTGGATCCTTGACTCATCAAGACCACAGTCAGTTCGAATTGGAGATGACATCTCCTCCTCACTGATGATCAGCAGAGCGCACCCCAATAATGCATGCTTGGCCCACGGTTCTACTCGTTATATACCCATGAATGTGTGGCCAGGAACAATTCCAATGCCGTCTACAAATTTGCCAATGATACCACGGTTGTCGGCAAAATCACAAACGGCAATGAGGAAGCGTACAGGAGGGAGCTAGATCAGCTCGATGAATAGTGTTATGACAACAAACTTGGACTCAACATTAGCAAAACCAAGGAGATGGTTGTGGACTTCTAGAGGAAGTCAAGGGAACACAACCCAGCCCTCGAGGGCTCAGCAGTGGAGAGGGTCAAGAACTTCAAATTCCTAGGGGTCAACATCTCCGAGATCTGTCCTGGAGCCTCCACGTCGATGCAATCATGAAGAAGGCTCGCCAGTGGCTACACTTTGTGAGGTGTCTGAGGATATTCGGGATGTCACTGAAGATTTTCATAAACTTCTACAGGTGGACCGTGGAGAGCATTCTGGCTGGGTACATCACTGCCTGGTACAGAGGCACCAACTCTCAGGACAAGAATAAACTCCAGAGGGATGTTAACTTGACCCACAACATCACAGGCACCAGACCAATCCACTGAAGATATCTACAAGAGGTGGTGTCTTAAGAAAGCAGCTTCATTCCTCAAGGACCCCCCACCACCCCACCCGCCCCCCCCCCCCCCCCCCCCCCCCAGACCAATTCCTCTTCATTCTGCTACCATCGGGATAAAGGTACAGGAGCCAAAAGACAAGTACTTAGTGGCACAAGAACAGCTTCTTCCCCGCTACCATCAGATTCCTGAATTATCAATGAACCAAAGACATTGCCTCACTTTGACTTTTTCTTGCACTATTTTTATTTATTTTGTGAGAAGGTTTATATAAATATTTCCACTGTAATGGTGCTACAAAACAACAAATTTCATGACATGTTCATGAAAATAAATTCTGATTCTGATTCTATTTCTGTGTGCCCACAGGAAAAAGAACCACAGAGTTGTATGTGATGTCATATACATACACTGACAATATATCTGAAATCTGACCCGCAGAGCAGGCCTCAGGCTTCTGTACCCGGTCCATAGACCAGGCCTCAAGCATCTTGCCCCAGTCCATAGGCTTTTTCATCCTGGGGCACAGACATGGCCTCAGGCTTTTGTGGCCAGTCCACTGGCCAGGTCTTGGGCTTCCAGGCGCAGTCCACAGACCAGGGCTTATACTTACAGGCTTAATTCAAAGATCAAGATTAAGGCTTCTGGGCTCAGTCCACAGACTAAGACTCAGATATCTGGGCACATTGACAGACCAAGCCTCAGGCATCAAGAGCCAGTCCACAAACCAGGCCTCAAGCATCTGGGCCAAGACCACAGACCAGGCATGCTTCTGGGACCAGTCCATAGATTAGGCCTCACACCTCTGGGGAAATGAACAGACCAGGCCTCTGGATTCTAAGCTCCATCTTCAGACCAGGACTCAGGCTTCTGGGTCTGATCCAAAGATCAGGCCTTGGGCATCTGGGGGTCCAGTTCACAATACGGTCCTCAGGATTCTGCGTTCACAGACCAGGTCACGAGCTTATGGACCAAGTCTATGGACCAGGCCCCAGGCATCTGGGGACAGTCTACAGACCAGGCCTTAGGCTTAAGGATCAAGTTCATGGACTAGGCCCCAGGTATCTGGGGACAGGGCCTCAGGCTCTGGGACTGACTGACAGACCAGGCCTCAGGCTTTCAGATCCGGTGTAGGACGGGAAAATGCCAAAAAAGATGTATTTGAATGGAAAAATATCACAAAGAGTCAGTCAAAGTAAAAGCAAAAGAGCAGGCAAGGAAACAAAAATTAGTGGAAAGATAGTGAAGTTTTTAAAAGCTCACAGAAGTCAACTAAGAAGGTAATTAGATAGGAAAAGATGAACTTTGAAAGGAAGTTAGTAAATAATATTTAAAAGGATACGAAAATCTTTATTTAAGTATATTTAGAATAAAAAGGAGGCAAATGTAGATATAGAACCGACAGCAAATGACGCTGGGAGACAAGGAGACGGCAGATGAAATGAATGAGTATTCTTGGAATACATTAGCAGTATACTGGACTTTCAAGGGTGTCAGGGAAAGGTGGTGAGTGCAGTCACAATCACGAGAGAGAAGGAGTTGAGGAAGCTGAATGGTCTAAGATAGATAAGTCTCATGGGCCAGGTGGAAGGTACCCTTGGGTTTTGAAAGAAGTAGTTATAGAGATTGTGGATGCACTAGTAATGTTATTCCAAGGATCAATAGATCCTGACATGGTTCCAGAAAGATCACTCCACTATTTTAAAAAGGGAGGGAGGCAGCAGAAAGGAAATCATAGACCTGTTTCAGTGGTTTGGAAGTTGATTGACAAGGATGAGGTTACGGAGTACTCAGAGTTGCATGACACGATAGGCCAAAGCCAGCACTGTTTCCTTCGGGGAAAATCATGCCTGACAAACCTACTGCAATTCTTTGAAGAAACCACAAGCAGGCGAGGCAAAGGACATCCAGTGGATGTTGTGCATTTGAACTTTCATGAGGCTGCGTCACGAAATGAGAGCCCATGGAATTACAGGAAAGATGCTAGCATGCGTATAGCAGTGGCTCAGCACAACAATAACATCACCTACAAATTTGTCGATGATACTATTGACAGTGGGTTGTATAAAGGAAGGGGCTGAGTCAGCAAACTGTTACACACTCAGACAGCAGCAATAGAAATTAGCCAAGACAGTGTTATATTTTAAATAATATTTTAATTTATTAATCAAAAAATATGTAACACCTTATTTAACGTAACCCCATCTATGCACAACTATACTTGTGTGTGTGTGTGTGTAAAATGTCCCAAACCATCACAGTTCAGACCCAATTCTGGAACGTCAATTCAAAATCCAGTCACAGAAATCCAGTGGTGACACAAAGACTCTTAAATTGATGCAAGGAAAGGTTTACGATTGAGGTGGGAGAGATCAGGGTGACAGATTGCTGAAAACTCACAAAATCCTTTTGAGTTGCTTCCCAAGAGATGTCCTTTCAGATGAGTGGTAATCAGAACTCCCCTTTTTCTTTTCTAGGGGAAACCAAGCTTCCAGAACCCTTCAATGGGACAGCCGAAATAGTGACCCTCCCTTTTGGTCACGGTGTGGCACACTAATCCCCCTTCAAAGAGATGCTTCTCCACGAGTTGCTTTCTTAAAATGGCCCCAGATTAAACCGAGTTCTGTTTCTTTACCATGTTGGTCACATGGTCTCTGCACCTGTGTTTTACAGGGCCACTTCCTCTCTCTTCAGAAGTAGCAAATTTGAGTACATCCTGTCCCAGCCTGTGGTGCAGTGGTTCTCAACCTTTTTCTGTCCACTCACTTAACACTATTCCCTCTACCATCGGTGCTCTGTGATTAGTACAGGGTAGCTGAGTGGGAAGGGAAGGTTGAGAATCATTGCTCCAGACCAAATTGTTACTGAAATATTTTGCTTGAGGAAAAATTGTCATTGGACCATTTCCTTTGGAGCTCTGAAACCGTGCACATAGCAAGTCCATGAGGGATGATTAAAACAGTGGTTTTCAACCTTTTTCTTTCTACCCACATTCCACTTTAAGCAACCCCTTAAAGAGCACCTATGGCATAGGGAATACTTAAAGTGGGATGTGAGTGGAAAGAAAAAGGTTGAGAACCACTGCTCTAAACTTCGAGTTGCAGAATTAATCACCCTTTGGAATGTACCTGGAGCATTCTTCATTCCAAATTACGAAACATTACATTCATATAATCCTGACGAGGTCACAAAAGCAGAAATGTCCTTACCACATTCTGTTAAGGAAACATAACAGTGACCTTTTAATGTCCATCTTTGTAAGAAACTTAGCCTTTCCAACCTTGTCCACACAATCATCCACCCTAGGGATAGGATAAGTATCTGTTCCCCAATCAAATTGAGTAGTTTCTTTAATATGTTGATCACATGCTCTCTGCACCACTCTCTTCAGAACTAGTGAATTTGAGTACACACTGTCTCCAGCCTATCAGCCCACAGTCTCCAAAGCTTGCAGGGTTTGCAGCTTGATTTGTTCTTTTAAAGTAACAGTCCCACTCAAATGAAAATGAACTGGGAGCATGTAATAATACAGAAGATTGAAAACTTGGCTGAATGGTGCACCAATAATATCACCAAAACTAAGGAGCTGATTGTTGGCTTCAGGAAAGGAAAACCAGAAGTGGACGATCCAGTGATTATTGGGGGATCAGAGGTGAAGTGAGTGAGAAAATGTATGTTTTTGGGAGTCACTATCTCAGAGGATCTTGCCTGGACCCAATGCCCCAGTGGTATCGTGAAGAAAACCCATCAGTGTCTCTACTTCCTCCGGAGTTTGCAGAGGTTTGGTAAATTTCTAGTGTGGTGGGAAGTGTGCTGACTGGGTGCATCACAGTTTGGTAAGGGGGCACCAATACTCCTGAGTTTAAAGCCTTGCAAAAGGTAGTAGACACAGCCCAGAACATCACAGGAAAAACCTTCCCCACCATTGAGTATATCTACAGGGAATGTTGCTGTTGGAGAGCAGCAGCGATCATCAAGGATCCTACACCACCCAGCACATGCTCTGTTCTTGCTGCTACCGTCAGGAAAGAGGTATCGGTACCACAAGACTTGCACGATCAGGTTCAGGAACAGCTGCTCCCCTTCCACCATCAGACTCCTCAACAACAAACTCAATCACAGACTCATTTAAGGACTCTTATTTGTGCACTTTATAGATTTTCTTTTTGTTCTCTCTGTATTGCACAATTTCTTTACATGTTATCTGTTTACTGTTCTTTGTTTGTTTATATGTTTAACACTGTGTACAGTTTACATTTTGCATGACCAATTAGTGGTAATTATGCCGCCAGCAGGGAAAAGGAATCTCAGGATTGTATGTGATGTCATGCATGTACTCTGACATTAAATCTGAAATCTAACTTATTGGCAGGAAATAGAGAGTGGGAATAATTCTGGTTGGCTCCCGCTTGTTCTGCAGAGGTTGGTGCTGGACTACATCTTTTTATGTTATAGGTTAATGATTTGGATCGCAGAACAAATGGCTTTGAGGCTCAATTTGCAGATTATGCAAAGATAGGTGGAGCGACAGTTAGCAAGAAGGCAATAGAGAGGCTGCATAGAGACAGATTATGGGCAAAAAAATGTAAAAGAAACACAATGCTCGAAAGTGTTCGGTCATGCATGAAAGAATAAAAAGGCAGACTATTATTTAGATTGGAAGAAAATTCAGAATTTAGAGGTACAAAGGGATTTGGGAGTCCTCATGCAGGATACCCAAGATTAACCTCCAGGGTGGGTCATTGGTAAAGAAGACAAATGCAATGTTGGCATCTATATTGTGACATAGTATATAGAGTATATAGATATGTTTTTGGGATATAAATTGGGAAAGGTTTGTTAGAGCAGGTTACATACAAACACTTTAAAACAGACCTTATTTGAAATACTGGAGCTTTGCCCCATGCTAGACATATCAGCTACACAGCTTTTGCAAGAGCTTTGAAGTGTGCAAAAGGGACTTCACTAATGGATTGTTTGCAAAAGGCAACAGATGAAAGAGCTTGTTGGAGACGTTGCTGTTATAAGAGGATCATGTGGTTTTTCAAGCAGAGAGAGTCAAGGAGGCTTTTCTCTCAGAGAGAGAGAGATACAGAGATCACTTGACAGTGTTACAGCCAGCAGAAGTAGCTGGGACTTGAACAGGACAAGCTGGCAATCCTGTTTGAAAGACAGCATGGTCAAAGCCCTTGTGGTTCATGAAAGAGGAGAGGACTGGCTGTCTAACGTTTCACTTGGAATAAACGAAACAAAAAGGAACTCTGTGGTGACCTGAAAGAAAAAGGTTATCATCTGGAGAACCCTGAAGGGGGCAAGTTTTGTCAGCAAGACACTGGAGTGGCTGATGGAAGTACATCAGTTGTGGATGTCCTGGAACAACAAATCTCTATCTGAAAACTGACAAGAACCTTCCTGAGCAGTAACCATTTACCTTTCAAGCACCAAAGCCTGGTGAACTTTATACATGTTAAATTCTGTGCACAGTCTAAGAATTGCCTGCAACCAGTGAACCTGGAGGAATGAGAGTGAGATTGGACCATGAACCAAAGAACTTTTCTGAACTGACACACACACATTACACACATGTGTGCTTAGAATTAGAATGGGGTTAAGTTAGGTTAGTTAAGTCAATAGAGATAAGTTAAAGTGTGATTCTGCTTTCATGTTTAAAGATAAATAAAAGCAACTTTTCTTTAAGTAAACATTTGTCTTGGTGAATCTCTATTGCTGGATTTTGGGGTCCTCTGGGCTTGTAACAATATCTGCAGGAATAGGATGTGAGGTTGAGTTTACAAGGCCCTGGTGAGGCCTCACTTGGAGGAAAGAATAGAGTTTTGGGCTCTTTATTTAAGAAAGGGCGTCTGGCATTGGAGAGGGTTCAGAGAAGAGTGACAAGAATGATTCCTGGAATGAATGGATTAGCATATGAGGAACATTTGACGTCTCTTGGACTATACGCCTTGGAGTTCAGAAACATGAGAGGGGCCCTCATAGAAACATTTCAAATGTTGAAAAGCCTGGAGAGGTCAAGTTGGTAGGTGAGTCTAGGAAAAGAGAACACAACTTCAGAATGGTGTTCATTTAAAGCAAGGATGTAGAACAATACAGCATAGAACAGGCCCTTCGGCCTCCTAATGATGAGCTGACCCATATATTCTTTTAAAAAATACTAAACCCACCCTACCCACCCTACCCCATAACCCTCTATTTTTCTTTCATCCATGAGTCTCTTAAATGTCACCAATGTTTCAGCTTCCGCCACCATCCCTGGCAAGGCAGGCACCCACAACTCTCTGTTTAAAACATTTACCCCTGATATCTCCCGTAAACTTCCCTCCCTTCACTTTGTACACATCCTCTGGTGTTTGCTGATCCCGCCCTGGAAAACAGGTGTTGGCTGTCCATCTAATCTATACTTCTCATAACCTTGTGGACCTCCATCAGGTCTCCTCTCATCCTTCTACACTCCAAAGAGAAAAATCCCAGCTCTGCTAACCTTGCCTCAAAAGACTTGTTTTCCAATCCAATTAACATCCTGGTAAATCTCTGCACCCTCTCCATAGCTTCCACGTCCTTCCTATGAGGTGACCAGAACTAAGTGTGGTTTTACCAGAGATTATTAGAGTTGAAACATGACCTCTCTACTCCTAAATTCAATCCTCATATTAATGAATCCCAGTGTGCCACAGACCTTCTTAACTATCCTATCAATCTGTGCAATGTCCTTGAGGGATGTAAGGATTTGAACTCCAAGGCCCTTCTGTTTATCCACACTTTTAAGTCACCAACCATTAACCCTGTACTCAGCCTTCTGGTTTGTACTTCTAAAATGCATCACCTCACACTGATCCAGATTGAAATCCATCTACCACTTTTCTGCCCAACTCTGCATCCTGTCTATATCCTCATTACCTTCAACAACCTTCAGCTCCATCCACAACTCCTCCAACCTTCGTGTCATCACAAATTCAGCCCATCGAGTCTGCTCCACCACTCCAACATGAGCTAAACCATTCTCACATTAGTTCCAATTTCTGGCCTTTTTCCCCTTATCTCCTGATACCCTGACTAATTAGATACCTATCAATCTCCTCCTTATCTCCCCCAATGATCGAGCCTCCACAGCTGTATGTAGTAACAAATTCCACAATTCCACAAATTTCTGGCTAAAGAAATTTCTCCTCGTCTCTGTTTTAAATGGGTACTTTCTAATTCTAAGACTGTGCCCTCTTGTCCTGGACTCGCCCACCAAGGGAAACATCTATTCTGTCCAATCATTTCACCAAGACCCAATAAACACTCTTGTATTCCAGGAATCCTCCTCGTAAATCTTCTCTGAACTCTCTCCAACATCAGTACATCCTGTCTCAGATAAGAGACCCAAAACTGCACACAGTTCTCCAAATGAAGTCTCACCAGTACCCCAGAGGGCCTCATCAACACCTCTTTACTCTTATACACTATTCTCCTTGAAATGAAAGCATTCGCTTTCTTAACTGCCGATCTAACCTGGTGGTTAGCCCTTAGGTTATCCTGCACAAGGACCCCCAAGTCCCTTTGCAATTCTGAATTTTGAATGTTCTCCCCATCTAAATAATAATCTGCCTGTTTATTTCTTACTTTCAAAATGTCCAACCGTACATTTCTCAACTTATGTCTCATCTGCCATTTCTTTGCCCACCCTCCTAAACTGTCCAAGTCTCTCTGCAACCTTTCAGTTTCTTCAACATTTCTTATTCTACCACCCATCTTGGTGTCATCTACAAACTTGGCTACAGATCCATTCCCTTCATCATCTAAATCACACATGTCAAACTCTGGCCCACGGGCCAAATTTGGCCCGCGATATAATTATATTTGGCCCGCAAGATCATTTCAAAAATGTATTAGAGGTGGCCCGCTGGCCGCTGCACCAGTATAGCGCATGCACAGTAATACCACAAATCCAAGAATGCATTGGCGTCAGCCTGCTAATCGCCCCCACCTCCTCTGTTTATGTTGCAGGGTCTCACCGTGGACTCTGGTTTTGGGGCCTGGCCGGTGTCAGGGGAGGCCAAGGCCACTTCCCAGCGCCTGGAACCGGAGGCCTCGGGCCTGACCTCGCCAGGACCGTTGCCCACTCCCCCTCCCTGTCGCAGGCCGACCTGTGACTCATGGTGACAGGGCCGCTGATCCCCCGAGATGCCGCCCTGCAGCGAGAGCCGATGCCCCCGCACTGTCGTGTCCCCCCGCCCGCCCCCCCACCGCAGCGCGGCCTGGCCGGTGTCAGGGGAAGCCAAGGCTGCTTCCCAGTGCCCGGAACCGGAGGCCTCGGGCCTGACCTCGCCAGGACTGTTGCCCACTCCCCCTCCCTGCCACAGGCCGACCCGTGACTCACGGTGACGGGGCCGCTGATCCGCCGAGATGCTGCCCTGCAGCGAGAGCCGATGCCCCCACACTGTCGTTGTCCAACCCGATCGCCCGCAAACCCCCGCCCTCCCGCACACAGGCCTGAGTAAGGATTATGAACTTTAATCTCAGGATAAAACGATCTTCCAATAGTTTCATGTCACAGTGATAAAAATGGTCCTGCACCTGGATACAAGCTCATTAGGCATAAAACTTGAAAAGTGTGTAAATCAAAGGATATCTGTACCAATGGAAAAAGGGCATGGCAAATAACCCTGCTAGAGTTCATGCCCACAATCAGTCACCCATTTGATTGTTTCAGGAATCATGTTATTCTCCCACATTCTCAATAGCCCTCAGATTTTACTATTCGACAGGACACTAGCAACATTTGACAAATCCTCTATAGAGAAATATTATTTATTGAATATTTTATTTCTCATTTGTTAATGCTTCTGGAAAGAGTTTATCCAAAACTATTATTAAACATTTATTTTAATAAGAAAAAGTTTAACATTACATATGTTGAAAGAAGAGAAAACATGTAGATGTTGTTGAAAATTTTCAATAAATATTTAGTTCGGCCCTCGACTTAGTCCAAGTTTTTAATTTTGGCCCTCCGTGAATTTGAGTTTGACACCCCTGATCTAAATCATCAATATACATTGTAAAAAGAAGCGGCCCCAACACTGGCTCTTATGGAACGCCACTAGTAACCGGCTACCAGCCAGACCAGGATCCCTTTATTCTGCCTATCGCCCACTGTTCCACCCAATCTAATATCTTTCCTGTAATTCCATGTGCTCTCATCTTATTAAGCAGCCTTTTACGTGGCACCTTATTGAAGAGCTTTTGAAAATCCAAATACATAACATCCACAGGCTCTCCCTTGTCTATCCTACTTGAGATTTCCTCAAAAAATTCCAATAGGTTGGTCAGGCAGGATTTTCCCTTTATGAAACCATGCTGGGTTAGACCTATCATGCCATGTACCTCGAGGTACTTCATAACCTTGAGGATCGACTCCAATAACTGACATCAGGCGTGTAATTTCTTTTTTTCTGCCTCCCTCCTTTCTTAAACAGCAGAACCACATTTTCGACCTTCCAATCCTTTGGAAACATGCCAGAGTCTATTGATTCCTGGAAAATCATTTTTGAAGCCTCCATGATCTCCAAAGCCTCCTCCTTCAGAACTCATGGGTGCACCTCATCCGGTCCGGGAGACTTATCTATCTTTAGTCCATTTAGCTTTCTCTCTAGTAACCCTGACTGTACTTAATTCTATTCCCTGAGACCTCTGACTATCAGATATATTGCTAATGTCTTCCACAGTGAAGACTGATGCAAAATACCCATTTAGTTCCTCTGCCATCTCTTGGCTACCCATTATAATTTCTCCATTTTCAATCGGTCCTAGATCTGCCCATGCCTCTCTTTTACTCTTCATATATTTAAAAAAAACTCTTAGTATTCTTTTGTATGTTATTTGCCAACTTCCTTTCATAACTCATCTTTTCTTTCCTAATGACTTAGTTTCTTTCTGCAATTTTTTGATAGTTTCCCATTAATTTTTGCTTTTTTGTCTGCCCTCCATTTGTTTTTATTTTAGTCTTAATCTCTCTTGTTAGTCACTTTTGTGCCATTTTTCCATTCATAATTTTCTTTTATCTTGGAATATTTCTATTCTGCACTTTCCTGTAGAAATATCATTCAATTCTCCTCTGCCGTCCCTCCATCTAGCTTACTTTTCCAGTCAACTTGTATCAGTTCCTCTCTCATCCCACTGAAATAGTGACAGACCTGATATCAGCTTCGCTTTTTCAAGTTTGAAACAGAACTCAATCATATTATGATCACTACTTGCTAAGGGTTTCATTACCTTTCATACCCTAATCACCTCAGGTTCATTACACGTCACCCAATCCAAAACCGCCAATCCCCTGCTGGGCTTATCGACAAGCTGTTGTAGGCAATCTACAGACTCTTTTTCCTGAGATCCAGTATCTTCCTGACTCTCCCAATCCCCTTTCATGTTACAATCCCCCATAATTATTTTGACATTTTCCTTCTTAACATGCTTTTTCTATTTCTAGCTGTTGTTCAACTCTTGGCTGCTGTTTAAAGGCTTGTATATAACTGCTATTAGGATCCTTTTATCCTTGCCATTTTTTAATTCAACCCATAAGGATTCTACCCCATCTGACCCCATGTCCCTTCCTTCTAATGATTTTGTATCATCAGGGCTATGCCACCCCTTCTACCTACCTGCCAATTTTTCCTATACACTGGGTACCCTTGGACATTCAGCTCCCAATCACATCCATCATTAAGCCATGTACTGAGACATGTCCTATCTTTTCATCTGTAGCTGTACAACAAGGTCATGTACTTATTTCTAATGCTCCGTGCATTTCAGTGCAGGACCCTTGGACCAGTATCTGAGACCAATTTTGCTGTATTTCTATTGCAAAGCAAATTATCCCGTCTTTTCACCTGCCTGCCCTTTTTGCCTTCTTTGCTGCACTGTATCTTTGACTTTTTTTCTATTTTCTTTTTTCTCAACCCTAACACCCTGGTTTCCCTCCCCCTCCCACAAACACTGACCCATCCTTTCGCCTCTTCATCCAGGTCATTTATAAAAATCACAAAGAACAGGGGGCCCAGAACAGATTCCTGTGGCACTCCACTAGTCACTGACCTCCAGGCAGAATACTTTCCTTCCACCATTACACTTTGCTTTCTTCCTATAGGCCAATTTATTTATCCACACAGCCACGGTTCCACTGATCCCATGCCTCATGACTTTCTAGATGAGTCTCGTGCAGGATCTTGTCAAATGCCTTGCTAAAATCCATGTGGACCACATTAACCGCCCTACCCTCATCAATTTCTCCTCAAAAAACTCAATTAGACTCATGAGGCATGACCTTCTCTTCACAAAACCATGCTGACTGTCCTTGAGTAGACTGTACTTCTCCAAATATTCATAGATCATGTCCTTAAGAATCCTCACCATTAGTTTGTAAGACTCACCACCTTATAATTCTCAAGATTCTCTCTAGTACCTCCCCTGCCATCAAAGAAGATTCAAAGATCATACCTACTGCCCCAGCTATCTCTTCTCTCACTTCCCACAGCAGCATGGGATATATTGTGTACAGCCCCGGGGACATCAGTCTTGATGTTTTTAAGATCCAACATTTCCACTTCCTTAATCTACACATTGTTCAGCACACAGGCCTGTTCTATTTCGACCTCACCGTGATCAAGGTCCCTTTCTCTTGTGAATATTGACACAAAGTATTTAGGACCTCCCCAACCTCCTCTGCCTCCAGGCATATGATGCCTCCTTTAATCATTGGAGGCCTCACTTTCATTCTCATCATCCTTCTGTTCTTCACTTACACATAGAATGGCCTGGGGTTCTCCTTAATCCTATATGCCAAGGCCTTCTCATGCCCTCTTCAAGCTCTCCTAAGTCCTTTTTTAAGCTTGTTCCTGGCTACCAATATACTTCTCATAAGCCTTTCCTGTTTCCTTCTTCCTCTTGACTAGCCAGATAGTGGTGAACCTCTGGAATTTGCCACCATGGAGGCCAATTCATGAGGTGTATTTAAGGCAGAGGATGATAGGTATCTGAATAAAAGGTAACGGGGAGAAGGCCGGGGAGTGGGGCTGTGTTGAAGAATGGACCAACTCATGATGGAATTGTGGAGCTGACTCAATGGGCTGAATAGCCTGCTTCTGCCCATATCTTATGGCCTTAAAACATCTCTCTCCATAGATGCTGCCTGACCTGCTGAGTTCCTTCAGCTTCCCAAGAGAACATAAGAAATAGGAGCAGGAATTGCCCATCCGGCCCATACAGCCTGGTCTGCCATTCAATGAGATCACTGCTAATCTGATGAGAGGCTCATCTCCACCTACCTGCCTTTTACCCACATCCTATAATTCCGCATCTAAAAATCTATCCAACCTTAACTGAGGTCGCCTCCACTCCTTCAATGGGCAATGAATTCCATGGATTCACCACCCTCTGGGAAAAGCAGTACCTCCTCACCTCCATCCTAAATCTACTACCCTGAATCTTGAGGTTAAGTCTCCTAGTCTTGGTCTCCCCCACTAATGGAAACAACTTATCTATCTTATCTACGTCTTTCATAATTTTGTACGTTTCTATAAGATCCCCCCTCATTCTTCTAAATTCCAGCAAGTACAGTCCCAGATGACTCAATCTCTCCTCATAGGCCAATCCCCTCGTCTCTGGAATCAACCTGATGCCCCGGAGATTCAGGTCCCACGCAGGAGTTGCTTGTCCTTTCATGCCCCACCAGCAGGGGAGCTTCTGCCTTAGTCCAAACTCCCGCTGGGGAATACCGGAAAGTCAACTGCTCTTGGCGCTCTGCACACTGGTGGCTTACATTTGTACACCGGTTGTTGCCGCCTCTGCCGAGGATTTTATCGGCCTGCTTGTCCAAGAACATTGCTGAGAACAGGAGTCTCACAGAATTAACATTTCAGCAGACTGGATGGGCCAAAGGGCCTGTTTCTGTGCAGGGGTGTTCAATGGTTCCAGGCACATGAAATAAAAACAGGGTTATGGTGTGTGTGTGTGTGTGCTTAGATTGTTGTGGAGTAGGTCAGCACAGCAGCGTGGGCCGAAGGGCCTGCACTATGCTGGAATGTTCTATGACTGATGGCTTCCGATCTCGCGTGCAAGTAGATTTTTTTTGGAGTAAATCAGCTGATTTGGCACGACAGTGGAGAGTGAAGACCGAGGCCCGAGGTTGCAGAAGGATCTTGACTGGTCGGCCAGGTGGAATTTTGTAGAGAAATGCAGGTGGAACGGTTAGCACCACATAGCAGCAGTGCCAGCGACCAGGCTCGAATCTGGCATGGTCAGCAATTTGTACATTCTCGCTGCGTCTGCGTGGGTTTCCTCTGGGGGCTCCGGTTTCCTCCCACCCTCCGGCTGCAGAGGTTATCTGAGGGGATGACCTGACAGAGCCATTGATCGTCTGGAAGGCCAGAGGCTTTATCCCCAGGACTGAAATGGCTAACATGAGGAGGCATATTTTAAGGTGCTTGGGAGTACGTATGGCGGTGGGGGTGGGGGGTGGAATGGTGTTTAAGTTCTTTACACAGTGGATGCATGGACTGCACTGCTGACATTGAGGAGACATTTACATGGAACTCAGGAAAATGGAGGGTAATGCAGTGGGGAAATTCTCAGTAGGTTATTGGGTCTGCACAGTAATGTGGGCTGAAGGGCCTGTACGGTGCTCTAGATTTCTATGTTGACAGACTATCTCTTCAAGGCCAGCTGAATCCCTCCAGCATCTCTCAAGATTCCAGCCTCTGTGGGTTCTTGTTCCCCACTGCAGTAAAAACACAATGCAGGAGAAACTCAGGGTCCTCTACGTAGCAAAGCATTATCGACGTTTCGGGCTTGAGTCCCTTCGTCAAGGTGTGGGCAAATGTCGGCACTTTTCCATACCTTGAAGAAGGGCTAAAGCCCGAAACATCAGTTATGTATCTTTGCTATATGAAGTTCACTATTTAACCATGGAACACTACAGCACAGAAAACAGGCCATTCTGCCCTTTAGTCAGTGCCAAAATATCATTAATCCTACTGACCTGCACTCATTCCATAATCCTCCAGAACTCTCCCATCTGTGTATCTATCCAATTTATTCTCAACACTTAAGAGCGAGCCCGCATTTACCACATCAGGTGGCAGCTTGTTCCACACTTACACCACTCTCTGAGTGAAGGTTCACCCAATGTTTCCCCCTAACCCAGTGCTTCTCAACCTTTTTCTTTCCACTCACATACCACTTTAAGTATTCCCTGTGCCACAGGTGCTTAAGGTGGTGTGTGGGTGGAAAGAAAAAGGTTGAAAACCACTATTTTAATTGTTATATGCATGATTTCATAAATCCAAAGGAAATGGACCAATGACAATTTTTCTCAAGCCAAATATTTGAGTAACAATTGGGTCCAGGGTAGTGATTCTCAATCCTTTCCCACTCACATCTCACCTTAAGCAATCCCTTACTCATCACAGAGCACCAATGGCAGAGAGATTACTTACAGTGAGATGTGAGTGGAAAGAAAAAGGTTGAGAACCACTGCCCTAAACTTTTCATACTAAACCCATGTCCTCTCGTATTTATCTCTCCTAATCTAAGTGGAAAGAGCCTACTTGCATTTACTCTGTCTGCACCCCTCATAATTTTGTAAACCTCTATCAAATCTTCCCTCATTCTTCCACACTCTAAGGAATAAAGTCCCAACCTGTTTAGTTTTTCCCTGTAATTGCACACTCTCAATCTTACTGATATCCTTCCTGTAGTTTGGCGACCAGAACTGCACACAAACTCACCAATACAACCCAACTTCTGGACTCAATACTGTGATTTATGAAGACCAAGATGCCAAAGGCTTTTATTTTTCAACCTTTTCTACCTGTGATGCCACTTTCAGCGAACAATGTATCTGCATTACCCAGACCTTTTTGTTCCCCACTCTCCTCAGTGCCCACCCATTTTCTGTGTGTGTGTCCTACAGGAGTTTGTCTAGCATTGTGTATTTACCTCGACCACGGTGTCTGCAGACTTTGTTTCCCACTGCCTAATACCTTCCACTGACAAGTTGTCCTTCCTTCAGGTCCAACACCAGACACAGTCCCGCTTTGCTGAACTAGGTTCTGAATTGACTCAAGCAATGGATCGTCTATTTAACCTGAGACTCATTAAGTTTATTATCACTTGACTGTACAAAATAAAACGACAAAAAAAACAGTGTTTTTCTGGACCACGGCACATATATGGATCAAGATATCGTTGAAAATATATATAGATAAATATCTTGGGATGATTTACTCGGTTTCAAGATTATGTTGATCAATCTCACAGCTTGTGGGGAACAGCTATTCCCCAGCCTGGTGGCCCTGATTTTGATCCTCCTGTATCTCCTTCCTGACGGTGATGGATCAGCGATACTGGGCGCTGGGATGGAAAAGGTCCTCAATAATTCTTTGAGCCTTGTTTAAGCTACGCTCCCAGTGAATGTCATCAGTAGAGGAAATGGAGACCCAAGTGACCTCGGCTGTTTTGACGGGCCTCTGTATCGACTTCCGGTCCGATGCTTTGCAGCCAGACCAGGACACACTCAATGGCTGCTTCCATAAAATATTGTCAAGATGAGGCCTGTAGCCTTGCCCTCCTCATCCTCCTGAGGAAGTGTAGGTGCTGCTGAGCCTTCCTGATGATTAAGATGGTGGTGTGGTTCATAGGGATGGGAGCAGGACCTCCCTTCCCCATCCATCCTGCCCCACCATTCAGTAAGGTGATGGCTGATCTGGTTGTAGACTCAGCTCCACCTACCCGGCTGTTCCCCATCACCCTTTATTTCCCCTACTCTGCAAAAAAATAAATCAATCTAACTGCCACTGGAGAACATCAAGGGCCCTTACCATCCAGCAGATGCTCTGTTCACGCTGCTGCCATCTAGGGGCCACAAGGCTTGCACCCCCAGGTTCAGGAGCAGTGGTCGGCCATCTTCAAGCCTGCTCCACCATTCAGTGAGATCGAGGCAGATCTGATGATTGTCTCCTCTCCACCCACCTGCCTTTTCCCCATATCCCTTAATTCACCGACGATGTAAAAATCTATCCAACCTTGTCTTAAATCTATTTACTGATGTCGCCTCCACTGCTTCAATGAGTAGCAAATTCCACAGATTTGCCCCCCACCCTCCCGAGGAAAGCAGTTCCTCCTCATCTCTGTCCTACCATAAACCTTGAGGCTATTGTCCCCGAGTTCTGGTCTCCCCCACCACTGGGAACAACTTATCTACCTCTATCTTATCTACGCCTTTCATAATTTTATACATTTCTATAAGATTTAACATAACATAACATAACAATTACAGCACGGAAACAGGCCATTAGGCCCTTCTAGACCGCACCGAACCAAACACCCCTTTCTAGTCCCACCTCCCTGAACAATGCCCATAACCCTCGATCTTCTTCTCATCCATATACCTGTCCAACCTTTTCTCCTCTCATTCTTCTAAATTTCAGAGAATACAGTCCCAGGCAGCTCAATCTTTCCTCATAGGCCAACCCCCTCATCTATGGTGACCCTCCTCTGTCCCGCCTCCAAAGCCAGTACATTCTTCCTCAAGTCAGGAGGCCAGAACTGCACGCTGTGCTCCAGATGCGGCCTTACCGGGACTGTGTCCAGTTGTAGCAGAATCTCTCTGCTCCTAAATTCACTCCCTCCAGCAATGACGGCCAACGTTTCATTTGTCTTCTTGACAGCCCGCTGCAAACCAACCTTTTGCGATTCATGCACAAGCACCCCCAAGTCCCATTTGCAAGCAGCACACTGCAATCACTTGGCATTTAATAATAATCTGATCTTCTATTTTTCTTTTCAAAGTGGATAACCTCACATTGACCAACACTGTACTCCATCTACCAGAAGATTGCCCACTCACTTAACCAATATATATTTCTCTGCAGTCTCTCAATTCCTCTCAATTTAGTGTCATCAGCAAACTTCGATTCACTACACTCTGTCCCCTCTACCAGATTGTCTAGGTATATTGTGGACAGTTGCACGTCCACCACCGACCTGTGCTGCGCTCCGCTCACCACCAATTGCCAACCTGAAAAACATCCCTGTGCCCCAACTCTGCTTTCCTTTGGTTAACTAATCCTCTATCTATACTAATACTTCACCCCCAACTCTTTGCACCCTTATCTTATGTACAAACGTTTCATGTGGCTCTGTTATATGTGGAATGTGGAGGAAAAGGTAGCCTCTCTGTCTGAAACATTGTGGATTGTACTGGGTCACATGATCTCCCTGTCTGAAACTTGTTCGGAAGTTGCATCACCTGCCAATGAAGGTTGGACTCTAGCCACCCATTAGTGCTGTATTAGGAATGATTGTAGCTGTCATGTGAAAACAGTGCCCCCCTCCCCCCCCCACCGAGTCGGAGGACATGCCAGCTGCCAATCAAGGTTTGATTCTGTCCCATCCATTAGTGCACCTCTTGCTGTTGGATCCATGTCAATTACCTGGACTCCACTCTCCAGCCTGCCTGTTCTTGGCCTTGAGCCATTGGCTGTTGTAATTAGATTAACCCCTTTGCCACTGAGCTATTGGCCCACAGTAAATGATGTGGGCTTGTCCCTCCAGCACTATAAAGGTGCCATGTGCTCTTTGTTCACTCTCTTTGCCAGCTTGGGACCACCCTGTTTCACTCCAGGCCTAGAAATGTGGAAGGGTGCTGGAGAAACTGTTGGTAAGATGTGCACTGTTAAAAGGGTTGGGAGCATTTAATTAGTGTCCCTTGTAGCATAGAAGCATCGTAGTGAATTTTCCCTGATCATTGTATGTACCAGTTGATTTTGTGTTCCCTGATCATTGTATGTACCAGTTGATTTTTTTTGTGTGTGTGTGTGTGTGTGTGTGTGTGTGTGTGTGTGTGTGTGTGTGTGTGTGTGTGTGCATACTCTGGATCAGTCCCATTTTCCCACACTTGCCTTCTTTAAATAAAATCATTACCCAGATGAAAACTGTGTTCAGAGTCCTTGCCTTTGAGACCTACCAAACCAGTTTCCTCACTTACAAGTGAGGAAACTTATTGTCGGCTCATTTAAATGTCTCAGTGTCATAATTGACCAGACACCCAGCTCTGAACATTGATACATACAACATTTTTTCCCTCTTTGCCTTGTGAGCCAAGTCCCGGACATCACACCACACCAGGTCCCTACTGTGGACATCGCTGGAGGAGTTGCAGGTAAGGTGTGCACGACAGTTAGTTGAGCTGCAGTAGATCAGTGCTTGCAGAGAGCCACACCCCATTGGTACAGCGAACTGAGAGTGTGTTTGAAACCCTCTGCCTGTGAAGTGTGTACACATGTGGGAGAGTGTGGTAGGGTAAGCAGCCCCTGGTGTTGGAGTACCTTGTGCTCAATGTGCCTGCTTGCACCGTTGTAGCTTTTGACTCATACTGTGTAGAAGATAGGTGGCCACTAGTATCGGAGTCCAACCTGGGTCCGACGTGAATGTCTATACAGTATACTTATTCAGTAGTAGCATAATAAGTATCATTTGATGTCTTCCCCTTTTTGTCTCCTGTGTGTTCAATAAAGTTATCTTTGATTGTAACACTTGTGTCCAGACTCGTCTCTCTGTGAACCCATCATACCTGGCACTTTCCAAACACAATGATTGGCGCTGCGAGCAGAGTTCAAAGAGTTTCACCATTTCAGCTTGCCACTCGTTCCATGCTCACACCACTCTCTGAGTAAAGAATTTCCCCATCATGTTCTCTCTTAACTTTTCCCCTTTTACCCTTAACCTATGTCCTCTGGTCTGTATCAGGAAAAAGCCTGCGTAACCCTCTCACAATTTTAAATACCTCTGTTTAATTCCTCCTCATTCTTCTACGTTCCAGGGAATAAAGTCCTAACCTGTTTAATCTTTCTCTGTAACTCAATTCCTGAAGTCCGGGCAATATCCTAGTAAATCTTCTCTGCACTCTTTCTATCTTATTGATATCTTTCCTGTAGTCAGGTGACCAAAACCACACCCAATAATCCAAATTTGATCTCACCAATATCTTGTACAACTTTACCAAAACATCCTAACTCCTACAATACTTTGATTTATGAAGGCCAATATGCCAAAAGCTCTCTTTATAACCATATCCACCTGTGATGTGACTTAAAGGGAATTATATATCCATATTCCCAAATCCCTCTGTTCTACCTCACTTCTCAGAACCATACCATTTACCATGTATGTACTTTCTTGGTTTGTCCTTCCAAAATACACCTCACATTTGTCTGCATTAAATTCCATCTGCCATTTTTCAGCCCATTTTTCCATCTGGTCCAGATCCCTCTGCATGCTTTGAAAACCTTCCTTGATGTCCACAACATCTCCAATCTTAGTGTTACCTGCAAACTTGCTACTCCAATTTACAACATTATCATCCAGATCATTGATATAGATGACAAAAAACAATGGTCCCAGCACCGATCCTTGAGGCAAATCACTCGTCACAGGCCTTCAGTCTGAGAAGCAACTCTCTGGTTTCTACCATCCAGCCATTGTCAAATCCAGTTCACGACATCACCATGAATACCAAGCATCTGAACCTTCCTGACTAACCGCCCATGCGGAATCTTGTCAAAGGCCTTACTAAAGTCCGTGTAGACAATAGCCTTTCCTTCATCAACTTTCCTGGCAAACTCTTTGAAAAACTGTACAAGATTGGTTATTAATCATAACCTATCATGCACAAACCCACGTTCACTATCCCTAATCAGTTTCTTGTTAACAAAATAATTGTACATCTGATCTCTTAGAACACATTCCAATAATTTATAACTACCATTTATTCAGGCTTACTGGCCTATAATTTCCACAGTTACTTTTGGAACTTATTTTGATAACAGAACACATGATCAACCCTCCAATTTTCCAGCACCTCGCTCGTAGCTAAGGACTGTTATGAGTCCAGAGGACCCCAAAACCCAGCAGCAATAGATATGCACCATGACAAAGGGTTACTTAAACAAAAGTTGCTTTTAATTATCTTTGAAGATGAAAATAGAATCAAACTTTTAACTTATCTCTATTGACTTACTTAACTCCCTTCTAATTCTAACCGCAGATGTGTGTGTGTGTGTGTGTGTGTGTGTGTGTGTAAGTTCAGCAAAGTTCTTTGGTTCACAGTCCAATCTCACTGGCTACTGTGCACATTAATAAAGTTCACCAGGCTTTGGTGCTTAACAGGTAAATGGTTACCACTCAGAAGGGTTCTTGTTGGTTTTTAGAGAGAGAGTTTTTCTTGTTCCAGGTCACTGCAGAGTCCTCTCCTTCGACCAGGCTGTCTTCCAAAGCTTGCCATCTTGTCTCTCTGGAACTGATGTCTGTCTCTCTCTTCCCCCCCACACCCCTCTCACTTCCGCTCTCTGCCTGCAAAGATCACATGACCTTCTGACCTTCCAGTCAGTAAATGCTCTTTTCCAGACAAAGCTGCTACTGCCTGTTGTTACATTTGTTGCTTTCTGCAAAATTACAGTCCATCATGAGTCTCTGAGCACTCTTGCAAAAGCTCCTACAAAAATTGAATGTGTTTTAAAGTGTTTATGTGTGACTTGCTCTAACAAACCTTTCCCAATTTATCTCCCAAACACCTCTGTCACAGGACATTTTCAATATTTCTGCCAGAGTGCCTGCAATTTCTACACTAGGTTTCCTTAAGGCCCTAGGGAATATCTTGTCAGACCCTGGGGATTTATCCACCTTTATTAGCTTTAAAACAGCAAGCAATTCTTTAATCTGTATAGGTTCCATGACCACACTGATTGTTTTCCTTACTTCGCATGACTCTGAGCCACCTGAGTGAATACTGATTTTAGGATTTCCCACCCATCTCTTTTGGCTCCATACAAAGCTGTAGGAGTTTAGAAACAGTTATTATTTTAATTGAAGGAGTTTAGAAATGGTTATTATTTTAATTGTAGGAGTTTAGAAACAGTTATTATTTTAATGTTAGGAATTCTGAAACAGTTATAGAAGGTAGAAAGAAAAAGCAAGAAAAAGCTAAAATGTTCTTTGTGTAAAATGGCGCATGAAAAACAGCAGAACAGAGTATACAAGATAACAGAGGAATTTAAGAAATATGCACGTACACACACAAAGAGCTTGTTTAATAGGGGGTGGGGAAAGGAGGTGTGAGTATGGGATAGGAGAAAGTCGGAGTCAGTCAAGAGTCAGGCGAATAGGGAAAAGTGCCAAACCAATCCAAGAAGGATAAATGTAAGAAAAATCTAAGGGGAGGTGAATTGAAAAATGTATAAAAACAAAGAAGCCTCCCGCCCTCGGTGTACTTTCCCGAGGTAGGGGGAGAGTACCCAACCTTGCAATGTTGTAAATGTAAATAAATGTTCTTTGTTCTCAACTTTTGTCTCGAGCATATTTTGTGAACATGAAGGCACTTCTCACAACTTGGGGGGATCGTCCGGGATCACACACCCTCCACTGACCAGTGCTTGTCTGAAAGGAGGTTGGTGCCCCCCGGCTGATTTAGCCGGACTCCTGGTCATCGAGTGTCCGGCCAGTGGACGTAGCGAGTGATATCCGAGAAGAGACGTTGAGAACAAAGGATGGGACAGCCGTGCGAGTGATGTGCTGGGAAGGCTTGACAGCCAGGTAAGACTGATTAATCCACCATGGGTGGGGGAGGGAGCAAAAAGAAAGGTCTGAGTATAGGACCAATTGATAAAATTCCCCCGGGAAGCCCATTGGGGAGGCAATTGATGAATTGGGGTGCGGGAAAGACCCGCAAGAAAGATAAAAAGAAAATGATCCAGTACTGTTGCCACGAGTGACCTGAGAATCCAATTAAGGGGTCTTCAGTATTTTGGCCAAAATACGGTTCGGATGAGGATTGGGTATGCCAGGCGTTGAATATCTGGCTTTATGAGCATAGACCCGAGGACTCCGAAAGTAGAGATTATGCTGCCTGCTGGTTGTTTGTAGAATTTGACCAGATGGTGATGAATACAAGGGATCCGGCGAAATCTAAGGAACAGGAGCCTTTGGCTCCTCTTCCTGAAAATTGGGACCACTTGCAGGCATTACCTCCACCATATCCTGAGCTGGCTCCTCCCTTGCCCTCTCCTCCCCGCCCACTTTATCCTCCCCTTACCCCTCCGAGAGGAAACACGATAAGGACTAGGTTACAAGCTAAGGGTCCTCCGCCGCCTCTTACCCCCCAGGTATATAACCCAGACTGTACGGGATAATTAGAAGAGCAGTGTGAAAAACTTCACGAAGAGAAAGCTGGGGAATTTGCTTTGGGTCTCAGACATCATAAGGAAGATCCAGTTCCATCAGGAGCCTGGGGACCGGACCCTTCTCAGGTGCAAATGTTTCCCCTTCGTGAGGTACCCTTGGGAGGTCCAGCGGGTGGAATAGGCTTTGTAAATGTCCCCTTGACTAGCACAGAAGTGAGAAATTTTAAACGGGAAATGAAATCTTTAATTGAAGATCCTCAAGCCTGTGCGGAGCAATTTGATCAGTTTCTGGGACCTAACATTTACACCTGGGACGAGTTAATATCTATATTCAAAGCTTTATTTTCTTTAGATGAGAGAGGAATGATTAGACAAGCTGGAATTAGGGTGTGGGATCGGGAACACCAGGGAGGTCCACGAGCAGTTGCTGGAGAGGACAAATTCCCTCTGGTCAATCCACACTGGGATAAGGGGACGGTAGATGGTCGCACCCGGATGGAAGAATACAAGGTGAACCTGATAAAGGGAGTGAGGGAGTCAGTACCAAAAGAACAGAATTTTAAGAAAGCATTCGAGGTTTCCCAGGGCCCTGAGGAAACCCCCTCGCCCTTTTTGACTAGACTGCGGGCAGCAATACAACAATATGGAAGATTGGATATAGAGTCACCAGTTGGGGAACAATTAGTTTTGACAGGATTTGTTACAAACTCAGCCCCAGATATACGAAAGAAACTTCAAAAGACTGAAAATTGGCATGAACAGGGATTATCCCAGCTGCTACAAATAGCCCAAAGGGCATATGTCCAAAGGAGTGAGGATAAGCAGAAAGGAAAGGCGAAGATATTATTGCAAGCGGTAAAGGAAGTCGTAAATGGACAGCAGGGAAGTCAAAGACGCCGGACCAACGGTCTGGGCGGATGGATGGGAATGAGAGAAAGAGGAAGGCCAGGATTTGAAGGATGGGATGAACCCTAGGGTCCCCGACCACGAGCGGGGGCTTGAAGAGGTGGTCCCAACAAAGGATGGCAGACAGGGCCCAAGGTTTGTTACTATTGTAAAAGAGGGGGACACTTCAAGAGGGCCAGGGACACATGATCCTATGTCCTGATGGAGGAGGAAGATTAGGGGAGTCAGGGTTCTCTCGTAAAGAGTGCCGTGGGGCAGCATGGAGAACCATTGGTAAACTTAAGCATAGGACCCCACGAAGAAGATATGATTTTTATGGTAGACTCGGGAGCTGCTCGTTCTAGTATTTTAACCAAACCCAAGGGAACAGTTTTTAACGGGAGGGTGATTATTTCAGGGGTCGGGGGATCTAACTTTGAGGTTCCTGAATTAAGGGGCCTTAGGATACAAATGGCGAGAAAAGTAATAAGGGGAGACATTCTACTGGTTCCCCAGGCAGGAGTCTGCCTGCTGGGACAGGATTTGCAGGATTTATTGGGTATCAGGGCCCAGCCTCAAGGAAAGGGAATTGGGGTCCAGTTCTACACATTGACACAAGAAGATCGCGAGTTGATCGACCCCAAGGTGTGGGCCAAGAAGGGAAATAGAGGGGGGTTGGATGTTCCCCCACTTCGGGTCACGCTAAAAGACCCCAATCAGATTGTCAGACGAAAGCAATATCCAATCCCAATGGAGGGAAGGAAGGGACTTCAACCCGTAATTGATCAATTATTATTGGATGGGTTACTCGAACCCTGTATGTCCCCCTTTAACACCCCAATACTACCAGTACGAAAACCAGACGGTACTTATCGGCTGGTACAAGACCTATGAGAATTAAATAAGGTGATTTTGGCCCGATACCCCATTGTGCCTAATCCTTATACAATTATGGGAAAAATAGATCCAAATAGTAAATGGTTTAGTGTGATAGACCTGAAAGACACCTTTTGGTCTTGCCCTCTGGATGAGGGTAATAGGGACATGTTTGTCTTTGAATGGGAAAACCCGTATACTGGATGAAAGAACCAGTATCGCTGGACAGTTCTCCCGCAAGGCTCTACAGAGTCCCCTAATCTATTTGGCCAGGTATTAGAACAAGTGTTGGAAGAAGCTCCAAAAAGATCAGACTGTCAACTAATACAATATGTAGATGATTTATTAATCACAGGAAAAGAACAGGAGGCTGTCAAACAATATACGGTGGATATGTTAAACTTTCTGGGAGTAAAGGGGCTGAGAGTAAGTGAGGCAAAATTGCAATTTGTGCAGCCAGAGGTAAAATACCTGGGCCATCTAATTAGTCAGGGATGTCAGCGAATAAGCCCGGAGAGAATACGTGGCATTTTGCAGGTCCCACCTCCCAAGGATGCCCGAGAGCTCAGGAAGTTCCTTAGTCTGGTGGGATATTGCCGAATTTGGATAGAAAATTATTCTAATTTGGTAAAATTTTTGTATGATAAGTTAGCTGGCCTAGATAATTCTCTTGTCTGGACAGAGGAAGAAATGGAGGGATTTAAGAGGATAAAGAGTTGTCTTGCCAAGGCTTCAGTGTTGGCATTACCTGATTTGAATAAACCATTTGACTTATTTGCAAAGGATGGGGCAGCTACGGGTGTATTGACCCAGGAGCGAATGTGGCTCCGGCAACCAGTGGCGTTTTTGTCCAAAGTATTTGACCCAGTTTGCCGCGGATGGCCGGAGTGTGTCCAGGCATTGCTGCCACCGCTGTCCTGGTAGAAGAGGGTCGAAAGATTACCTTTGGCGCACCCATGACCCTGCACACCATCCGAACTATTCTGTTACAGCGTGCGGGGAGGTGGTTGACTGATTCGAGAATTCTAAAATATGAGGCAATTTTGATGGACCGAGATGACCTGACACTGGTTACTAATCGGGACCAGAACCTAGCTGCATTCTTAGTATCTCCATCAAGTGAGACGGCCTATGATCAGCTGGAACATGAGTGCTTGGAAATAATAAATTTGCAGACTAAGATCCGGAATGATCTAGGGTATGAGCCTCTATGTGAGGGAGAGAGATGGTTTATAGATGGTTTTTCTCATTGTATAAAAGGAACTCGTTACAGTGGATATAACATAACATAACATAACAATTTACAGCACGGAAACAGGCCATTAGGCCCTTCTAGTCCGCACCGAACCAAACACCCCTCTCTAGTCCCACCTCCCTGCACAATGCCCATAACCCTCCATCTTCTTCTCATCCATATACCTGTCCAACCTTTTCTTAAATAATACAATTGACTCCGCCGCCACTATTTCTCCCGGAAGCTCATTCCACACGTCTACCACTCTCTGAGTAAAGAAGTTCCCCCTCATGTTACCTCTAAACCTCTGCCCCTTAATTCTTAACTCATGTCCTCTTGTTTTAATCTTTCCTCCTCTTAACGGAAATAGTCTATCCACATCCACTCTGTCTATCCCTTTCATAATCTTAAATACTTCTATCAAATCCCCTCTCAACCTTCTACGCTCCAAAGAATAAAGACCTAATCTGTCCAATCTCTCCCTATACTCTAGATGCTTAAACCCAGGTAACATTCTGGTAAACCTTCTCTGCACTCTCTCCACTCTGTTTATATCCTTCCTATAATTAGGCGACCAGAACTGCACACAGAACTCCAAATTAGGCCGCACCAACGTCTTATACAGTCTCAACATCACCTCCCAACTCCTACATTCCATGCAATGATTGATAAAGGCCAGCATACTAAAAGCCTTCTTCACCACCCTATTCACGTGAGTTTCTACCTTCAGGGATGGCATAGTGGATGGAAAAGATGGTTCTGTTATGGAAGCTGGTCTCCTCCCCGGTCTCTGGTCGGCTTAGACATGCGAATTATATGTGTCGAGCCTTCCAGGGACTACAGGGGAAAGTAGGAACAATTTCTTTGGCTTGGCTTCGCGGACGAAGACTTATGGAGGGGGTAAAAAGTCCACGTCAGCTGCAGGCTCGTTTGTGGCTGACAAGTCCGATGCGGGACAGGCAGACACGATTGCAGCGGTTGCAGGGGAAAATTGGTGGGTTGGGGTTGGGTGTTGGGTTTTTCCAATTTACACAGATTCTAAATATGCTTTTGGAGTTGTACATACCTTTGGAAAAATTTGGAAGGAACGGGGGTTAATTACAGGAAAGGGCCAAAAATTAGTCCATGAAAATTTAATAATCAAATATTTGGATGCTTTAATGCTGCCTAAGGAGGTGGCCGTGGTCCATGTCCGGGGACATCAGGTAGGGGAAAGCCCCGAAGACTGAGGTAACAGACAGGCAGATGAGGTCGCAAAGGAGGCATCCGTGGGAGTAAAATTCAGCTCACCCGCCTGTGTGCTGAGACAGGTCTCTCCTGGTTTAAATGTTTACCCCTGGCTTTGATTCGTATTCGTACCGTTCCCCGTCGTGATATTGCCGTCTCCCCGTATGAAATGATGTTCGGCCTTCCTTATCTGGGCTCCCATACATATCTAAGTATCTGCAAGAACTTTCCACCATGTTGGCTGATCTGAGAAGGGGGATTCTAGCCAGACGCCGCCTTTGGAATTCGCCATACACACCATTCAACTCGGTGGCTGGGTATTGATAAAGAGTTGGAAAGATGTTAAGTTGTCGCCAACCTGGGATGGTCCTTTTTGTGTCCTTCTAGTTACAGATACTGCTGCACGAACGCGTGAAAGAGGGTGGACTCATGTCCAGAGGGTGAAACGTTATCACCACCCCCTCGAGAATATCTCCACTGACCTAGAAGGCTCATATTGGCAGTCGGAGCAACATCCTAGTGACCTCAAGCTCACCCTGCAACGAAAATTTTGATTTGTGTATAATAATAATGTCCTTGTTTGTATTTTTCTTTATTTTCCCCATTGCTTTCGCCTCCACTCTGTCTTGCTCCCAATGTGTTAAGTCCTTTTGGAAGAGGGGCAGCACTTCGGGTAATGATGTTGAGCTTAGGGAGATTAAGTATTTTGAGAAGTGGATGGGGACAAAGGAGGGTTGTGTAGTCCCAAGAAAGAACGACAATTGTTCTTTTGCCTCCGAGACATATACCATTTTTCTAAGTCTAGGAGAGGGTTCTCCCCTAGGTAGGTCAAGAAATAGATTCTTCCTGTCCTGCCCCCCCCCCCCCCCGGGACCCTTCTGTGCCTCCAAATTAGGCAAACCGGGAGACCCTCTAGTGAAGGAAGTGATTTCACTGCGGGCAGCTTCTAAGTATAGTGGTACCAACATGATCACCGTTACGCCACATGAGTCTCAAAAGAACTTATATGAGAGGGCAAGAATACAAGCCAATAGACATAGACTTGGAGATAACCTATGGGTCAATTTACATCAACTTACCGTCCAGCCCCCCAACATCTCCATCGGGCACACAAAACTCAAAACGGTCAACCAGTTTACCTATCTCGGCTGCACCATTTCATCGGATGCAAGGATCGACAACGAGATAGACAACAGACTCGCCAAGGCAAATAGCGCCTTTGGAAGACTACACAAAAGAGTCTGGAAAAACAACCAACTGAAAAACCTCACAAAGATTAGCGTATACAGAGCCGTTGTCATATCCACACTCATGTTCGGCTCCGAATCACGGGTCCTCTACCGGCATCACCTACGGCTCCTAGAACGCTTCCACCAGTGTTGTCTCCGCTCCATCCTCAACATTCATTGGAGCGACTTCATCTCCAACATCGAAGTACTCGAGATGGCAGAGGCCGACAGCATCGAATCCATGTTGCTGAAGATCCAACTGCGCTGGGTAGGTCACGTCTCCAGAATGGAGGACCATCGCCTTCCCAAGATCGTGTTATATGGCGAGCTCTCCACTGGCCACCGTGACAGAGATGCACCAAAGAAGAGGTACAAGGACTGCCTAAAGAAATCTCTTGGTGCCTGCCACATTGACCACCGCCAATGGGCTGATATCGCCTCAAACCGTGCATCTTGGCGCCTCACAGTTCGGCGGACAGCAACCTCCTTTGAAGAAGACCGCAGAGCCCACCTCACTGACAAAAGACAAAGGAGGAAAAACCCAACACCCAACCCCAACCAACCAATTTTCCCTTGCAACCGCTGCAACTGTGTCTGCCTGTCCCGCATCGGACTTGTCAGCCACAAACGAGCCTGCAGCTGACGTGGTCATTACCCCTCCATAAATCTTCATCCGCGAAGCCAAGCCAAAGAGAAGAAGTCCGTCCAGGAGCTTGGTGTTCGTAACTGTTGGATTTGTAGCGGCCCAACCCGGGATGGAACTTGGCCATGGAGAGGTGAGCGATTAGATGATCGTACACTTCTTGCCTCCAATCTTTCCACTAGCACTTCTGGTCGATCCCGTGAGTCTTTGAAGTTGGAAAATCATCCACAAGGCTTTGAGTGCTTGGTAAAAGAACACGGCAGGTACCCAAAGGGCGATTTGGCTTGCCGGCGCTGGAATAATGTCACTAGTGGAAATTGGGTTCCAACCCCGCCTACCAGCTTCCTGTCCTTTTCTAATCGATCAGATGTTCCCTGTGTACCCTCGGTTCCCATTAATGACACATCTGACCTTGCCGACGTTGAGTTTTGGAATTGCACTGGTTTCAACCCTTATCAGGCCATTCCTGCGCTGACATCCTTCTGGGAAGATTCTAGTCCTTCCGGCTATGCACCCGACGGCTTATATTGGATTTGTGGGAATATGGCTTATACATATCTTGAACCCGACTGGAGTGGGACTTGTTGTATTGGTATGATTCAACCACATTTCCATCTTCTTCCTCCAGATTCCGATGAACATATTTCCACTCGATTACATTCCCCCATACAACGCCGTTCGGCTGAGATCAGCAAATGGGGGATGACTGGCCCCCTGAACGCATAATTTCATACTATGGACCGGCTACGTGGGCACAGGATGGTTCATGGGAGTCCCGAACTCCAATTTACATGCTTAATTGTCTAATCCGTTTGCAGGCTGACCTAGAAGTAATTACTAACCAGACAGCTACTGCCTGGCAGAGGAACCACAGCAAATCCAGGCTACCGTTTATCAGAACCGCCTAGCCTTGGACTATTTATTGGCTGCAGAAGGTCATGTGTGTGGCAAGCTGAATCTCTCCAATTGCTGCCTTACAATTGATAATAATGGACAAGCTGTTAAAGATATCTCTTCAGGTATACGGAAACTCTCCCATGTGCCTGTGCAAACATGGCACTCCGCCATTGGCTCATGGTTGTCTAAATGGTTTAGTGGCTCGTGGTCATGGATACATTCAGCACTTATCTTTTCTGTCTTTATACTTTTTGCCTTAATACTGATCCCTTGCATCCTTCCTTGCCTCCAGTGTTTGATTAGACAAGCCATTCAACAAATCAGTCCCATTATGGTTCAGCAACAACAGGATTATACTGAGGCGGCAGAGAACCTTCTGAAACTATGGGAAAAAGAAACCGGTATTATTTAGACAGGTTTGAAAGCGTAGCTCTTTTTAAGGGGTGGATTAAAGGAGTTTAGAAAAAGTTATTATTTTAATTGAAGGAGTTTAGAAATGGTTATTATTTTAATTGTAGGAGTTTAGAAACAGTTATTATTTTAATGTTAGGAATTCTGAAACAGTTATAGAAGGTAGAAAGAAAAAGCAAGAAAAAAGCTAAAATGTTCTTTGTGTAAAATGGCGCATGAAAAACAGCAGAACAGAATATACAAGATAACAGAGGAATTTAAGAAATATGTACGTACACACACAAAGAGCTTGTTTAATACGTGGTGGGGAAAGGAGGTGTGAGTACGGGATAGGAGAAAGTCGGAGTCAGTCAAGAGTCAGGCGAATAGGGAAAAGTGCCAAACCAATCCAAGAAGGATAAATGTAAGAAAAATGTAAGGGGAGGTGAATTGAAAAATGTATAAAAACAAAGAAGCTTCCCGCCCTCGGTGTACTTTCCCGAGGTAGGGGGAATTTACAACCTTGCAATGTTGTAAATGTAAATAAATGTTCTTTGTTCTCAACTTTTGTCTCGAGCATATTTTGTGAACGTGAAGGCACTTCTCACAAAGCTGACCACTCTGATTTTCAAGGGGACTAATTTGGTCCCTTACTATCCTTTTTGCATATTTTACACTCCTCAAGTGCCTAATTTGCTCCATGTTGCCTATATCTGCTATACACCTCTCTCTTGTTCCAAACCAGATCCCCAATATCCCCTGAAAACCAAGGTTCCCTCTGCCTACAAACATTGCCTCTACTCTTGACAGGAACGTACAAACTCTGTGCTCTCAAAATATCACCTTTGAAGGTCCTCCACTTACCTCACACATTCTTGCCTGAAAACAACTTATCCCAATCCACGCATTCTTGATCCTTTCACATTTCCCTAAAATTGGCCTTTCTCCAATTTAGACCTATCCTTCTCTATAATTAACTTGAAATTATTGGCATTAATGTCACTGGACCCAAAATATTCCCCAACACATACATCTGTCACCTGTCGTGTCTCATTGTTAACAGGAGATCTGGTATTGCACTCTCTCTCGTTGGCACCTCTATATATTTCAGAAAACTTTACTGAACACATTTGACAACTCCAAGCCATCCATCCTTTTTACAGTATGAGAACCCCAGTCATAATGTGTAAAGTTAAAATCAACCATCACAACCTTATATTTCCTATAACTGTCTACAGATTTGGTCCTCCAATTCTCATTGACTTTATGGATGGTTTATAATACAAACCCAGTATGGTCATACCTTTCCCATTCCTCAGTTCCACCCACATATCCTCAGTAGACGAGCCCTCTGGTCTGCCCTACTTGATCACAGCTGTGATATTTTCAATGACAAGCAATGCCACTCCTCCCCCTATCATCCCTACCCCCTCCATTGCATCTAAAGCAATGCAAGCCTAGAACACTGAGCTGCCAGTCCTGCCCCTCCTGCAACCAAGTTTCGCTAATGGCCACAATTCTCATAATTCCACGTGCCAATCCACGTTCTAAGCTCCTCTACCTTTCCTACAAATACTCCTTGTATTGAAACATATGCACCTGAGAACATTTCCACCATGTTAAATTCATTTTCTAATGATGCATATTTTCACATGATCTTTTCCCTCCTCCACTCCTCTATCTGCTCTGGCACTCTGGTTCCCATCCTCCTGCAAATCTAGTTTAAACTACCTGCAGCATCGCAAGTAAACCTTCCCATGAGGATGTTAGTTCCCCCACCAGTTCAGATGCAAACTATGCCATTGGAACAGGTCCCAATTCCCCAGAATTGAGCCCAATGATCCAGAAACCTGAAGCCCTCCCTCCTGCACTATGTCTTTAGCCATGTGTTAACCTGCGTTAGTAATCCTTCAACCTAGTACCTAACTCCCTGAACTCTCCTTAGAGGACTTCCTCACCCTTCCTACCCACGTTATTGTTCCCTAGCAAATTTCTACAGATGTGTGGTGGAAAGTGTGCTGAATCACATCTAAATCACAGTCTGTTATGGAGCCACCAATACCCCTGAGCATAAAGCCCTCCAAAAGGTAGTGGGAGCAGATCTTAGGGAAAACCCTCCCCACTATTGAGAACACCTACAGGGAACCCTGCTGTTTGAGACCAACAACAATCAACAAAGACCCTCACCACCCAGTACATGGTGTGTTCTCACTGCTGCCATCAGGAAAGAGGTCTTGGTGCCACAAGATTCGCACCACCAGGTTCAGGAACAGCTGCTCCCCCTCCACCATCAGAGACTCCTTTAAGGACTCGCACTTGTGCTCTTTATTGATTTTCCTTTTTATTTTCTCTGTATTGCACAGTCAGTTTGTTTACATTTGTTATCTGTTTATTTGTTGTGTGGCTTTTCTTTGCACTACAAATGAGTGGTAATTCTGCCACTCCTGAAGGAAAAAAAGAATCTCAGAGCTGTATGTGATATCGTTATGTACTGACAATAAATCTAAATCTATAATGTTTATGACATTTAGTTGCTCATTTCCTTCTTGAGAATGCTGAAACTGGATCTGAGATATCTGGACCCTGGCAGCAGGGAGACAACAAATCATTCAGGCTACTTGATCTCTTCCACAGGACTTTTCATCTCTCCCCCTAACTAAGGAATCCCCTATCACTGCAGCTTGCCACTTCTCCTCCCATCCCTTCTTAACCACAGGCACAGGGCCAGACTCCATGCCAGAATCCTAATTGCTGTGGCTTGTCACTACTAAGTTCCCCTTCCCCCCCTCCCCAAAACGTATCCAAAATGGTATACTTCTTATTGAAGTGAACAGCCACAGGGGTGCCCTGCACTCCTTGCCTGTTCCCTTTCCCTCTCCTGACTGTCACCCATCTACCCTTCTCCTGCCTCCTGGGTGTGATACCATCCCTGTAACTCCTGTCTATCACCCCCTCTGCCTCCCGAATGATACGGAGTTCATCCAACTCCAGGTCCACTTCCTTAACTCAGCTTGTCAGGAACTGCAGCTGGATGCACCTCGCAGGTTAAGTCATCAGGGATAGTGCTGGCTTCCCTGACAACTATATTCTGCAAGAGGCTGCCATTCCCAGTGGTTACAATGAGAGGAACTTTAAAAAAATGTTATTGTTGCAAGATGGTTATGATATAAATGTTTGCAATATGATGCTGCCATAAAAACCCGAATTCCATCATGTGTTCATGACAATACATTATGATGTACAGCTTGCGGACATATGTAGATTGAGTCAGGAATTTACGAGCTAGTGCTCACAATGGTGGTTTTAGTGGGCGTGACCTGCAATTTAAAATATTTGATATGTATGCCGTGTACATGCATGTAAAAGTTGACTCCCCTGCAGGGTGGAGCTGAGGAACGGGAAAAGAGTGACCATGTTAATGTGATTGTATTATAGACCACAGTCAGTGAGAATTGGAGGAGCAAATCTGCAGAGATAGCAGTCAGTTGAGGGAAACATTAAATTGTGATAAACTGTGAATTGAAATTTGCACATATTGACGAGGATGGCCATATTGTAGAATGGCTACATGGGTTGGAGCAGTGGTTTTCAAACATTGTCTTTCCACTCACAGACCACCTTAAATAATCCCTATGACATAGGTGCTCTGTGATTAGTAAGGAATTACTAAAGTTGTTCTGTGAGTGGAAAGACAATGTTTGAAAATCACTGTTTTAATGACCCATTTTGTGTACTGGTTCATAAATCCAA
Organism: Narcine bancroftii; assembly: GCF_036971445.1. NCBI lineage: Eukaryota > Metazoa > Chordata > Chondrichthyes > Torpediniformes > Narcinidae > Narcine > Narcine bancroftii. The sequence continues at coordinate 61,025,707 of NC_091476.1, read as the reverse complement.
AGGAAATGATCCAATAACAATGTTTCTCAAGTAAAATATTTTAGTAACAATTGGGTCTAAAGTGGTAGTTCTCAACCTTTTCTTTTAAACACTCACATACCACTGTAAATAATCCCTTATAAAGCACCTAAAGCAGAGGGATTATTGAAGGTGGAATGTGAATGGAAAGAAAAAGTTTGAAAGCCACTGGGTTAGAATGTGTCAAATGTGTTCAGGGAAGTTTCTTATCTTTTTAAAAACTTTATTTATTTGTTCAAAAAACAAATAATATATGACATATACTGCAATTAAACATGAACATTTTTAATATATATATATATTTAAATATATATATATATATATATATATATAAAAAGAAAAGAAAAGATCCCCCCCTCAGCCAACTCTCCTAAGGAGAGCCATAAAAAAAGAAAAAAGAAAGAATATTAAAAAATGTTAAATATACATATTAAAATCGAATCAATATTAATTGAAATGTAAACATTCCAAGTATAACAGCCACTTATTAATAAAAAATTATAATTATCATGCAAAACATACATATTTTTTCCATTATTAAACAATATTTCATCTCATTATGTCATCTATTAATACAATCATATTTGTATCTTTCCACATACCAGCAATACATTTTTTCGCTACGGATAAAGCTAAATATACAAAAGCAAGCTGAAACTTGTCTAATCCCAAGCGTTTCAGAGGTTGCAAACTACCCAATAAAAATACTGTTGGATCTAAAACTATTTTAATCTTATAGATATTTTAAAAACAATTGAATTTTCTTCCAAAAAGATTGTATATGTATACATGACCAAACAGCATGAAAATAAGTTCCAACCGTATCACCACATCTAAAACACAAATCTGATTAATTGAAACCATATTTTTTTAATTTTTCAGTATCAAATATAATTGATGTAAAAAATTGTAATTAATCATTGCATAACGTGCATTTATCATTCTAGTTACTGTAATGAAGGGTTAAAACCATGTGCTCAGATGCTTCCTTGCTTATGTGAAACTAACAACACTGGGGCCACACTCAGGTCACCTTACTTTCAGAATTAGCAGATGTAATTAAACTCAGCCATGGGGATTTATCTGAAGATACACTTTGAAATGGAATTCCACCGTGAGGCCCAGGGAAAGCAGTTGTCAAATACGACACTCTGAAATTGACGTATTGGTCACAACCTGTCTTGCTCAAGAAGTTTTAATGAGTCCTTGTATCTACGAGATAAACCAGGAAATCATAGCATCCTGGTTCCATAATAATTAATCTTTTTAAATTGTAGAATAGTATGCTCAGCTTTGATTTTGACTGACAAATGTTAGAGGGAGTGGGTGCATGATTAATTGTTTTTGGGGTATAAAAGTCTGTGGTCCTGCTGCTGAAGTTTAGACTCTCCGAGGGATGGGAACATCCCTTGTCAAGAAGGAAGAACAGCTAGAGTCCGAGCAACGTCCCGGTCGGGGGAGGTGAAGGAGCTGCTACCGGCGCCCCGGCAGCCTACTACAAGTGTGCCGTCATTGCCTCGCTTCGGCAGTTGGGACCAGTCCAGGCGTTGTTAAGTATGATTAGGCAGGCTTGCATATTGTAGTTTGAAACCTGCTTTATATTTGTAATAAACATTTGTGTAGACTGAACTGCTCTCGGTGTGTGTCTCTATTTTCTTTCGGTAGCTCAAACACTGTGACCAATCTAAAACGAACAAAGTGAAAGGTACAAGTTTACCCAAGACAGTTACACTATCATAACAGGTATCTAACTCTTCAGAAAAAGTAAAACCAATATCCGCTTCCCATTTAATTTTAGATCTATTCCAACCCTTTTTATCCATACTATCCTGTAATATTTGATACATAAATGAAATATAACCCTTCTCAAGTCTGCAGACACCATGATTGAAGTTTGGAAGACGAAATGGGCTGAAAGGTCTGTTTCTCTGCTGCATTGTTTAATGGTTCTATCCTCCTTCCTCAGCCTATCGCTCTGTGCTGCTGCTTTCAGGGATCTATGGACCTGTATCCATCCTGACATTCCCTTGGAATGTCTGACCCGATCATACTTCCCAGAAGGAATGGCTTCCCACTTGTCATGATATTCCATCTGTCGTTGTTCTGCCGAATGTTCCAGCAGATAGATATCACGGTGCAGCCTCAGACAACCCTCCTCACTGTCTCAAACACCACTCATGTCCCTATCAAACGTACTGATCACACCTCCTCCAATGACATCCGCGTTGTCCACATCAAAAACCAAGGGTGCCGGCACGAATCCTTGTGTCCATTTTTGGTCACAGACGTCCGATGAGAAAAACAGCCCTCCAGCACCACCCTCTGCCGGCGCGAGGGGAGTATAAAAGTGATCGGAGACTGATTAAAGGAGGGTGGTGAAAGAAGTCTCTCCCCAGAGAGCGGCAGGGATCTGGAGCCACATTTAAACGGGACTGCCGTGAGCTGCAGGGCCCCGGACCCAGCGCCCAAGGCTCCGCTCCCTGCTGCTCAGAGACTGGAACTAACCGGGGCCTTGGTGTCATGGATAGGGGAGGGGAAGCAGCAATGATTGTCACCGGGAGGACGTTCCCACTCCGCCTCCCTCCTCCCATCAGTGTCACAGCAAACTGGGGCGGTGTCTGGATGACTGTAATCGGTCCATTTGATGTATCCAATCACAAAGTACGTATTCGTTCCAAATGGACCAATGATATCCCTTGCCGTTGCCATCCTCTTATTAGCATAGGGTGTTGGCCCTGCCTATTTAAACTGCTCTCGGAAGGAGTTCCGCTCATTTGTGGGTCTGAAATCGAAAGAAAAAAAAATGCCTAATGCGAAGCCAGCAAAGAAAAGCGCCAAGAAAGCATGAACTCGTTCGTAAGCGATATTTTCGAGCGGATTTCGGGGGAGGCTTCCTGTCTGGCCCATTACAACAAGAGGTCGACCATTAGCTCCCGGGAAATCCAGACGGCCGTATACCTGCTGCTGCCCGGGATGTTGGCCAAGTACGCTGTGTCGGAAGGGAGGCGGTCACCAAGTACACCAGCTCCAAGTGAAGCTCCACAAAGTGCGGGCAAACAAACCAGAAACACAACGGCTTTTTTCAGAGCCACTCACAGTCTCGTTGAAAAGAGTTGTCTGAATATTTCGGGACGTGTTTGTCAATGTGGTTCCACTGCCCGGTCTCATCCTGGTCTCGCTATTACATTCCTGCCCGCTACACCGACACGGAAACGTAACTCTCTCCTTCCCCTCAGCTTGTCCCCACTTTACTCAAACTTAAATCTAGGGAGTATAAATGTGAGCTCGTTGTTTGTTGATGTATTTAATGGCTGTGCTGAACACGACGTATTAACTGCAATCCCCTGTGTTGTAACTATTTAATCTCATTTCTCCCTGAGATCACAATCGGATCTCGGTCCTTTCACCGATCGACCTTTGAGGCTGCAGCCTCGGATCCGCCTGGAGTTTGTGGACAGTGACCCGTCCGTAACCTGATGCAGATTCCACCAAACCCCGCCACTGTTCTGTTCTGGGAATCGGCATTTCTGCTTCGACGGGTGATTCCAGTGGTGGCGCCGCCCGGTTTCATTTTTGCATTCATGCTCTCTGCACCGACACGCTACCTTCACCCTCTCCTTCCCCGTCAGGGCGTCTCGTCCTTCGATTACTTCTCCCACTGAACTTTCCATCTCCATGCTCCTGGCTCGAAACGTTGAGCATGACAACCTTCGCATTCCCCCACAGTCGCTGACCGACTGGCTGATCTCTTCAGTTTCCAAAACTTTTCATTCAGAGCGCATTAATGTGAAGAATGTTTATCGTTGTGCTGATGTTTTAATTGTGGAGTAAGTTCAGCGACTGCCATCTGTTCCCTGAGTCCCAATTTGTATCCCACACAATCGTAAGTGTTCATACTGCTGTTTTGATTTCAACAGCAGGTTGTGAAACGGACGAACCGTCCACAATCTCATTCCGTTCCCACAAAGAACGATAGCAACTAATATTCTGTAAGTTGACATTTGTTACGATCGGCGAGAGGTTCCAAAAAGCGGGGAATTCACGTTAAACGGATTTGTGGTTTTTGGCTAAATTTCAGACGTTTTACTTCGGCGGGCTTTTCAAATGTGGGGATTGCCGGTTATTTCCCGCGGTTATTTGGCTCGCTGATCATTGGTAAATGAACCATCTGTTTGATTAGGCTTTTTCATTCCACCAATGAGATGAAGCGCTGATCCACCAATCAGAAGCGTCCTTCCGCATTCCTGCAGAACCTACAAGAAGGGCCAGCACGGGAAGATTTCCTCATATTTTTGCGGAGAATTTGGAGAAATGTCTGGTCGAGGGAAAGGAGGCAAAGCTCGGGCCAAGCCCAAGTCCCGCTCGTCCCGGGCCGGACTGCAGTTCCCGGTGGGCCGTGTTCACAGGCACCTGAGAAAAGGCAACTATGCTGAGCGGGTGGGAGCCGGAGCCCCAGTTTATCTGGCTGCTGTGCTCGAGTATCTGACGGCTGAAATCCTCGAGTTGGCCGGCAACGCGGCCCGGGATAACAAGAAGACTCGGATCATCCCCAGACACCTGCAGCTGGCCGTCCGCAACGACGAGGAGCTCAACAAGCTGCTGGGAAGGGTGACCATCGCTCAGGGCGGGGTATTGCCGAATATCCAGGCCGTGCTGTTGCCCAAGAAAACTGGCGCAGCCAGCAACCCCAAGAGCAAATAAATGGGAGAATCATCGACCTGAGACCCAAAGGCTCTTTTCAGAGCCACTCACGGTGTCTGTGACAGGGCGAACACCGGCTGTGCGAGAGCGGGGATTTGCGCTCCGTGGATTCCCAGCCGTCTGTGTTTAAACCTTCCTGCCCTTCCCATATTTCACATTCACTCCAGAATTGATCCGATATTGTCTCTGCTGCCCGCTACAAACCTCTTTACCCATATACCATTCCTCTCGATTCTACATTTCGACAATTTCCCTGTTTCCTGGAAAGGACCAAACTCCCCGCACCCACCCCCCTGTACTTCCTGGGCGACTGCAGGCGGCACTTGTGATTGGTGCACAAGCGGCCGACGTCTGTACTCGGGAGAAATTGGCCAATCAAAGCCCGGACAGGCGCCCAAGCAAACTGACCGTCGTCAAAATGACATTTGAAAAACACGCCAAGAAATTATTTTAAACCACAGTTTGAAAGAAAAAAAGCGAACGCTTTGCGTGAACCGACTCTCCGCTTCACCCGTCACCTGGTCCAGATCTGTTTACAAAACACCGTGTGTGAATTAATTCTCACATACGGGTTTGGCAATTTGAAGCGGGCCTCAGGGTCCTGCTCACTGATACAGGAGGAAAACGACTGATTATTCCTCACATGGATATGATGGTTTTGAACTATGACCAGGTGGTCTTTAACCAACACCCCAATAACAGCTGCTGCTCTTATTTCCAGCCGAATACTGTCAGAAACCCCATAGTCCAGACTTTTCCATGACCTCCAATCACAGTGTGGTTCAACTGTCAACTGATTCCAGAATCCCTCCTCGATTCCCCAGGCAAATCCTGCCCCCATATTAACCTGTGGCACTCAGGATATCCCACTCAGCATTGGGGAAATTAATGTCACCCACCACAACAACCTTCATGAGTTGGTGTCTGTGAAGATGGATTTCAAAACAGAAACCAGCAGTGACAAGAGGGGCAACAAATGATCACTGGCAGACAAAGTGAAACTAAATCCCAAAGCATTTCATACAAATAGTGAGAGCAAGAGGGTCACCAGGGAAAGGGTGAAGGAGTGATGTGGGTGAAGTCCTCAATGAATATTTCTTATCATTGTTCACTGAGGACATAGTAATCATAGATTTCTGGGTGGAACACACTGATATTCCAGACCATATTTAGTTTAAGAAGGAACTTTTGGTGATCTCAGTAGGTTGAAGAGTGGACAAATCCCCAGGACCTGATGATGAGTATCCCAGGTTGCAGGGAGGTGAGAGAAGAGATTGCTGACAAAGATGATGGTGAAATCATCACCGGTCACAGGTGAGTTGTCATGTGAGTGTGACTGGTGGACAGCAAATGTAGTCACTTCATTCAAGGATGAATGACAGGCCAATCAGTGAATGAATGAAATTATGAATGACTAGGAGTTTATTGTCAAATGCACAACACAAAAGAGATGCAATGGAATTCTCACTGCTGCAGCTTCCCAATTATCTAGAACACACAAGCCCATACAGGCTGCTCATATACACACTCGCACACATCCCAACGCAAGCACAAACACATATGTGCATACAAATACAATCAAGATGCCATGAGCAGGAAAAATGTAAAAGACAAGAAAAAAAAATAAATATGGTTGGTCAATTGTGCAAACAAAGTGGGAGGAAGATTCTGGAATTTTCTGATGGAGGCAGAGATGATTCAGGGAGGGTCAGTAGGGTTTGTTGATTCTTCTCTGAGGTGCCCACACGCTCTGAAAGAATAAGCATATTCCCTGGATGTTTACCAGAGCGTGAGGCCATTCAGCTCTCCAATGATCAGGCGGCCCAAAGACTTGTAGGTCTGGACTCAGAAAATGCTCATCTATACAGTGGGTGTAAATATCTGGATCAGATCTCTCCGAAACCTCCTCTATTCCAAGGAGAGAAGCAATTATTCTCTCCAGCAGTTTCTTCCCACACTGCCGTCAGTGTTACCGCTCACTGATGTGTTTAATGGCTGTGCTGAATACGACGTACTGCACTCCCCTGTGCAGTAAATGTGCTGAATCCCATTTCCACCTGAGAACACAATCGGATCTCGGTCCATTCTCAGATCGATCTTTGACGCTGCAGCCTCGGGTCCGTCTGCAGTTTGTGGACAGTGACTCGTCCGTAACCTGATGCGGATTCCACCAAACCCCGCCATTGTTCTGTGAATCGGCATCTGTTCCGGTCGGTTGTAAATGTATCGGGTGACGGGTGAAGCGGGAGTCTGTGTTCACACATCGATCGGGTTTTATTCATTTTGACGACGGTCAGTTACTTTGGGCACCTCTCTTATCTCCTGTTCATTAGTGAATCAGTCCGAGCTTTGATTGGCCAATTTCTCCCGAGTACAGACGTCGGCCGCTTGAGCACCAATCACAAGTGCCGCCTGCAGTCGCCCAGGAAGTACAGGGGGGTGGGTGCGGAGAGTTTGGTCCTTTCCAGGAAACAGTGGAATTGTCGAAATGGGGAATCGAGAGGAATGGGCTATGGGTAAGATTTGTAGCGGGCAGCAGACACTATCGGGTCAATTCAAGAGTGAGGGTGAAACATGAGAAGGGCAGAAAGGTTTTAGACAGACGGCCGGGAGTGACAGATCCACGGAGCGCAAATTCCCCGCTCTCGCACAGCCGGTGTTCGCCCTGCCAGACATTATGAGTGGCTCTGAAAAGAGCCTTTGGGTCTCAGGTCGATGATTCTCCCATTTATTTGCTCTTGGGGTTGCTGACTGCGCCAGTTTTCTTGGGCAACAGCACGGCCTGGATATTCGGCAACACACCGCCCTGGGCGATGGTCACCCTTCCCAGCAGCTTGTTGAGCTCCTCGTCGTTGCGGACGGCCAGCTGCAGGTGTCTGGGGATGATGCGGGTCTTCTTGTTATCCCGGGCCGCGTTGCCGGCCAGCTCGAGGATTTCAGCCGTCAGATACTCGAGCACAGCAGCCAGATAGACCGGGGCTCCGGCGCCCACCCGCTCAGCATAGTTGCCTTTTCTCAGGTGCCTGTGAACACGGCCCACCGGGAACTGCAGTCCAGCCCGGGACGAGCGGGACTTGGGTTTGGATCGAGCTTTGCCTCCTTTCCCTCGTGCAGACATTTCCACAAACTTTGTACAAAGAATGAGGAAATCCTCCCGCGCTGGTACTTCTTGTAGGTTCTGCCAGAATGTGGATGGGCGTTTCTGATTGGTGGATCAGCGCTTCATCTCATTGGTGGAAGAAAAAACCCCAATCAGACAGACGGTTCATTCACCAATGATCAAAGAGCAAAACAACAACCCCGGGAAATAACAGGCAAACGCACATTTGAAAAGCCCGCCGAAGACAAAAAAAAGTCTGAAGTTGCCAAAAACCACAAAATCCATTATAAATCTGTGTGAACTCGAATTCCCCCCTTTGGCAGGAACTCGCTCCCCACACTCACCAACACCCATCGAGTGGGAGTGAAACACAAAAATCTGAACACTGATTGTAGTAAAAACTCACCGAAATATCAAAGACAGATTGTCGACGTCTCGGGACTGAGCCGTTCTACTTTATAGTAGAAAACAGGCCCGGGGAAAGTTCTGGCCGGGTTCCACCAGTAACTTTAGTGTCTTCACCAGTCACAGCGTCTGCAGACCTTCGTGTCTCACTTATTCTGACCAATGATTTTCCCCTGCCCGGATGCTGAAATGTCCGGCTAGGTTCCTCCCGCATTTTGGTGTGTTTTTACCCATCGAGGGGAGTTCATTTCAGGAGAGAGACGCTGCCAATGGAATTATACCATGTTATGGAATCTCTCGCCGATGGGAACAAATGCCAACTCACAGAATATAGTTGTGGTCGTTCTTTGTGGGAACGGAATGAGGTTGTGGACGGGTGTCTGTATCACAACCTGCTGTCGAAGTCACGACAGCAATAGGAACATTTCCTGTTGAGTGGGATAGAAAATGGGATTTAGGGAACTTAGAAATAAATGGCAGTCACTGCAGGGAGCTCGCTCCAAAATAAGCGATAAACTGAACATTGGCCACATTAATGGGCTCCTAATGAAAAGTTTTAGAAACAAAATGTTGGTCAGCGTCTGTGGGGGAAGGCAAAGCTTTGAATACTTGACGTTTTGAGCCAGGAGGCTGGAGATGGAAAGTTCAGTCGGAGAAGTAATTGAAGGACGAGACGCCTTGACGGGCAGAGAGCAGGAATGCAAAAATGAAACCGGGCGGCGCCACCGCTGGAATCACCCGTCGAAACAGAAATGCCGATTCCCAGAACAGAATAGTGGCGGGGTTTGGTGGAATCTGCATCAGGTTACGGACGGGTCATTGTCCACAAACTGCAGGCGGACCCGAGGCTGCAGCGTCAAAGGTCGATCGGGGAACGGACCGAGATCCGATTGTGATCTCGGGTGGAAGTGGGATTAAGTAGTTACAACACAGGGGATTGCAGTTAATACAGCCATTAAACACATCAACAAACAACGAGCTCACATTTATACTCCCTAGATTTAAGTTTGAGTAAAATGGGGACAAGCTGAGGGGAAGGAGAGAGATAAGTTTCCGTGTCGGTGTAGCGGGCAGGAATGTAATAGCGAGACCAGGATGAGACCGGGCAGTGGAACCACATTGACAAACACGTCCCGAAATATTCAGACAACTCTTTTCAACGAGACTGTGAGTGGCTCTGAAAAGAGCCGTTGTGTTTCTGGTTTGTTTGCCCGCACTTTGAGGAGCTTCACTTGGAGCTGGTGTACTTGGTGACCGCCTTTGTCCCTTCCGACACAGCGTGCTTGGCCAACTCCCCGGGCAACAGCAAGCGTACAGCCGTCTGGATTTCCCGGGAGCTGATGGTCGACCTCTTGTTGTAATGGGCCAGACGGGAAGCCTCGCCCGCGATTCGCTCGAAAATATCGCTCACGAACGAGTTCATGATGCTCATGGCCTTAGAGGAGACGCCGGTGTCGGGGTGAACCTGCTTCAACACCTTGTAGATGTAGATGGAGTAACTCTCCTTCCTCCCCCGTCTACGTTTCTTGCTGCCTTTAGCAGTTGGTTTAGACACCGCTTTCTTGGCGCCTTTCTTAGCTGCTGGTTTCGCATCAGGCATTTTCTTCCTCCGATTTCAGATCCAGAAATAAGTGGTATTTGCTGCGAGAGCAGTTTAAATAGGCAGGGCCAACACCCTATGCTAATAAGAGGATGGCAACGGCAAGGGATATCATTGGTCCATTTGGAATGAATACGTACTTTATGATTGGATACGTCAAATGGACCGATCACAGTCATCCAGAGACCGCCCCAGTTTGCTGTGATACTGATGGGAGGAGGGAGGCGGAGTGGGAACGTTCTCCCGGTGACAATCATTGCTGCTTCCCCTCCCCTGTCCATGACTCCAAGGCCCCGGTTAGTTCCAGTCTCTGAGCAGCAGGGAGCGGAGCCTTGGGCGCTGGGTCCGGGGCCCTGCAACTCACGGCTCTTCAAGGACACTCCGCAGTCCCGTTTAAACGTGGCTCCAGATCCCTGCCGCTCTCTGGGGAGAGATTTCTTTCACCACCCTCCTTTAATCAGTCTCCGATCACTTTTAAACTCCCTTCGCGCCGGGAGAGGGTGGTGCTGGAGGGCTGTTTTTCTCATCGGACGTCTGTGACCAAAAGTGGACACAAGGATTCTTGCAGGCTCCCTTGGTTTCTGATGTGACCAACGCGGATGTCATTGGAGGAGGTGTGATCAGTACGTTTGATAGGGACATGAGTGGTGTTTGAGACAGTGAGGAGGGTTGTCTGAGGCTGCACCGTGATATCTATCCGCTGGAACATTCCGCAGAACAACGACAGAAGGAATATCATGACAAGTGGGAAGCCATTCCTCTGGGAAGTGTGATCAGGTCAGACATTCCAAGGGAATGTCAGGATGGATACAGGTCCATAGATCCCTGAAAGCAGCAGCACAGAGAGATAGGCTGAGGAAGGAGGATAGAACCATTAAACAATTCAGCAGAGAAACAGACCTTTCAGCCCATCTCATCTTCCAAACTTCAATCATGGTGTCTGCAGACTTTCATGTTTTACTCCTAGTAAACTCGTGACCTCCACCTGGATCATAGCCCTCTCTCCCTCCCTAACCAATTTTCTCATACTTCAAAATTGAGCCCACATTCATTCCATCAGCTGACAGCTTGTTTCACACTCAAACCACTGTCTGCATGAAGGAGTTTCCATTAATGTTCCCTTGAAACATTTCCCAATTCACCCAGAATGCATATTCTCTAGTTCTTGACTCTCCCAACCTCAGTGGGAAAACCCTGCTTGCATTTACTCTATCGATACCCCTCATAATTAATGATACCTCTGTCAAATCTCCCCTTATTCTTTTACTCTCCAGGGGATAAAGTCCAAACCTGTAACTCAGTTCCGCAAGTCACGGCAATATCCTTGTAAATCTTCTCTGCACTCCTTCAATCTTACTGATATCTTTCCTATAGTTCGGTGACCAAAACTCCACACAATACTCCAAATTTGGCTTCATCAATGCTTTGTACAATTTCACCATGACATCCCAACTCCGATACTCAGTGCGGGCTCACCGGCCGAAAATTTTCTAGGTTATTCTTACAGTCTTTGTTAAACAATGGGACTTGTGAGCTGTCCTCCATTCCTCCACCACCGCACCTCTGGTAAGAATGGTTTACATATCTTTGCCAGGGCCCTTGCAATTTCCTCCCTCAACATCCAAGGGAACATCTGTGAAGCCCTGTGGATTTATCTATTCATATTTGCATCATGACGGCAAGCAGCTTGTCCTCTTTAATCTGTATGGGTTCCATTACCTCATTGCTTGTTTCTTTCACTTCTATAGACTCTGTGTCCATTTCCTTAGTCAAATTCCAAAAAAATCATTTAAGATCTGCCCCATCTCTTTGACACCAAGCGTAGCTGACCACTCTGATCTTCAAGATCTTTTGTTCCTATCTCTTAATATATCTGCAGAAATCCTTAGGAGTTTCCTTCACCTTGTCTCCCTAAATAATCTGATGACTTTTTGCTCTCCTGATTTCTTTCTTAACTTTTTGCTTCCTTTTTTTCATAATCCTCAATAACTCTTGAAAACCAAGGTTACCTATGCCTTTAATTCTGAGAAGAACATACAAACTCTTCTGCTCTCAAAATGCCCCCTTTGAAAGTCCACGACTTACCAATCACCCCCTTGCCCGAAAACAACTTGTACCAGTATCTCCAATTTCGAATCACACTCCGAGGACCAGGCCTATCCTTAAACATAATTATCTTATAAATAATGGCATTAAGATTGCTGGACTCTAAGTATCCCCCCACGTACACTTCTGTCACCTATCCTGCCTCATTCTCTGATAGGAGATCTAGTATTATGCTCTCTCCAGTTAGAACTGATTATATTGATTTGAGAAACTTCCCTGAACACATTTTACACACTCTAACCCAGTGGCTTTCAAACTTTTTCTTTTCACTCACATTCCACCTTCAATAATCCCTCTGCCATAGGTGCTCTGTGATTTGTAAGGGATTATTTACAGTGGTATGTGAGTGGTTAAAAGAAAAGTTTGAGAACCACCACTTTAGACCCAATTGTTACTAAAATATTTTACTTGAGAAACATTGTTATTGGATCATTTCCTTTGGATTTATGAACCAGTACACAAAATGGGTCATTTAGGTATCATTAAAACAGTGATTTTCAAACACTGTCTTTCCACTCACAGAACAACTTTAGTAATTCCTTACTATCCTTACTAATCACAGAGCACCTATGTCATAGGGATTATTTAAGGTGGTCTGTGAGTGGAAAGACAATGTTTGAAAACCACTGCTCCAACCTATGCAGCCATTGTGGGTGTCCCAGTCAATTTGTGCAAATTTCAATTCATAGATTATCACAATTTAAGTTTCCTGCAACTGACTGCTCTCTCTCTGAAGATTTGCTCTTCCAATTCTCATTGACTGTGGTCTATAATACAATCCCATTAATGTAGTCACCCCTTTCCCATTCCTCAGCTCCATCTCTGCAGCCGCAGTCATGCAATGCACAAACGCTCTGGAGAAACCCAGCCGGTCACGCAGCAGAAGGGTAAACAAAGTTTCGGGCTTGATCCCTTCATCAAGGTATGTATCCTAAATAAAAATGTTGGAGGGAGGGTAGGAAGGGGAATAGGTGGATAATAGATGAAACCTCTTGTCTCCCTCTCTGAGTACCATTGACCAGCAAAGCCACCCTGTTTCCCCCCCCCCCCCCCCCTTTCATTCCTCCCCTTCTATCACACCTGAAACAACTGAACCTCAGGTCCTTGAGCTGCCTGTCCTGTCCCTCCTGCAATCAGGACTCACCAATGGCCACATTATCAAAGTTCCGATTTACTGTCAGAGGACATATATAACGTCACAATCAACCCTGGGATTCTCTTTCCTGTGGGCCAGGCAGAATTTCTACCTCTCGGTAGTGCAAAATAAAATACTCAAGAGAAGATAGGTATACAGAAGATCACAGTTCTTGGTGTTGAGGGCAGCGTGCCATCTTGGATTGAACACTGCCTCTCACACAATGACAGAAGTGGAAGGATGTGTCTGGTAGAGTGTCCCAAGGATCAGTTCTGGACCCTTAATTATTTCCTGTTTAAATTCTTCCAGGACGGACAAAGTGCACGGTATCCAAGTTTGCTGATGACACAACAATGGTTGGAGGGGATGCTATGATGAGGACATTTGGTCTCTGAAACAGGATACAGAAGTCAGGTGAATGGGACAAACTTGGCAAGTGTCAGGTTGGTACTTCAGGAGCAGGAATCAACAAGGAGTTTGTGATCCAAATGGAGAGAGATTGGAGATGAGTGAAGGTCAGAGGGATCCAGGTCCTCTTGTGCACAAATTACCAAAGCTCAGCAGAGAGGCACAACAGGTAGTTGGGAAGGCAAGGAGTGCGTTGTCCTTCATTGCAAGAGGCTTGGCCTTTGGAAACTGGGAGGTATTGTTATCATTGAACAGGAAGTTGATGAGGCCACTGCTGGAGAACTGGGGACAGTTCTGGTCCTCTGATTTAAATAAGGATCTGTTAGCAGTGGAATCCAAAGATTCAATAAAATAATTGCTGGGATGACAGGGTTGTCCTCCCATGGGTTTGTGAGGAAGTAGATCTGGATTGTTTGGAATTCATAAAAAATGAGGTTTTCTCTTCCTGAAACATAAGATGCTTCGGGGTGACGACGGTGTGGATGTAGAGATGTTTCTGCCAATGAGAGAAGCGGGAATGAGGGGACAGTTACAGGATTCAGGAGAGGTCATTTGAAGCTGATTCACGTGGGAACTTCACAGAGGGGGCAAGTCTCTGGAATTCTCTAGCCCTAAAGGAGGATCAGAGGCTGAGCAGGATCTTGAGAGAAATTTATAGTTCTGAAAGCCATCGGCAGGGTAGTCAGATTCATTTACCCAGGGTAAATTTGTCAAGTCTTAGTGGCATTCAGAGTGTTGGGGAGAGTTTAAAGGAGATGTGCAGGGCAGGAACGAGCTACCAGAGATCATGGTGGATGCTGGCACCAGCGTTGTATTCAAATTATTGATAGAAAGGTGAATATGCAGAGGTAAAGGTGGATCTGTGTTATATTCAAGCATCAGAGATTCAAGAATTTTTGCATCATGGATGTTGTCTGGATTGGAGAGAAGATCTTATGAGAACAGGTTGAACGAACTTGGTTTTTTCTCCTTGGAGCGACAAGAGGATGAGAGGTGACCTGACAAAGATGGACAAGATGACAAGAGTTGAAATGGCAAACATGATGGGACAAATTTTTAAGGTTCTTGGAAGTAGGCACAGGAGGGATACAAGAGGTAAGGTTTTCACACAGACAGTGGTGGGATGTGTTTCCGGCAACATTGATGAAGTGCAATAGGATCTAGCATATGGCTTATGGAACTGAGAAAAATGTACTGTTATGTGGTGGGAATATTCCAGACTGTTGTCAGAGTAGGTTATTGGGTCAGTACAACTCTGTGGGCCAAAGGACCTGTTATGTGCTGCAGATTTCTAATTTCTCTGTTCCTGTGCTGCCATGTGTTCTGTGGAAGCTGGACGGATTTAAAGAGGAGGAGGATACATTTGGGAGCGATGAGGGAAGTGAGGGCTCCGTGCAACTGGTTCAGAAGAGGATTTGCTGCCTGGTACAGATCAGCCATGATCACAGTGAATGGTGGGGAACAGGCCAACTGTTCTCTGAGAGAAGTTCTCATTTGGGACTCATTGCCTGCAGGGGGTTCGAAACAACCAATCAGAGTGTTCAAAAGGGATTTGGACAGATCTTTCAGAGGAATAACCTGAAGAGTTGCAGGAGAAGGAAATGATGGGATTGTTCAACTGGGATCTGGCACACATTTGATGGACTGAATGGGCTCCTGTGACACCTCTCCCGTGACACAAGTTAAGGGTGGACATCAGTTTGTGTAAAAAGGACACAGTTAGCAATAACACTAGCACTGTATTCCCAGCACATTTAACTGTCTGAGTACAGCACCAGTCAGTGAGGACACTGTACGATACACAAACACTGTAAAGACACAGATCTTTACAACCTTTGGATCTTGACTGTGGCTTTGGGAACAAGCTGCAAATGAGTGGCAGAGAAACTCAGCAGACAGAGCACACAGACACCCAATTCTCTGATGTATGGACAGAGACTGAACAAAACACAACACTGATGTCCCGGAGATGGACAATTTTGGTATTGCATTGTAACACTGATCCTCAACACCAGCAGCACCACCCTGTAAAGTCACAGACCTTTACAACAACAGTCACAGCACTGAAAGGTCACAGGACCCTTTACAACAGTCACTGCGCTGTAAGGTAACAGACCTTTACAACAGTCACTGCGATGTAAGGACTCAGACGTTAACAACAGACATTGCACTGCAAGGACACAGACCTTTTGAACAGTCACTGCACTGTAAGGACACCGTTTTACAACCTTTGGATCTCGACTGGGGCTGTGGGAACAAGACAAATGAGGGGCAGAGAGAGGAGGTGCAAAGCAGTTAAATTGGCAGCGGGATCGGTAAGAATTCTTTTGGATCTCTCCATTGGCCAATTAGCTCCAGCCAATAAAGTGAGGGAAAGCACAAGCGGTGCACCTAGTGAAGAGCAGCCAATGTGTAAGTGGCTCAGGGTAGGAGTAAGTCTTTGAAGCTTTAACTCGAGAGGCTTAGGTGGTGGTGCAGGAGTTAAAGTCAGTAAGGGCCACCCTATTCGAGGAACAAAAAGGATTCAGCAGGTACCCACATGTAAGGTCAGGTTTTATTTATCTAGTAAATTTTTTTCCCTCTAGTCATACAGTGTGAATGGCAGCCAAGGCAGGAGAATGTTCCTCTTGCAGAATATGGGTCATCAGGGAAGTCAGCAGTATCCTGCACATTTGCATCTGCGAGAAGTGCATCCAGCTGCATCTCCTGACACATCGAGTTAAGGAATTGGAGCTGGAGTTGGATGAACTTTGCATCATTTGAGAGGGTGATAAACAGGAGTTACAGGGATACTATCACACCTGGAAAGCAGGAGGAGGGTAGCTGTGTGACAGTCAGTGCAGGACTGTTCCCCTTGACAAATATGCCATTTTGAATAATGTTGTGAGGAGGGGGGTGACCCTTCAGGGACAAGCCAAGGTCTCTGCACAGATTCTGGACTTGTAGTTAGCAGGGAAGAGGTGAACTGTCATGAGAGGGGATTTCATAGGTGGAGGGGAAAATTAGAGGTTCTGTGGAAGAGATCAAGAATTGCAAATGGTAATATTGCCTCCCTGTGACAGGGTCTGAGATACCAGGTCAAGTTCACGCCATTCTCTAGAAGGAGAGTGAGCAGCCAGTCATTATGTGGGACCAATGACATGGGTAGGAAGGGTGAAGAGGTCCTGTATAATGTTCAGGGAGTTAGACACTAGGTAAGGCCAGGACCTCCAGGGTTGTGATCTCAGGATTGCTACCCAGGTCACGTGCTGGTGAGGTTAGAAATAGGAGGATATTGCAGCTTTACACATTGCGAAGTAGATGGTATGGGAGGGAAGGCTTCTGGTTTCTGGATCCAGGGAAGGGGAGACCTGTTCCAATAGGACAGTTTGAATCTGACTTGGAAGGGGACTAATATCCTCGGGGGCGGGGGGGGGGGTTTAAACTAGATTTGCTAGGGAAAATGGTAACCAAAGTGCCAGAGTAAATAGGGGAGTGGAGGAAGAAAAAGATGGTGAATACTGCATGCAACTTCAGAAAAACAAAGTGTTCTTTTATTGTGTTATTGTGAAGGGTCATGGCTGTCATATAACAGCACTGCCTCCTACCAAGTTTGAAGACATACCACCTGCCAATCAAGGCTTGGCCCCACACCTCCAATTATTGTACACCTTGCCGTTGGCTAATTTAAATTTCTTTATAATCACCTTAGTTTACTAGCACCAAGCCACTGGTCACCCTA